>NC_139690.1:18676408-19377658 GCF_964106915.1 Podarcis gaigeae
TGCTTTGCGTCCTAGAGGATGGAGCGCTTGGAAGAGGCAGGACTTGGGGGGGGGGGGCAAGTGTGCAGAAGCTTTTAAATGCACGGAAGTTCGCCCTTTTGCCAACATGTCCTGGAGGCATGTTGACAACGAGAGGATTTCTTTCTTTTTGGGGGAGGGGGTGGGAGGGAGGAACTGATAGGATAAGCGTAAAATCCAGGGGGTTGGTGGCTCCACCTCAGTCCCACTCAGAGTAGACCCATCGAAAGGAATGGACCTTAGTGAGCCATGCCCGTTCACTTCAGAGGGTCTACTCTGAGTAGGATGCAAACTTGGAGCATGCCATCAATGCTGTCGTGATGATTGGGAGGTGAGCTCTGGGCATAGCGAAGTGTAAAAGAGGAATTATTCCAGACGCCAAATTATTCAGAGCCAAAAGAAGCATTTTCTGTGATTGTTGGTCAGGCGATGCAGTGCACGTTCTGGACGGACGGACTTGCAGTCTCGTCCAGGTCTCTGCCAAAGTACCATCCCATTGATTGAGTTTAATACGGTTTACTCCCAGGTAGGCGTGCACAGGACTGCAGCCTTAAGGACTAACTGGTTCTTAACTGGTTCTTGATTTTAAGCACAAACTGATTTCAAGCCTCGAAGTGTGAATAGAGCTGATGTGATGTGAGCTCGGATGAGGAAGCAAAGTGGAAATGTCCATTTTTACCTTTGCATCATTTTTACAGGCTCATTTTTACCTTTGCATCAAGAACTGGTTTAAACTGCAATCCTATCTCACCCATACCTGGGAGGAGAGCCCATTGAACTCAGTGGGGCTTACTTCTGAGTAGACATGGAGAGGTTTGTGCTGTTAAACACAACCCTGTCCTCTTGCTTTATGGGATTGTGAACCCTTTGAGTCTTTTTTAATTCTCCTCTGACTGTTGCTGTCCCACATATTCTTCTAAATCCAAAGGTTTGCCATGCTTTTAAAATTGGAATTGGAGAGCTACGTTGATTGCATAGGGTATCTCCAGTTTTAGGGAGCAGAAAATGTGGGACAGCAGGAGTTGGAGGAGAACCCCACGTGGATGAGGGGTAGTCAAAGGAAACACAAGGGGTTCACTATCTATATTAAGGCCAAGGGACACGGGTGGCGCTGTGGGTTAAACCACAGAGCCTAGGACTTGCAGATCAGAAGGTTGGCGGTTCGAATCCCTGCTATGGGGTGAGCTCCCATTGCTCAGTCCCTGCTCCTGCCAACCTAGCAGTTCGAAAGCACGTCAAAGTGCAAGTAGATAAATAGGTACCGCTCTGGTGGGAAGGTAAACAGTGTTTCCATGCGCTGCTCTGGTTTGCCAGAAGCAGCTTAGTCATGCTGGCCACATGAGCCGGAAGCTGTACGCCGGCTCCCTCGGCCAATAAAGTGAGATGATCGCTGCAACCCCAGAGTTGGCCACGACTGGACCTAATGGTCAGGGGTCCCTTTACCTTTATGGATGGGCCCAATTTTGCATGTGAAATTGCCCAAACAGCTGGTAATGTTGAAGGGATGAAGACATGTAAAAGCAGAGCGAGCTACAAAGTGCATCTTTGAAAGGAAAGGAAGAATGCAACAGGCATGATTAAAGGTACTGTTAAGGCGACCCCTTTACAGTTTCAACAAATATGTCCTGGGTAATCAAAGAAGACCTGTAACTTACCAAAATGTAATATTTCATCACAATGCGTATACTAAACTAACAGAGTTCATCACAGCTGATTTGCTACAAAATTCTTTGGATTATACCATCAGTCAGCTCAGATGAACTCTGCTATTTTAGTATGTGCATTGTCATATGATTTTTAAGCAAACACATGACCTGATGCCCTAGAAAAGGGTGATCTCTCTCCTGGGATTTTATGTGAGGAGGACTGTACACATATGCTTAACTGTTAAGTCAAACTGGGACTTTTTTCCATGTAGGTATGCAACGGTTTCCATCCCTGCTCCTTCTTGCTAGATGAGACCTGAAATTCTGGTCTATGTCTAAAGCCACTCCTGGAATCTACTGCATCCCATAAATGGTTCATGGGGACTTTTGGCAGTTGGGAGATACCTTCTTTTGTAGAACATGTCCGTGAATATTACTAAGTCTCCTTCCATTTCCATGAGACTTAAAAAGACTCTGATTATAAATGTGATTCTTATTGCCCATTGAAATGTATACAGTGGTACCTCGGGTTAAGTACTTAATTCGTTCTGGAGGTCCATTCTTAACCTGAAACTGTTCTTAACCTGAAGCACCACTTTAGCTAATGGGGCTTCCTGCTGCCGCCGTGCTGCTGGAGCCCGATTTCTGTTCTTATCCTGAAGCAAAGTTCTTAATCTGAAGCACTATTTCTGGGTTAGCGGAGTCTGTAACCTGAAGTGTATGTAACCTGAAGAGTATGTAACCCGAGGTACCACTGTATAAGGAAAGGTGGGATAGAAGTATATTAATTTTAAATAAGCAAATATATGTATTGGCTAGGATGTTGTGTTTGCTTTCGGTCGCAAATTCTTTCCTTCATTGACACCCTTAATTTTTAAAAAGTGGAATTGGAGGGGAGTGACTCTCAGAAACAGAGATTTGCTTTGCATACAGGAGGACCGAGGTTGAATCCTCAGCATCTGTAGGTAGGGCAGGGAATGTCCTCTCCCTGAAAGCCTGGAGAGCTGCTGCCAGTCAGTGCAGAAAGAATGGAGCTAGGTGAATGAATGGCCCAACATGTATTTTAATTGTATTTATTTATTGCAAGTAAATCCCACCTTTCCTCCAAGGAGCTCAAGGGGGTGCATATGGTTTTCCCCTCCTCATTTAATCCCCACAACAACCCTGTGGGGTAGGTTAGGCTGAGAGGCTGTGGCTGGCCCAAGGTCACCCAGTGTGCTCCATGACTGCGTGGGAATTCGAACCTAGGTTTCCCAGGTCCTAGTCCAGCACTCTAACAGTTACCCTTTGTTCCTAAGCCAACATTTCTCAAGCTGTGGGTCCCCAGATGTTGTTGAACTACAACTCCCATCACCCCTAGCTAGCAAGGCCAGAGCTCAGGGATGATGGGAGTTGTATTGTTGTTGTTTTTTAGTCATTTAGTCAAACTCATGCTGGTAGCTTCAAGAACACTGTCCAACCATCTCATCCTCTGTCATCCCCTTCTCCTTGTGCCCTCTATCTTTCCCAATATCAGGGTCTTTTCCAGGGAGTTTTCTCTTCTCATGAGGTGGCCAAAGTATTGGAGTCTCAGCTTCAGGATCTGTCCTTCCAGTGAGCACTCAGGGCTGATTTCCTTAAGAATGGATAGGTTTGATCTTCTTGCAGTCCATGGGACTCTCAAGAGTCTCCTCCAGCACCATAATTCAAAAGCATCAATTCTTTGGCGATCAGCCTTCTTTATAGTCCAGCTCTCACTTCCATACATCACTACTGGGAAAATCACAGCTTTAACTATACAGACCTTTGTTGACAAGGTGATGTATGGGAGTTGTAGTCCAACAACATCTGGGGACCCACAGGTTGAGAACTGCTGTCAGACCTAAGCACATGAAAATCTCATTGGGTTGTAGTCCCTTTCAACCTTTTCCAGACGATTAACCCAAACATGTGTCTGGAAACACTGTTCCAAAAGTTTGTTTGCTACTGGCAGTAGAGCTGCTGTTTCGACTCAGCTTGGGGCAGGTTGTGACTGAGTAGGGTCATGCTCCCACAGCGGAAGACCAATGGAGGACTTCTTCCATAGTAACACTTTATATTGTCATTGTTATTTAATACAGTGGTACTTCGGGTTACATACGCTTCAGGTTGCATACCCTTCAGGTTGCACACTCCGCTAACCCAGAAATAGTGCTTCAGGTTAAGAACTTTGCTTCAGGATAAGAACAGAAATCGGGCTCCGACGGTGCGGCGGCAGCAGGAGGCCCCATTAGCTAAAGTGGTGCTTCAGGTTAAGAACAGTTTCAGGTTAAGAACGGACCTCCGGAACGAATTAAGTACTTAACCCGAGGTACCACTGTATATTGCTTTCCATATGCTGTCATTCTCTCTCCAAAATCTTACCTTCCCCAACCCAGTTTAGAAGTATGCAAGCTACTTTGTCCTTTCTGCATCTGACAGCATAGATTCCTAGGTGAGCTTACTTCCAGGGAAGTGGTTTTGATGACATCTTGTAGGCTGCCCAGCAGACTCGGAAAGATGCTCCTTTGAAATTGCATGGGACTTACTTCTGAGTAACCTTCCTTTGGATTGGCCTGTGAAATACGGAAGTTCTCTCAGTCTGCCTCAACTATAGGAAAGATGCAATGACTAACATCCACCTGACATGGATTTCAGCAGCTGAGGTTTGAGCATATGTTGTACTTTCCTGCCGGTATCATTGCGGGCTTAAAACGCTTGATTTGGTTTGGACTGTATCCAGCCGAGGGATGGGGTAGGAGTTTGGTTCCATTTGCATTCAGAGGCGAACTTGCTTAATTTGAACTTCCTGAAACAATACGTGACAATTACCGTATTTTTTGCTCTGTAAGACTCACTTTTTCCCTCCTAAAAAAGTAAGGGGAAATGTGTGTGCGTCTTATGGAGCGAATGCAGGCTGTACAGCTATCCCAGAAGCCAGAACAGCAAGAAGGATTGCTGCCTTCACTGCGCAGCGATCCCTCTTGCTGTTCTGGCTTATGAGATTCAGAATATTTTTTTTCTTGTTTTCCTCCTCCAAAAACTAGGTGCGTCTTGTGGTCTGGTGCGTCTTATAGAGCGAAAAATACGGGGTATTTGCACTTCTTTGCAGCGCAGTTCCCCAGCCAAGAGTGACAAATATGCATAAAATCTGTCTATTGGTGAAGATAACATACCTGCATTGCAAAGATTTGGACTAGATGATGCTTGTGGTCCCTTTCCAGCCCTACAAGTCTGTGATTCTGTGATAGAATGCATTACGGTTGGGAAGGCTGCTTGCAAAAATCTGTCCTTTAGGCAAACTTGCATGAAAAAATAATGTATGTTAGGAGAAATTTCCAGGAAAGTGACAATGACTGTTCATGGGGACTGATGTGAAAATTCAGATTTAATATCAGAATAATGGGAAACTGAACAAGCCCAAAATTTATGGATTTGCCCTTCCCAAATGCAGTGTATCTAATTCAGGGCAAATGCCACCCCTCCCATTTAATTCTTCTTCCTTTTCAGTGATAATGGAAGATATGGCGGAACAAAAACTCAGTCTCCCTATTTGAAGTACAGCCCCAAAAGAATCAGCACAGATTCACACTGTGCAACTCACCCCTGTAGATGCTGTCCTTACAGGATAAAAAAAACACACAGCGAATTCATCCACGATTCTGAATTGTTGTGTTTTAAAGGCACAGCACAGCACACACCAAAAAATTATAATTGTTGATCTGGGCACAGAAGGTTTTTGGGAAGGTCAGCATTATACTGAGATTTATGTAATCTGGTCTAATGGAGCAAGTATCACAACGGCTCAGTTTAGATGGGGGGGGGGCAGATTGTAAAGGAAATCCACAGCTTGTTTAGGTAGGGGAAGGGGCTGGAAGAACAGTCAGCATTTTATGCAGGAAGAGGCTGTAAGGAGACCCATGTAAGCCTGGCGGAGAGATAGGGTCCTGGGGCAGTTTCCTGTAACAGGAGTTTTCCTTTCCCCCTATAAGTGAGCTTTTCTGGTGGGAATTAGGAAGCTCAAGAGAGAGATGAAAGGGAAGCCAGTGAAGAACAAAGAGGGGGCATTGTAAGAAGTGTTGGATTGAGTGAAGGAATAAATGATTCAATTGACAGCATATATAAACATCAAAATTACTCTGCCGGGTCAGGATAAGGTCTGTGTAATCTGACAGTGGCTAGCCCCATATGGTTCCAGAAACTGTTCAAGCAGGGCATGACCATCCACTCTTTGTCATCAGCATCTTTGGATCTAAGTTATAGATTCTGTACAGTGGTACCTCGGGTTAAGTACTTAATTTGTTCCGGAGGTCCGTTCTTAACCTGAAACTGTTTTTAACCTGAAGCACCACTTTAGCTAATGGGGCCTCCCACTGCCGCTGCGCCGCCAGAGCATGATTTTTGTTCTCATCCTGAAGCAAAGTTCTTAACCTGAAGCACTATTTCTGGGTCAGCGGAGTCTGTAACCTGAAGCGTGTGTAACCCGAGGTACCACTGTATATGCAGGTTCCATGTTTCACTTAAGTTACCCTTGAACAATAGGCATGCAGCTTCCTGGGCAAGATATGGCTTCTTATTTTGTACCATGCCTCACTGGGTGCTTCTCACAGAAACACCTCTTCCCTGGTCTCTTTGGTGTCTGCCCCTTCAAAAAATGCAGAGCAAATTTGGTTCGGGGCAGAGTTAGGGTTGGACTGAGCACTCAGCTACATTAGTAAGAACAACAACATTTTGAATGCGTTATAAACATGCAACACCAGATGGCAACAGAGAGGGGAAAAAATTCTATGTGATTTTTACATAGAGTTTTTTTCTTTTGTTATAACAATTTAATTTCTGACTTACAGTCATACCTCATGTTACGTTTGCTTCATTTTCTGTTATTTCAAGTTACATCCCACGGCGACCTGGAAGTACCGGAAAGGGTAACTTCCGGGTTTCGCTGCTCGCACATGCACAGAAGTGCTAAATCATGCTTCACATATGCACACAAGCGCCAAATCGTGCCGCGCACCTGTGCAGATACGGCGCTTCAGGTTGCGCTCTTTTCATGTTGCAAACGGGCCTCCGGAACGGATCCTGTTCTCAACCAGAGGTACCACTGTATTTATAGCGTCGTCCCCCCCCGCTGTGTGTAGATCTACCCTAGGACTGGGGAACCTGGTTCAGAGCTTTGCTCAGCCAGGAAGCTTGCTGCGTACCCTTGGATCAGTCAGTTTAACCAACCTTGCAAAGTTGTTGTAATAATAAATGGAAATGAGAAGACTCTTAAGCTTCTCAGAGGTAAAGTGGGATATAAATGTAAGAAATTAATAAAGGCAGAAGGCTGGGGGAAATGCCAAAAGGCAAACTGAAGGGAATGCAAGAAAACAGAACAATTTCTGTCAGTGGTGCTCAGCGTTGTGTTGTAGACGACGCTCGGGTTACACAAAAGGCGATACATAAAAACTGAGTGGCGCTTCATGCTGGCCAGGAGACTTCTTGATAACCTTGAGCCAGGGGTTCAAGTTGCCACAATGCTCACTGAATTTAGTAGTCATTTCACACTGTGTTTCAAAATCACCCACCCTGTTCTTTTAAGACAAGTCCCTGCTAATCCTCTAAATATGGAGGTTCGACTTGGAAACCCAATGCAGGCAGGATGCGGCTTCTGATTTTGTAGTGTACACTTGTGCACCAGTGGGCTACAGGATGACTGCTGGTGTGGATGTGAGAAATAGATAAATTGAGGCTCCTGTGAGCCGGGAGCACAGATCCATCCACACACCAGGCATGCCAACTGCACCGCACTGTGAATTGCTTGTCTGGTCTTTCGCTGTTGCTTTCAATCCGTCTCCACCAGAAGCGGGGAGCAATCCTGCCTTATTTCTTCATCCAGCGGACCAATGTGTAAAGGCTCAGGGGTGCCTCTTCCATCCCCGGAGGAGGCTGCCCGTTGTCTCTCTGCATGATCTTCTGTTCTGAAGGTGAAATTGTAGAGTTGAGACCTTGAAGATAATCGAGAACCAGCCCCTGCTAGTACAGGAAAACTGCTGCATCCCTGATAGGTGGCCATCTCATTCCCTGCTTTGGAACCTTTGCATGCTCAGAACAGAGATTTAGGCACAATCCTGCATAGATTTACAAAGGAATAAGCTACTTCGCTCAATGGGGCATACTTCTGAGTAGGCATGCACAGGGATATGTTGTTAAGCAGCAGTGTCATTGAACTTGATGACACTTACTTTTGAGTAGTCATGCATTACGACATTGCTGTTGTGCAGAAATACAGGGTGGTACTCAACTATGTTTTACTTAGACTAGACTGAACGGGTTGCATTCCACTAAGTCCTGTTCAAAGTAGACTCATTAATGAATCAAAGTTAGTCATGTCTATTAACTTCGGTGGGTGTTCTGAGTAGGACCAGCACTGAATGCCACATATTGAAATTAATGGCGCTAACTTAGCCATGGTCATTAATTTCACTGGGTATTCTCTGTGTTAAACTTAGTTGAATGCCACCCACAGAGCGGCATGTTTTTCTGAATGCATCAGCAGGGCTGCCACTATTGCAAGTGCCACACAATGTTCGTTCTACATTCGTAAGGAATCAATGTCTTGCCTGCCCTCTGGAACCTCCTGCCTATTGACATCAAACAGCTACCTTCCCTGTACACATGCTAAAAATGCTTTTATTTAGGCAAGCTTATCCAGGCATATATTTTAATCTGTAGTTACAGATTAAAGGTTGTTTTTAATTATTTTTTGATTCACACACACACACACACACACACACACACACTTGCATTTTAATTGTTTTAATGTTGTATTTTAATCTTGTTTTTAAGTCGTATTTATTCAACTCATTTTTATTATTGGTTGTTAACCGCCCTGAGCCTGGCCTTGGCTGGGGAGGGCAGGGTATAAATAAAATTTATTATTATTATTATTATTATTATTATTATTATTATTATTATTAATTTACTTCAACTTTCAGCAATCATTTTAATGCCTATTTTACGTTTTTTGAAAACTGCTCAGAGGTTTCCTTTACAGTTCTGCAGTACTCTGATTTTGTTAGATAAAAATAAATTACTGGTTCTCATTTTTCCACACCCTGAAAAGAAACCACTTTTGGCATATCAGTGGAAAAGAGCCACCAGTTTTAATTCAAAATCTTTTTTTGACCTGCCTGGGTACGCCTGCCTTAACTCCATTAACTCTGTGTTAAATGGACAGTTGTTAACAACTACTAGGAGCAGCAACAAAATGTTGCAGTGTGGAGTGTTTCTGCAGAGGATGCCACCTACCCAAGCCCTCTTCTAGCATGCACTATTCCATTTACCCTCCCTCCCAGTCCCCCTCCCCATCCAACAGACGGTCAGCATTCTGTGGCTGCTTTGCATGTTCAGCTCCTATTCAGGCGTTTCACTTCTTAGTGTATGTCCCAACAAAATAGTTTTTTTGATCTTCTGCAAACCTTGGGGTTTCCCCAAACCTACCAACAACCATCCGGTAGTGATGTATGGAAGTAAGAGCTGGACCATAAAGAAGGCTGATCGCCGAAGAATTGATGCTTTTGAATTATGGTGCTGGAGGAGACTCTTGAGAGTCCCATGGACTGCAAGAAGCTCAAACCTATCCATTCTTAAGGAAATCAGCCCTGAGTGCTCACTGGAAGGACAGATCCTGAAGCTGAGACTCCAATACTTTGGCCACCTCATGAGAAGAGAAAACTCCCTGGAAAAGACCCTGATATTGGGAAAGATGGAGGGCACAAGGAGAAGGGGATGACAGAGGACGAGATGGTTGGACAGTGTTCTCGAAGCTACCAGCATGAGTTTGACCAAACTGCGGGAGGCAGTGGAAGACAGGAGTGCCTGGCGTACTCTGGTCCATGGGGTCTTGAAGAGTCGGACACAACTAAACGACTAAACAACAACCAACAACCAACAACCAACCAACCAACCATCTCCTTGTCTGCAGTGCTATTCCATTGACATATTACCTGCCTGGACCTGTGGATACTGGAAACGGAGGGAATGATTTGCTTAAATCTTTTGCCTGGTCTTCAAAATGTGATGGGTATGAGCTTGCTAGACTACGCTTTCATTCAACAGGACAGCCTTCCAGAAATAAGTGGTGGAGAGAGAGAGAGAGAGAGAAGATCAAACCTCAATTAGAGCAGGACAAAGTGGAACATGCAAACAAAATATTTGCTTTAAACTGATTGCATTTTTAAATTGCTGTAGCCTGCCCAGGGACCTTGTGTTGAAGGGAGCATAAGCAATCAAATAATTAACGGCAGTATAAAAATAATGTGGCGTGGAGTGTTCTGAAGGAGTCAACTCCATTCCGTTTCCCCTCCCCGGGTTTTCCATCCCTCTCTCACCCTTGGATGTTTGTGGTCACTGAGCATGCTCAGACATCATTGAGCTATTTGGTTTTTTTAATTAGTCCCATAGAATTTTTCACTCTCAATATTGTTTTGTTGTTGTTGGCATCTGTCTGTCTTGGGAAACGATGGCAGATAAATGGTTTGACTTTGGGAGTAAAGTCATACGGTTTGAAGAATTATAGTGCCTGCTGAGTCTTTTGAGATGGATGTGGGAGAGACATGTTTCGTTGCAGCTGGGGCAGATGAAGGAGTCCAGTTTTGCTGCTATAGGTGCACGATGGTGTTTCTTCTCTCTGATGTTTTGTCTTCTGCCAGTTATGGAGGGGCGGGGAGTCCCCTGAGCAGCCCGCTACTGCCTCCTTAGTTCTCGGTAGTTCCCATTGTGGTGTAGTGGTTAGAGTGTCAGACTAGCACCTGAGAGCCCAGGGTTCGGATCCCTACTCTGCCATGAACCTCACTAGGGGACCTTGGGCCAGTCACCATCTCTTGGTCTAACCTACCTCACAGGGTTGTTGTGAAGATGAAATGGGGAAGAGGAGAACCATGTGACCACCTTGAAGCTCCTTGAAGAACCAGGTGGGGTATAAATGCAATACAGTGGTACCTCTGGTTACGTACTTAATTCGTTCCGGAGGTCTGTTCTTAACCTGAAACTGTTCTTAACTTGAAGCACCACTTTAGCTAATGGGGCCTCCTGCTGCCACTGCGCTGCCAGAGCACGATTTCTGTTCTCATCCTGAAGCAAAGTTCCTAACCCGAGGTATTATTTCTGGGTTAGCGGAGTCTGTAACCTGAAGCATATGTAACCCGAGGTACCACTGTAAAAGATAAATACATAGCAATCATAACTCACGACCCGAGTTTGCTATCTTGCTGTGTGTGTTAACGATTGCAGACTTTAGCATCTCTTCAAAACATGCGTGGCTGAGACAGCAGCCTTAGATGCGGTGAGTTGGGAGCTTGAAAGCTGTTTCAAGATTATAATTCAAGATTATAATTTGGAAGACAATTTGATTTTTTTTATTTTAGTTTTTTCTTTTTATTGGATTGTGATTTGATATGTTAATTGGATGTTTTTTATTGGAAAATTAATAAACGCCCTAACAAAAAAGAAAGCTGTTTTATACCGAATCAGACTAAAGGCCCATGTAGCTTTGTTCTGGGACTACAACTCCCATCATCCCTAGCTAACAGGACCAGTGGTCAGGGATGATGGGAATTGTAGTCCCAAAACAGCTGGAGGGCCAAGTTTGGCCATGCCTGGACACTGGCTGGCAGCAGCTCTCCAGGTTTTCAGGCAGGGAGTCATATCCCAGCCCTACCTGGAGATGCCAGAATCTCTCTCACTCGCAAAGCAGATGTTCTGCCACTGAGCTATATGACCCTTTCTTTGAAAGCTTGAGTGTGTGGATTTTCTGGTATGTGTGGCAATGATGGGAAAGGACTGGAAGGGGGGGGGAGTTTCGGGTGTGTACAAGGCCCCCTCCTTTTCCAAGCAGCAGCAGTGATGGTTTCAAATAGGTTGTAAATTTTTGTCTAAGCAGGGGGCCAAGAAGTCAAATTCCAGAGCTGAGGAGCAAGCAGGGAACTGTGTGGGTATCAAGTGCCCTCTGTTGGCCAGAGGGGAGCTTGCACAGACTTCTGTGATTCAGTCTAACCGTGCGCAAGGTTAAGCGTGTTTACTCCAAAGTAAGCTCTGCTGGTAACAACAGCAGCGAGAATATGGGTAGCCAGTTATTGGAAAGGAAATGATATCCCAACAAAAAAAAATGGAATGGTTAAGTAAATTATGGGAGTATCTGGAGTTAGCAAAATTGACGGATTTAATAAGGCACAAATCCAAAACTACGGTATAGAAACAATGGGAATGCTTAAATGAATATTTACACAAGCAGGGCTCAAATTTGAAAGTTTGGTTGTGCTTAGACAAACCTTGTGAAGAATATAGAGAAAAAAAGATTTCATGGACTATGAAAGAACTCAAGGAATGAAGTGACTGAAGAATAGATGTAAAGGTGAACTAGAAACTAAGAGACGTGTGGGGAATGCGGTGGAAGTCTTTTAGAATATTTTAACTAGGATTTATATATTGTATAAATTAGGTATTATTGATTATGAATTTTTTCTTTTCATTTTCCTTTTCTTTTATCTTTCGTCTCTTTTATTTTCTAGTCTGCATGTTGGAAAATACGTAGACAAATGTGTTTACAGTGTTATGTATTGATTTTTTATTCTATTTCTTTTTTCTTTTATTTTCTTGTAATATTTAATTTTTAAAAACACAAAACATAAAAGTAAGCTCTGCTGAGTTCAGTAGCACTAATTCCCTGGAAAATGTGCTTTCGACTGCAACGTGTGTGTGTGTGTGTGTGTGTGTGTGTACACATATGCTCCAGCCTTGTGAAGTGAGGCCTAGGCCTGAGGATAACTCAGTCAGTAGAGCATGAGACTCTTAATCTCACTGTCAGGGACTGGGCAGAGGAGGAATGGTGGAGACCGCCTCCCCATCCTAACCCTTTCCAGGGAGGAGGAAGCAGAAGACAGTCTAGATTCACAACAGGGGCTTGAGGGAGGTCGCAACTCAGAGGCAGATGAGGGGGAAATTTGGGGAATCATGGGAGAGCCAGAACAACACCCAGCTGACACATTGTGATTAGAAAGCATTCCAGACCCTCCATCTCCCAGAACCTGGCAAGCAGTAAAAGTAGAAGAGCAAAGAGCTCAAAGACAGAGGGCACATAGCAGCACCCGTAGAGGAGACGATGAGAATGAGGAATGAGGAAGTGGGAGAGACGAGGGGTGGAGATTCACTCGGGACAATGCCATTATCCAAGAGGCTGGGTTCTATAGCCTCTCTCTGGAAAGATTGAAATAATAAAAAAAAAGGACGGTAAGAAACTTTCCCTTGTCTTTATACAGTGGTACCTCGGGTTAAGTACTTAATTCGTTCTGGAGGTCCATACTTAACCTGAAACTGTTCTTAACCTGAAGCAGCACTTTAGCTAATGTGGCCTCCTGCTGCTGCCACGCTGCCGGAGCACAATTTCTGTTCTCATCCTGAAGCAAAGTTCTTAACCTGAAGCACTATTTCTGGGTTAGCAGAGTCTGTAACCTGAAGCATATGTAACCTGAAGTGTATGAAACCTGAGGTACCACTGTACTTTCCTGGGCAACCAGCCGGGAGCCACTGACAGCATCCAGACACTCAAGAGTTGTGGGTTTGAGCCCCACATTGGGCAAAGGATTCCTGCACTAGATGACCCACACGGTCCCTTCCCACTGTACAATTCCATGCTTCTATGCAAGTCCGTGTAACTGTAGTTGTTTTGTATATTCACTAATTTAGCAACTGGACATTAGATTGGGCAGGCATTGTGGCTGCCATCAATCCTGCTCTGGTGAGAGTCATTGCACACACACCCGCTTCAAATTTCACTAATTATTTCTAAATTGTGAATTATACGTACAAATTTGTGTATGCAAAATTTATGCAAGCGTTGTCTTTTTAAAATTTATTTCTCTCTCTCTCTCTCTGTCTCTTTGTGTGTGTGTAAGTCACATTCAACAGTCTCTGTGCATTAACCAGTTTGCTAATTCCTCACTCCCCTCCTTTGATGGACAGGCTTCTGTTCTGGAATTTCCCGTGAGTGATGCTTTTTCTGCTGGTTGTGATGCTTCTTCAGGCGAGCAGCTGCTACTGCGGCCTCCCTTTCTACAACGGTTTCTACTACGACCGGTTCATGAGTGACAAAGGAGAGGCTGACGAAGAAGGTAAGAAGGGGGAAGGGGGAAAAACAAAGCAAAACAACACCTGAAGAGGGAGAATTTGAAGGAACTGGGCTGGGCTGGAAGGCTGTGGCAGACCCAGGAGATGTCAGGACCTCAGTTGGTCTGAAATATACTCGGAGTCGAGAGTGGATTTCATGCTCTTTATTCAGCTCGTAGTAGAGAGGAATGAAAGTTTCCCCAAAATACCTGCTTTATATACATTATTTACAAAATGGGTCGCACGTGATTGGCTAATTCTGGGATTCTCCTGTAGGCCAATCAGGATGCAGATTCACTTCCACCTGGAGCTGGATTGGGTGGCTCCTGCGGACCAATCATACTGCTGCATTGTTCTAGGACCAATCAGCCTGCTGCATTCTGGACCCTATTGTTCTAGGACCAATCAGACTGCTGCATTCTGAATCCTATTGTTCTAGGACCAATCAGACTGCTGCTTTTTGGATTTTATTCAACTCAGTACATAACATGGTCAAAGCACGAGACTCTTAATCTCAGGTTCATGGCTTTGAGCCCTACACTGGGCAAAAGATTCCTGCATTCAGGGGGGTTGAATCCTGGCCACTTCCAACTCTACAATTCTATGATTCTATTCATACTTGTAGAGGCAATGTGTCTCTGGTTGCCCATTGCTGTGAAGGCTCCTTGACATAGACATCTAGTTGGCCACCGTGAGGATGCTGGACTAAGTGGGCTGTTTGACTGACCCAGCAGGAGTGTTCTTACTTTTACAGATGTGGAAAGCAGGCCATGAGAACCTAATCCCAGAGGAGGCTGCTCCATTGGTGCAAATGGGGCCCTGTCCCAGCTGCCTCATTCTGCCCTCAGCCAATGTCCATCTTTCTTCTCTCTTATTTATAACCAGTCCAGGGCATGTCCCTGGCTGTCAGTTTCCCTTTCTTAAGTTTCGGTGTTAACTTTGTAGCACTCAGCAGGGAGGGCAGAACCGGAATGAGTTGACTCTGCTTGGCATTGCCTCTGGCGCCACCTGCTGTTGGCCTCCCTCCCTTCTGCCCTACCAGTCTTAATGGGCCCCTTGGATGTTTGGGTTGTGAATGCCGTTGCTCATGTGGCATTCTAGTTTAGAATAATAAAAAAGTGGGTAAGGCGAGGGGAGACATGAATTTTACTATCTAATGAGATCATTGATCCATAAAATGAAAGCAATAACCAATGTACTGTACTATAAAATAAATAAGACAGTATTGTAGATGATAAAAAATAAAATTTTTATTTTTTCTTACCTGCACTGATGGTAGTCATTGTTTTGATGGGGGGCTTTTATCCATTTCTGCAGTCAACAATCAGTCAATCAGTAGCTGAACTGGGCTCCACACAGTCACAAAAACAAATCACAATCATACCTCGGGTTGAATGTGCTTCAGGATGAGTGCGTTCAAGTTGCGCTCTGCGGCAACCCGGATGTAATGGAGCGCGTTACTTCCGGGTTTCGCCGCTTGTGCATGCGCAGACACTCAAAATGACGCCACGCGCATGTGCAGAAGCAGCGAAAAGGTACATGTGCGCAGACGTGCCGTCGCTAGTTACGTTGGCTTCTAGATGTGAACGGGGCTCCGGAACGGATCCCGTTCGCATCTAGAGGTACCACTGTAATCGAAAATGCCTCAAAAACAAAAACACAACATAAATAGCAAAAACAAAAGTGCCAAACTTAATCTGTTCTAGAAGTCTGTTTGACTTCCAAAATGTTCGAAAACCAAGGCGCAGTTTCAGATTGGTGCAGGTGCCCCGGAAA
Source organism: Podarcis gaigeae (assembly GCF_964106915.1). Taxonomy (NCBI): domain Eukaryota; kingdom Metazoa; phylum Chordata; class Lepidosauria; order Squamata; family Lacertidae; genus Podarcis; species Podarcis gaigeae. Next base: position 18,691,990 of record NC_139690.1, read on the forward strand.
CAATAGCCGACAGCCGCAACTGACGTTTGGCTTCCAAAAAATGTTTGAAAACCGGAACACTTATTTCTGGGTTTTTGGCGTCTGAGAACCAAGGCGTTTGAGTACCAAGGCGTTTGAGAACCAAGGTACCACTGTATTTCATACCCTGTTTTTCAACCCCTGCAGTTCAATTCCGTGCTGTAAGGCTGATGGTCGAGACTTCCCCGGATGCCGTCTATGCCTACCGTGGTGCCAGCGCCGTGCTGCCCTGCCGCTATCATTATGCGCCCAAGCTGGACATCCCGCGGAAGATCCGCGTCAAGTGGTCCAAGCTGCGGGAGGACAACACCAAAGATCAGGATGTGCTGGTGGCATCTGGGTCGAAGCAGCGGAGCTTTGGGGGGTTCCGGGGGCGCACAACCCTGCAGCAGGCACCGGACCAGGAAGCGTCCCTGGTGATCAATGACTTGCGCCTGCACGACGCTGGCAAGTACCGCTGCGAGGTCATCGATGGCCTGGAAGATGAGAGCGCGATTGTGGAGCTGGCGCTCCAAGGTGAGTGGGACGGTGCATTCAGTGGCCGTTTTAAGAATCATAATCCAACTTCAAACTAAATTCTGAAATATGGGGAGGAAGCTGAGGCCTGGGGCCAAATCCAGCCCTCCAAGCCTCTCTATCTAGCCCTCGGTACTCTCCCCAAGCCATGCTGCTGCCTTGCTCTGCTCTGCACCTTCCAAGAGTATTCTTGAATCCTGCCTTTTGCTTGCCTGTATGGAGGATAGACGCGGGTGGCACTGTGGGTTAAACCACAGAGCCTAGGACTTGCCGATCAGAAGGTTGGCAGTTCGAATCTCCCGTTACTTGTTCCCTGCTCCTGCCAACCTAGCAGTTCGAAAGCACGTCAAAGTGCAAGTAGATAAATAGGTACCGCTCCGGCAGGAAGGTAAACGGCGTTTCCATGCGCTGCTCTGGTTTGCCAGAAGCGGCTTAGTCTTGCTGGCCACATGACTCGGAAGCTGTCTTTGGACAAACGCCGGCTCCCTCGGCCAATAAAGCGAGATGAGCGCTGCAACCCCATAGTCGGCCATGACTGGACCTAATGGTCAGGGGTCCCTTTACCTATGGAGGATAGAAAGATAGTGTGTGCCTGTGTAGGCTGCTCTACAAAGCTAAAATGTATATGTGTTGCTCCACCCACTTTTACCTCTGGCTCCACCCACCAATGGCATGTGGCCCCTGTTAAGGTTGCCCACAAGGCTGACAATGGTTTGTATCAATATCTGGGCGTATGGTTTTACAAAGCTATAGGCAGGAGGGTACGGGAAATATCCACCTGGATCAAAGCATAAGAAAATGTGGGAGCGAAAATTCACAACCCCTCTGCCACTAAGGGTGGATTTCCTCCCCCCCTTCCAGTAGCTATCTTGGCTTTATAAAGCCAGAATTGTTTCCCAGATTCTTTCTGGGGCACCAATTTGGTTTGCTTACGGTAAGTTCAAACTTTGTCCTTAGGCTAATATTTTGGGTTCCCAGGTGGGTTTCTGGAGCTACACTTAAACCGGAAGTTGGCTTGAATTCATTGGAGGTGCTTATTGTGGATTTATTCCATCCATTTGTGGCTCTGTTGTTGCTTTGTGCTCGCTCCCAGTTCATCCTTCTCCGAGACCATGTTTGATTCTTTCGAATCACCTTGGTTGAAGGCTGCGGTGCATAAAGTTAGCTCAGTTGCTCTTTCACCCTCATACCTGCTAACCAGGGAATTAAAGGGAGCCAAACCAATGGTTGTCTCTGATCTCCCAGAACTTTAGGGTTCTGCATGAGGACTTGTCCCCCCCCCCCAGTCACTGGGAAATCACACCCCTGCTGTAAAGACAGAATGCCATGCCTGGGATGGTTAATCTTCCATAAATACAGGAAAGCTTCCTCTCTGGTAAGGCTTAATGTTCTCCCCTCTAATCTGTTTGATGGCAGATATAATAAAACCCCAAAGAACAACAGATGCTTCCCGTTGCAACAATGCTGAAGGGGCATCTGTCTTGCATGTACTTTTCTATTGTAGTTTTTCTTAAGGGACTGGGAAAGATCTAATATATCGTATTATTTGCTCCCCTGTGTGTTGTCGGATCACTTTGACTTATTGGGGCCCTGAAGTGGTTACAGAGCAAGTGGCAAAGTTCTTGAATACAGATATCATCATTATTGATGTATACATTCTCTCTCTTTCTGCAATCAGTTTAAAACAGATATTTTGTTTGCATGTCCCACTTTTTCCTGCTCTGAGATCTGATCTCCTCCCATCCCCTCTCTCTCTCACACAGTGTCTAATATTTTAATTTTGTGTTTTTAAAGCTGTATTACGTATATTTTAATTAGTGCTATCATTTGTCATTGTCAACTGATTTTGCAATGTGTTAATGGTCTGTGGATCACGGAAAAAGAAACTAAGGTCCTCCACCACTATTTTAGATAATGCAACTTAAGCAGGTTGGCATATATTTCCTTTCTTAGCAGAAAAAAGTAGAACAAATGATTCAAACTGGAGATGGAGAGGAAGTGAAGAGAGAGGAACAGCACAGAAAAGCCAGAGATCTCAGAAGCCTGTTCTGCAGTAACTCTGTGCTGGGCTTTTAGTGTGGTTGCCCCTGTTCTCTGGAATACCATTCTTGTTCAAATAACAACTGACACTCACTAGCTGTACTTTCTGGTAAACAACTGAAAACTTTTTTTGTTTTGTTCTGAAATGCTGAATGAATTGGTCTCGGTCGTGGGTGTCTACTTTGTCTTGTTTTTATTTACTTATTTAATTTATTTCATAAAATTTATACACTGCTTGACTGTAAAACAGCAACAACAACCAACCAAACCTCAAAGTGGCTTACAGAAAAAGATGAAACAGTAAAATTATCAATAAGCAGAATTAGCAACAATAATTAGAAGCTTTCACAAAATCAAGTTAAACAATAAGCTAAAAACAGGTTTAAACACACATTAGCTTTCTAAATACCTAGGTGGGCTTAAAAAAAAATCACTTGCTGTTTTTAACTGGGTTTTTTTGCTGTTTTTGTTATGATTTGTACATAATCTTGGGACATATGTGTGGAGGGTGATTAATAGCTCAGGAAAAAAAATCAAATCCCATACTTACACAGCACTATTGTTGTGATGGACGCTCCCCCACTTAACCTTCCGGTGCTAGACTGCCCAAACAACTTAATACTATGGATACTTGACGAATCTTCCTAACCATCAGCAGCATGCGATAGAAGCCACATAGCAGATGGTGAACTGAATGTTTCTGGATCACTCTCTCAAATTTTATTTGGAAACATGAATGAACTGTTCATGAGCATAACCAGGATTTATTTATTTTTTGGGTGGGTGGGGGGAGCTAAAGCTTTTTTTTAAGGAAATCAAACTTAAAAAAGAAATCACTAGAGAAATCACTAGAGAAATCACTGGTAAAAATACCCTGTAAATAGGACATTGTGCGGGGCTGGCTTTTGCTAGCTTGGGGGACGGGGACCTCAGATAACTGAGTACTTTCAATGCTTTTCAATAATATTTGTGCCCCCCCCAGCTACACCCATGAAACTGTCCTTTTCCCGCTTCCTAATAAACAGGACCACACCTTTGTGCAGGTAGAATCCTTGGGATTTTCTAAGAAGTCTGGAGGCAGTTACCAGAACTGCCAAGCATATACCTATTTCTGGACACCAGAGGTCACCAGTAGCCTGTCATTTTTCTCAGTTTTTTTAAAAATTAAATTCTCTCTTCTTTCATCCAAGATGAAAGGCTCTGTGGGAATACATTAAGCATTTTCCCCCCTCCCCGTGTGAGGAGCCCATCCTGTGATTATATATTGCTGTGATGCCGGGCAGTATGTTGTTTGACTAAATGGACTGTAAGATGAGAGTTTTCTCTTTTTAAAACCATTGTACTGTGTGGGTTTGCAACGAAGCCTACTTTAGCTTCGTTATTATAATGATTAATTAACCAACAAATTAGAACAAAGACCTACCTAGTTTTGCATCCCAGATCCCATAGTGGCAAACAAGAAGCTATAGGGGAACTCCTGGACATATCCAGCATTTGTCTGTTGAAAATAACGAACAAAAAAATCAGAACATCACTCTGCCTCCTCAGAGGAAAAAAACAACAACAACCCTCAACAACTTTTGTGTATGGTTTTTTACTTTTTGAAATATGGCAACCCTACGAGGGCAAATTCCTCTTTATCCATAAAGCTCACTAATGGGGTAGGAGAGTTGAAAACAATGCCAATATATTTCACATCGAGACCCCTCCTGCTCTATATTTTGCTCTAGTAAGTTTAGTTTGGTCAGAACTGAGAATACACTTCCAGTTGTAGTTGTTTAGTCGTGTCCGACTCTTCATGACCCCCTGGACCAGAGCACGCCAGTCACTCTTGTTTTCCACTGCCTCCCACAGTTTGGTCAAACTCATGCTGGTAGCTTCGAGAACACTGTCCAACCATCTCGTCCTCTGCCCCCTTCTCCTTGTGCCCTCCATCTTTCCCAGCATCAGGGTCTTTTCCAGGGAGTCTCCTCTTCTCATGAGGGGGCCAAAGTATTGGAGTCTCAGCTTCAGGATCTGTCCTTCCAGTGAGCACTCAGGGCTGATTTCCTACAGAATGGATAAGTTTGATCTTCTTGCAGTCCATGGGACTCTCAAGAGTCTCCTCCAGCACCACACTTCCAGAGTTAACACTAAATATATGACTTCTGGTGAATGAGCCACCATAGAGAGCCATGAAAATTTGTGTGCCAGTTTTTGTTTAGACTTATCCAAATGTTCTTATGTCACCAAAAGAAAGTGAGCAGCAATTCAAAAGAAGCCAAAGGCCTTGTGTGCACCTCTCTTGGGGACAGAAACTCAGAGATACAATTTCCAGAGTTTCCTGGCAAGAGGGAGTGGTTGTTAAAACTGCTCTGGGGAGTGGAGCTCTCAGAGGGCAATAGGGGCTGTGTGGCACTGTGGGTTAAACCACAGAGCCTAGTACTTGCCGATCAGAAGGTCGGCAGTTTGAATCCCTGCGATGGGGTAAGCTCCTGTTGCTCAGTCCCTGCTCCTGCCAACCTAGCAGTTCGAAAGCACGTCAAAGTGCAAGTAGATGAATAGGTACCGCTCCGGCGGGAAGGTAAACGGCGCTTCTGTGTGCTGCTCTGGTTCACCCGAAGCAGCTTAGTCATGCTGGTCACATGATCTGGAAGCTGTACTCCAGCTCCCTCGGCCAATAAAACGAGATGAGCGCCGCAACCCCAGAGCTGGTCACGACTGGACCTAATGGTCAGGGGTCCCTTTACCTTTTAACAACTCTCAGCACCCTTAACAAACAACACTTCCCAGGGAATCCATGACTGCTATAAATGTGTAGTTCAGATGTTGCAGGCCTGCAGCTCCCAACATCCCTGTCAGGATGCTGTCAGCAGCTGCCGGCTGGTTGCCCAGGACAGTATAAAGACAAGGGAAAGTTTCTTACAGTCCTTTCTTATTTCAAACATTACACAGAGAGGCTCTAGAACCCAGCCTCTTGGATAATGGCATTATCCCGAGTGAATCTCCACCCCCTGCCTCTCCCACTTCCTCATTCGCCACTTCTATGGGTGCTGCAACGTGTTCTTTGAGCTCTTTGCTTTCCTACTTTTACTGCTTGACAGGTTCTGGGAGATGGAGGGTCTGGAATGCTTTCTGATGACAACGTGTCAGCCAGGTGTTGCTCTGGCTCTCCCATGATTTCCCAGCTTTCCCCCTCAGTGTGGTGTAGTGGTTAGGAGCGGTAGATTCGTAATCTGGGGAACCGGGTTCGCGTCTCTGCTCCTCCACATGCAGCTGCTGGGTGACCTTGGGCTAGTCACACATCTCTCAGCCCCACTCACCTCACAGAGGGTTTGTTGTGGGGGAGGAAGGGAAAGGAGAGTGTTAGCCGCTTTGAGACTCCTTCGGGTAGTGATAAAGCAGGATATCAAATCCAAACTCTTCTTCTTCATCATCTGCCTCTGAGCTGTGACTTCCCTCAAACCCCTGTTGTGAATCTATACTGTCTTCCTCTTCCTCCTTCCTGGAAAGGTCAGGATGGGGAGGCGGTCTCCACCATTCCTCCTCTGCCCAGTCCCTGACAACCCCTGACTGTTGCTGACTGTTGACCTAGCTGGCTGGGGCTGATGGGAGCCTGGAGTCCAGCAACTTCTGAAGGCCATAGGTTCCTCACACCTCAGTAAGTGATCCTCCCTCCTGTACTCACTCAGCAACTTTCTTTTCCCCAGGGGTGGTGTTCCCTTACCAGCCTCAACGTGGGCGCTACAAGCTCAACTTCCACGAGGCCAAGAAGACCTGTGAGGACCAGGATGCCATGATGGCCTCCTTTGAACAGCTCTTTAAGTCCTGGATGGAGGGCCTTGACTGGTGCAATGCAGGCTGGCTGACGGACGGCACAGCCCAGTACCCCATCACTGTGCCACGGGAGCCCTGTGGAGGCAAACACATGGCCCCTGGCCTCCGGAACTATGGAGAGCGCCACAAGAACCTCCATCATTTCGACGTCTTCTGTTTCTCTTCTGCTCTGAAAGGTGAGTTGTTCTCTGCCATTGTTCACCAGGCAGGCTACTTTAGAGGAGGGATGGGGAGATGGTAGGCCTGGGCATGTCCTCTCTGGCCTGGCCGTATGTCCCCACTCTGGCGATTTCAGATTGACTACTGCCTCTTTCCATATGAACCTACCCAGACCCTGAGATCATCTTCTGAGACCCTCCTTCGTGTGCCCCCTCCTCAAGAGGTCCGGAAGGTGGCATCACGAAAATGGGCCTTCTCTGCAGTGGCTCCCAGTCTGTGGAATGCTCTTCCCAAGGAAGTTCACCTGGCGCCTTCTTTATACACCTTTAGCCACCAGGCAAAAACGTTCCTTTTCAACCAGGCCTTTGGTTGATCTGATTTAGATCCTCTGCCCTTTTAAAATGTATTTTTTTGGGGGGGGGGCTATTGGGTTGTTGTTTGTATTTTTATTAGGTATTTTGTGGTTTTATATCTTGAATTTATTCTGTGAACTGCCCTGAAACCCCTGGGTGGTATATAAATTCAATAAATATAAATTCAATTTAATAATAATAATAATAATAATAATAATAATAATAATAATACTGTAATGCACCGGGCACGGGACTGCCTTTGAGGACTACCATTAGTTCAAACTACAGTCTCTAGGCCAGGCATAGGCAAACTTGGCCCTCCAGATGTTTTGGGACTACAATTCCCAGCTAGGGATCATGGGAGTTGTAGTCCCACAACATCTGAAGGGCTGAGTTTGCCTATGCCTGCTCTAGGCTGCTGATTGGGACTTGATTCATCTAGCTTGATTCTGTTTACTCTGACCTGCAGCTGCTCTCCTGAGTTACAGGCAACAGACCTTTCTGGCCAAGTTGGAGATGTCCTTGGTGTGGAACTTGGGACCTTTTAGATACAGCTAAACCTCTCATTCAAGGGATGTGGGTGGCACTGTGGGTTAAACCACAGAGCCTAGGACTTGCCGATCAGAAGGTTGGCGGTTCGAATCCCCACAACGGAGTGAGCTTCTGTTGCTCGGTCCCTGCTCCTGCCAACCTAGCAGTTCGAAAGCACGTCCAAGTGCAAGTAGATAAATAGGTACCACTCTGGTGGAGAGGTAAATGGCGTTTCAGTGCGCTGCTCTGGTTCGCCAGAAGTGGCTTAGTCATGCTGGCCACATGACCCGGAAGCTGTACGCTGGCTCCCTTGGCCAATAAAGCGAGATGAGAGCCGCAACCCCAGAGTCGGCCATGACTGGACTTAATGGTCAGGGGTCCCTTTACCTTTAAACCTCTCATTCAGTTCAACATCACAAACCTTGTTATGCATCCTGCTACTCTTAGAGGCACCCAGCCTGCAGAATCCCTACCCAAGCTAAGTCTTGGTTGGCTCCCTCTCATCTGAGCTTTTAAAAACGTCACCTGGCTTTCAGCTGGGGTTGGAATTCATCTCACTCCTGTTGATTGTTTCACCCTGAGCTTCATTTTACAGTAGTTAACGGATCTGGGTAGCTTTCCTTTCGCTTTTGCATTTGATGGGCTTTAATGAAATGCTCTAAATGCTGTATGCTGCTTTGAGTATGCTTTTTATTCGTACTACAAAGAGCAGACATTAAAGGGAAGATGAGTTCTGGAGTCTAAATTCTCCATTTAACTCCCTGTAACTGTTCATGGACTTTGGTACTTAAAAGCACAATTTGTGTTTCCCTAGGCTGTGTTTTCTCCTCTGTGCTGTGGTTGCCTTGATAACCCTGTTCTGCATGGGTTACCAGCATGGCTTTCACAAGCAGACATGTGCTCAAAGAGGCTTATTTGGCACTTTTAGCCCCCCCCCCTTGTGTCAGGGACTGGACTTAGGAGGAACAGTGGGTACCATACCCCCCTTCTCCTGAACCTTCCTGAGAACAGGAGGACAGTATAGATTTAGAACAGCGGTTTGCAGAAGGCCGTAGTTCAGAGGCTGCAGAGGGGAGAAACTGGGAAATTTTGGAAAAGGAACAGCAAGAAGAAGAAGCACAAGGGGAGAGACAGCTGACTGTATTGGCTTGGCTCTCCCACAGACGTGAGACACCGGCTGTAATTATCTCAGGTTTATTGCTCAAACACATAAATCACTCCGGAGCTCCTTCACTCCGTGTCTGACTCCAAGTTAGCAGTTGCCGAGTCTAAACTCCGCCCCTTCCTCTTCTTCCAACAGGGGAAAAAACCCTTTCGCTTCCGCTCTTTCCCCCTTCTCTCACTGACCTTTTAGCGCCTTCGAGTTTTTGGGCTAGCTATTCTCAGCCTCTCCCCCTCTGTCTCTGAGCTAAGATTCGTATTTGGATCTTTGCTATCTGCTCTCTGTTCTCTGAAGCTATGCCACTCGGCTGCCCTCTCACATTCCAGCTCGCATTCCAGTGTCCTTATCTCCCTTTGCCTGCTTTGATTTCCAGCCCTCTGTCAGCTCCGGAATGAAGCTGACACTGACAGACTCAATGTCTTTGGAAAGCATTCCTGATCCCCCCTCTCCCAGGACCAGGCGGGTATTGAGAGTAGTGGAACAGAGAGCTCAGAGGCAGAAAGCTCAGATTAGCCAACGCAGGGGTGACGTATAATAGGAGAGATGGAGGGGGTGGGACTTTACTCGGAGCAACGCCATTATTAGGAAAGACTGCATTCCTTTGTCTCTTCCTGTGAATATTAATAAATTACGTGGTAAGATCTTTTAATTGTTTCTCTGCTTCTTGGCAGCTACCGTGGGAGGGATCAGATTCTCCAAAACTATAAGTAGCCTTGAAAGAAGCAGAAGCGAATCTTCTCTCCACAATACAATCTCCAGGAAGAATAACGTCCTTCTAAACTCCCCAATTAGGCTAGCAAAAAGCTAAGGCTAAAGGGAGTAACTAGGGAGTAGGGAAGGGAAGAAGAGGAGGAGTGAGAGTGTATTTATTTTTATTTATTTATACATTTCTATACCACTTTTCCAAGGATCTCAAGGTGGTGTACATGGTTCCCCTCCTCCCCCTTTCATCCTCACAACAGCCCTGTGAGGTAGATTAGGCTAAGAGATGGTGGCCGTCCCAAGGTCACCCAGTGAGTGGAGATTCGAACCCTGCTCTCCTAGGTCCTAGTCCAACATGCTAACCCTTAGGCCACGCTGGCGTATGTCCTTGTGGTGCAGGGGGACGCTTTGTGTAGTGTGGTGCATGCATGGTTGTAGTACATGAGTAGTGCCCACAGCATTTTCTCTGGTTTGCAAAAGACTGGTGACTCCTGCTTCACCATATGACCATTGTTTAGGGTCTGCAAACCCAAGGTGATAGCCAAATCTAGTCCTAAAGGTAAAGGGACCCCTGACTATTAGGTCCAGTCGCGAACGACTCTGGGGCTGTAGCACATATCTCGCTTTATTGGCTGAGGGAGCCGGCGTACAGCTTCTAGGTCATGTGGCCAGCAGGATTATGCCGCTCCTGGCAAACCAGAGCAGCGCACGGAAACGGCGTTTACCTTCCCACCGGAGTGGTACCTATTTATCTACTTGCACTGCATGCTTTTGAACTGCCAGGTTGGCAGGAGCAGGGACCGAGCAACGGGAGCTCACCCCGTCGTGGGGATTCGAACCGCGGACCTTCTGATCGGCAAGCCCTAGGCTCTGTGGTTTAACCCACAGTGCCACCCGCGTCCCTATGCTAGTCCTAGATGGTGTTAAAAGAGGACTAAAGAAATTCATGGAGGAGAGGGCTATCGATGGCGACTAGCCATGTTGGATATGCTCTGGCTCCGCAGTTGGAAGCAGCGATGCTTCTGAATGCCAGCTGCTGGAACCCACAGGAAGGGAGAGGACTTTGTGCTTGGGATCATGCTTGTGACATCTGCTAGGCCATTGCAAGAAGAGGATGCTGGACTAGATGGACCATTGGCCTGATCCAACAGCCTTCTTACATAGTCAGATTAGACCCACTGAAATGAATGAACCCAGGGTGGCCATCCTCATTAACTTCAGTTAGTCATTTCTGAGCAGGACTTAGCATTCAGTATAATCCCAAATAAACTAAACAGGAAGGAAAAGAGCAGGACATGTATCTGTAAGTGGGTCTCTTTTGGGATTTTCCTGCATTGCTCCGTAACTCTTTCTCTGCCTCCTCCCAACAGGGACTGTTTACTATCTGTCCGGCCGCGAGAAGCTCACCTTGGAGGAAGCCAAGCAAGCGTGCCAGGACGATGGGGCTGAGATTGCCAAGGTGGGCCAACTTTATTCAGCATGGAAGTTCTCTAATTTGGACCGTTGCGACGCCGGCTGGCTGGCTGATGCTAGTGTGCGCTACCCCATCACTTCGCCCCGGCCCAATTGTGGTCCCCCGGAACCTGGGATCAGAAGCTTTGGCTTCCCCAAAGCTGGCAAGTTTGGAGTCTACTGTTACAAGATGAGCTGAAGGAAGGCCAATGTATGGACACTGTGCACCAATGGACAATATCCTTCTGTTGCCCACCTAGAGTTTATTATTTAAAGGGCCAGTCTCGGGGGGGGGGGCAGTTTTAATTGTATGTTTTTTTTTGTGTGTGTGTCTTTTGGGCTTTGGTTTTTTTACATTTTTGTAACAAAAGGGGAGGAATGCTGTGCGGCCCCACAGAATAGCCTTGGAGTGGACTTGGTGCTGATTCTAAGATTCTTCCACTTCCATTGCCTGTCTAATCCAGTGGTAGAGAAACCCCTCCTGAGTTTTAGTGTTCTTTTTCTGTCTGGTCATCTGATTTCTGGAATGGGCTCAGTTTGAGATTGCAAAACTGTCTTGTGCTCAGCTGGGTCTCTACTGTGGTTGCTGCGTCTTGCCAAAGGATTCCCAGTCCCGATGGGAGGTTCCCAGTAGTTACTAGAATAAGGTCTCCTCACCCCACAATGGCTTTGCCTCCTAGTAAATCCAGTGTTTATAGATTAGGATGGGGTGGGGAAACTCTTCAGCCTGAGGGCTATGTGCACTCCTGGGCAACCTCTTGTCAGTGCCGTGAAGAGCCAGAAGGAAAATATAGCTTTGTACAGTACACCTGTTTCTACATATGCCCCTCTCTGTCTTCGCTCCAGAGAAGCAAGACACGCCATCAGAGTTCAGTGACACATTCCAGCAAGGCAAAAACACTCGAGGGCGTGAAACAAGGCTGGGAAGGGGTGTGGCTTAGAGAGAGGGATGTGGCCTGGTGAGAGGGGGTGTGGCCATGAAAGGGACTGACTTCTGAGTAAGCATGCCTAGAATCAGAGCACCATCAGGAGGGTCACAGGAGCCTACCTCTGCAGGTTGGAGATAAACACACACACACACACACACACACACACACACACACACACGTAGGACCTCTGGCAAGGGGTTCTTCCCCCTGTCGCAAGGTCCTGATACTGCTGGTCATGCTAGTGCCTACTTTTGTTCAAAGCAAAAAAGCAGGATGCGTGAATATAGCTTTTCATTTAATGTCCCTTTTGGTGGGGGCTGTAGAGCATACAAGTGGGACCTGCAGCAAAACATTGCAGCGTATCTTCACTTTGTAGGGATGTTCTAGTTCTTGTTGGCTAGCCATGCCCTCCTCCCACGTCACAGGCACATAGGGAACTGCCTTTATAACTTTACGTGGATCTACCTTGCCACTATTACGGAAAGCTCTCTAAGTTACCATACTTTGGCATCTGCGTGCTCTATTCTCATGTGTACCTCACCTTTTGGTTTTGCTGATCAAACTTGGGGGTTTCTCGGACGTTTGCAAATAAAACCCTTAAGAAAACCACCCAAGGAATTTGTGGGATATTGTTGCTCTTTGTGTGTGTGTGTGTGTGTGTGTGTGTGTGTGGAGTGGCTCCCTGATTTGGAGGATCTGTTCAACAAACACTAAACATTTTTTTCAGGGGGTGAGTGGAAGCTGCCAGATCTGGAAGTCCTCTTTCTACTGTTAGGGAAAGCATTCGGAGCCGAAATAACACACACCAGTGAATGTATGCATCTGTGTGTGAAAAGGTGAGGGCGAGAGGGAGAGAACGAACATCTGGGATAGAAAGGGGTTTTTGAAAAGTGAAATGTATCAGGGAATGGGGCGGAGGGAGGAAGAACAGGAAGGAAATAGCGGTGTGGGGGTGTGGGTGCACATGCACACGAGAGAGGCTACGAGCCTGGTGGAAGGCGCCCTGAATGAATTGCATTCATGTAGGTGCCAACAATTTAATCAAAGGCCCATGCTTACCTTTGCGCAGCATATCAAAGAACTCTCTGCTTAAATATTTAATTAAAATCCAGCTTCCAACTCATGTAATGAATTCTAAAAAGTTTGCTGCGGTTTGTTTGCCTCCTCCTTCTCTGTTAATAATGAAGCAAGCCTGACAGGGACATGTAAGTAATGAGCTCTGCAAAGACACAGTGATGCTTAAGGCAGACAACCCAATGGGCACACTGCTCTTTTTGTTCATTCATGTGCCGCACATGGGCCATAGACTCTGATGGAACCCTGAAAGAGGCAGTTGAGATAGCTGAGATGCACGTTTCCTTTATGGTAAGGTAAAAAAAAGGTAAAGGACACTTGGACAGTTAAGTCCAGTCAAAGGCGACTATGCAGCACTCATCTTGCTTTCAGGAGCTGGTGTTTGGCCAGCATGTGGTCATGTGGCCAGCATGACTAAACTGCTTTTGGTGTGATGGAACACCGTGATAGAAACCAGAGCGCACGGAAATGCCGTTTACCTTCCCGCTGCAGCAGTACCTATTTATCTACAGTGGTACCTCGGGTTAAGTACTTAATTCATTCTGGAGGTCCATTCTTAACCTGAAACTGTTCTTAACCTGAAGCACCACTTTAGCTAATGGGACCTCCCGCTGCTGCAGCACCACCGGAGCACAATTTCTGTTCTCATCCTGAAGCAAAGTTCTTAACCTGAGGTACTATTTCTCGGTTAGTGGAGTCTGTAACCTGAAAGCGTATGTAACCTGAGGTACCACTGTACTTGCACTGGGACGCAGGTGGCGCTGTGGTCTACACCATTGAGCCTCTTGTGCTTGCTTATCAGATGGTTGACGGTTCGAATCCCCGTGACAGGTTGAGCTCCCGTTGCTCTGTCCCATCTTCTGCCAACCTAACAGTTTCCTTTCTGACAGAGCTAGGAATGCACCAATCTGACAATTTTGGTTTCGCTCTGTGTCTCCTTTTTCAATTCTCACATTAGTTTGAATTAAAAAGAAAAAAAATCCTCATGAAAATTCACCAGCATTTTACTGCGAATTTCTGTGAATTTCTTCTAATACTCACATTTTTCTCTGTAATTTTGCTTTGATATACATATTTTTGCAAAGCCATTTCCTACAATACAATGCACTTCTCTGTTACTGTCACTAATATATGCCTTTTAAAGCATGCATTACCCTAGCGTGTACATTTTTGTACACATTGGTTGACTGGAGACCTGCATTGCAAAATTCATGCAGATTTTGAGGGATGTCTTTCTGCATTGCTTTGGAAGCTGCAAATTTGGTAGGATTGCCATTAAATGCACACTGAATCAAATTTGTCCTCCAAAAAGATAGCAGGAGACTGCTTTGGGCAGTTACAAAAGTTGGGGAAACAGCAAAGGCCCAACTGAACTGCTTATGACAGTACAGTGGTACCTCGGGTTAAGTACTTAATTCATTCCGGAGGTCTGTACTTAACCTGAAACTGTTCTTAACCTGAAGCACCACTTTAGCTAATGGGGCCTCCTGCTGCTGCCGTGCCGCCGGAGCATGATTTCTGTTCTCATCCTGAAGCAAATTTCTTAACCTGAAGCACTATTTCTGGGTTAGTGGAGTCTGTAACCTGAAGCGTATGTAACCTGAAGTGTATGTAACCTGAAGCGTATGTAACCCGAGGTACCACTGTACTTATGACATCTGCAGTGCTTGAACAGACAATATGCCTGTATGTTTGCCCAACTCAATACAGGGTCATATCTCAGCACACACACAGAACACACACACAGAGCATGCAACCAGCACCTCCGCAAGGATAAAATACAACAAACTTTTATTTTACAGGGTTCACAACAGCGCCAATAGCTGTTTTAATTTTGAATCTTGCATTTTATGCATAAGAGTTAAACACCCCCCACCCCCCACCCCTGAAGAAAAAAAAAGGAGGGAAGAAGGAAGAAGAAAATATTCTGGGTTGGGTTTCTTCCTACCTCTTTTTTTTTTTGCTTTTTACAGAAAAAAAAATAAAGAAATCAGGCAAGCTCTTCTTTGCTTCATTCCACATCCCCCCACCCCCAGACCATTCCCACCCCCCCCACTTTGAAAACAGAACACACATAAAAAGTCAGGCTCCTACCAGCATCCTTGAGACATTGGCGAGTCCATTTAAATTATTGTAAAAATGACCAGTTTTCTCTTTGTTTTCAATAATTATTACCATTATGCTTTTAAAAAATATATATAAATAGGTGCAGGGAACTCAGGTGCCCGGCACGGTCCCCCTTGAGAGATCGCCATCTCAGGATGGGAGCTGCTTTTCCATATGTCCTGGTGGGGCGGGGGTAGGAAACAGCCATGGTGGGGGGACACAGGCTTATGAAGTTGCGTTATAGATATATTTCTATGTCCTCTACTTGCATCTTTAAGATGCACTCAGGAAAGCAGGGAGAAGATGGCCGAAGAAACAAACCCATGATGTTGTCAGCTGAGTTATATGCAAATTATATGCAGGCCAGAGGGGGCTCAGCCCCCTTACCGTTTTGTGCCAGCTCCTGAACACCTGTTGTTGTTTTTTAAGAAAGCTATGGAAGGGGTGGGATGTTTGTATCACGATTTGGCTAAAAGTAGAGAAATTCAAGAATGGACTTTGTAGACTTCACGAAGGATGCCACAACCTTCCTGCCCTGTCCCTGCATAACTCAAGCATTACTCTGACAGGGGAAATAAGCCAATGAAAGGACTGGCAGCAGGTTCGGAAGAAACAGAGAGAAGTGAAACCCACCTCACAAGGTTTTTGTGAGGATAAAATGGCATGGACCCTCGTCCGCTATCCTGAGCGGCTTAGTAAAGGTAAAGGGACCCCTGACCATTAGGTCCAGTCGTGACCAACTCTGGGGTTGCGGCGCTCATCTCTCTTTATTGGCCGAGGGAGCCGGCGTACAGCTTCTGGGTCATGTGGCCAGCATGACTAAGCCGCTTCTGGCGAACCAGAGCAGTGCACGGAAACACCGTTTACCTTCCTGTTGGAGTGGTACCTATTTATCTACTTGCACTTGGACCTGATTTCGAACTGCTAGGTTGGCAGGAGCAGGGACCAAGCAATGGGAGCTCACCCCGTCGTGGGGATTCGAACCGCCGACCTTCTGATCGGCAAGTCCTAGGCTCTGTAGTTTAACCCACAGCGCCACCTGCGTCCCTTGAGCTGCTTAGAGACAGGGGTTAAATGTGAAGTAGCCATTGTCTGTATCCCGTGTTCTCTGTCCTAGTGCAAGGGCGAGTTTTAATTCAACACAACTGGGTTAGCTCAGATAGCATAAGACTCTTAATTTCAGGGTCGTGGGTTTGAGCCCCATATTGGGCAAAAGACATGGGGTTGGACTAGATGGCTCCCCTAGTCCCTTCCAACTCTGTAAGTCTTCCACTGCAGGAAACAGTTGCACAACCAGAAACTCAATTGTGCAACAGATTGCACAATCCATTGTGCAGCAAAGCTACCAGCCACTTGCTTGTGCATTTTCTTGCACGACACAACATCCTGCTGGCACAAAACATTTCTCCAGAGGAACAAGTTGGCCACTAAGTGGCTTTAATTTAGCTCTGCATTGGATACTGCCCCACACATTTGCATGAAGAAATGCATCTAATTCATGGACCTGCTCACCATCCAGAATAAATCTGACTAAAAGCTTTGGTTGTTATTCCCCCCACTTTTTAAAAATTAGATTAGACAGTTTTATGGGGCAGATGACAATCATGTTAGCTAAAAACGAGAGTGAGCCTCAATAGGCAGAGGAAGTCAATCTTTGGTTACCGATGCTGAGGATGCTATCATGCTTTGAACTGAAGGGCCGTGGCTCAGCGGGAGTGCAGAAGGCCCCAATTTCAATCCCTCGCATCTCCCTGTAGGGCTGGGGAAAGCCCTGGGCTGAAATCTTCGAAAGCTGTTCCTGCCAGTCTGTGTAGACCAGCCTGGATAGCTCAGTTGGTTAGAGCATGGTTCTGAGAATGTCAAGGTTGCAGTTCGTTCCCTTTATCAAGCTGCATATTCTTGCATCGCTGGGGTGTTGGGATCAAGATGATCCTCAGGGTCCCTTTCAACTCTATGATTCTATGCTTGTACCAAAGTTTCCTAAGCTTGGGTCTCCAGCAGCTGTTGAACTACAACTCCCATCATCCCTAGTTACCAGGACCAGTGGTCAGGGATGATGGGAATCGTAGTACCCAAACCATCTAGAGACCAAAGTTTGGGAAACCCTGATGTAGACAATGCTGTGCTTGATGGACCTTATGGCCCAACTGGGTACGACAGCTTCCTGTGCCCTGCTTAAGAACTTTGCAACAGCATTTGACTTGAGCTAGGAAGCTATTACAGATGACCACTGACCAACATGGTAGCTGACCACAAGTTGCACCTCTGTAACTTCTTGCCAAGTATTGTTTCAACTACACTTTTGTTTCAACAAAATTCTGGGGATCAAAGAGTGTGGCCCAATGATCAACACCTGACGGGATGATACAGACGAGCAGCTTACAAAGTGGTTACATTCATTCACACAGCGGCTGAAAACAGATATTGCCTCTGTTCATTCAGCATGTTGGGACTTGAGGGGAAATCTCTGGAATGACCCACTAAGGTTGATTCATAGGTGTATATATGAAGCTGGCTTGCCAATTGTTAGTAACAAGACCTAAATTTTGTTGCTCCAGTCATTTACTCTCTCATTTCCTTCACACAACTTTAAAGATAAAAATAAAATAAAATTGGAGGGGAGGAGAAATTGGCCGAGAGTAGCTGGAAACTGACAAGAAGAAATAAAACAGCCTCAGAGGTCCAGCTTTTATCTCTGCCCTTCATTCTTTATATGAATGCCACTCTGGCTAGTCTGGTGTTCTGGTTAATTTCAGCCTCCACACATTATTTTACATTTTGCATTTATTTAAAAGAATTGACATTTCCAAACGAGCAATGGCTGTTTCCCCCACCTCCCTGGGAGAGGCGGAAATCCTCTTTTCCACTCCTTTCTCATTGAAAAGATTCAGCCCATTTCATCTCTCTCTCTCTCTCTCTCTCTCTCTCTCTCTCTCTCTCTCTCTCTACACATTCCCAGTGGCTCCCTCTGAACCCTACAAGGTAAGCTGCATCAGTGGGAAGAAGCTGAGTGGGACAGGGAAGGAGAAACACGACGGCTTACAAAAGAAAAAGAAAAAGAGAGAGTCTTGTACACCCTGCAGATTAAATAATTACATGGCCTGTGAATAAAACCAGGACCTCCCCCACAAAAAAATAGCAAATCTTATTTATTATTTAACTTAACCCTCACCCTCTTGCGACCCTCTCCATCCCCTTCCCCGAAAAGGCACAAAGATAATTGGATCCAGACGGTTAGTAAAAAAAAAAAAAAAAGCTTTTGCTTTGCTGTTTTGCAAAAGTTTCTCTCTCTGTCTCTCTCTTTTTACATATGCACAAGGTGGATTTTTCTTTAATATATTTTTCCCCTTATATAACAACAACAAAAAAGCAACAAGAAGAAATTGAATCTGTTAATATAACTGTTCCATAAAATCTCTCTCTCTCTCTTATCTCTTCTCTCTGTCTCTTCTTTAATGGGTGGGTCTCTGCGCCATTCCTCCATTGGTCCTTGATCGAGTCCTTGCGCTCCTCTTATGTAGTCTGTGCTTGTAGGTGGAGGCTGTGGGAGGGGAAGAAGAAGGAGGAGGAGAAGAAGAAAAGGCACCTTGTTACCTAGGGATGGAGGTTACAGAGGCCCTGTTTGTCCTCAGCTGGCTTGACCAAATGCCTCTCTCCCTCTTGCTCTCTGGAAAAACACTGCCGAGGCTGTAGCATGTTGTTTCTCTGGCTGGCCGTGCTGAATGTGCCATGGCGCCAGCATTCTCACCATAGCACAATCGGGCCTTCTCTCACCTCCGGTGCTCTGGGACCCAGTGAACCAGCTGGGTGGGTTCGCCCCCCTCTATGGCACTTTGTTGCAGGCTCTGTCCCTTCCACCTAACACTAAGGGGAAAGAGATTTGAGGGTGCCACAGACAACTCTGCCACTGTCTGTCGTGGCGTGGGGTGAGGGAATAAAGTCTGCCCTTTCCAGTAACGGTTGATAGGCCGAGACATTGCCAGCCTGTGAGGCAGACTCTCTTACATTGCTCCCTGTTCAAGGAGCCATGGCTGGAGAAGAGAAGAGAGCTTTCTCTTTGCAGAGGAGGAATCCAGAAAAAAATAAGCCCAAGAGATGTTGGTGTCCGAGGACAAAATTCAAAAAGCCCTCTGACATTTTTTTTTAAAAGCAAGCTACTTCATTGACAATGGGCTCCTCAAGATGGCCTTTTTTTTTTAGCCTACTGATTTGCTGGCACAAAGTGTACACAGAGCTAAGAGCCAGCTGAGCCACACCTGTAAAAGGTAAAGGTAAAGGACCCCTGGACAGTTAAGTCCAGTCAAAGGCGACTATGGGGTTGCAGCGCTCATCTTGCTTTCAGGCCAAATGAGCTGGTGTTTGTCCACAGACAGCTTTCCGGGTCATGTGGCCAGCAGGACTAAACCGTTTCTGGTGCAATGGAACACCGTGATGAGTGCCAGAGCACATGGGAATGCCGTTTACCTTCCCGCCACAGCAGTACCTATTTATCTACTTGCATTGGTGTGCTTTCAAACGGCTAAGTTGGCCAGAGCTGGGACAGAGCAACAGGAGCTCATTCCATCATGGGGATTTGAACCGCTGACCTTCCAACCAGCAAGCCCAAGAGGCTCAGTGGTTTAGACCACAGTGCCACCTGTGTCATGGGTAGCCAATGTGACACCCTCCAGATGTTGTTGAACTCCAACTCCCATCAGTCCAAGTCAGTATGGCCAATGGTCAGGGATGGTGGGCACTGTAGTCAACAACATCTGGCTACCTCTGATGGTGGGATGTGGGTATCTTCAACCAATGCAAGAGTGCCCCCAGACAGCCCAAGGGTCAGAGGAGGTGTGTAGGTTAAATCTGGAGAAGGGAAGTTTATTGGTTGTATTCAATGCCAGCCCAACTCAGAGCAGACCCATTAAAGTTAACCAACATAACCAACTTAGGCACATTCATTTCAATGGGCCTACTTGGAGTAAGACTTAATTGGCTACAATCCTATATTTTCCAAACATGCCCCCAATCCTGGATCTATTTAGTATTTCTTTTCCCCAAATATTTTACATTCAGGAAGAGGGATGGGTGAATCTGTAAATTTCGGTTCTCATCTCCCCCATCTAAAGTTTGGTTTCCAGATTTCCCCAACAGTTTGTGATTATTATTTTTTTAAAGTCATCATGAAAATGGCCAGCATTTAGTGCACATTTCTCTTAATATTTTGCATGCAATTCTGTCTTAATACACACATTTTTCTGCAAGCCATATTCTCGCTATATAATGCATTTTTTGCATATCTTCACGAAAAGACACATTTTTATGCACACTTTTGCCTAACGTGCACTTTTCCCTACTCATCATTTGGTTGGCAAACTGCATCGTAACATTAGGAGAGGTTTGGAGTTCAAAGGACAGCATGGTTTTGATTTGTGTATTGTGTCAGGAAGTGTGAATTAGGGAGGTCCCTATCAAAATGCAAATTGAATTTCTCCCCCATCCCTAGTCAGGATCCTTAAAGGAAAACCCATAGTTATGATGATTCCCTAACCTTTTATTAGCCAATTGAAAGGGAGGCATGGGAGCTGCCATCTAGCTGCCTCTCCTCTACCCCTGCAAATCTTATCCCTGCCTTCTGTCTGTTCACAAGCCAGAGAACTCAAAGACTTACAGAGAGTCTGCTGAGCACAGCATGTTGGCCAAGAAGGACTTGCCAGCTGTTGGCATCGCTATGGAATGAAGCGTCCCCCAAGCTGAATATCCAGCTGGTCCTTGTGAGCCAGCTCTGTCTGGGAGAGGAATAGACCTGGAGTCCTTGTCAGACTGAGCTTTAACTAAGAGCATCATTGTCACTCATGAGGAAGCTTCAGCCAGCCTCTCCCTTGCTGTGGGTGTGAACTGTCTGATCATTCCTAATGAGGAAGAAGAAGCTAGAGAATAATACTTTGGTGTACCAGAGAGCATTCTGGTCCGGTGTAGGCACTGCTTTCATGAAGGCCTTTCCAGTATAGCTGTGCATTTGCACAAAATCTGGTCATCACCCCACATCTTTCTAGTGCAATTATCTCGTCGCTTTTCTAACCACAAAAAGTCCAATGAGAAAAGCGATGGGAAACTTCCCCTGGAAAGTGTGGGCCAGCTACTGGCTGGCAAAGGTCGATGGACTGCATACACACACCATCTGTCTAACTCAAATGGGAGCTGGATAAACTCTTCCAAACACTCTGTCCCTGGGAGTTTCGAGACTATTTATTGAGTATTTGTGGAGATACATTCGCACAAAACTTGCATGGAGGTTACACAGAAACACAGGAAGCTGTCTTATACTGAATCAGGATATTGGTTTGCAGTACAAATAAGATAGACCACTACATACGGTCAATACAGGCTATCCGTGGCTCTTCCCAGTGCCCGTTGGGTTGACACCGGATGGTGGGCAGATGGCGCTGAATGTAGCCCTGATTGCACTGGTACCGCACCATGGAGTTGATCTCGTAGCGGTCTTTCTTCTTTCCGAAGTGCCTGGCGTTCTCAACCACGGGTGGGTCTCCACAGGAAACTGGTGGAGGAAAGGAAAGCCTTCAAAGTTGCTTTCAGCACAAAGCAGCTCAGTGGCTGGTGTGATGCTCCTAACCTTCTTCTCCTATCATCACAAGAGCTTTTTATATTAAAAATGTGTGACACCAGATTGCTAACCGGTTGATAGGATGCCTGCTGTGCCTCTGTATGATTTACTGCTCTGGTTTTCACATTACATCATCAGCATCTAATTTGACTGTCTAATTCTGCTCTGTCTCTTCATTGGTGTGATTGTAACATTCAGTCGCTCTTGATACAGATATGCAGCAGAATCAGTCACCTG
Source organism: Podarcis gaigeae (assembly GCF_964106915.1). Lineage (NCBI taxonomy): Eukaryota > Metazoa > Chordata > Lepidosauria > Squamata > Lacertidae > Podarcis > Podarcis gaigeae. Next base: position 18,713,689 of record NC_139690.1, read on the forward strand.
AGCTCAGAGAAGGACGTCTGTCGAGGCTGCTCAGTACCCGTCCCCTTACAGTCAGGAGTCATACACAGAACAGTCGCTCGTTTTTCTCGTTTTTCCAATTTTAAGTTCAGTTTCTCCACATTTAATTGTGTCCGTTATTCACAGCCCTAATGTAAATTTATGCACATTCTAGTGCAAATTTCTTCTAATATAGTACACACACAAACACACACAATTTTGTATGCAATCTTGCATACAAATAGCTTACACATTTCTGCAAAACAATCTTCCCCTAATTTAACACGCTTTTGTATGTCCTTTTCACAAATATATGTGTGCATATATTTGCGCACATTACTTGGCTGGAGAAGTAAATTGCAGAATTCAGGTACAGTAAGTGCAAATTTCAAAGGATGGCTGCGCTTTGGCTCCCACATTCTTTTGAAAATTTGGTAAATTCTCCTTTAGAGGCACACAGAATTGAGCTCCTCCTCCATCCCTGCTCACTTAGCAGTCTCCTCAGTGCAGGAGGATGCTCTGAGTGCAGAGAGTTCTTCTGCTTTCACAACCTGAAAGCAAATCCTTTTGAGGGTTAAGAGTGAAGCAAACATTGAAGTTTGGTTCAGGAAAAAAGTGTGCTTCAATATTTTTTTTAATGGGGTTGGGGAACTAGGTTAGAAACAGAGATCCTGGGGGATTTGCAAGTATGAGATGCTAGTCCTGTCCTTAAAATGCTGTTGGTGTTCTCTGCACTTCTTGGGCTCACGAGCGGATTCTCTGAAAATTTATCCTTGCTCTGACTTTTGGTTCCATGCAGGAAGGGGGATTCCATACTAAAGCCTTTGTCTGCTGTTTGTGTATGAGACCTTCAGACGCCAAGGTTGCTAAGAGCGTTCTGTTGGCTGGTCCATGAGCCAGGCTCAGTGGCTGCAGATGGCCATCTTTTTTGTTAAATGTGGCAGCCAGGCTTAGAGCTATAAACAACTGGTTAACTAGCATCCAGAGAAGTAGGCCACATTTAAAGGTGAACTACTTAATTTTCACTTCCTGAAACAACGTGCATAGTGGAACTCAGCTGACCTTTGAAATTCACACTCCTATGAATTTTGCAAATCAGTTCTCCAACACAAAGCATGCTTTTAACTCTGAGTAGGTCACTTCCACCTAGAGCAGCTTTATCCGAGAAAAGAAAGCCCTGGCAGATTTCTGCCATTTGAGGGACTGAATGGTCCAATCGCACAATACGTTTTCTGCCCTCCGACTTCACTTGTTGCATCTCTGTGTGAGTCACTGACCCTATGAGGAAAATTGACCACATTTTTCACTCTATAAGACGCACCTTTCCCCTCCTAAAAAAATGTGTGTGTGTCTTATGGAGCGAATGCAGACGGGAGGTTCTGCTCTGCACTCCCTTTAAAGAGCCGCACACACACTCCTCACGCTCTTTAAAGGGAGCGCTGCTCTTGGGGGAGCCTTAGCTGGGCGCAGCCTCTCATGGACAGTGGATGAAGGCTTCCCTTGCCCGGGAGAGGCTGTGCGCGGCCAAACAAGAAGCCAGGACAGCAAGCAGAATAGCTGCCCTGCGATCCCACTGGCTGTTCTAGCTTCTGGCTTAGCCGCAGGAAGCCTCCGCAGGGCAGCGGGGAGCCTTCATCCCGCTGCCCTGCGGAGGCTTCACACGGCTATCCCTGGCTTTTGCGGGAAATGCTCAGGATGCTTTGCGTTGCTATTTTATTTCTTGTTTTCCTCCCCTTAAAACTAGGTGCGTCTTATGGTCTGGTGCGTCTAATAGAGCGAAAAATACGGTAATTCAAGAAAGGGGAACATGTGGCTGATGTTGCTAGACTGATGCCCCTCCCCGGACATTAGCCTTCAAACTGTTTCAAAGGGGCTGGTGGAAAATGAAATCAATTTGCATCTGGGGTTGGAAACACATTTCCCATACCAGATTTAATGACTGAATTTTTTTCACACGGCAGACTTGCAGATCTCCCAAGTCACACACATGACTGCAGGTGTGTCAAACCTTTGGCTCCCTAGATGTTGTGGAATTACAACTCCCATCACCCTTGGTCATTGGCCATGTTTGCTGGGGAACTGTTGGAAATTGTAGTTCACCAACCTCTGGACGGCCAAAGATTTCCCCACACCTGCACGAGTGCCCTTGGGAAGGGTTGCTATCTCATCCTTCCTTGTCCCATAGACGTCTTGCTGCCAGGAATCCAGCCTTACCTGTTCCTTTCTTGCACGTGAATGGGAGATGGTAGTTGCAGGGGACGTCGTTCCACTCTCCCTTCTCATGCCAGATCATTACGACACAATCTTCTCCTTTGGCAAAGAAATTATCGGGTTGGTTGGGCCGCCAGTTCTCGTATTGCTAGGAGAGATGAGAACGAAGCTGGTATTGGAACTTAGACAGAGAAGACAGTTGGGGAGGCTTTTCCTTAGGGTCTAATAAGACCCAATGGTGGAGAAAATGGCCATCAGATCACCTGTGGGTTTTTGTTTTGTTTTTGCAGGGTCCCGCAAGTGAGGGTGGGACCATAATCCTGAAAAGTGAGGGGCTTATTGTTATTTGCTCTGCAGGCAGTGGAATCTGGCCCAGCCGGGCAAATGGGGCATTGTTACACCAACCTCTGTCTGGCTTTAGCCAGCCTCACCTGCCTGCCTTCTTATTACCATTCCAGAGGCTGGCACTGCCTGCCAGGTTCCTTACCCTTAGTTTTGATGTTGCTTCTTGTAGAAGGGAAGGGGACAAAATGAGGATTAGCTGCTCCACCTTCTATTGTCTCTAGCGCTGCTTCTTGTTGGCTCTAGCTCCACCTACTGGTGGCCTCCCTGCCTTCCACCCTACCAGTCGCAATGAGCACCAGGCATTATTGCAGGCATAGGCAACCTTGGCTCTTCAGATGTTATGGGACTACAACTCCCATGATCCCTAGCTAACAGGACCAGTGGTCAGGGGTGATGGGAATTGTAGTCCCAAAACATCTGGAGGGCCGAGGTTGCCTATGCCTGGCTTATTGCCAGTGAAAATATTTGAATGCCATGCAGGTACCTGTATATGCCCAACTCCTTATATGACACTTGGCAGCTCTGAAGGGCAAGTGGTCAAAGCCCCAATCAAACCTGCAGCCATCCCTAACTCTGGTCACAAGCACACCATGTATCTAAAGCACCATGATACCACTTCAAACAGCCAGGACTTTCCCCAAAGAATTCTGGGAGCTGTAGTTTGTTAAGGGTTTGAGAGTAGTTAGGAGACCCCCTATTACCCTCACAAAGCTCCAGTTCCCAGAGGTTAAACAACCAATCCTTCTTTGCAGAGAACTCTGGGAACTGGAGCTCAGCGAGGAGAACAGAGGTCTCCTAACAACTGTCAGCATCCCTTAAACTACAATTTCCAGTTGGGGAAGCCACGACTGTTTAAAGTGGTATCACAGTGCTTTAAATGTGTTGTGATAATGTTGCCTCTGTCTCTTGTCTTTTCCCACAAAACACAGAAGCCCCTTTCATTCTTGGGCACGAGGGGCAAAAATAAATAAAGCCCAGAATTGTATTTCCTTGTGAGGAAGGAAGCTCTTATGCTGAAATGTTTCCCAGCAGCCCAGGATCATTCACTGAAAACCATGTCCTTCTGGAATGTAACTCACAAGGGAGTGTCCATCTGACCAGCGGAAGTCATCTTCAACTGCTCTGTCACTAAGGCCAATCCACTGGTAGTCTTGAGCGTTGTCTAGAAAGGAGAGACAGAGAGAGCATAAAGATTAGAAAGTTAGCCTGTAACTTCCTGCTGAAATCCTGCAAATTTTCACACCACAAATGTTCCACTCTTTCCTTTTCCCCTTTTGTTGTGCCTGGGTGCTCTTCCAGACAGGTAAGGTAAAAAGGTAAAGGACCCCTCGACAGTTAAGTCCAGCCAAAGGCGACTATGGGGTTTTGGCGCTCATCTTGCTTTCAGGCCGAGGGTGCCGGCGTTTGTCCACAGACAGCTTTCTGGCTCATGTGGCCAGCAGGACTAAACCGCCTCTGGCACAACAGAATGCCGTGATGGAAACCAGAGCGCACGGAAACATTGTTTACCTTCCTGCCACAGTGGTACCTATTTATCTACTTGCATTGGCGTGCTTTCAAACTGCTAGGTTGGCAGGAGCTGGGACAGAGCAATGGGAGCTCACCCTGTTGCGGGGATTTGAACCTGCTGACCTTCTGACCTTCAGCCAGCCCAAGAGACTCAGTGGTCTAGACCACAGCACCACCCGCAATAATATGACAACACTGGGGAAGCATCATAAAATGACAAATAAAACGGAATGATGGATGAGTGGCCCAGTATAATTCTACCACTAATGCATTAATTGACTACACCACCACCCCACAACCAATCTGGAATGACTGCACATTGCAGCGTTTTGATTCTACTTCTAAACTCAATAGGAATTTGTAGTTTCTTGATCAGCCAATGCCACCTGTTTGGAAAGTGCAACGTGGATCTCTGGCCCTGCATATTCCTCAAATCACCACACTTACTGTTCACAAACTCCTGCTCTTCAGGAGTGATGATACTGCTCAGGTGAGACTGATGCTCTCGGCAAAGGTTCTCAGCATCCACCCATGTGTGCTTCTCTTCAAAGTGCTTGTAACAGTTGCCTTGGAATTTGGTCCAGCCTGCTTCACATTCTGCCAGATCTGGAGATAAATAAGAGGGAATGCATGTGAACAAGAAGCAAAGGTTCTTGAACAACTCAGGACCTGAAATAATGCCTGCCCTATATGGATATAAAAGTTACAGCATGTTATTGTTTAAGAGGAAATTATATGAAAATGATGTATTGTCGGTATCTAACACCGAGTAAAGTGGCAAAATGTATAGATCTAAATCAAACAGTGTTGGAAATGTAAAGAGAAAGAAGGTTCTTTTTATCATATGTGGTGGTCTGGTAGCAAGGTTACAGCTTACTGGGAAATGATATACAATGAATTGAAAAGGATGTTCAAAATAAGCTTTTCTTTTGGGAATTATAGGGACAGAACTACCTAAATTGTATAGAAATTTATTTATGTATGCTACCACAGTGGCAAGAATGTTACTCGCCCAAAAGTGGAAAGAAGCAGAAGTACCAGAATGGATACAGAAACTTATGGAATATGCAGAAATGGCGAAACTTACCGGAAGAGGAAGAAGAAATCATAACAAACTTTTTATTAAAGAATGGAAATGGTTTATTGAATATTTTGCAGATAAATTGCAAACAGATAGAAACATTGGCAGGATTATTGTAATAACCTGCAGTTTCATAAGAGTATATATATTTAAAGTAGATAATTAAATGAGCAAATGAAATGAATTTGGATATGCAGAAGATATTAAAAAATAAATTTAAGGAACCGCAGAAAGAGGGGGAAGGAAGTCAAACTCTGAAATGTTAAATAGATTGTAAAACTAATGAAATGTATAAACTTGAAAAGTGTAAATAAAAATTAAAAGAAGAAGAAGAAGAAGAAGAAGAAGAAGAAGAAGAAGAAGAAGAAGAAGAAGAAGAAGAAATACTGCCTGCCCTTGTAGAGATGTATAATATTACTCACGGCATATCCTACAGAATATCACAGGGGAGGGAGCTGAAAACAAGCATTTTTTGCTACTGTGGAATGGTCTTCTCTCTGGCATACATGAAGCATCATCTAACAGTTGCTTCAGGTATCTTGAAAAGATGTACCTTTTGACTCACAAGATTGGATCCTGCTTTTACTAGATTTCTGATTTTACCTGTATCTGCTTTTACCTGTTTCTTTTTAAAGAATGCTGATTTCTAGTTTTTATGTTATTTTTGTATACCACTTAGGGATTTTCAGATATTAAGTGGCTTAGAAATGCTTTTAAATGCGTACATGCATATATCAAATAACTGCATATGCTTTAAAAATATGTGCACACATATTTATTTATTTAACAAAATGTATGTATCACTTCATTGTAAATAGAACCTCTAAGTAGTTTTTCGGAAACAGAACAAAGCCAAAATGGTCAAAGAACAACAATGTTAAAAATCAGGTATTCAAAATAAATAAATAAATCAAAATATAATTAAAGTAAACAGTTAAACTAAACTAAAAAAGATAATTAAAATAAACAGCTAAACTAAAAATAGAAGATGATTACAACACACAGCAGCTTCTATGTTTCTAGGTGGGCTTGCCTGAAGAATGTTCCGTTTTTAACAAGGTCTGAAAAGGTTACGGCAAATGCACCTGCCTGATCTCAATATGCAGGGAGTTCCGATGTTTAGGTGCTGCTATACTAAAAGACTTCACAAGTCTGGAACAAGTATTATGTGGCACCTCTAATAGAGCCTGTTCTGCAGATCAAAGGAGTCAACTGAGTGTATATGGAATAAGGTAATCCCCTTGATTTTATACCCTGGGTATAGGGCGGTATATAAATTCAGTACAGTGGTATCTCAGGTTAAGTACTTAATTTGTTCCGGAGGTCCGTTCTTAACCTGAAACTGTTCTTAACCTGAAGCACCACTTTAGCTAATGGGGCCTCCTGCTGCTGCCATGCCGCTGGAGCCCGATTTCTGTTCTTATCCTGAAGCAAAGTTCTTAACCTGAAGCACTATTTCTGGGTTAGCGGTGTGTGTAACCTGAAGCGTATGTAACCTGAAGTGTATGTAACCCGAGGTACCACTGTAAATCAAATAAATAATAAAAGAAACAAACAAACTAGTCCCAAACTGTTAAGCGCTTTATATGCAGATAGCAAAAACCTTGAACTTTGCCTACTGACAAAATGGCAGCCCCATTGAAATCTCTGAGCAGGGTTTCACTCCTGCAAGCAACTGCAATTTCTGGCTACATAGGCAGAACGAGCCAATTATCCTCAGGCAGCTGATTTTGGGTGTCGACAGCAAAAGGTTAGCTATTTAATTTATTATTGTTGCATTTTCACTGCCAGGCAGGGAAGAGAGGCGCTTGTGGGACTTTTTCCTCTTCTGCTTAGGTGCCAAAATAACTTGACCAGCTTTGGGTATTATGTGTGTTGACTTGGAAGGGGAGCCCATTTGCTGCTCCACCTCAGAGAAGAAAATGTCTTCTGCCCGCCATGTAGACGCCTATGTCGCACTTTGCTGTGATGCACAGTTGTCCTCTCAGACAAGAAGAGTTATTGACTTCTCTGTCGAGGAGGCTCCCTACGGTGCTGAGCAAAATTTCAAAAGCCCATTAAAGGACACCACAGAGTGCCAAAGAGACAAGGGGAGAATGGAAGAGCCTTTTAAGACTGCCAAAATGGAAACAGGGCAACATGGTCAGTCGCTTGTATTCCAAGAAGCTGAGCTTGAGGGAGCAGGGAAGTTTTCTGAGATAAATTGTGAGCAGGTAAGAAATTGCTGCAAGACTGTGTTAGGCCCTAAAAAAATAATAATTGGGGCCAGATTCACACCATATGTTTAAATCACTGTGATACCACTTTAAACAGCCATGGCTTGGAGCTGTGGTCAACAGATAATACATATCTAGCTTTGTTATAAACGTAAATATGTTTTGTGTTGCGTTGGATCACTCCGATAATCAAAAGTTGGAGAATGTTCATTATCAGGAAAGCAAAAGTGTTAGGGGCTTTTTTGTAGATTAGAAAAATGATGATTAAGAAAGGGAGAAATTACAAAATTACGAATTATATGTAGAACACCAATGGAGATAGCTTTTTCTCTCTGTTTTGTAATACTAGAAACTGAGTTAGCTAGGTGAGCCTGCTTTCATGACCCTTAACCCATTGCAGTCTCCAGGTTCTTTTGGTGGAAGCTGTTTAAAGTGATATGATACTGCTTTAAATGTCTAGTGCAGATGGCATCTAGGACACAGTGAGCTGGAGCAGAACTTTAGGCTGATTTAAATATGCCTAACAGGGCAGTGGAAATCCATGGAGCATATTGTAAGAAGCAGGACCCTCCTCAGTAGATTATGCTGGTCTAAACCACATAATCAGTAGATTTTGTGGTCTAAACCACAGAGCCTAGGGCTTGCTGATCAGAAGGTCGGCGGTTCGAATCCCTGCAATGGGGTGAGCTCCCATTGCTCAGTCCCTGCTGCTGCCAACCTAGCAATTCAAAAGTACATCATAGTGCAAGTAGATAAATAGGTACCGCTCTGGTGGGAAGGTAAACAGCATTTCCATGTGCTGCTCTGGTTTCGCCAGAAGTGCCTTAGTCATGCTGGCCACATGACCTGGAAGCTGTACGCCGGCTCCCTCAGCCAGTAAAGCGAGATGAGCGCCGCAACCCCAGAGTCGTCCGCGACTGGACCTAATGGTCAGGGGTCCCTTTACCTTCACCTTTAAACATGGTTTATATAATCCCGGAGGAATTAACTTCCTCTCATTTTTGTTGTCATGGCTGATTTTGCTCTCCTTAATCAAGTACGGGTAAAATGATTTCAGTCCCACCCACCCCAGCATCTCTGTCCCTTGAAATTTCCATCAATCAGAATTCATACTGCCAGATAGAATGAAAAAAGGGGCCTTTAAACAGAAGCCCTTAGTACTTCCGTATTGAACACACAACCTTCTGCCCAAAGAAAAAGAGTTTGAAAAATGGAAAGAATGGGAGAGAGATAGCTGGAAGATCCTATTGTAGGTTTTCTGGTGACAGGGATTATAGAGGCCTTGTTTGTATACCTAAGGTCTTTATGCACCTTAGACTTGATCATATGCTATGCTGTACACAGGTACAAAATGCCTTTACACATGTAAAAGTGTTTGTGGGAAAGACTGTACACTTGTTGATTTGTAGAGCTCAACTATTATGCATACAGATGCGCCGACTGCAGACTCCCACAAGTGTCTCTAGTTTCTGATTTGATCCCAGAACAGCCTGCTTTTCCTTAGGACGTCTCTGTTTTGACTGGAAAAATGCTGGAGGCTGTAGAATAGGATGTCCCTATTTTCTTCGGAGAAATGTTGGAGGGTCTGCATGCAATTGTGAACAGCCCTTTCGTTACTACTGTGCAATTGAGCCCTGCTAAGGTCAAACACCATGGATATTCAAGTAGGCAGCTGTGTTGGTCTGCCATAGTCAAAATAAATTAAAAGGATTCTTTAAAAAGATAGTTTAAAGTAATTCTTTAAAAAGGTATGTTAAGTCTGTTAGTCAGACTTACCATACCCAATAGCCAATCACCCATTCCCTCCCCTCCCTCTCATTATATATAAGGGTCTGATGACTTTTGTTTCAGTGTATCTGAAGAAGTGTGCATGCACACGAAAACATATACCATATTTTTCGCACCATAACACTCACTTTTTTCCTCCTAGAAAGTAAGGGGAAATGTCTGTGCGTGTTATGGAGCGAATGCCTACGGATGGTGGGGGGATCTGCTGCAGTCGTGAGCAAAGGATCCATGGTTCCCCTTCCTTCCCTCCTCCGTGGCTCGCTTTGAAACAGCAAAGTGGGAGAAGAGCCGCTGAGTGGGGAGGAGAGAGAGACAGAGAGCCTGCTTGCTTTAAAGGAGCAAAGCGGGAGAGGAGAGGAGAGGAGCTGCTTACACGAGTGTAAGCGGCTCCTGTCCGGTTGGCTCCTTTAAAGCAAGCAGGCTCTCTGTCCCTCTCTCCTCCCCACTCGCTAAATAGCAGCAAAGATTTTTCAAGCAGGTCCTCTGTCTCTCTCTCCTCCCCACTCGCTAAATAGCAGCAAAGTTTTTCGCAAGCAGGCTCTCTGTCTCTCTCTCCTCCCCACTCCTCTTATAAGAGCCTTCTCCTCTTATACCCCTCTTCTGCATTATTAACAGCATCCTTCTCCACCCACCCCATGCGTGTTCCTTGTCCCTTGAGTGCTTTTCCTTCCCTCCCCACTTAAAACATGGTTACAAAGCACGGATCCACACGGATCCTCAGGATTTTTGCACTGGGTCACCCCAAATTCAACATCAGATCATATAGCATGTCCATGGCTACAGCTTGCACCAAAAAAATCACGCAGCCACTGTTGCCTGGGGCCGCAGTGGTGCAAAAATGTGGTTACAAAGCATGGATCCACACGGATCCTCAGGATTTTTGCATTGGGCTACCCCAAACTCACCGTCAGATCACATGTCTCTGGCCACTGCATGAACCACAAAAATCATACACCCACTGTTTCATTTAGAATATTTTTTTTCTTGTTTTCCTCCTCTAAAAACTATGTGCGTGTTATGGTTGGGAGCGTGTTACAGAGCGAAAAATATGGTACCTAAAACTACTCAGTTGGTCTTTAAGGTGCTACAGTGGTGCCTCGCAAGACGAAATTAATCCGTTCCGTGAGGCTCTTCGTATAGCGGTTTTTTCGTCTTGCAAAGCAAGCCCATTGACAGCTTAGCGGATTAGCGCTATTAGTGGTTTAGCGGCTTTTAGCGATCAGCTGTTAAGCGGCTTATCAGCGGATCAGCTGATAAGCGGCTTAGCGGCTTAGGAAAAGGGGGGGAAGGGGAAAAAACCCGCAGGAACTCGCAAGACATTTTCGTCTTGCAAAGCAAGCCCATAGGGAAATTCGTTTTGCGAAGCGCCCCCAAAACAGAAAACCCTTTCGTCTAGCGGGTTTTCCGTCTTGCGAGGCGTTCGTCTTGTGGGGCACCACTGTACTTTTTAATTTTCAAATTCTTCTGGAAGGATTTTTTTTAAAGGCTTGCTTAGATCATATAAGTTTTTTGAAGACTTGATTCTTTTTAGGGAGTTTTTAGGTTTACAAGAAGAGTCTTTTTAACTATCTTTTTAAAGAATTGTTTTCATTTATCATGGATATTCAGCAAGGGAAGACAGACTTGGCTTGCCATGGCCCCCGCTGGCTGTGTCTCCAACATCTGTGTCTTCAGCTGAGCAGGTGAAAGGCCTCCCCCTCCCCCCCAATTCATATTTATTCCCATGCAAAGGAACTTCCATTAACAGGACTTTTTGCCTGGCATGTTCTCGAACGCTTCTAATATTCCTTGTTTGCCTGGAAGGAAGATACTGAATGTGCTAACCTGAATGTACAAAGGTAACATTTATATTCATTGCTCCTCCCACTTTTGTCCCTGGTCCCACCCACAACTTCCACACGGCCCCCCAGAAGATTTCCCAGAAGGAAATGTGGCCCTTGGGTTAAGAAAGCATCTCCCTCCTTGTGGCACACAGTCCATTTCTTTTCTGGTCCTGTTTGCCAAGGTAAACAGGCAAAAACCCTGCCTGGTTGTTTGTTGCTCTCAGCTTGTTCTGCAAGTAACGTGGGTGGGAGGAAGAAAGACGTAGGAGGCATCAGATGTGAATTCATCCTGTCTGCCTATTAGTAAGGAGATGGGATGGACGGATGGATGCTTTTACTCAAGGCTCCTAAGGGACGTTCCGTAGCCCAGCTCAAAAAGAAATATTCCTTCTTTGTCCCCAACAAGGAACTCAATCCCTGTTGGCACATGGAGTGGTATCATGTTTTCCTTGCTGCTGGAGTATTCCCCATGAGGAAAAGCTAAAGTTTGGAACTTATAAACAAACTGGGGTGGTAGTGATGGTAGGAATAACCAGAATTTATACCATTACGAAAAGAGTAGAGAAAACTGGTTGTCTTTGTTTGAGGGAGCTTCCAGGTGACCCATTTACTGGGCATTCATCCTGCTTTGTTTGCAAGGCTAGATGGGGTTGCCTGTTTAAGGAGCATTCATTCTGATTTGTTTGTGGGGAGGCTGGATGTGGCTGCATCAAAGCAAATATCATCCCAGGGCATTTCCCCATCCCAAAGAATCCAGTCATTTTGGGAAGCGAGTTTGTTGCACAAGACCACCCACTCAAACATAATTGTGCAACCATAATTTGCTGGGACACGGGTGGCGCTGTGGGTTAAACCACAGAGTCTAGGGCTTGCCGATCAGAAGGTCGGTGGTTCGAATCCCCACGACGGGGTGAGCTCCCATTGCTCGCTCCCAGCTTCTGCCAACCTAGCAGTTCGAAAGCACGTTAAAGTGCAAGTAGATAAATAGGTACCGCTCTGGCAGGAAGGTGAACGGCATTCCTGTGCGCTGCTCTGTTTCACCAGAAGTGGCTTAGTCATGCTGGCCACATGACCCAGAAGCTGTACACCAGCTCCCTCGGTCAATAAAGCGAGATGAGCACCGCAACCCCAGAGTTGGCCATGACTGGACCTAATCGTCAGGGGTCCCTTTACCTAATTTGCTGGTATGTGATTGAATTCCATCTGAAAAGTGATGGTCTGGAAGTGCCCCCCCCACCAAAAAAAAAAAAAGTAATGCTGAAGGCTAGTTAGGGGGATGCACAGCAGGCCATTGTGCCACATACAGTTTTGTCAACCAACAGAAGGGTGAAGGACAAACGGTCTACTGCTACTGCCACAAATAGCATTTGTCTCCTGAAGCAGTTATCTCACTCAGCCTAATGGTAGGGCCGTCTCCCTTAATGTAGCACTCCCTCCCCCCTTCTGCCCACCAGACGTGAATCCACTCATTCATAGGAAGAAAGTGAAGGGATACATTTAGACATACAACTAAGGGGGTTAAAGTTGCAGAGGTAAGGCAACATATTTCACCTTTCCCCAATTGCACCTCAGATTTCAGCCTCCTTTTCTTTCTTCTACACGTTTCAGTAGGGTCCAGGGTTCAGTAGGTTTGAGTCAGACCTCCATAATCCCACCCTGTGTTTTTGGAATGATGCTGGAAGTGTGACGTAAGCTTGGGCATTAAGAATGTGACCAAGAGAAAGAATGTTGGGAACTGACCAATGAAGGCTTCCTTTGGTTTCTAAGTGTGACCAAGAGAATACCCAGGAGTCTTAAGAGTTATAAAAAGGGAAAGACAGAAACTACCTATGGAAATTCCTTGCCATACAGAAGATAAATATAGGCTGGTAAGCAAAGAAACCACATTTCCTTGTGGCAAAAATGCACAATTCCTTCTATTACTAACATGCAAGCTTCAGGTGCTGTTGATTATGTGCGTAGCAAAAAATGACACCAGCATGAGCGCGCATGAGTGATCCGTCAGCAGGCTTAGGGGAAATGCCAAAGTTTGCAGACATGACATGTGAGCGAAGAAAAACCGGCGGAAAAACTCTAGTGGGAGGGAATCCCAGGCTAGCTCAGAGAGGTCTGAGCATGCTCAGTGGTCATGGTATGCAGATTAGATATATGGCAGGGCAATGAGAAAACACTGAGTGGAGGTGGAGAGGCTAGAGTTCTGAACATCAGCAGCGCTCCATATTGCAATGTTCTGTTGCAGTTTCTACTGGGTTTTGTTTATTACAGTTATTAAAGAGTTAGATGAGGATGTGTGTGTGTGTGTGTGTGTGTGTGTGTGTGTGTGACAGACAGAGAGGATGTCTCCCCACACCTCCCAACCCAGGGGAGAGAGAAGGGATGCTGTTAGTACGATTAGCTGAAGCCAGGCAGGCAGGGCGTACCAACGTCACAGAGGTCCCCTCCGTAGCTGGGAAGGCATAAGCATTTGAAAGTGTGGATGCCATCGACGCAGGTAGCTCCATTCAGACAGGGGCTGGAGTGGCACTCATCAATGTCTGCAAGAAATCAAGGGCTGCCATTAGGACTCAGGCTCTGGAAAGAGGTCCATCAGCAGGAGAAAGGCTTTCCTTGCTTGTCTTGCAGGGCAGGGCAGGAAGAATGAATGACTGAATGGGTGGTTTGGAGAGAAAATGGGGAAAACCTGGAAGCGGGCACCAGCCAAAGAAGCAGAAGAGGAACGGGGAATGGGAAGGGCAGGCTAGGATGTGATAGGAGGGCTTCCCCTTTGGTTACCAGCAGGGACGACAGATCAACCATAGAGGCAAATGACTGCTTGCATTTGGGAGAAAGAAAGGCAGCTTAGTACTTTGATGGGGAGGCACTCAAGATGCATAAGATTGTGATGGGCTTCCCAGGACATAGACATGCTCGTAAAGCAGAGAAGATAAAAGAAAATTGTGGGGCACTTTTGTGATGAGAGGACCTAAATGGAAAAGCAAACCTTTGGACTGAAGTCAGGAAAGGGGGCTTCATATGTTTGCAGTTATTTAATTGTATTAGTGAGCTACCGACGTTTTTCTCCTTTAGGCCCACAAGTAAAAAAACAACAACCCTATACCGTAATTCCAGAGACTTTTTATTTTATATAACAAATGCTGGAAGTTCAGAGGAGGGCAATGTGGTTATGTAACGGTCCTAAAGGACCGTTCTCTGGCACCTTCGCTATACAGCAAATGTTGAAAGTGCCCCTCTTTACCCTACCTGTTGACACTTAAGGTTTGTTTTGTTAAGACCCATCATGTTTCCGTGTCTGCAAGTTGTTTTAAACTGTTTTTAATATTTTGTTTTAATTGTTGTAACCCTGGGGACCTTAAGGTGAAGGACAGGTAAATGATGATGATGATACTGATATGATATTATGTTCCTCAGTGTGCAATGGCATGAGGCAAGATCTTAATTCACCCAGAGCAGAAACCCCCCCACAATCTTAGCTTTGCCCCCTCCCAAGCTGGTGAGCTCTATAGGTCTTGGTGTTTCAGGTTATTTATCAACGAAAAGGAGCCCCAGTTTTCCCAAGTCTTTTTAGCACACCCTGCAAAATCAATTATTGCCATGACTTTTTGTTGTTTGCTTCATTTGGAAATCTCCGCTTGTGGCTTTCTCACCCCTCTGGTCACCCAGCTATCATTCGGTAGAGCCTGAGACAATCTCCGGGTTGTGGGTTTGAACCCTGAATTGGTCAAAAGATTCCTGCTTTGGACTAGGTGACCCTCATAGTCCCTTCCAGCTCTACAATTTAATGATTCTATGAGCAGATGAAAGAGTTCTCCAGCAGAAAGGAAGCATGTCTAAACCAGGAGAGGGCGGGAGGCAAATCAGGATCTACTGGGACATTCTCTGGGTAACTTGCAGTAGCTCAGTGAGGGTTGGCAACTTCCAGTGGTTTAATAAGAGTGACAAAAAAAAAAAAGCCTTTCAACTCCTCTCCAAAATTTGACTGCTGAAATCGAGAAAGTTTTGGAGCTAACAGAAGTAGGTGTATGTGTGAATGGATCCATGCAATAACTCCAGTTCTGGTACTGAAAGCAAGTTCTTGGTCTCTGAGCAGCACGTTGTTCCTGAGCCACTCTTCTGTACTGGCCATTCATCCTGAGTTGCTCGTGGTGTGTTTATACGTCTTCCCACTAGTCAGCCATTCATCCCACAACTGCAAAAAGTCTGTTTCTTGTTCTTTTTTTAACGGGGATCTGTTGCCCCAGGGCAGCAGTAGGCTTCAATCCACTTTAATTGTCAAAACAAAAAAAAATCCTTCCAGTAGCACCTTAAAGACCAACTAAGTCAGTTCTTGGTATGGGCTTTCGTATCTGAAGAAGTGTGCATGCACACGAAAGCTCATACCAAGAACTGACTTAGTTGGTCTTTAAGGTGCTACTGGAAGGATTTTGTTTTGTTTTGACTATGGCAGACCAACACGGCTACCTATCTGTCACTTTAATTGTGTAAGCCTAAATTTCCCAGTATGCTCTTGAGTTTCTCCCACAAAATACTGACAGCCTAGAGGGGGCCTTTGTCTGCTTCTAGTTGTTCCATCTTTATCCAGAGTCCAAGACACTGGTCATCATCACACATTCATTTCACAAGCCAAGCGATCTTCTTCTCTTAAGATAACCAGACACATCCTTATTTCCAACTTTGGACTCATCTAGACTTCCTTTTGTGCTGCGTTTCTAGGCCCAGGTTGGGGCTTTAAAGATCCATATCCAAGCTTTGTTTTTTGCTTTTTTGCCTCAGTGTGTTTTTCCCGCGTTTACTGCTGAATCGGAGGAAACGGTAATCAGGTTTTCTGCAGATTGTCGTTTTCTCCGATTCGCTGGTGAAACGCAGGTTTTCCTGGGGAAAGCGCTGAGACCAAAGCAAACAAACAAATGCTCAGACATGAAAGGTATAATAAAACATGGACCTCTTCCTGGAAATCACAGCACAAAAGGAAGTGTGGATGAGCTAAAGAAAATAAAGAAACAGCATAGGAAATTAACAGCATTAAAAAGGCCTGTACATTATAGAAAATCCATCTAAACTTGGGTTTCTAAAAACATAGGAATAGGGGTGGGGGCGATGATTCAGTTCACATTTAAAGGCAAATTTACCTAACTTGCACTGTCCAAAACAATATGAGAACTGAGACACAGGGATCTCTGAAGATTGTACTTCTCTGAATTTTGCCATGCAGTTCGCCAGCCAAGTAATGTGTACAAAAATGCACGTAAAGTCTGCACAAAAAATGCAGATATGAGTAAAAGATGCACAGAATTAGGGGAAATATAAATATTAGGAAATGTGTACATCAGGCAAAATTTTCACACAAAAATTTATATATTAGGGTAAATTTGCAGCAAAGTGGTGAATTTTCAAGGGGAACCTTTTTTTCTTAAAATTGCAAACTGATGTGGAAATGTGGACTTAAGACTGGAAAAAATGAGATACCAAGAGAATATGTAATTGACAGATTCACTCATCCCTAGCTGTCAGAGAATGTGGCTCTATAGCACTTTCCTGAGAAACGTTATTTTGCCACTTCTTCTCTTATCAGAAAAACCCTCCAAGGTATAGTGATGTAAAGTGCTTACTCTAAAAAGACCTACCAGCAGAGAACAGGTCAGCACTGGGAGTCAACATGGTTCAGCATTTGCTGAGCTCCACACCCCAGAAGGGTGCGACTGCTGCAAATTCCCTGAACCTGCTTCTTCTCCTCCTCACCTCTGTCTCTTGCTTGCTTGCTTTATCTCTTCCTCTGGCCCAGAAGATATAAGCAAGGGACTGGCAACAGTGGTGAGATAAAGGAGTAGCTGCTGTTGCTGCTCTTGCCTCGGCCTACCTGCTTCCTGGCTTTTTACCTGGCAAGAGAGCAGGTGATGGCAAAGACAAGGAGGAGCAACAGTAGATGGCGCTGGAAGAACATAGGAAGAGTTTTTCCTAGATAAGACTAAAGGCCCATCTGGTTGGACATCCTTTTCCCACGGTGGCCAACTGGGTGCCTACAAGGAGTCCACAAGTGGGACCTAAGTACAATAATACTCTTCCTCACTTGTGATTCTCAGCAACTAGTGTTCAGAGGCATATCACCCCAGACCTTGGAGGTGTAGCAAAAGGTAAAAAGTAAAGGTAAAGGACCCCCTGGACAGTTAAGTCCAGTCAAAGGCGACTATGGGGTTGTGGCGCTCATCTCACTTTCAGGCCAAGGGAGCCACAGTGGTACCACAGACAACTTTCCGGGTCATGTGGCCAGTATGACTAAACCGCTTCTGGTGCAATGGGACACCGTGATGGAAACCAGAGCTCACAGAAATGGCGTTTACCTTCCTGCCACAGTGGTACCTATTTATCTTCTTGCACTGGTGTGCTTTTGTGCTGCTAGGTTGGCAGAAGCTGGGACAGAGCAATGGGAGCTCACTCCGCCACAGGGATTCGAACTGCCAACCTTCTGATCGGCAAGCCCAAGAGGCTCAGTGGTTTAGACCACAGCGCCACCCGTGTCCCTATGTAGCACATAGCCATGATAATGGAAACGACTCAAAGCAACTTACAGACACAACAGAAATACTGAAACCGATTCCAACAAACACAATCAATAAAAGAAACGAAAGAAGCCCACCTCTATACAAAGATCTTACAGATCCTGCTGCACTGAAAGAGGCCGTAAATACTTGAAAACCCTTTAGATTAAGAGCCAAAAGCCTCTGCGAAAAGGCAAAATTTTGCCACGTGTTTAGAAATATATAAAAGATGCCTGGAGAGCCTCCCCGAGGACAATGTTTCTACAAGTGGGAAGCCACTATTGAAAAGGCCCATTTTTGTGTGGCCACCCTTTGGATCTCCTGTGGCGGGGGCAGATGCAGAAGGGCTTCAGATGAAGATTGCAGCATCTGGGTTGTTCCACATGGAGAGAGGTATTGCATCTTGGTGGTAAGCATTGATAGCCTTATCCTCCATGAATTTGACTCATCCTCTTTCAAAGCCAGCAAAGTTGAGGCCATTCATCCATCTCGTGGTAGCAAATTACATCGTTTAACTATTCACTGTGTGAAGAAGTACCTCATACATTCAAAGCACTATGATCAGGGTGGATCTGCTATAAAACTAAAGAAGATAAAACTAAACCCGGACGGCCCCCAGAAACAACTTTAGTCCACACTGCTTAATTTTTTTTGGGGGGGGGAGGAGGGGCTAGTACATCCAATTTGAGTCATACAAATCAAATTGATTAATTTTTTGTTGTGTCCCAATCCCAAAGTTTGAGCGTCAGTAGCACAGATTTTCTATAGGTGGTATGTTGCAGGAATTTGAAAACTAAAGGGATAGGAAATTTTTATTCACACCAGTGAATAAAACATGTGAGATAATTTTGACATGTACAGCGATTTTAATCAAAATCTGAGATGTAGCAGTTGTTTTTTTTAAGTGGTGATCTTTTGTGGAACAGCCCCATTGAAAAAGATAAAAGTGGGTATTCAGACCTCGTTGCTTGTTGTGAAGCCCCCCACCCCCACCCCATAACAGTTCAAGCTTCAAGGCCCCAAAATTGTAGGTCCATCACAGACTATGATACCGCTATGGGTTTTCCAAACTTGGGTCTCCAACTTTTTTTGGACTACAATTTCATCATCCTTGACCACTGGTCCTGCTAGCTATGGGTGATGGGAGTTGTAGTCCAAAAACAGCTGGAGACCCAAGATGGATGGAGATGATAGATAGATAGATGGATGATAGGTAGATAGATATAGATAGATGATAGATGATAGATAGATAGATAGATAGATAGATAGATAGATAGATAGATGATAGATGATAGATAGATAGATAGATAGATAGATGATAGATAGATAGATAGATAGATAGATAGA
Organism: Podarcis gaigeae; assembly: GCF_964106915.1. NCBI lineage: Eukaryota > Metazoa > Chordata > Lepidosauria > Squamata > Lacertidae > Podarcis > Podarcis gaigeae. The sequence continues at coordinate 18,732,539 of NC_139690.1, forward strand.
TAGATAGATAGATGATAGATAGATAGATAGATGATAGATAGATGATAGATAGATAGATAGATAGATGATAGATAGATAGATAGATAGATGATATAACAATATCCCTTCCCTCTTCCTCTCTCCTTTGTAGACAATGTTCAAGACTACCAGTGGTTTGGCTTTAGAGACAGAATGGGTAAGGATGACTTCTGCTGGTCTGATGGACACTCCCTTGTGAGTTACATTCCAGAAGGACATGGTTTTCAGTGAATAGTCCTGGACTGCTGGGAAACATTTCAGAATAAGAGCTTCCTTCCTCAGAAGGAAAATTTCTTCTCTTTTTTTAACCCCTCGTGTATTGGGTGTAAAGGACTACTACTGTTTAAGGTTGCCATATGTCCAGAATTTCCTGAACATAGTCAGAATATGGCAGTCAGAAACAGTGTCCAGGCAGAAATCGCTGATATGTTCAGGAAAATCCGGATGTATGGCAACCCCCCCCCAAAGAAAAGCTCAACCACTTTGCCCAAAAAAACTCAGCAATACTTTTTGAAATATGGTAACCCTGCTACTGTTAGTATGCAGAACAAGAGACAGAGGCAGAGACCACATTCACACCATACATTTAAAGCACAGTGACACCACTTTAAGCAGTGCTGCTGTTCACAAAGGCGTGTGTGTTCCATCTTGGGCTGAGTGAGACCAGCCCCACTTCCCCTGCAGCTAGAACTATGAATGAAGCCTCCTTCCTGGGGTTGGAATGCTTCACTGGGTGAGAAATTCTCTTCCTAGTGTGGTTACGTATACCAGATGTTGCGGGGCTGGTGCTTGACAGCCATCAATTTTGGATTATTATCCGTTTGCATTGAGCTGCATTCGTTTTTTATTGAATTGCGGATCAGTAGAGCAGATCTGTAGTTCCATGTGCGCTTGAACAAAGGACCGTAACAATAGTGCATTGTGGGTAGCCTATCTGTTCTTCTGTTTCTTGGTTCTGCCTCCATGCTCAGAACATGGGATATTTGCTCAACGTGCCCAACAAGCAATACAGTTTTGCAATAACATTTTCTCGGTGGGGTGCATATTACCATCTCAATCTCCATATTAAGAAGAAGTTAGGACTTACCTATGTCACAGCGATCACCCATATACCCAGGTGGGCACATGCAAGTGACGCTTCCATTTTGTTCTTGGCAGGTTCCAGCACCACATGGTTTCTCTTCACATGTCTTGGGCATAACTGCAACCATGAAAGGAGATAAGCATTAATGATCCCTTCCCGTGGTGGCTGGTAGAGTGGAAGGCAGGGAGGCCAACAGTAGGTGGCAGTATAACCAATGACAGGTGAAGCCAACTAGTTCTACTTTTGTCTACATCCTCTTTCCTGTTGACAAAAGTAACATTCATTTCTTCACCCACATTTGCCTTCAGTCATGCTCTCACATTCTCCCCCCAAAAATTCCCAGAAAGACTATGTGGCCCTCAGTTTGAAATAGGTTCCTGACTACTGGTTTAGATGAACAGGAATGAGGTTCTATTGATGAAAGGCAGTATGATAAAGGATGGTCTGGGAGAGACTCAGGGCTCAGCTATACGGCTGGAAATAAAACATTTGAAGTGTGTTTTAAGTGCAATATACAATGTGACACTAGATGGCAATGGTGAGCCTTATGGAAAATTCAATGTATTCTTAAAAACACTAAAAAAAAAAACATTTTCACAATTTTTAAAAATATGTGTGTAGATTCTACCTCAGGGAGTGTGAGCATTCTAGAGATTCAGATAACCAAGGCTGGCTATTGGGGGTTCCACTGCATATTTTTAACTGTACCTTGTGTAGTAGATTCTGTCTCATCTGTAACCTCTGGTGAAACTTCAGGCAGGACATCAGTAGCAGTCGGAGGTGTTGGTGGAACCTCTGGAAAAGCTGCACCTTCTGTTTCCGAACCTGGTATTTTGTGTGTATAGGCCTCTGTTTCAACCTGGCCTTCTTCTAGATGCTTGGAGTGCGCATCTGGTTCACTGGTTCCTGGTAGACTATCTGGCAGCAGAGCTTTCTCTGGAATGTCAGAAGCAGGGTCAGGGGGTGGCCCAGAACTATCCCCATGAATCTGGCTTCTTTCTTCAAGTGCCTCAGAGGGCAATCCACTGAAATAAGGTACTCCAGATGTTTCTGTATGGCTTTCAGGCAATGCTGATGTTTCACTACCTGTTTCATAAAGGGTTGGCATTTCAGGGTGGCTGTCTGGTAATGCTGATGCTTCACCACTTGTTTCATGAATGGTGGAAGTTTCTACACCAGCTTCATGAAACGTGGATATCTCACCACTGGTTTCATGAACAGTTGAGGATTCTACACCAGGTTCATGAAACGTGGATATCTCACCACTGGTTTCATGAACGGTTGAGGATTCTACACCAGGTTCATGAAACGTGGATATCTCACCACTGGTTTCATGAACGGTTGAGGATTCTACACCAGCTTCATGAAACGTGGATATCTCACCACTGGTTTCATGAACGGTTGAGGATTCTACACCAGCTTCATGAAACGTGGATATCTCACCACTGGTTTCATGAACAGTTGAGGATTCTACACCAGGTTCATGAAACGTGGATATATCACCACTGGTTTCATGAACAGTTGAGGATTCTACACCAGGTTCATGAAATGTGGATATCTCACCACTGGTTTCATGAATAGTAGAGGTTTCTACACTGGCTTCATGAAATGTGGACGTTTCACCACTAATATCATAATATTCAGGTGGGCTTATGGTACTTTCGTGATATGCAGAAGTCTCTCCACCAGTCGTGGAGGTTTCTCCACTTGATTCAGAAAAATGGGGATGCATTGCCTCTGTTCCTCCAGCCATTTCCTGAGAAACTGCAGGGCTTGTCACAGCTTCTATAAGATCAGAAGTTACTAAGGTGATTTCTGGGATTCCAGAGGCATCACCACTAGTACCAGCTACAGTTGAAGACTCTCCACTTAGGTCAGTGACACCAGCAATTTCTCCACTGAAATAAGGAACACCCGATGATGTTCCACTGATGTCAGTTGTTCCTGATGGATAGCCGCTAACTGTTGTCACATAGTATGGTTCTCCAGATGCCTCCCTATCTCCTGAAGGAAATCCACTGATTTCTAATACCCCAGATGTCCCTTCTCCAAATTCCTGGGCAACTGATGCCTGTGTTACAACTTCCACCAAAGTTGTATCCACAAGGGAGACCGTGGGAAACCCAGACGTGAGCCCACTGTAATCATAAATTCCAGATGACAAGCCACTGGTGAGACCAACACCAGAACTTTCACCACTAATGTCTGTTAGTCCACTTGGAAGTCCACTAATTTCATGAGATCCTGAAGTCCACCCACTGAAGTCTATTTGGCCAGAAGGCTGACCACTCACATCTAACATTCCAGACACTGTGCCTGATAGATCTTCATCTCCTGAAGACAACCCACTCATTTCTACAAATCCTTTGCCTTCTTCTTCTTTAGCTGAAGGAGTTGTCACTTCAAACAAATTGGCATCTATGAAGGTAACCCCTGAAGGCTCGCCACTTCCATCAGTACCGGAAGCTTGGCCACTCAAGTCCACGAAGCCACTTATATCAGGTATCCCAAAATGTTCCCCACTGAAGTCAATTCCTGAGGACAACCCACTAATATCTGGTAGGCCAGATGGTTGTCCACTAGCGTCAAGTCCGGATGGTAATCCACTGAAATCAGGTATCCTAGGCAGCTCCCCACTGATATCAAGTCCTGAGGAAAACCCACTGATGTCAGGTATTCCACTGACATCAAATCCTGAGGGTAACCCACTGGTTATGCCACTCATGTCCCATCCAGGAGAGGGCAACCCTGATAAGTCTCCATCTCCACTGACACCAATTGTTCCTTTCCCTTCAACTTCCTTGTCCGTTGCTGTGGTGACAACTTCCACCAATGTGGCATTGACAAGGGACACGGTGGGAAATCCAGATGGGAGACCACTGTAATCATACTCTCCAGATGGTAAGCCACTGAAAAACTCCACACCAGAACCATCTCCACTGAATCCAGAAGGCAACCCACTGATTTCTGGAATCCCTTTGCCTTCTTGAAGTCCAGGTACTCGCTCTTGGATTCCTGAGCCAATCCCTGATGTCAGTTCTTCATCTCCAGAAGGTAAAATGCTGACTTCAATATCACCGGAAGACAGGCCACTTATGTCTCCTGATGGTAGGCCACTCTCACCAGAAGGGAGTCCGCTGAAATCTGTGGCTCCAGAAGGAAACCCGCTTTCTCCAAATCCAGAGGGTTCTCCACTAGGTTCATACATTCCACTTGTATCTGGAGCTCCAGATGTCCACCCAGAAGCAGATGTTTGTGTGATTGGAGCTTCTACACTTGTCTCACTAGGTATGGCATCAATAGGAGCAACAGCTGATGGAATCACTTAAAAAAAGAAGTGTGTGGGAGAGAGAGAGAAAGAGAGAGAGAGAACATTAAACAAATCTTGTTCAAGGACACTATGACATTTTCTCACATGATATAAAGAGAAACATCAGCTTGAACTCTTTTCAGTATCAGTTGTCCATTATCATCTCTCACTAGCTATGGCAGCCCAGGAACTCAAGCAGAAGGTCTCACCCACTGCCTTCTACTGGATCCTTTTCACTGCAGATATCTCCTGTTCCACTGTTGACCATGTGCTGGTCATTGGCAGATTAGATTACAGGCAGCCCCCCATTTATGTGGGGGTCACATTCTGAGGCACTGCACATGTCCGTGAAATCGTATATATTTGAAACACCACTGGAAAAAGCCTGCAACTGCCCCATTCTGTCCCTTTTTGTAACATTTTTGTGATGTTTTCAGCTCACTTACGGGTTCGGAGCAACTCACGTATGCACAGTCATGCACATATTGAACATGCGTAAATGGGGGAGTTGCCTGTACTGCAATGTGCTCTATATGGGGTTGCCCTTTAGGCTGACCTGGAAGCTGCAGCTAGTGCAAAATACAGAGACCTGGCTGTTCATTAGGGCAGAATATCACCATATTGCTGTGGAAAGAACTGCATTGGCTGCCATTTAGCCACTGGTTAAACTTCTAGGTGCTGGTACTGCCATACAAAGCCTTATGCAGCCTGCAATCAGGATACCCAGAATACCCAAAAGATCCTCTCATCCCCTATGTGCCACACCTATTGCTGTATTCTGCAGGAAAAGGCATCCTGTCAGCAGGTCTGTTCTGTACGATGTCAGAATTGGGCCTTTAAGTGTGGCTACGCTTTGGAGATCCCCCCTATTATATATCAGGCAGGCACCTTCTCTAAATCGACCATCCTGTAAATTAAGTTCTTTGGCTCTAGTCTTGTTCTCTGGGCAACAGGGAAGAAATCTTTGCCCTGTTCTGTGTCACGTTCCTCTGGGTATTTGAACAGCCTTATCATGTCTCCTCAATTTTGTCTTCTCCCCTGGTTCCTTCAACCATTCTTCATAGGACTTGTTTTCCAGATGTTGTTGACTCCAACTCCCACCAGTCCCAGTCAGCATGGCTAATAGGCCAACAACATCTGGAGACCATAAGTTCCCCACCCCTGGTCTACATGCATCATTATGTCCACCACACATAGGAAGCACATGGTTACAGCCACCTCTGAATAGGGCTTCAAAGTTATAACCATGGAGCCCAACATACCAGACAACAATGATATGTTTGTTGGAAATACTTCTGTTCCCCACTCGGTCTGATTTTCAGAATCAGTGGCAAACTCCATTTCCACAGTTGTTTCCTCCCCAGAAGGGACTTCCTCGACCCCAGGAACTAGCTGGGCTGCAATGAGCTCTTCCTCTATGCCCTCATACTGAGAGGGTTGAGCTGAAAGACAAAAAACATCACAGTGAATATCCAAGAGTGTCCTGTCTGTCTCAGAGGTCTTATGTCTACCCTGTTTAGTGTGGGGAGAATTTTTGGAAACCCTCAATTCTGAATGAATAATGCCCAACTCAATGTAATTCTCATTAGTCCATCATGACCCCCATATTTCATTTTCTCAGCTAAAAGTCTTACATTGTTTGTTGTTGTTGATGATGTTTTTTATTTTTATTTTTAATATTTCATCATTAGCCCAGACACTGAGATCTAGTTCCGAGGGCCTTCTGGTGGTTCCCTCACTGCAAGAAGTGAGGTTACAGGGAACCAGGCAGAGGGTCTTCTTGGCAGTGGCACCCTCCCTGTGGAACACCTTCCCATCAGATGTTAAGGAGATATGTAACTATACAACCTTTAGAAGACATCTGAAGGCAACCCTGTACAGTGGTACTTCGGGTTAAGTACTTAATTTGTTCCGGAGGTCTGTTCTTAACCTGAAACTGTTCTTTACCTGAAGCACCACTTTAGCTAATGGGGCCGCTGTGCCACTGGAGCACAATTTCTGTTCTCATCCTGAAGCAAAGTTTTTAACATGAAGCACTATTTCTGGGTTAGTGGAGTCTGTAACCTGAAGCATATGCAACCTGAGGTACCACTGTATAAGGAAGTTCTTAATGTCTGGTGTTTTATTATGCTTCTGGATACGCTGGAAGCCACCCAGAATGGCTGGAGCGACCCAGTCAGATGGGCAGGTCACAAATAATAAAATTATTAACAAGATCAATACCAATACCAATGTCACTATCAATATTAAAATCCTGCCTTTTCCCCAGGCTTGGACTCAAAGTGGCTTACAGTTTCACCATTTAAAAACAATTCACATCGTTCTTCTCTTCTGGAATACATTATGTGGTATTATTCTGGCCCCGTAGTGCTTGAAAAACTTTCTGTGATGAGTCAGAGACACAAGAACATCAGAAGAAGAGCCTGCCAGCTCAAAGCCCATCTGGTCTAGCATCCTGTTCTCACAGAGGCCTGTGGGAAGCCTGTGAGCATGACCTGATCACAACAGCACTCTCCTGGACAGTACCTCTGAAACAAAAAGCATGGTGCTTTGACTGAGGATCAGGGAATCCCGTCTGATTGGGGTACAGGTAGGTAGTCCTCACACCAGGCTTCTCCCCACCACATGCAGGACGTGGGTGAACAATGGGATATCGAAGGCTGCCATCAGCCAGCCAGCCAGCCCGGCAGTTATCCAGACCCAGCTTCCAGGCTGCATAGAGTTGACCAGTTGAAGCCAGTGTAGCATTCTGGCTCTGACAGTATTCTTGAGCTTCCTGTAAGGTGAACTGGTCTGGTTGTGTTGCGAAGAAGACCTCACCTAGGGATAAAATAGTAAGCGTGTGAGTTTTGGCTAGATATATTGGAGAGGTCCTATGGAAATGGAAATGGGGTGTGTGTGTGTGTGTGTGTGGAAATTGCTGACATTCCCTTATTCGTCCCATGTGTGGAACATAAATTAATCCAGCAAATATGATTGCTGTTCACCTTTGCCTTCAGTCCGCAAATGGAACTTGATTGATTACATTCCTCCATATTTGCATTGCATTTCCTCTGCACTGAAATACGTGGGGTGGGTTAATGTAATGAGAACATAATTTATGTAATTAAATATGCAAATTATGTAAGTGATGAAATTTCACCATGGGGGACAGTGAGATTACTAATGCGGGTCCCACCTGCACTATATATTTAAAGCATCGCCATCCCAATTTAAACAGTCATGGCTTCCTCCAAAAATCCTGGGAAATATAGGAAAGGTACTGAGAATTCTTAGGAGACCCCAATTCCCCTCAGAAAGGTTCCCCAGGGTTCCCCAGGTTTGATTGTTTAAAATTGTTGTTTTTTAAATCATTTTTATTTGATTTTACAAATATAAATTTATAACAAAACCAAATACATACCCATATAGAGAGATTTCTTTGAATCTCAAGACTTCCCCCATCCCCTCCCTGGGTCCTATTGTCAACATTTTCAACTGCATATCATTTCATAGTCTATATTTTGTATCTATCCATATTGTCCACAGTATTTGTTACACTGCAAGTTAGATTAAAATCCTGCTAATGTTTTCATCTGTTTACAGTGGTCTCCTAAGTAAAATATAATTTTTTTCCCATTCTTTCCTTAAGTTTTTGACTTCTTGATCCCTGAGCTTTCTGGTGAGTTTTGCCATTTCGGAATAGTCTAACCATTAAAAATGGTTAAACCACTTGATGGAAGATGGAGTCTTCCAGCATTCAGTTCCATTGGATGTTTATGAGTGCCATGGGAGGGGGAGGAAAATGTATCTCTCCAACCACTTTCTCCATGCCAGGTGTGATTTTATAAACTTCTACCATGTCACCTCTTACTTGCCTTTTCTCTAAACTAAAAAGTCCCAGACGCTGTAGCGTTTCTTCATAGGGGGCGCTTTGTCTCCTTGATCAGTTTGGTTGCCTTTTTCTAAACCTTTTCCAACTCTACAATATCCTTTTTGAGGTGAGGTGACCAGAATATTAACATGTCTGGCCAGGGCCGGATTTAGGTTTGATGAGGCCCTAAGCTACTGAAGGTAATGGGGCCCTTTATATGTCCAGCTGTCCTTTGTCAACAACAAATTGTCGCTGTTTTTTGTGTTAAATAATTATAATATTTATATATAGTATTAGAGTAGCAACTGGGGGTAATAGGGAACTGTATGTACTAGTAAATAATACTATAGGTCTACTAAATAATAAAGATGAAATATTATCGGAAGTAGTTTTATAATGGGATCAAAATAAATAATGTATTACATGAAATCAGTCAGTAGGCATAAGACTCACACCCTTAGTCTATGCTGCCTTATCATCAGTCTACAAGCACTCTTTAATTTTGTTTTTTATCTTATATTTTGGAAACATACATCCAGTTTTTTTCCCCTTTAAAATTTTTTAGGGCCCCCAAGAGAGTGGGGCCCTAAACTATAGCTTGTTTAGCTTATAAGTAAATCCGGAACTGTGTCTGGCGCATGAATACATTCAAATGCACTTTACTCCTCTACCTCCAACGCAGGAATTATGGAAGAAAACTTACCATTCAGTCTGTCAATATAGCAGTAGACATCAAACATCTCGGATGCTGGGCGCATGCCATATGTCCGTACACCTGGGATGTCGTCTTTGTCTCCTTCACATTTGCTCCGCGGAACCACAATAGGGTACCTGGCCATTAAAGACATTTGTTAATTTTTTACCCATCTATCTATTTAGAAGATGTATGAACCCCTTGATCAAAGAGCTCTCTGCGTGGTGTGCAGAATAAAGCTGTAAATAAAACACAGCTAAGATCCACAAACCAATTACAAACAAATATGCATGAAACCACCACCGTTAAAAGCAAATAGAAACTCAATAACACTTTTGAAACAAATACAGTGGTACCTCAGGTTACGTACGCTTCAGGTTACATATGCTTAAGGTTACACACTCTGCTAACCTAGAAATAGTGCTTCAGGTTAAGAACTTTGCTTCAGGATAAGAACAGAAATCGGGCTCCAGTGGCGCAGCGGCAGCAGGAGGCCCAATTAGCTAAAGTGGTGCTTCAGGTTAAGAACAGTTTCAGGTTAAGAACGGACCTCCGGAACGAATTAAGTACTTAACCCGAGGTACCACTGTATAGGGTAACTAATTATATTTCTAGGTATGCTTGGCAAAACAAAACAAAAAAGTTTTCAGCGTCTAAAACAGGGTGTCTAAAACAGGGCAGCCCAACTTTTCATACAAAGCGAGGTGCAAGAGTACTTTGGAAGAAGCCTTGGCATATGTGGGGCAGAGTGAGCCCAAAATTTGGCACTCACTCCCAGGCTCCACACTGCCTTCGCAAAGCCCGCTAAGTGAGGAGTGAGGCTCTGGCAGAGTCCTAGAGCCCTCCTTCCTCCTTCCCAAGGCTGGGAAAGTGATAAATCAGACTTTGGGAAGGAGACAGGAGGACTTTGGACTCTGCCAGGGCCCTCACAACCTCCTTCCCCAAAACCAACTCCTTGATTACCCAACTTTGGGAAGGCAGTGCAAGGGCTGGAGGGTGTCAAATGTTGCTGAGGGCTGCAAAAAAGGCCTTGAGGGCCGCAGGCACCTAAAAACTTTCACCAAAGGAACCTGCTTAGTTGTCAATAGGCAAGGAGATCCGAAGTACAGATAAAGCCACACTAAAGAAATGTCTCCTCACAATGCAGAACGGATGCAGCAATGGCACAGGCATGACTGTAAGCTCAATTAGATAGGCCACACGAGAAACATCACCTTCTCAGTAGTGGCTATAGGAAGTTGATTCATAACAAGGCAGACCATGTTGCTCAGTGTTGTCCAAAGTGCCTGGCAGTGGCTCTCCAGGGTTTCAGGCAGGAGATATTCCTTGCCCAACCTGGAGATGTTGGGGATTGAACCTGGGTCCTTCTCCATGCAAAGCAGATGCTCTCCCACTGAGCCACAGCCTTTCCCCAATGTAGATTAATATATTGATGGTAGAGGCAGTAGCAATAGTAGAAATGAGATCACCAGCAACGCCACTCAGTTAAATGAACATTCATTTATTAATTGTATGTATTTTAGTTTCATTAAATGCTTAAACCTGTGGAATGCCCTCCCATCAGATGTGAAGGAAATAAACAACTACCTGGCTTTTTGAAAACACGTGAAGACACCCCTGTTTAGGGACGTTTTTAATGTTTGATGTTTTATGGTGCTTTTAATATTCTGTTGGGAGCTGCCCAGAGTGGCTGGGGAGGCCTGGCCAGATGGACGGGGTATAAGTAAGTAGTAGTAGTAGTAGTAGTAGTCATAATAATAATAATAATAATAATAATAATAATAATAATATCTGCATATGAGAAGAAACAATAGGTCTAAAGAAAATAGAATCCTTTTTTGTTTTTTAAAGATGCACGCCTGTGGCACAGCAAACATCATCTTATAAGAACCATTCCAGTCTTAGAAGAATCATCTGATCAAATAGTGACACTGAGACTGGCAGCTGCATGCAATTTGCCCTGGGATTTGCAAAATATTAGCCACTTATGTCACATCGGCTCTCTGTAAGCAACAGTTATAGTACTTAGGGGAGAGCAAAGGAGCTTGCTATCAGGCTGGATTCTGAGCTGCCCCCCCAACTTGTGCCATGTTGACAGGTGGGCGGAGCCACCACCCCATTGCCTTCCAGATGCTATTGGACTCCAATTCCCATCAAGTCAGAGACATAGACCTTGATCATCTCCAGATGTTCTGGGACTCCAGCTCTCATCAAGTCCAGCTAATATGGCCAGAGGCCAAGGAAGGCAAGAGTTATAGTTTAGCAGCATCTGGAAGACCCAAGGTTCCCTATCCCTGCTTTAGCTGAAACCCTCTTTCTTGTAATTTGAACTCACTAATTCAGATCCTTATTGTCTGGAGCAATAGAAAACAAATTGGCTTCATCATCAACACAACAGCTCTTCAAATGCTTGAAGATGGCATCCATCCCACCACTTCATCATGTACCCTGCAGGCTAAAAATACCCTGCTCATTAACCTTCCCACTGGACTTGCTGAGTCATCATCTGTCCTTACCTGACCGTCTGGTCTCTCAGCCAGCCAGCATCACACTGGTCGTAACCATTCTCATAGGCTGCCTGCAGCTGTTCAGGAGTGGCAATCACAGCATTATTATCCAGGCAAGCTTGCTGAGCTTTGACAAAAGTCAGGGAATACCTGTTGGTGGATGGCCGGTAATGAAAGATGACACCTGTTGAAGGAAAAGAAAAAACAACTGAAGGGGCAACTGGGCATGAACCCATCAACACTTGCATTGACTTTCCCCTAGAGATGTGCTAATATTTCTGCAATTTCAATATGTGTTTCCAGAGAACTGAAACTGACTCTAAAAGCAGTTCCCTCTGGAGGATGAGTGTATGTCACTGGTTTTGGCTCCGTCCTGTTTTCCTTGAATTTTTTGTGATTAGGGGTGTAGGAGAAATTCAGTTAGCTTTTTCCTTTTGATGTGAACCTACCCAATCTGCACTTCTTAAAACAATATGGAAAGCAGAATGCAGCTATTCTTTGAAATTCACACCTCTGAATTTTGCAATGAAGCTCTCCAACCCAATAATGTGCCCCCAAATTCATACATTAGGGGAAAGTATGCATAATAGTGTGTGTCTCAGTGAAATCAATATAGAAAATTTGCATTAGATTAGGGACAATTGCATGCAAAAACATGTGCATTCAGAAAAATGCAACTAAAATGCTGACAATTTTTCATGAGGTCATTTTTTTGAAGGTTTCCTAGCTGATGGAGAAATCTGGAGAAGTGAACACTGGATTGGAAAAATGGGAATCTGGACTTGCCAGACTTGTCCATTTCTAGGTGTGATCGGGTCCGTCTTGTGGGTTTCAGGCTGGCCACAGTGGGAACAAGATCCTGGACTAGATGGGACTTTGCCGGATCCAGCAGGCTCTTCTTACATTCTTATGTGATTTGTTGTGGACCACACTGGGCTACTGAATCAGGTGGATTTTGTTACCCTGCATTTGCATATAGCACTAGGCATTGCCACATACCTGTGGGAGAAATGGGTTGCCCAGGAATGAGGCCAATATCAGGAGCAGCTGTTCCCGGCACAATTTGATCTTCCCCGGTAAATGGCAAGGTGGATTCTAGTCCTGGCGTGATGGTAGCCCACAAGCTGTCTTCCACTGAGCTCACCTCCAGGGTATCAGTGGTGGGAAGAGCATCTAGGAGCGAGAAGGTGGCATTTTCTAGACCCTCCCAGATCCCCACATCTGTCCTGTTCTCTGCCTCTTCAACGAAGCTAGTAACAAAGAGATCTGGTGTTGCTGTGAAGCCTTCGTCCACCTCCGAGGCGGTAAAGTCTATTGGCTCCAAGGTGGCAATGCTGCCTCGGGCCTCCTCCTCCGTGGCGTTGAGTGCAAATTCCAGCTCAACATCCGTCTCAGTGACTGTCTGGATGGTGAAGCCACTGCCCAGTTCATCAATTATCTCACCGGTGAAGTTCTCATGGATGATTGTGTCCAAGTCGCGACCTAGGGTGAAAGAGTGAGGATTCATGGGATATGAATGCAATGGATGAATACAAAGCATTGCCAGGCTACAGCCTTAGGTCCCCCAAAGTCCTGAAACAATGCTACATCAGGGGGGTTTATAGGAAATTTACACGGTGGACGGATCTTGCTCAGTATTGTCCACACTGACTACCAGTGGCTCTCCATGGGTGCCAGGCTTCAGTGAATTCTGATCCTCCCCTGCTCACATCAGACAGCCAAGGAAGTAGACAAGGAAGCTCTTACCGAGTCTTTGTTCAGTATTCACAGTGAGAGGCTCATTTATGCTGCCTCTTAGATTAATGGTGCTGCTCCAGCTGAGCTCCTCCTCCCTCCCTTCCTAGTAACAGCACTTCCCCTTATGGTGGCCACCAGGGGCTAATTGTCTTTGAGTCCTTTGCTCTTCCACTTTCAATGCCGCTGGGTTTTGGGAGAAGGGGGGTTGGGAATGCTTTCCAGTGATAACATGTCAGCTGGCTGCTCTGTCTCTGTCTCCCCCTTCTGTTCTCCCAACACCTCCCAACTCTTCTGTTCACCTGTCTCTGAGCTGTGACCTTCCTCAAATCACTGCTGTAACTCAATACGGGACCGCCTACGGGACCGTCTCTCCTGGTATGCCCCGTGGAGGACCTTAAGGTCCACAAATGACAACATTTTGGAGGTCCCAAGTTGCAAGGTGGTTAGATTGGTCTCAACTAGGGCCAGGGCCTTTTCAGTACTGGCCCCGACTTGATGGAACGCTCTGTCACAAGAGACTAGGGCCCTGCGGGACTTGACATCTTTCCGCAGGGCCTGCAAGACAGAGCTGTTCCACCTGCCCTTTGGTTTGGACTCAGTCTGACCCTTATGTTTCCCTCCCCTTATGGTTTTGATCTATGGGCTACTTTTAAAATGAGGCTGCATTTTAAATTGCATTTTAACCTGTATTTTAAATTGTCCCCCCTTCTGTTTTTACTGTAATTTTACTGGTGTTAGCCAGTATTACTGCCTTCGTCTTCTCTAAAAGGTTCAAGGGGAGGGCAGGCGGCCTCCACCATTCCTCCTCAGTCCCGTTCCCCTCAGTCCAGTCCCTGACAATGGGTGTCTCTCCCAGCCCTATCACCTCTTCCACCCAGTAAAGGGGCAAGTTCTGATGGTGACAGGAGGTTAGATAACCCACTGACTGCTACTGGAGATTGGCTGATGACTCTCATGCTTCTGTACTCTAGGAAAGTATGAAGAAATAACTTGGGACCCAGCACGTACCAGCATAGCAGATGGCATCATAGCGGGAATGGGGGTGAGGATACCCTGTCTGGTTGACGTGGAGGTACACGGTGCGCACCCCGACCAGGCCGCCACCACAGGTGGGGCGTGCCTTGTTGATGGGGTACCGGACGCTGCGGTCTGCCAGCCAGCCAGCGCTGCAGACATCCATGCCATCTTTCCAGGCCAAGTACAGTTCTCCCGTTGTTGCCAGACGAGCGCCGAGGCGGTGGCATTTCTCTGCAGCTTCTGGGAAGCTGAACTTCTCCGGGGAGGTGGCGTAGAAGACTTTCCCTGCAATCACACACAGCAATTTTTATTTACTACAATTGATTCATTTATTGCCCTCTAAACCACTGTCTCAAGGCAATTTACACACAAGATAGTTAAAAGCACAAAAACAACAAGAGCCCAAACCCTAACAATTGGACACTCATGGTCAAGACCGGTTTAACTAGCTGGGAAAGCCTATTGGGACAAAAATGTCTTCAACTGTTTCTGGAAAGTGGAGATAGTGGGCACCTGTCATGTCTCGACAGGATTGCTATTCCACAAAACAGGGACAGCCACACTAACGGCCCTGATCTGAGTTACTGTGGCTTCTGAAATCTTTGGAATTTGCAGGAGAAGCTCTCCCACAAACTGCAGTAATCTAAAGTACTTAAACCAAGGATTAGCTGAAGGCTTGCATCTTTTCCTTTTTACACAGTGATCTTGGCCTTTTCTTAGATAAGGGCTCAAGGGGTCAAAGAGAACAGAGGTGAGGAGATTCAAAATGGCAAGCATGTCATGAATAGGAAAGATAGTTTGAAGATACTGGATGAAAGCCAAGGAGGCTTATATAGTTAGAGTTGCCACTAAAATGCTATTTGAACTGGCTGATGCGAGACTGAACCAAGCAAGACTCAACTCAGCTGATGCCTGGGGAACGGGGTCCAATCCTACAATCTGCAAGGCCAGCCAGTTCCCCTGGGGAGTTTAATCCTCCCCTCCTCCCCTGCAGCCACCTTTACCTGCCTGACACCGGGCATCACATATGACATCAGATGTGGGGCAGGTAGTCATGGCTTGGAGAACATGGCTTTGTGGTCTAAATGGGGAGAGGTGACAGGTGAAGTTTGTTCCAAGGGCAGGAGGTTCACCACCACTGGGGCAGATAAGATTGCACGTATATTTTATTCAAAATGATAACCTCGAGCACTTGGAGAAGCTAACTCATGAATGTAAAGTCACCCAGGGTTCTGCTGCACCACAAGAGTACCTTGAGGTGGCAAATGGAGTGTATAAGAGTTAAAGAAGTAAGAAACAATTACCTTCCATTTCTTCTGCATAACAATACACATCGTACGTCTCATCCGTCTCACGAACACCGTATGTTCTCACTCCAGGAAACTCATCCTTGTCACCATAACAACCTTCCCGGGGATGGTGCATTGGGTACCTGATTCAGTGAGAGATAAGATTCAGTGAGAAGAAGAGACTGTGTTGCCTGGGGGTAGGGTGGAGAAATACTGTTTACTGTATGGTTCTGGGATGGAGGTAGTATCTTGAAGAGCAAAGGGAACCTAAGCAGAATTTGGATATACACCTATGCATGTATGAAGAGCCTAGCAGCTGGATCAAAAGCCCATCTAGTCCAGCATCCTCACAGTAGCTCATGGGAAGCCTGGAAGCAGAACCTGAAGGCAACAGCAGCTGTCCCCACTTGATATACTACCAACAGCAGTGGAGGTAGAACATAGGCATCAGGGTTAGTAGCCAAGCCATATGCAGTGTTGACCTCATAGATTTGTCTAATCCTCTTCTAAAGCCATCCGAGTTGGTAGCCATCATTGCACCCTGAGGGAGGAGTTTCCATAGTTTGACTGCACTACATGAAGAAGTAAATTATATTATCTATGCTGAATCCCCAGGATCTAAAAGTATGAGAGAGGGGGAGAAAACCACTTCTCTATTCACTTTCCCTATGCCATGCATGATCTTAGACACCTCCATCGCATACCCACTCAATTGCCTTTTCTCTAAATAAAAAACCCCCAAATGTTGCAACCGCATAGGAAGTTGCTCCAGCCCCTCGATCATTTTGATTACTCTTTTCTGAACCTGCTACAGCTCTACAACTTCCTTGTGGAGGTGAGATGGCCAGAAGTGTACATAGTATTCCAAGTGTGGTTACAACATAGAGTTGTATTGTGATATTGGTTGTTTAATTTCCAGTCCCTAACATGGACTTCTCCACCTTCACAGCTATCACACACTTGGTCAATATCATCATTGAGTTATCCACCACAACCCCCAGGTCTTGTTCCTGGTCAGTCACCACCACTCCAAACCTCTTTAGCATCTATATGAAATTTGAGGGAGAAGGCCAATGTGCATCCCTTGATCTGATTGAGGAAAAAATAATAATTTTCTGTTCACCTGGGAAATTCAAGGAGCAAAGTGATGAAAATTGGGGTGACATTCCCACATGCAGTTCTTCCCTGCTGTTTTCAGGGGGGAATCATGAGGGAAAAGAAGCACGCATGTGCAGAAAAGATGGAAGAATAGCGACGTCCAGTGACATTCGTTGTGATGTCCACTGGTGTGAATGAAATTTGATATAACATGAGGGTATATGGGTCAAAAAGCTACAACTCCATAACCCAACAGGTACTGCAGTACAAAAGGAGCAGGAAAATCAACAATATACCCAATGCCATGTTGCAGAATACAGCTGCAAGAAGCAAAATTCGATGTTGAACAGCCCCTAGTCACATTGACCTCTGACCCTTTTCTGATTCCTTGTCCATGGTAACCTGAGTTTTTCCCAATGGCCAATTTCTCCCCTGTGGTTTGTTCATATAATTCCCTGCCAGCACTTACCTGACCGTCTGATCAGCCAACCATCCAGCATCACACTGGTCAAAGCCATCGTCGTAGGCAGCCTGGAGCTGTTCTGGAGTTGCAATGACAGCACTGTTCTGGATGCAGGCCTGCTTGGCCTTCTCAAAGTCCAAAGTGTACCGGGTGGAGATGGCTCTGTAATGGAACACTATGCCTGGAAAACACATTCACCAACATACACACATGCATCAGTAAATAACCCAAACCAGTTGAGTTTAAATAAAAGTGAGGCAGAGGGCAGCGACTTAGGATTTTCAGGAACTGGAGTGATACTGCAGAGAATCTAGCGTTGCCTGTGTGCTTGCTTCTGGGACCCTGCAGTTCTGAAACACATAAATTTCCCTTTTGGGGCCCATGGGCCCTCCTTCAAACTGGAGAAAGTGTTTCGGGCACCTCACACAAACACTCATGCTGCAACCAAGCACACACCGCAACTTATTCTCATTGGCTACAACACAATGTTTCTTTCAAGTCAAATTTCAGGATGGGCAGGGGAAAGGTACCATGGTGGTGACTTGTAATCTAACCCTAAAGGACAAAACTGACATGACATTAAATGTGTAAGTCCATTTGATCAGCCTGTTCACGCCCCCCCCCCTTAACACCAATTGATAGGTGAGCAGGATTACTACCATGGCAAGCACAGAATGCAGTTAAACGTTTTGCCCCATGTCTGTCAGGATGCTGTCAGCGGCTACCGGCTGGTTGCCCAGGAATTATAGAGACAAGGAAAAGTTCCTTACAGCCTTTTTTAATTTCAGTCTTTGCAGAGAGAGGCTATAGAACCCAGCCTCTTGGATAATGGTGTTGTCCCGAGTGAATCTCCACCCAGCATCTCTCCCACTTCCTCATTCATCATTCTCATCATCTCCTCTAGGTTGCTGAGAAGTGCCCTCTGTCTTTGAGCTCTTTGCTCTCCTACTTTTAAGGCTCGCCGGGTTCTGGAATCTGGAGGGCCTGGAAAGCTTTCTAATGACAACGTTTCAGCCGGGTGTTGCTCTGTCTTTCCCATAATTTCCCAGCTTTCCCCTTCATCAGCCTCTGAGCTGCAACCTCCCTCAACCCCCTGTTGTAAATCTATACTGTCTTCCTCTTCCTTCTCCCTGGAAGGGTCAGGATGGGGAGGCGGTCTCCACCATTCCTCCTCTGCCCAGTCCCCAACAATGTCATGGGCCTGTCAAAATCCCCCCTACTTGTGCAGTTAGACCCAGTGAAGCAAACTTCCATTGTTGCCAACTTCTCCTGCATCTGACAGCAGTCGGTGGCGGTGGGCCGCACCAAACTCACCGCCTCCCGGTAAGCTGCAGTAATGCCAGTAGTGGAAGGTGCAGTAAGCCCTGCTAGCTTGTCCTGGCAACCCCTCCTTGTGTGAAGTGCATGGCCATCTGGAGAAACCAACTCAAAAAGGTCAGCCGTATCAGCAGCAACAGAAAAAGATGCAACCTTACCTTTTACCTTCACCTCTACGGTGTCCTGGCTATCCTCAATGCCATGTATCACCTCGCAGCGATAGATCCCGGTATCATTGGAGCGTAGTGCCTTGATTTCCAGCGTGGCATCAGTGGGTATGGCTGGGTAATTGGGCAAAGAGACCACCTCCTGGTATGCAGTGTTGATTCTCACGTGCCCATCCATGGCCACCAGCAAGACAACCTCTTTGCCGCCCGACAGCTTGCTCCATTTGATCCGTGGAGTCAGAGGCGGGGTGAACGGAGATGTGGTGACGTGTTCCAATGTGTCGATGTAGTAACAGGGGATGGTCAGGGTGTTTCCCAGGGGAATGCGCAGGGGGGAGCGTAAAGGTATGCTCACACTCAGTGTGGCACCATGATCTGCTGGTTCCAAGAAGATGAGGAGGTGAGAGAGGGAGAAATTAGCAGCATTCGCCCATTGCTAGACATGGTGGTTATCGGTGGCATGCGGTGAAATCTTTCATAGGGGCATTGTTAGGGACCAGCTTACAAAGGTGATGGGGCCCCCGACATCATGCATGCGACATCATAATGTCCTGATGTTGCACGCATGAACATCGCACCTCCCTAAGTCGGGCAGAAACTTCTGGGCTTTGGGAAGGGGGCGCCAGGCCTTGGACAGGATACTAGAGTCCTGCTGCCTCATTCCCAAAACTGGGAGGCTTTGGGAAGATGGTGGGAGGGCCTGGACTCAGTCGGAGCATCGCGCCTCCCAAGGCCGGCTTAAGCATACCCGGTGCCATGGTGCAAAGATCCCTCTGACGCGCCCCCCCCCATTCCCCAGAGTTGTCGACCTTTTCCCAAGCCTCTGCGGGGATTGCTCTCCTCCCTGGCAGCTGGCAGACGTGCAGGAGGGAAAGGGGAGGCCGCCGGCAAAGCCGTGCAGCTCCCCAACTCGCTGGGGCGCCCCTGAGAGGCTGGCGCCCTGGAGCAATGCACCAGTAAACCCAATAGGAAAGACAGCTCTGGTGCCTCTCTCCCTAAGCTGGGCAGAAGCTTCCCAGACTTTGGGGAGGAGGTGCTAGGCTTTAATATTCTAATTTACTGGGAACATGTAAGGGACTAGCCTAGTGCCCCATGTGCATAGACCTCACACCACTGGTGGCTAGGTTCTGCCTTCATGTTTGGAAGCAGTAATGCTTCTGAATACTAGCGGAAGGGAGAGTGCTCTTGTGCTTGGGTCCTGTTTGTGGGTTTGTCACATGCAACTGGCTGGCTGCTGTGAGAACAGGATACTGTTCACAGGAAGGCCTAACATTCTCCACACACAAAACTTCATATATTTTAAGGATGGCTCCGGAGGTCTCACATACCTAAAACTTCCACAGCGACAGCTGCAGTGATGATTCGCAAACACACAAAGGCTAGTAGAAAAGTGGTCATTGTTTTCCTGAAAGAAGCACAAAGACAAAAGAGCTGTGTTAGAGAGAAATGGACAGCACCATCTTTTGTGGAACGAAGGTGGCAAGAAGTGAGAGTGGCTCCTGTATTTGCAAGAGGTGTGGGGCAAGCATCAGTTCAACTAGGGGCGATCTTCTGGAAATGACAGTGGGGGAGAAGAACCTTCACTGAGTGATATATTATTAATTAATAATGTTAGTTAGGTTGTATCCAGTGTTGTTGTTGTTTCTACCTTTCCTCCAAGGAGCTCAAGGTGGCAAACTTGGTTCACCCCCTCTCCATTTTATTCCTACATAACCCTGTGTTAGGGTTAGGCTGAGAGACAGTGACTGGTCCAAGGCTACCCATTGTACTTTATGGCTGAGTGAGGATGAACCCTGATTTGCAAGATCCTACACTGATACTCTAACCGCTATACCATGCTGGCCTACTCAGAGTAATCCCATTGAAATGAACGCATGTGAATAACTAAGGTCCATTAATTTCAGTGGCTGTACTCCAACTAGAACTTAGCTGGATACAATCTATCATGATGATGTAAAAAAACATCCTGGAACCAAATCTGGTGAAGGTGCAGCATATAGAAAGACATAACAAACTAGAAAGTGGTGTCCAACACATGAAAATAGTGGATGAGATTCAGATTCAGATTCTGCAAAGTGGCCTTCTTTTTCTAGGCACCTGGTTGGCTACTGTGGAAACAGGATTGGCCTTGGGCCTGATCCAACAGGCTCTTATTCTGTTCCTATGCTCTTAGTGCCTATCACTTTCATTGGGTGATCCGCCTAGTATTATGAAACAAGGAGAAAAATGGTGAGTCCATTCTCTCTATACTAATCGAAAAACAAACCAAAACACCCCCCTATTGTGACCTCTTAGTCATCTATTTTTCTGCATCTGAGCACCATAAGGACCTAAGAAAAATCCTGCAGGATCAGACCAAAAGCCCATCAATTCCTGCATTGTGTTTTGTGCAGTGCATCTTGGAAGACTGCAAGCAGGCTGTGAGTGCAATAGACTTCCCGCTCTTGTATTCCCAAACAACTGCCATTCATATCATACTTCTTTCTGGAAGCCTTCTAAGCAAGCAGTCATCATCATCCCTTGCAAAATTGGGTGCTGGTATCAGGAATGCAGACCATTTTCTACACAAAATGACACACTGCTCTCTTTCCTCCATTCACGTAGGCAAGATGCATGATCAGAGTTCAAAACATATTCTAGATGGGAAAACCACTTAAGGAGGGTGGAAAGCAGGGCTGGAGAAGGGTGTGGTCTGATACGAGGGGGCGTGGCTGGGGAAGAGGGTGTCCTGCGAATAGTCCCAAGGGCCACACTGAAAGGTGTGGAGGGCCACATTTGGCTCCTGAGCCTGAGGTGCCCCGCCTCTTACTGGAAGTAAATACACATGGCATAAAAATGGACATTGGTTTATCAAACTTGGACCAACCGCCAATCAGTTTCATTTTGTGACCCCTCAACCACACCATGGGCCAGAACAGAGATCTGATGCTTGGGGAGTCCTGCCCAAACAGGGTTCGAACATAACGAAGGAAATGTGGAGGAGCTCTGGTTCATTTGGGTCCCGTGATTTGGTGCACACTTCTGTGAACAAATCCCTGATTGTTTTCACAAGGTGCCTTCCTAGAACTGAGAGTTTTTCTGTTCAAAATCCAGCTTGCTTCAGGAAATGGGAGGGGAGAGATTTTAGGCAGGGGAGGAACTCATTTTACATCTCTCTCCCCCCCCCACTTCTTAAATAAGGCAAACGCTGGAACCCAAATACAGAAATAAATATACTTCTGTGACTTTTTGTGTGTGTGTTTTCTCAGCTGTAGCAAAAATAAGAAATTTATTCCATTCTGACCGGCTTCCAAACCACCCCAAGACTGAAACTCCTTTATACATTTAGCTACTTGGGATGGTGCTCTTCTCCTCTCCCGTCCTTATTAATTTTTGTTTTAATTGCCGCAATCCCTTGGTCATCAAATTAACTGAAACAAAATAACATGCTCTTCAACATTTCTCCCCTGAAAATAGGGACGTCCCATTCCATAATGATAATTTTACTATTCATCTTACTGGGTTGCCCCAGCCACTCTAGGCAGCTTCCAACATATATAAAAACATTGTAAAACATTAAACATTAAAAAACCCCTTCTTATATAGGATTGCCTTCAGACAGCTCAAGCATCAGATAACTCCTTACCCTCCAATGAAATAGGGACATCCTTAGGAAAAGTGGGACATCCTGGGATCAAATCAGAAACTGGGACGGCTTCTCTAAATCAGGGACATCCCTGGAAAATAGGGACACTTGGAGGGTCTGAAATAAGGATATGTTTGGACCAGCCTGTTTCCCAAGTTATATTCTAAGAAGGAGGAGCTGGCAGAATTATTTATGTCAGCCCCATTAGGCAGAGGTATGTGTGCATTGAAGGGCAAAACCAGGTTATTAGCTGAACGCACGGATGCACTGAAGGTGTCTGAGTTTTATACAAACGAATGCAAAGGGATTTCCTTCCAAGTAAATGTGCACCTTACATTGGAAAGAACTTCCAGATTTTGGAAAATCTGAAAGCCCCACAAAGAGAACAGGTCTTCACTGGGTGCACCTCGCGTCTGCTGTAATGGGAGCTAGTGTTTCACTCTTGAAAGAAAACATAGCTTAGAGCTGTCATCTTCAAGCACCCAGGACCCAGCCTATAAATTGATTTTCTGAATAGGCCTATCTTTCTCCATTTCTCTCTGGATCATCAATTGCTAAAAGAGGAAGGACAGGAGGACTTTGTGAGCCCAAAGCACATTGTGTGTGTATGTCTAACAAATTCACATTTGTTTTGAACCAAAAGCAGCCAGCAGTGCCTTAATACAGCGTCACACTTCTGATCCATATTGTTCCTTGCACTGGTTTCCTGCTAGAAAAATCACCCTCACCAGAGCTACTGTTTCCCCCCAAAGGTGCAGTAAACTGCGATTACTTTCAGTAAGCTGCAATTAATGTTAACAAGCTGTTTAGGCCTATTACCCAGCTGTTTTTGTGCAAAGGATCCCTTGTCCTCATTTCCACCCAGTGATTCACCTTCTCTCCTTCTGTTTTTTTTCTTTCTCCTTTCTTTCTTAAACACAACAGTCCTGGCATTACCATGTGATATGCTTTGGCATCTACCAGGACCCCTTCACTCCAGAAGGGTTCTTGGGCAGCCAAGCACATTTGCAGGACCTCCTTTAATTTTTTTCTGGCACTAAGTCTAGTAGCTTCCTATCATGAGGCAGAGTGAGGCAGCTGCCTCAGGCGGCAAATTCTGAGGGTTGGAAAGTGGCTAGAAAGGTGTGCCCTGTGGTCTGCCCTGTAGCCCCTAAGCTAGCTTGCTGCCATAACATAGCTGGCACACTAATGAAGTGACATGAAGCAAACCAGCTTGGATGGTATGCTCCTACCTCTCCACTGGAGCATGAGCCCAGATCTGTGCGGGGAAGCATGTCTTGCCTCAGGTGCCCAAAAATCTTGGGCTGGCCCTGGCTACCACGTGAATTCCTCTAGCACCTGTGATACAGTGCTGCTTTGCAACAGTACTGGAACTTAAATGGCAGCTGCCTGGAGCCAATCAGCAGTGGGTGGTGCCCTTTGGGACCGGTAGGGCGGAAGGCAGGGAGACCAACAGCAGGTGGTCTGAGAGCCAAAGACAGGCAGAGTCAACCCATTCTCCTGTCCTGTGTTCTCCAATGGCAGCACGAAGGTAAAGAGGAGGAAGCTGATAGGCTGTGCTCTTCCCTGGCTGCTTGTAAGTAAGATGGCAGGCAGGTCAGGACTGGCTGAGGGTAGCTGGGGGTTTGTGGGGCAGTGGCCCATTTGCCTTAATGGGGCAGCCTCTACTGCAACCAGATTGGGCACACCACCACCACCAGGTAACTGTGTCAATGGGTGAAGGAAGCAGCTGCCTCTGGGGCAAACATACAAATGGAGCCAAAAGCTGGAAGCTGGTCCTAAAAGCTAGAGAGCACAGTAGGAAGAAGGCGATGGTTATTTATGTATGCTACTACTGCAGCCATGTTTTGTTAGCCCCCAAATGGAAAACAAGTGAGGTCCCAACCAAAGAAGAATGGCAACAGAAGTTGACAGAATATGCGCAGCTTGCGGACTTAACATATAGAATAAGAGAACAAGAAGAACATACGTTTAGAGAAGATTGGAAAACGTTTATTGAATATATGGGAAAGAATTGTGTACAGCTGAAAATGCTGGCAGCATTAAGACAAATTCAGCAGTGTAAATAAGCTTTGATGGATGCAACAATGGAATGCTGAATTGTATAATTTCTGTAAAATATGCAGGGATTTATGATATGCAAAATGAACCATGGAAAGAGAAGAAAGGAAGTCATTGATATCTTAAGGATGTAAAAATGAGTATCTTAAATTGGAAAACAGAAAATTTAATAAAATATATACTGGGTATACGAAAGAAAAAATGATAGTGTGATTCAGCAAAGGTCAGCTTGCAACCCACTGGCCAGAAGCATTACTGTTTCCGGCCCTCGAGGCAGAGCATAGCCACTATGGCTGGTAGCCATTGATAGTCTTATCCTCCATGACTTCTTTTTAAGCCATCCAATTTGGTGGCTATCACTGCCTTTTGCGGCAGCAATTTCTACAGCTTAACTATGCACTGCTTTCTTTTATCAGTTGTGAATTTTCCAACATTCAGCTTCATTGATAGCCAGTGAGCAGGTGCACCAACTCTAGGGGTTGTCTTCTGAACTCTCAATAATTGTTTGAAGGGGGCTCAGCCCTCCCAATATTGAGGGGCACCAGCGCAAGGTCGCAGAAGGCTGCACCTGCCTGGGGAGTGTTCCGAGATGTGTGTGACATTGCGTGAAGTGTGCAGGACATCACATATGCATGACGCCTCCCCCCCCATCGTAGGGGCAACACAGTGTCACTGTGCATGAGTGCTAGTGTTATGAGAGAGGGTAGGGCCACACTAACCTCCCCATGGGTGGCGCTGTGGGTAAAACCTCAGCGCCTAGGACTTGCCGATTGCATGGTTGGCGGTTCGAATCCCCGCGGCGAGGGGCGCTCCCGTCGTTCGGTGCCAGCGCCTGCCAACCTAGCAGTTCGAAAGCACCCCCAGGTGCAAGTAGATAAATAGGGACCACTTACCAGCGGGAAGGTAAATGGTGTTCCGTGTGCTGCGCTGGCTCACCAGATGCAGCTTGTCACGCTGGCCACGTGACCCGGAAGTGTCTGCGGACAGCGCTGGCTCCCGGCCTCTAGAGTGAGATGAGCGCACAACCCTAGAGTCTGGCAAGACTGGCTCGTATGGGCAGGGGTACCTTTACCTTTAACCTCCACACGCTGACCTCCTGCTCTCCCTTTGGTAGGCAACAGTGACCCAGCTGCCAGGAAGTTGGTCCAGTGGCTTCACCTCCCATTGTGAGACACTTCTCTTTTGGAAG
This sequence comes from Podarcis gaigeae, assembly GCF_964106915.1. NCBI lineage: Eukaryota > Metazoa > Chordata > Lepidosauria > Squamata > Lacertidae > Podarcis > Podarcis gaigeae. The sequence goes on from NC_139690.1 coordinate 18,757,968, forward strand.
AGACAAAATCGCAGCCAGGCAGGAGGCACATTTGCTACTGGCCTCATTTGCAGTGGCAGCAAAAAGGAAAAGAAAAACTTTGAGTTCTTGTCACTGTTAATGTGAGCCTCACACTTGAGAAACTGTGGAGAATTTCTCCTCTCTCTTGAGCCGTGGTTCCCAAAGTGGGGCACATGCTCCACAGGGGGGCAATTTGATTTTTATGGGGGGCAATTCGAGAATGAGTTGTTAACAACTGTTAATGGCCTTTTAAGCTTCCTCCACGTGAATAGGAGTCCACTTTTTGAATAATATGAATTATATGTCATGGGGGGGGGCATCAGGATTTTAGAGATGCTTAGGTGGGGCATGGCCAAAAAAAAGTTGGGAACCACTGCTCTAGAGAGATTCAGTGAAATAGTTCACCCTTTCTAATTTCTCAGACTACGAATAGAGTGAAGAGAGTTTCAAGGGGCCATTTGCACACAGTGCTAGTCTCAACAAGAACCTGATCAACTGCTGTGGTGGAAACTCCTCAGACCCAGACATTTTGCTTGGAACAGCTTTTCCTTTTGGGCACATGGAAAAAGAAAATATATCCTCTTGGCACTCGCCATACAAGAGGGTCTGCTTTTTCTCTCGCTGAGAGCCATGTTTATACAGCAGGATGTAGTGGTCAAGCTTTTCCTGGACTGTACCATTTCAGGTTGCAGGTATGTGTGTGGGCAGATCCACGCCACACGTTTAAAGCACATGACTTCCCCCAGTGAATCCTGGGAACTGTAGTTTAAGGGTACTGAGAACTGAAAGCCATGTGCTTCCAATGGGTGATGGGTGTGCTTTAAATGTTTGGTGCGGGGCTTCCCTGTATGTGGGTCACATATCTGTGTGCAAAAACCCTCTCCCTCAGAAAACGAGCATATAAAGGAGAGAATTCCCCTGCATGGCTCATACAATTTTATGGGTGCTGAGAGTTGTTAGGAGATCTCCTGGTCCCTTCAGAGACCTACCATTTCTCAGAGTTCCCTGGGAAGAGGGATTAATTGTTAAGCCACTCTGATAAATATAGCTCTGTGAGGGTAGTAGGTGGTATCCTCTCAGCAGCCTTAACAAACTATACTTCCCATGATTATTTGGGGGAAGCCATACCCGTTTAAAGTGATATGATACTGCCTTAAATATACAGTACAGATGTGGTCTAATGTAAGCTCAGGGTTTTATGACTGGAAGGCCCCATGTTTGTTTGTTTTCTTAAAAGGCAGATGTGGAGAACCTTGACCATGATTGGTCCTGTGGCATGGAAGGAAAAAGTTAGATCCTAACAGAAGGCAAACATTCAAAACAGGGTCCCTGCAGATGCATTTTTTAAAAACAATACAAAACAAGTCCACCTCATGCCAACTATACAGCTTCTTTTCTTCTTTGCATCTGGCAAGGATAGCAATTAGGAAAGCTTGTGTTGGGTTACACTTAGGGTTGCCAACAATTCACACACTCACACCCAGGAATGGCTCCTGTGCCTTTAACCAGTGATGAGGAAACTGTGGTCCTCCAGCTGTTGCTTGGCATGGCCCATAGTCAGGGATGATGGGAGTTGTGGTCCAACACACTGGAAGTTCCCCATCCCTGCTAAATTCAGTAGGTGAAGTTTTATCACCACCATAGGTGCAGTGATAGGAAAAGTTTCCACCTGCTCAATTTCTCCTTGCAGAACAACTGTTGAAAATTATTGAGTGCTGTCCAATATGAAAATGAGATTAGAAAGGGGAAGCCTGGCTTTGGTATGTTCCTCCTTTCTCCTCAGTGCCCCCTGTGCTCAGTTATTCCAGGGAGAATACACCACAGTAATAACATCATTAATAGCTTAGCTTTTATACATTACTTGAGAGCAGGGATGGGGAACTGCTGCCCTCCAGATGTGGATGGACTACAACTCCCATCAGCCTTGACTGGTGGCTCTGCTGGCTGATGGGTGTTGAGTCCAACAACATCTGGAAGATGACAGGCCCCTACACCCCTGCTTCAGAGGGATCAGAGCACTTCAGACACATTGCTGCAGTCCTATGACCCTGTGAAGTGAGTACAGATGTGGGTTATATTATAGTGCAGATGAGGACTGGCGGCTGACTGTATTTGTGCCTTACTTAAGGCTACATAGTAAGTTCATGGCAGAGTCCCAAGATTCAAAAGAGAGGCTTCCCAAGTCGGAGTGCAAGACTCTTTCAATGCAAGCTGACACCTGCCTACTCAGAAGTAAGCCCTGCTGAGTTCGATAGGACTTGCTCCCAGGCAGTGCTTTTTTCTGGGGGTACACAGGGGTACGCATACGCCTAAACATTTTATGAATCTAAGTTTGGCCTCATTGAGGGGCAGTATTTCAATATGAGTAGGAAAATGAGAGTAGCCCTAAAAAATTTTTAGAGAACAAAGCACTGTTCCCAGGTAAATGAGTAAAACTACTGCAGGCTCAGCTACTGTGTTATGCTAGCTTCAACAAGACCTTTATCTCAACAGGGTGATTTCCTCAAGTAACTGAAGGAGTTTGCTTACATGATTAAAGCAATTAGTACTCTGAGGAGCTCTTGTTCTGCTATAAACAATGTCAAGGAGACAGGTTTTTAGCCCAGGGGGGTTTCTCTTTCTACTATAATATTCATGACAGCCAACATCTCTCTCTCTCTCTCTCTCCCCTCTCTGTCTCTGACAACACACACACACATTTTAAATACCCCAATGTCCATCAAAAGTTCTCTCACACAAGAGATCATGTTTCCCTTTATAATATTAGGCTCGAGTGCAGCTGCTGAAAACTCAAGGATCTTTCCTCTCCTTTAAATATTTTCATGAGTGTGCCATTCAGTTTTAAAAAATGAATAAACAAATAAGAAAGAAAGCAATACTGTATGGCCTGTTGCCTTAAAACCAGCTCAAGCAATTATTTCTCCATCAAGTGGATACCAGTGGTGCTTGCTGTTAATGTAGAATTTGGGGGCAAGAGGTCCAAGGCCCTGCTCAGGAGAATGAGATCAGCAGGGCTGGTTTACCACATTTTGAAGTAAACAAACCAATACAATTTTCTGGAGGCGAACCATCCATAAGCCCCATAAACCCAGAGTCTAAAACTACCTAACTGGTGGGTTTCTAAGGTGACCCAGCAAGGTGAATTAGCACAGTAAGGGTTAACCCTAACCCTATCTTCATTATTTGCTTCCTTCCTCCTCCCGCTTCTGACTCCAGGTTTATTATGCCATTCCCAGAAACGTACAAAACCAAATGGCAGCTGGCTGGTTACCTGGAATTAGAAGTCAGCAGGTCTGAATCTCCATTAAGTCTCCAGGGCTAGCTGCTTCAGACTAGAGGTTAGCAGGGTCCTTCAAGAAAAGAGGGAGAGAGAAGGTAGGGTCCTTTCAAGGCAGCAAGCAGGCAGGGCAATCTGGATGCATGGTTCTATGGAAGCATCTGCCTTAGCTTTCCTAGTTTGCCGGAAAAAGGAATGTACGCAGATGCCGAGAGACAAAACACAACGTTCTGTGTTATTGAAGGCCATTATGGTGCTCAGCGAGACCAAGCAGAGTTAACCGGTGCTGTGGGTGACATAGCTGGCAGCCAACACATCCCTCTAGGCTTGACGCAGGAGAGGAAATAAGCTTTTTGCTTCATCTGCTGAATCTGTGTGCATGTCATAATGATGCTCTCTCACCAACCAAGAAACAATATCATGGCACTGGAAGAAGGTAATGCTTGTCTCCTGTGGCAAAGGGCAGCTTTGTGATGGGGTGGTTTGGTGGGTAGATTCTGGAAAAGTAGCCCCTATGGCCTGATTTTTCTTCCCTCCCCATCTTCTACACAGCAGCTGCTCTTTAATACATAGACAAAATCAAACCCAGACACTTGAAATGTGATTGTGGCTTTTCATATATCATCACCCAAATGGAGGAAGATTGTAATTTGGATTGTAGCACCAGGGTGTTTTGTTGTGTGTCGGCTCCTAAGAGGGCCCCGAGTGGTATGAAATTTACAGCTGCTAATGTGCATGTCTAGGTGCAAATTTAGAAATAATTTTCAGTAATTTACACAGAGATATAATCAGTCTCAGCTTGCAGTTTCAGATGCTGAGGCTTCTGATAGCAATATTGCAGGGTGGGGTGAGGAAAACAAATATTGTTTTTCTAATATATCTGTAGCCAGAAGAACAAGCACTCTCACAGTTCCATCACAGGACAAATTATCGCAGAGTAAATGAACAGACTGCTTAGCAGGCAGGCAACAGCTTTCGGCAATGCGTGACAGGTTGCGTATTTGTAGCAGGAATCCACACTCATCCTTGGTATGCGAAGATGGGAGTAACAAGAAGGCAAAGTATCCCTATCCCATCATTGGTGGGTGTGCATTTGGAGCATTTTCATCCCTCAAAATGCTGCTGCAACTGATGACCATTTGTTTAACTGCGCCACCAGGCTTCCTCAGTAGTCTATTCCTCTGCTGATCTGATGCAGCAGATTGGCCCTGAGCATGAAGTTCAAGAAGCATTTTTGGAAAGCTTCTTTGAGATATGGAGAAGTTTAAAAGAATACAGGGCCAGGGATACACACTGGTGGAGGAAGAGGAGTGCGGGGGGAGTGCACCGCTCCCAGCAGTGTGATCCCAGTGGGGTGCCATCGCGGCCGTTCCCCCACCTGCGCTGGGCGCCACGCCCCCACGGGCAGCACACCACACCCCCAGGACGTGCACTAGTCCTGTCCCTGCCTGCTCTCTGCCCCTTAGTGCCCGAGCATAAAGCTCCACCACTGGGGATATGATGAAGGCCATTCAAACAAAAATACTCCACAAGGACCTTGAATATGTCACAGGGCTTCTACTCTGTAGCTCACTATGCATGAGCTTTAATCCAGGACTGGGGAGATCATCTCTTCAAACTCTGGCATAAGGCCGATGTACAATGCTACCTTAGAATGAGCCAAGTTATAGATAAGCTGCTTGTCCAAGACTGTATAAAGATTTCTTCTATCCAAGAGCTTTGAAATAACTAAGATCCATTGGTGCAGTGGTGGTGGTGTCAAACACCCATTACTATTTCTGCAGCAGAGTCCCTACTGAAGTATCTAGGATACTCCAGTATCCTAGAGTTACCCAATCAGCAGGAACTGGGAGCTTTTTAGCCACTGTGTACTCCAAAGCAAACACTCTGGGACACTGAAAACACAAGATGCTTCAGTTTCAAGAGTATGATATGCAATGGGACTTCATGGAGAACACAACTAAAGTCACTCCAAAAGTCGTTATTAGAGCACTCCAAATCATTTCCCCATGTATGTGCACGGAAAATATTAGATCTAGCTGAAAGGCGACACCTGGAGATCTGCATTGACCATTGCTAAATATCCCTAATTATTGTTGTTGTATAATTGTAAGTTTATTGTAAAATCTTAGAAGGTTGTATAATCTTAACAAGGTTGTGGCTGTGACTATCATGAAGGACCCTGCACTTCTGAATTTGCCACTGTGCCACTGCTGGCAACACCAGGGACTGAATCTGAAACCTTCATCATGGCAAAGTATGGAGAGCTTTTCACAAATAGATGATCCTATGAAACTAGTTTGTTCCAACTCAATGCAGGAACTGAGGAAGAAGAACAGGCAGCCTCACATGAATTGTCGATTTTGGAGGGGCTATTTACTGAGACCTTTTGCGAACACTGTAGTAGATACTGGCGGACACACTTTGGTGACTCCTGAGCTAAGCAGCCGTTTAAATGGGAAGTGTTCCATCCTTGGCAACCATCCTGCAAACAAAAAAAGCAGGGGAAGAGAAAGAAAGGAGAACCCGGAGAGATGGGCTGAACGTTGGCAAAGCGAGCCCGTATCCAAGTCCTCCTGCTTCTGAGTCTCGGCAGCACAATCACCCCAAGATACATGGGCAACGTCCAAATAGCGCCAAGAGAGAATCAGCTAAGAAAACAAACCCTTCTGCAGATGCCAAATGCAAAGGCTGCAGTTCGGGCAGAGAGCCAAATGGGTTTTTAAAGAGCTTTCTAATCAAGCAGTTTGCCTAGTTAGGACATGGCAGGTTTTAACACTCAGAGAGCTGGGATGGCACTGCAGTTGAAATTGAGACCTGGTAAGTGGCTGGTTCAGGAGGAGGAGGAGGTGTCAGCAGCAGGAGAGGTGGCAGGGTTTAGTGAGCAGGAAGAGGCTGTGGCAGAGAGCAGTTCAGATTCGGAGGCTGAGGCAGAGGCAGAGTAGAGGCAGGGTGCTGAAGAATCCAGGGAGTCTCCCCCTCCTGCCGTGACCAGTTCCCCTCCCCCTGGTCCCCTAAAACTCACAGAGAAATGAAACAGGCAGAACAGAGGGGGGTTGTGCACAAACACAACCTCAGACTGTGTGGGGAAGACCCTGGAGAGGAAGAGTCCTAGGGCACTGGGAAAGCGGGGACTTTCAGTCCTCACAACTGCTTCCTTAGGGAAGACCTCCTAGAAAGAGTTGCTGAGACCACTAGGACTGAACTGTGGTAGTTTCCTTGAATAAAGAGCTAACTTCACTGGCCTCGGATGATTTATTGTTCTTGTCACTGTCCTATGCCTGACTCCAACCCTGACAATTTAAATATGTAGAAAAATTATGATCATTTAAATATACTAAACCAGAGCAGGGAAGGTGGCCGTGCCCAAGTGTTATGTATCCCTACCTGCTCAGTTTGCTGCTCATGCTGCTCAGGTGTGGCTAATGGGCAGCTTCAAGGTCCCATCTTGGGACTTAGCTACACTTGTCCATTATATCGTTATAACTGCATTATAAACATGCAACACCAGATGGTGCTGTGGAGCAGTAATCCATCGTCCAATGGGATTTTCCATTAAGAGCTTTTATAGCATTATTTTCTATAGCGTTTTTTAAAATCGGTATAGATCCAGCCTTAGTCCAAGGAAAGATCCACACAATACATTTTAAAGCACATCTAGCACATTTATGAAACATGTAACTTTCCCCAAAGAATCATGGGAACTATAGTTTGGGAATTTCAGGCCTGTGAGGGGGGGAACTGTAGTTCCCAGGATCCTTTGGGGGAAGTCATATATGTTGAATATATGGTGTGGTTCTGCGCTAAAACACATTTGAACTTCAGAAGGTGCTTTCAAATAGTGAGCTGTCCTCTATAAAGTAAGATTCAAGGTCACCCTATGCAACACATACTATGGGAGGGATTTATCCCCAATGGTCCAATGGTGGCTCTTATGACTATTGCCTTAGTTGCTACTATGAGACTTAGCACAGTTCCCTAAAGTTATAAGGAGGAGACAGTTGGGCTTCCCCTTGAAATGAATGGCAAATGGCATCCAGTGGGAGCTGAAGACGTACCTTGGAAGTCAAATCAGTTCCGGATGTCTGTTCAACTTCCCCAAAGTTTGACTTCCAAGGCGCGGCTTCTGATTGGCTGCAGGAGCATCCTGCAGCCAATCGAAAACTATGGAAGCCACGCTGGACGTTCAATTTCCGAAAATCATTCGAAAACTGGAACAATAACAATCACTTCCGGTTTTTGATCGTTCGGGAGCCGAAACGTTCAGGTTTGCAGGCATTTGGCTTCCGAGGTTCCACTGTATTGAAACAAACTGCTTCCTAATCAGTAATGAGGAAAAAGGCATTTTAATTCCAAGGAATGACTTAACAGGATGAATGAAACATTTAACCGTGGCCATGGCTGGAGTGCATTACTGGAGTCAACGAAGGGGTATAATTTCCTCCCCTTGTGCATTCCTAGTTTCTGACTGCAGAGCCTTTGTCCAGGGACCAAGAAAATCTGATTGTGTGAACTGTCCCTTAAGAACTAAGCAGCACTGAAGAAAGGAACACTTTTTTTTTGTTTGCTCTTGAATTCAAGGGCGGGTGATCCTGTGGAAGGGACCCATTTGTTTTGGAGACTTCACTTAGGAACATAGGAAGATGTATTGTGCTGAGTCAAACCATTGGTCCACCTAGCTCTACAGTGAGTGGCAGCGGTTCTCCAGAATTTCAGGCAGGGGTCTCTTCCAGCCCTACCTGGGACCTTCTGCATGCAAAGCATATGCTCTACCACTGAGCTATGGCTCTTCTCACTTCGTAGCTTTGGGCTTTGTGCCCCCCATCTCCACCATTCTCAAAGCATAGCTTATAGAGGGAGTGTGAACTTTTATTCTTATATCGCAACACATTTCCTCTCTTTTTCATCTTCAAAATCCCTTTTAAAAACCCCAGCTTTTGTTCTCTGGAAGTAAGGTGCCCAAAGGGTACTTTTCCAGGTTGCCGTATCAGTCATTCAGGTACGTTACCCCATTTGAGATGAAAACATCTAGGACTGGACTTCTCCAAGGTATTCTCTGGGTATCCCTGAGATCATTAATATATACCTCTAATTGGGAATGAGGAGAAAATTCCATTCCATTCACATCTAAAGGCTAATCTACCTAAATCAAACTTCCTGAAATAATACACGAACCAAAAACGCAACCGTACTTTGAAATTTGCACTTTTCTGAATTTTGCAATGTAGTTCCCCAGCCAAGGAATGTGTACAGGAGTGCCTATACTAAGGTTAAAGGTAAAGGGATCCCTGACCATTAGGTCCAGTCGTGGCCGACTCTGGGGTTGTGGCGCTCATCTCGCTTTATTGGCCGAGGGTATGGCTTCTGGGTCATGTGGCCAGCATGACTAAGCTGCTTCTGTCGAACCAGAGCAGTGCAAGGAAATGCTGTTTACCTTCCCGCTGGAGCTGTACCTATTTATCTACTTGCGTTTCGTGCTTTCAAACTGTTAGGTTGGCAGGAGCAGGGACCGAGCAATGGGAGCCCACCTTGTCGCGGGGATTCAAACTGCCAACCTTCTGATCAGCAAGTCCTAGGCTCTGTGGTTTAACCCACAGTGCCACCCGCATCCCATACTGAGGTTAAGTGCCCATAAAAATGGAAATGTTACTGAAAATAACATACAAAAATGCACCACATTAGGGAAAATCGCATGCAAAAATACACACATTGCTTATTTATAAAAATATGTATATACTGCTACATCATAAAATACATATCCCGGTGGTTTACAACAATATAAAAATATTGGAGAAAATTGCACTAAAATGCTTTTAACGTTTCATGAGGGATTTTTTTTTTTTTAAAAAAAGTGAATTTGCAGACTGTTATGGAAATGTGGAGAACTGAATCTAAGACTGGAATCATGGGAAACCAAAACTGACAGATTCACCCATTCCTACCTCTAATTCAGTCCTGCATTTGGAGCATCAAGCCAAACACCAGACCCTCCAAGGGCCCCTATTTTCCAGGGATGTCCCTGATTTAGAGAAGCCATCACAGTTTCTGATTTGATCCTGGAATGTCTCACTTTTCGTTAGGATGTGCCTATTTTCACTGGAGAAATGTTGGGGGGGGGAGGGAGTTATCTGACCCCTGAGCTGTCTGAAGGCAATCCTGTATTGGGAAGATTTTTAATGTTTAATGTTTTATTAGGTTTTTATATATGTTGGAAGCTACCAAGAGTGGCTGGGGTATAAGATGTGTGGGGTATAAATAGTAAAATTATCATTATGGAATGGGACGTCCCGATTTTCATCAGAGAAATGTTGGAGAGTATGAAATGCAACCTCCATTTATGTATTGTGGGCTGCAAAGTGACAATCTCTCCACCTTCCCCACCCCATTTTGCAGTATCAGGCCTCTAAGCCTGGTAGACTTGTGTTCAAAGCTTGAAAAGTCAAAAACCATGCAAGGCTGCTCTAACTAATGCATTCAAGCAACTGTGCTCAATCAAAATGGTGTCCTTTTCAGTCAGCTGATCCCATCAATAAATAGCTACCTTTGGTTAAGTCTGTTCCTCTCTTTTTTGGGGGCAGAACTCCAAGTGCAAAACAAATCTGCAAAATAAATCTTCCCTAATTTCCCTCCCTATTATCTACAGTGGTTTATTTCAACAGAGCCAAATTGCTCAAGCACAGCGAAGACAAAAGGCTGAAGTGAGATAGTTTACAAGCGCTTGTTCTGGGTCAGGTATGAAGGGACCCATCTATCAGGTACAACAAAGACTCTAGGGAAAGCCTTTCATTGCTGGCCTGACAGTGATTGAATTGAAAAAGAAGAGAAGGGAGGAAGTTAAAGGAAAAGGAAAAGGAAAAGCGCATCAGGAGCAACTGCTTTAAAGATTCCCTCAGTGTAGCTGGTACATTCAGTAAACTCACTTACAGCCTGATCTTATTTCATTTCATTTTAGCTTTTGTGTCCTGTTTTTACTTCCCAGAGGAAGCCCAGAAGGGCTAGCAACAACAAATAAGAAGTTAATAATAGCAAAATGACAATCCAGACAATGTGAAAAAGGAACAATAAAAAGTCTGCAATAGCTTATTGATAACATTTCAGTTCAATGCCAACTTTTAAGCAGAATTGATTTAAAAAAAAAAAAAAAAAATCCCAGCAGTGCAAGCATTTCAATGATCTCTCACACATTTAGCCGTCAGATTACCCAGAAAGAGGTTTAAACTACCACATCATTCTTCTACGCATCTGCTGTAAGTACCCTCCAGATGCTGATGGACTATAACTCCCATCAGCAATGACTGCTGGTTATGCTGGCTGCAGCTGATGGAATTGGAGTTCAGCAACATCTGGAGGGCCAAAGTTTCCCCAGCCATGTGCTTCTGACTACTAAGGTAGCGTATTCATAAACTCAAGGCTCCTCCTTTGACAGCCACATTCACACCCTACATTTAAAGTGTTATGATAGTTATGGCTTTCGCCAAATAATAACATTTACAGCGTGGTTTAACAATCCATCTTTCCCAGGAAACTCCAAAACATTACAAAGTGAATCTTGTTTTATTGTGATCCAGCTAGAGCAATCCAACTGGACTGGATGAGTGTAGACAAATGTGACACGGTGAAAAACATTTGTTTTAATGTAAACAAAAGAAAAGTGACACATGCACATGTGACTGAACCTCATTGATGCCATCCTAGAAGTTTTTCCATGAAAAAAGAAAAAAGCTCAATAAAAATAAATAAATACATAAACAAAAGACTTACCCATGTGATGCTGACAAACTCCTACACTAATAATAGGCAATAGAACAAAATATCAGTAACCCCATCTCTCTTTCCCCCCAACTGCAAGATGTCTGTGACAAAAGTGTCTCTCACCAAATGCAAACGAACTGTGAAAAAGACTATGAATTGAAAGTGGAGACAATAGATGTACCTTTCCCTGTGGAGCTGTTTGTTTTGTAGCACAATTTTAAAAAACAAAAAAAACTAATTTTAAAAAGGAAAAAGAAAAATTCCAGTAGAGCTCATCTAACTGTCTTTCCTTCTCCCCCTTTTTAAAGTTAAATGAGCACTCCTTTAGTGGAGTGGAATTGTAGCAAAGTGTACAACTTGCAAACGAAGAAGTGCTGTGGGTGTCAGCACAAAATGGCTGCCATGGGAAACCAAAAAGGAGGTACTGGTGAGTACCACCACAAAAAGCATGAGGTAAAGCCAATGATGTGTTGGTCACCTCAGATGACAGGGCTGACCCAAGTTATTTTGCTGCCTGATGCAAAGATGGCGCCTGCGTCCCAATTCTACAGAAGTCAGCTGGATGGGCTGCTGAATCTTAACTACAACACTGGCAATATGACAGCATCCTCCAGCACACCTGAGGGTAGCAAGCTATCTTTAGAGCCTCTGAGGAGGCTGAACGGTGTGCACAGGTCCATTTTGTTCATTTATTGCATTTATACTCCTCCTTCTCCAATTTGCTCCAGATGATGTGTGTGGCTCTCTCCCTACTCATTTCATCTCTGGAACAACCTGTGAGATAAGTTAGGCTGAGAGGCAGTGAATGGCCCAAGGTCACCCAGTGAGCTTCATGGCCAAATGGGGGATTTGAACCCTGGTTTTCCAGGTCCTTGTCCAACACTCTAACTACTATACCACATTGGCTCTCAGTTTCTCGTTTTTCAAATATTAATTCAGTTCTTTGCATTTCTATATCAGTTTGCATTGTTTTGTTGTTGTTGTAGTAGTAGAAGCAGCAGCAGCAGCAGCAGCAGTAGCAGCCTTCATGGAATTTTAGTGTTATCTCCTCATCTATACGGTTTCATAAATAATATTTCTTGATTTACACATTCCTACAAAGCAATCTTCCCTAATGTGATGTAATGTAATTCCACTGGAGAATGGAATTACAAAATTTGCAGAAATGCAAATCTTTTTTTTAAACCCCCCCCCACTGTGTTTTGGTTCACATATTCTTTCAGAAATTGTGAATTAAGGAGGTTTGCCTTCGAATGTGAAATGAATCAATTTTCTCCACCTCCTCCACACAGGATTGTCCTCCAAAACAGGGGAATGGTTGTTGGTGTTGCAGCTCATGAGGAACAGCCAGGGGGTGGGTCTACCACTCCTGCCTCCCCCAGCCCCCAGCATCTACTGCCTGAGGTGAGTGATTCACTATACATTATTATTCACAATAATTAATGACATATTGATAATAATTAATTAGAGATTGGACATATTAGTCACTGACTATGAGAAGTCTCTAAGCAATAACTCCAAAACAGTCCCAGGAGAAAACTTCAGCAGCAATGCTATTGCATCAAATAGTCCATCAGCCAACTAGTTATAATCCTTCAGATGTGTGGGAGAAAATACAGGTTTTAACCTGCCACTTGAGAGATGTTAATGTTGGCACCAGGCAGTCATCACTGGGGAGAGCATTCTGCAGTCAGGGACCCACAAGCAAAAAGGTTCTTTCCTTGGTCACCAGCCTTTAGACCTCCCTCACAGGTTTCTCAACTGCTTTTAAATTTAGGCTAAGGGCTGTATGAAATAAGGCTGAAGACAGTGCCGGATTTACGTATAAGCTAAACAAGCTATAGCTTAGGGCCCCACTCTCTTGGGGGCCCCAAAAAAATTTAAAGGAAAAAAACCCACTTGGCTGTACATTTCCAAAATATAAGATAAAAAACAAATAAAAGAAAACCTACACACAGCAACAGAGATTTGTGTTGTGTAGGCTCCTATTTGTTAGTGCAAATGGCTTTAGATACCCATTAGGTCCATAAATTACCATATAGCATATATTCAACACAAAAAACAGCGACAATTTCTTGTTGACAAAGGACAGCTGGACATATAAAGGGCCCCATTACCTTCAGTAGCTTAGGGCCTCATCAAACCTAAACTCGGCCCTGGCTGAAGACCACAGTTTGCCCACCTCTGAATTTCATCAGGTACTAAGCTTTGTGAATGAGTCACCATAGATACATACAGGGATTCAAGGGAGACCTTTGGCAAAGCATCTTCTTGTGTGCAGATGGCACACACACACACACACACACACACACACAGAGTGGTACCTCGGGTTACATATGCTTCAGGTTACATATGCTTCAGGTTACAGACTCCGCTAACCCAGAAATAGTGCTTCAGGTTAAGAACTTTGCTTCAGGATGAGAACAGAAATCGTGTTCTGGCGGCACAGCAGCAGCAGGAGGCTCCATTAGTTAAAGTGGTGCTTCAGGTTAAGAACAGTTTCAGGTTAAGTACGGACCTCCAGAACGAATTAAGTACTTAACCCGAGGTACCACTGTACATACATACGTTTCACAGTGCAGCAGTGGTGGGACCACACTGGAAATTTCCTGGAAAGGCACTATGTCAAGGACATTGTGGGATATTAAAATTGAGGCTTGCAGACAGTAAGGCCAGTGGGACCTTTCTGGGATCTGGGGCTTTGGCAACTGCCCACAGATGCTGAATATATTGATGCCAGTCCTGATTGTAGAAATGGAATGTCTCAATGCTCTCTTCAGAGCATTGAGGTCTCACCTCCTGCCTCAAGATCTTCATCAGTTTTCACAGCTCAGGAGCAGTGGCATAGCGTGGGGGGTGCAGGGGGGGCGGCCGCACCGGGCGCAACATCTGGGGGTTAGGGAAATCCACGGGTTTGGGGGCGCAAATCCATGGGTTAGGGGGCGCAAATTACTTGCCTTGCCCCGGGTGCTGATAACCCACGCTACGCCACTGCTCAGGAGGACAGAAGCAGGACTGGACCATGAAAAATTTGGCTGGTAAACTGACTTGCTCAATTATAATATCCATGCAGATTTCACATCTTGAAAAGATGTGTTCAGATTTTGGGGGGAAATAAGTCTTCTCCAGATGTTTGGGTGAATGCACGTGGGTTTAAAGAGGATAGGCAAATGCGTATACATACAGATACCCCCCAATACCCCACTGAGCTCCAGCTAAACTTCAAACTTTCCCACACCGAGAGGGAAAATGTGAAAGCAGATTCTAAGGTGCTTAGAATCCTTGTTGTGACCAGGAGCATTGATACAGTACGGTTTCTGATCATGGGGGATATTCTAAGCACTTTCAGCTATGAACACCGTTCAAATTTTCCTTCAAACCTTCCTTCTCAATGTGGGATTGTTTGACGTGGAGATGGAACAGGTGGGGGCATTGGGAGTGTGTCCCAGCCTCCTCCCCACTTTTAGCATTCCTGAGCAGGGCTCTAACCCTCAGATTCTGTAGCTGAAGTGCCCAAGTTTTAGCAAAAGTGAAATAAAATCAAACAAGGAGAGAACCTTCCAAAACAAAAGGTAATCTTGACATTTTTAGTGTGCTGTTAATTTCCCATGTCCATATCGTATCAGTAGTTGTGCCAGTATAATCATCCCAAGGTAACAATTTAGGATGAGCTAACAAACTTTATCCCACTACCTCTGGCCTAATAATTCTTTACCTGCTTCTGGTGTAATACTATTTTCTTTTACGGCCTTTGTGATGAATGAGTTGCTTGATTATCTTAAAATTTCTCCCAAATGCAATCCTTCCTGCCCATACAAATCTTCTAAAGAGGACTGGTTAACTAGCCTTTTTCTCCCCACCGCCTGGAACTCGGGGAACTGTAGTTCTGCAAGAGGGGCAATGAGCTGTACTGGCTGAGGCAGATGGAATTTCATTGATTCATTCATACCTTCAGCATAGATGAGCTTATGGTGGGTCACAACATACAACCATACAATCAGTGGTAGAGCTTCTACTTTACATGCAGAAGGTCCAAGCTTCAACCCCTGACATCTCCGGGCTGGTAGAGACCTCTGTCTAGAGCCCTGGAGAGCATGGACTCATCTCATTTGGCCTGGGGCTTCTCATCAGGGATGCCCCAAGGACTGATACTGGTGTGATAGGAAGCCACAGCATAGACTCATTCCATTTGGCCTGGGGCCTCTCATTAAAAGCATCCCGAGATGCTGGCGTAAGAAGAAGCCATAGCATGGACCTTTGGGGCCAGTGCTTCTCACCAGTGTTGTTCCAAGATATTTTGGTGCCTGAGGGGAAGGACAAGATGGTACCTTCACCAATCCAGAAGCCAGGTGACCTGGTGGCTGAAACTTATGGCCACATTGGCATCTTCCACAGTATAACTCAGTGATATGTTTATTCATTTATTTAAGGACTTCTCACACCACTTTTCACTATATGTCTAAAGGTTTGTGTACACACACACACACACACACACACACACACACACACAGACATACACATACACACACACACACACACACACACACCAGAGGCTGTCACCCCTGCTCACATTGCTCACCCCTCCCACAGCTCTTTCAAGCCCCCAATATCCTTGCTGCTCCTCTGTTCCCGTCAAACCTCCTCTGTTGTTGAAATCCACTGTTTTAAAACCCGCCTTCTCTTTTGTCCTCCTGCCCTGCCCTGACTTCACAAAAAAACTGGATTCTGATGAGGCTCCAGAAGTCCTCCCCTAGGGGCCGCATGATGATAACCAGAGCCGTCTTTCCCATATGGCTTAGTGGTGTGTTGCGCCAGGGCACCGGCCTCTCAGGGGTGCCCCAGCGAGTGGGGGAGCTGCACGGCTTTGCCGGAGGCCTCCCCTTTCCCTGCACGCCCGCCAGCTGCGCCCCGCCAACCATATGGCTGGCAGGCGTGTAGCTTGCCCCCCAAGCCTCCACGGGGATTGCTCTCCCACAGCGGCATGGGGGAGAGTTGCGCACTTCCTCATGGCTGGCAGTGTGAAGCTTCACCCCCCCATCCGTGGTAATGTGGGAGCGCTGAGCAGATATTTGCCCCCCGGCGCTGCATCTGCTAAAGACGGCCCTGATGATAACCTTCTATTTTTATAGGACAATATGAATGAAACCAGACTGAAACTATCTTCACAAGCTTCACTACTTCAGAAAAGCAAGATGGCGGTGGCTATGTGAACCATATCACGTGCACAAAGGCTGATTAGCTTGGCAACACTTATTTCAATTTTTTCAAAAATAGTTATTTTCCAGTCAGCATGTTCCTGAGTAAAGAGCAGAATGAGTCACATTTGCATTTTAAACAAGACCACACGCCAGATGAACGGAACAGGTTTAAATGGCCACACCTCAAGTTAAAAGCCAATGTTCGGTCTCTCATTAGTTTCCTGCCACACAAACATCTTGTCTGTGGCAGGGAAGCAGGCCTTTCTGACTCACAAATAGTTCTCTGTTTGCCTTCCTTGCACTGGCACCAGCTAGGATGGATAGAAAATGCCCTGCCCTTGGAGGCTCTCTATGCCTCCTTTGTCAC
Organism: Podarcis gaigeae; assembly: GCF_964106915.1. NCBI lineage: Eukaryota > Metazoa > Chordata > Lepidosauria > Squamata > Lacertidae > Podarcis > Podarcis gaigeae. Next base: position 18,774,562 of record NC_139690.1, read on the forward strand.
CAAAATCCCACACCTCTTCAAATCGCTCATCTACCAGACACCCTCCTCCAAAGTCCTTAAGGCAACTTTAGTTCTGCCATGCATGTTGAGATGTGTCAAGTCTCACAAGACAGGCCTATCAAACTCACAACCTCCCTGAGACACAGATCATGTTGCTTTGACCCACTACAAGTGCCTCTAAAAGGCGCACATCATACTTTAAAGCACATTTCCTCAGCACTAAAAGAATCATGGGAACTGCAGTTCGTTAAGAGTGCTGGGATATGCAGCTCTGTGGTGGATAAACTACAGTCCCCAACATTCTTTCTTCTTCTTCTTCTTCTTTTTGGGAGGAGGATGATGCCAGAAGATCTTCAGTTTCCAGAGTTTCTAGGGAATAGAGATTGATTGATGAACCACACTAAAAACTAGCTCTGTGAGAGGAAGTGTGGTCTCCTAACAACTCTCAGCACCTTTAACAAACAACAGTTCCCATGATTCTTTGGGGGAAGCTATGACTTTAAAATGGCATGATACTGCTTTAAATGTATTGTGCAGTTGGGGTCCAAGCTTGCTCTGTGAGAGCTTTACTATTTCACCATTAATATTTTGCAAGAAAGTCAAATACATTTGAGTAATGCTAATAAAAATTATCCAATCCTTCATTCCCCTCCTTGCAGTGGCATAGCATTGGGGGGCACAGGGGCGGTTGCCCCTGGTGCAACATTGTTAGGGGCACAAAATTTCAACACCTGGTGCTGCCTCAATATCTGGTGCTGCACTTCCATCATGCTTCCTGTGAACCTGGAAGTGACCTCTCTAGACAACAAAATGACTCTTTTTATCTCTGTGCCTACAATACACACTCTGTCTGTTTTCCTCCCTCCCACTCCCTGCCCTCCCCACAGCCCCGGGCGTGGCAACCCACGCTACGCCACTGCCTCCTTGCGGATGTCTTTGAATTCCTTTCCATTGATTTATTTTTTATTTAAACATTTATAAACCATACTTTCATATAAAAATATCACAAGGAGGTACACAGCAAAAACACTAGAAACCTCAAGTAATTCAGTACAAGCTGGTTGGCAAAGAATCTCAGGTCTGAAAGGCTTCTCTGACTAATGCAGTGTTTAGAAGACATCTAATAACAAGCAGGGATGACTCCTGCGGATGGAAGAACATGTGCGTGAAATGCAGATCTATGATGTATGAGCATATGACAAACTCTCTCCTGCTCATTGGCCTCTCCTACGGATCCAGCCGGGTTTCCATTCCCTCTCCCCTTATGGATTTCTCTATAGAGTGAGTTCTAAACAGCTGGGAAGGAAAATATAGGCTGTGTACACATAGCATTTTATTCTAGAATCCACGGAGACTGAGTGCTTGTCCTCGCACAATCTAGATCTATTGCATATTTTTTTGTCCCTAAAATGTGCTTCTTGTGAAACTGGTTTCATTCTGAATAGTAAAGCTCACTGCAGATTGATTCTGCATTATGCTGAAGTACGTCCATTTGAAAACAGGTGTAAGCTGAGCTGGCAATGGGGTGTATGAATGCACACCTAGGCTCAATCTAGGCTGAAAACAGCATGTTGAGGATGAGCGTGAACAATTCCAGATTAAGAGAAAACCTAACGTTTTTGTGCTATAAACATGTTAGCATCTAACACAGCCACACAGGACCGAAAAAATATAATATTCTGGAATTTAAGTCCAGGATTCAGTTCTCCATTCTCCAACTGCTTAGACAGCTATTGGATAAAGATTGAGGAAGGAGGGGGTTCTTCCCCCTCCTTCGTCAGGACCTATAGCCGCAAGCAAGGTGCCAGGAACACTGGAAAACACAATTTCCCTTATTCTCCTGACAGACACGAGGGTTACTGCCATATTTTGGCATTGCAAAATAAGAGAGAAGCTTGAATATATCCCTTGCTGAGTCTTGGGGTGGATCAAATAAGAGTTGCTGATTCTTGAAATCAAAAGTTCCAGTATGTGGGTAGAAATAGGGGTGGAGCCCAGGTTGAATTGGGTCCTGGGGGGTGGAGCCCACCGCACATATTGTTCCTTTGGCTTCGGTCCAAAGCTAAATAAACAGTGGGTGGGTTGAGCCCCGCCACCCTCCAATCTGTGGTCTGTTGACAACAACCCTACATTGCACAGAGATTTAAAGTAAAGTATACATGTGTGTAGGGGGGGGTTGAATTGTGTTAGAAGCCATCTCAATCCTACTCTGAATTCCCTGTACCCCCTTTGAACCTGAACCTGAAAGGGATGTGATCATTTTATGCTGAGAAAACACTTTGCACGCACAAACATATGGATTGCATATATATGTGTGTGTACATATATATATATTCAAAGAGAGAGAGAGGTGGATAGTTCCCATTATAAAATAAAAAGGCCCATCTATTCCTGAACCCAACAAAAAAGCTTCTATACATCTCACACTGTAAGCCCATTGAGAGGGAAAGGCAGAGGCAGCCACTCACACCCACTCCCCCTTGTACACACAGATGGATGGAAGACCGAAGAACTTCAGGCTCGTACACACACAGGGCGATCTGTTCTGCTCTCACACAAGGAGGCAGTGAGTTCTTAAAAAGCAAACTGTGCAGTTTCCGTTGTTACATGGTGCTCAAGTTAATTTAATATATAACAACTCTCTCTCTCTCTCTCTCTCTCTCTCTCTCTCTCTCTCTCTCTCTCTCTTTTCCCCTTAACCCCTGCTCCGGCCCCAACTCTTGCTCTTTTTAAAGGACCTAGAATGTTCAGAGCTGCTCTGCAGAGGCTGAAAGCTGGCACCGTATGTGGTGCAGGCCTTGCAATGAACACAGCTTTTGTTGCTGCTTGCTGAGAAGCTGGCCACGAAGGGTACACACACACAGTGACCGGTTTGTCTGGTGCACGGGAGCTGAGTGGTGGAAGGACTGGAGGGAGGAGGAGGAGGAGGAGGAGGAGGGAGAGGGAGGCGACTGATTTTGGGGACGGTGGCACCTTGCGGTGGCCAGACACCTTTCTGCAATGCAACAAGGGGAAGGCGAAGGGAACGGGCAGGTTAGAGCACCAGGACAGAAAAGATGTCTCATTCATAGCCTATGAAAGCTCCTGTTGATTTTTGAAACAGTATGGAGGTGATGAGAAGCTGACGGTGGCTGCATACAAATGTGCCTCTTCTCGAGAAATCTAGGTGGGACTGTGCCAATAATAAAACACACACACACCATTGCACCAAGGAAACCTACATTGTATGGCTCACATGAAATGGGCAAATAATAGAGGCCGGGATAAATGCAAATGTTTTGCTCGGGTTTGCCCAGTGGTATTTGGGTTCCCCCAGGATTTGAAATAATAATAATAATAATAATAATAATAATAATAATAATAATAATAATAATTTACTATTTATACCCCACCCACCTGGCTGGGTTTCCCCAGCCACTCTGGGCGGCTTCCAACAAAACACTAAAATACAGTAACTTATTAAACATTAAAAGCTTCCCTAAACAGGGCTGCCTTTAGATGTCTTCTAAAAGTTTGGTAGTTATTTTTGTCTTTGACATCTGGTAGGAGGGCGTTCCACAGCGGGTGCCACTACCGAGAAGACCCTCAGCACTGGACCTCAGTGTCCGGGCAGAACGATGGAGGTGGAGACGCTCCTTCAGGTATACAGGGGCATGAAAAAAAATGGGGGAGGAGAGGAATGGGATAAAGGAACAGACAGTAGAGGCAGTTGCATGAGAGCAAATGGGTCACTGGCTCACCTGCCTCATCCTCTCCTCAGCCAGCCAGCCTGCACCTGCCTGCTTTCTTATTTACAACCAGTCCTTCTCCTTTGTTTCAGTGTTGCCCCTTGTAGAACTGTCAGAGATCCTCGAGGTCCCTTCAAATGCTACAATTCTATGATTCTAGAGTAAGTTGGATCTGTCTGTCATTGGCTCTGGCTCTGCCTACTGGGACTCTCAGCCTTCTGCCCCAGCCCCGACTGAGAAGAAGAGAAACCTAGAGTGGTACTAATCACATCACTCTTTGTTGTGGTCTTTCTCCCACTGTTTTGACCAGCCCTACCCAACTTGGGTCTACCCAACTTGGTTGGGACGCGGGTGGCGCTGTGGGTAAAACCTCAGCGCCTAGGACTTGCCGATCGCATGGTCGGTGGTTCGAATCCCCACGGCAGGGTGCGCTCCCGTCGTTCAGTCCCAGCGCCCGCCCACCTAGCAGTTCGAAAGCACCCCCGGGTGCAAGTAGATAAATAGGGACCGCTTACCAGCGGGAAGGTAAACAGCGTTCCGTGTGCCACGCTGGCTTGCCAGATGCAGCTTGTCACGCTGGCCACGTGACCCGGAAGTGTCTGCGGACAGCGCTGGCTCCCGGCCTCTAGAGTGAGATGAGCGCACAACCCTAGAGTCTGTCAAGACTGGCCCATACGGGCAGGGTTACCATTACCTTTACCCAACTTGGTATCTTCTCCGAAGCAGGGTGGACAATTGTCAGGGATGGTGGGTAACTGAGCCATTCAAAACAACTGGAGAGTGTCAGATTGAGCATGGGGGCAGGGACTGGTGTTTTGATTTACACCACTGGATGGCTCTGTCTCTGAATTCTGCACATCAAGGTAGCAGGTCTGAAGGAATTTTCCTCATGCGTTTGGGTGAACTAGCTTAGAATTCTCTCCACAATCTGGGTCCTGATTGCAGCAGGGTATTCTTAGTTTGGCCAGCTGAATGTGCCAAGAAGAACCCCGCTTTCAGGCTGCCCCGCTAAATGCAAGAAGGTTGTGGCAGGACCGGCCCACACATGAGGCAAGGTGACATCACTGCCTCAGACGGCAGGGTCTATGGGGCAGCAGATACCAACGTTGATCTCCCCTAACACCTAGTTCCTGGTGTAGAGATCTTCCCTGACCCCTTCTTTCCTGGTGGGAAGGGGGCACCATTATAGGATTTCTCCTCAGGTTCCAAAATATATTGGGGCAGCCCTGGTCAGTGGGAACAGGGATGTTGGAGTGGGGCTGGCACACACTCCCACAATACCCTGTCTATACTTTGTTGCATGCATTCTCTGAATGCCTAAATAGAATACATGCTTCTTTTTCCAGTCAATTTTCTAGTAGGCCATTGCTCCTGTTTTGGACATAATTTTTTTAAAATTGATTTCACAGGTTTTACAAATTTACTTATATTTCAATGCATGTTTTTCTGAAAAATGTTGACTTCCCACCCTCACTTCCATGCCGTTTTTATTCCCACCTTATACCTACTGCTTTATATAACATACTTTGATCTAATCGCTGCTCCTGTTTTGTGATGTCTGGTTAGCCTTGTGAATATGAGTTTCTTGTGTTTCAGCAGCAGAGTATCTGCTTTGCATGTAAACAGTCCCAGGTTCAATCCCTAGCATATCTGGTTAGGGTTAGGAAAGAACCCTCCCTGAAACTTGGAGAGCCACTGTCCATCACTGGGCAATACTCAGCTAGGTAGACTAATGGCCTGGCTCAGTATGAGGCCGCTTCCTGTAAGTTACTTTTCTTCAGAGCAGCTGTGGGGAACCTCTGATCTACATGCCTACTTAGACCATATTGGCTAAGCCAGGCCTACCTGCCCTATACCTGATGCCAGGTGTGGGACAGGAAAAGGGCTGAAAGAGGGTTTGCAGACACCAGTGATGAACAGCACCTGCCAATACCTCTGTAAGGCCCCATACACAGTGTGTTTCAAGCCCCTCCAATAAGGCTGGAAGGATCTGTTAGTTTCTAGTTTTCCCGATGTTAAATTCAGTTTCCCACACTTTCACATCAATTAGCAGATTAAAAAAAAAATCTGAAGATCCACCAGCATTTTAGTGTGAATTTCTCCTAAAAAAAATTCCTATATGCTGTTTTGTCTAATGTACACATTTTTTGCAATGCAATCTCACCCAATGGATTTTTGTATTTCCTTTCCACCCTTATCTTCATTTTTAGGCACACTTTCCCCTAATATAAGCATGTTTTTGGTAAACATTGGTTGGGTGGAGAACTGCATCGTAAAATTCAGGTCGGTGCGCATTTTGAAGGATCGCTTGTTTCGTTTCTCATGGTGTGGATTTGACAAAGTTGACTTTAAATGTGTACTGAACCTAATTTTTTCCTCCTTCCCTACTCACCAATCAGGTGATCATCGGGGCTTCTAAAGTGCTGTGCCCAGGGCTTCCTAATAACCTATGATCACCTGATCTGTGGGACTTGCAAAGTGCAATGTTGCGCCTTTGTCCACCTGGTTTGATTTCAAACCACATGGACAGAAAATGACAACCTATTTTCAACTTGGCCCACAGTGAGTGGGGGAAGATGAATTTTTGACCAGCTGGCAAGACCCAGCTCTGCACCTCTGCAATAGAGTTTAAATGCTTGTGTGAGTAATGTATGTGTGTTGACTCTCGTATCCATGCATGCGTGTGTGTGTGTGTGTGTGTGCGTGCGTGCACACTAGAGCACTATGCTATGGGCATCATGTTATTTCACACACTGAAGCTTGTAAGGTATGTTCTGAACGGCCAACATTATTCAAATATATGTTTCCTTAACACCCTATTGACTTTGAAATAAATGGGAGAGGCTATTGAGGAGTAAACCAAAAAGCATAAAACAGGTGGGGAGAACCTTCAGCAATGTATAATGAGGCAGCCAGTCTTGGTGTGAGTGAAAATGACACAAATAACAGAAGGTTATTGATCTTAGCACCCTGGTGCTGAGTTCTAAGATCAAAGAACAACTGGGTTGTATCTAATGTAGCGCTAAGAGACTTTGACTTGTTCTTTTGGCAAAATGCTTTGGTGCCAGCAGAACATTAGTTGCACAAGAGAACACATAAGCAGTTTGCTCGTAGCTCTGTTGAGCAATAGATTATGTTACACCACAAGTGTCTGCTAGCACAACTGTTGCATTGGATTCCTCTGTTGTGCAGCATCAAAATTCATTCATCTGCTAGCTCAAGAGCCTTTGCGCTAGCAGACAGAGACCACTGGGCACCGCCCCTTATCTCCAAAGTTAACGGTGCTTAGATTGGAGGTAATGGTTCTTTACAGCTGATGTCATCTGAGATCAGGTGACTGACAGGAGGGTGTAAAGGTAAAGGGACCCCTGACCATTAGGTCCAGGCATGGCCTACTCTGGGGTTGCAGTGCTCATCTCGCTTTATTGGCCGAGGGAGCCGGCGTACAGCTTCTGGGTCATGTGGCCAGCATGACTAAGCTGCTTCTGGCGAACCAGAGCAGCACATGGAAACGCCGTTTACCTTTCCCCCGGAGCGGTACCTATTTATCTACTTGTACTTTGACTTGCTTTCGAACTGCTAGGTTGGCAGGAGCAGGGAGCTCACCCTGTCACGGGGATTCGAACCGCCGACCTTCTGATCGGCAAGTCCTAGGCTCTGTGGTTTAACCCACAGCACCACCCGCGTCCCGGCAGGAGGGTGTAGTTTGCCCCAAATAGCCTTGCAGGCAAAGGCCTTGTGGGTCTAATTAGGGCCAAGGGTTGGAGGCTCCCCACTGATGCTGTAGGGGACACAAGAAGTAAAAGGAAGGAAGGAAGAGGTGGTGGTAGCTACAAAAGGGCTAGAGATTAGAAGAAGCATTACAGGAATAAAAATGTCAAAACAATGCACTGTCTAAGGTAGCAGTGGGAAACCTATGGTCCTCCAGATGTTGTTGAACTACAGCTCCCACCAGCACCAAGAAGCATGGCCAAGGGGGGACCTTTGGCCCTCCAGATGTTGCTCAACAACAAATCCTATCTTCCCTGGCCATTGGCCACACTTGTTGGGGCTGATGGGAGGTGTAGTTCAGCAACATCTAGAAGGCCAAAAGTTCCCTTCATGTGGCCTTAGGAGATGTCATTGTTAGAGAAGCCTCAAAGAGACAGTACAACTTGGTGACAAAGCTGGAATTCAGGAGCACTGTGTCCTCAAGGCTCACTGAGGTCAATGCTGCTCTAGAATCTAATGACTATATCCTGTATGACTATATACTGAGTATAAGTTATCGATGGGCTCGTTGACATTTTATAAAATCACTGCCAAACTGGACAAGAAAAATGATGCTTTCAGAAGGGCAACACTCTCACAGTGTCTGGGAGATCGACTACAACTGACTTCCCCCGCCTCCAATTTGCCAAATCTAGAGCTGCCTCAGTAAGTAGTTCACTACACAAATGTTGTGGTTGAAATATTTAAATTTGGGCACCTAATACAAGCTCTGGGCGAACCTATATATGTCTATGATAACTAGCTAAATCATGGTAGCAGAGAGAATTGGAAGCTTATATGATTTAGGAATCAGGTGCTGGGAAAATGCATCCACAAAACATTACATTATAAATTTCTGCAGCAGGATGAGCAGCGACCAGAGAAGGCAATTACTATGGCCAGGTTGTATGAAAGGGTTCAAGAATAAAGTTGCCTAATGGCTGCTATGTGTGGTGACTGCAGATATGTCCATTAATTGTGTCACTCAGCAATGTAGCAATCACAAGGGATGCTGCACCCCAGGATACAAATCAGACAAGCTCTGATAATCTGGGCTGCCACTCGGGATGGGGGAGAAATTAAATGTGGTTTGCATTTAAAGTCATAACCGCATACAAAAATGTATTTATTAAGAGAATGCTGTAGAATTTCAAGAGGATTTTTTTGGAAAAAGAAATTGCTAAAGAAATGTGGAGAATTGAATTTTAAAAATGAGAAAGAGAGAGAACCAAACTGGACATTTGTAGCTTATTGTTTTAAATATTGCATAATTTTTTTTTAATGTTAATGTTGTGTTTTAATTGTTGTAACCCACCCTGGGACCTTAGGGTGAAGGGTGGGTAATAATATATATAATAATGATAATGTTAATGATAACTGAACCACTCCTGAGAGCAGTGTGGCACAACAAATGTTACTTGTTGATATTGCAAATAATAAAGTGGACATCGAACTTGGATTTCTCACAAAAAAAGCCAGAGGTGCAGACTAACTGCAGTCATGGGCCAACTGAAGACATTTTTCCGCCTGAGGCAAAGGACAACATGCCTTCCTTACCACCAGCACAGGGACTTCCTTTTAGCATGGGACAGCATCCGTCACTGCACCTAAGGGCAGTAGACTAACTTTAGGGACTCACAGGACAGATCACTTGGCTACACAGCTGCCTGCTTTATGACTCTCAGCATCTGCCACCTGAGGCATTTGTGCCACTCTGCCTCATGGTAGGGCTGGCCCTGGACAAACTTGCATGAGCTGCCTTGGCAACTGAAAATGAGGAGGAGGAAGAGGGCCTGGTTTATTTCATGAATTACAAAGGGAAAGGAAGTGTGGAAGTTAACAGGAAGCAGTCAGAGATGGTGACTGATACTGGGAGTGAAAGGAATTTTGCTAGTGCCAAACTTTACCACACTCTGTTTGCAAACACACAATTAAGGCTGTTGCCCACAAATAACAACAAAAAAACCACTTATGCTCAGCTCCATCCATTCATGTTTATGGGTTACTGGGAAGCACAGTTCTCATAGAAAAATACTGTTGTATGTTGGTCATGGGGAACATCTACTTGCCTAGAAGACTGCTTTTGTCGTACAGTGGTACCTTGGGTTACATACGCTTCAGGTTACATATGCTTCAGGTTACAGACTCCGCTCACCCAGAAATAGTACCTCGGGTTAAGAACTTTGCTTCAGGATGAGAACAGAAATCGTGCTCCGGCGGCGCAGCAGCAGCAGGAGGTCCCATTAGCTAAAGTGGTGCTTCAGGTTAAGAACAGTTTCAGGTTAAGAACGGACCTCCAGAACGAATTAAGTACTTAACCCGAGGTACAACTGTACTTATTTTTCAGAAGGGAGAGTCAGCGAATCAGATCACAAATGGAGTCTTTAGTTCTTAAAGACTCCAAAACCTAAGAATCTGAAATTTCTGTGTTCCTTCCTGGCAATTTCTGACTCTCTCTCCCTCCCCCCTCCAATTATGTAGGTATCTCAGAACCACTTTCTGGACTAAAATGGGCTTTTCTTAAACTGTTCTACGGTGACAGTGCCACCTTTTCAGCACCTGAAAATTGCAATAACCTAGGATCATTGTCTTGTCTATTATAACCTTCATGTACCAAACACTGAGGGACAGTGCTGTTGGACTAAGAGTCATTTTGCTACAGACTTAACCAGCTAAATCTTGTAAACCTGTAGTAAATGCCAGCTGCTCCCCTTTCTACTCCAGAGAAGCAGTGTTCACAGAATGAACATAAAACTCACTGGCATGTATGGTTCCTAAAACACTGTAATGCTTGCTTCTGAGGGACGTCATTTTGTGTTGTTGACTGATCACAAAGTACTCATACACCTGCTTCAACCAACTAAAAACAATGTCTTACCATCTTGCATTCAGCATCTCACTGGGAGATGACAACACTATGCTTGTATTATCAAACACAGCTTTAGGAAGCCCAACACAGTTGATTCTATTATTACATCTTACACTCTCTGAAATGGGGTGAAACTTCTTGTTAAGATTGTCAACATGTGTATTTTGTGGTTCAAGGCACTATCTCTTGGAAGAAAAGATATCAGTAGGATGTATTTCTCGCTATGCTGAAACATATTATTCAATCTGGCAACTGATCACACAGACAGTGCCCACCTAGTTGCACCCTTTCAAGCATGTAAACTGCTTGGAGGATTTTGTTGTTGGTGGTGTATACATCTTATTAAATAACCAATTTTGCCTCTGGCAAAATTTCCATCCATGAGGATGTTCTGTCAAGAGGTGAGCGGGTTGTTATGCCTGCTGCAGTTGCTATACCTGAATCTAAGATATGCAATTGATTGAAGGTGGCACATGATAAGATGTATCATGGGGTTCTATGGACCAAACAACTTCTTTGTGCAAAGTTTTATTGGCCAAATATAGGTTCCGATGTGGAACACTATATCAGGAATGTGCTGATTATGGATGGACCCAACCTTCACATGATGATCAACCAACAGGACCTCTTCAGTTAGCACACCATCCTTGGACCAAGCTAGGCATTGATGCTGTGGGACATGTACTCCAAACCTTGTGCTCAAGTCATTGATGATTAGGGCTGTGTACCAGATTTGGCCAAAGCCCAAATCTTGAACTGAATCAGGCTCAAATGGGGGGCTCCAGGCTTTTCCTGAGTTGGGTGGAAACAGCCTCAAATCACCCCACATTGGACTACCCAGAGTGATCTGGGGCTGTCAAGGGGCAGGAATGAGAGGCTGGAAGCCCCAGCATGTTCCACCACAGGGAATGGGCTGGGGAAGCACACTCCAGCAGGACTGAAACTTCTACTCACTAGCTGTTGAGCAAAGGATTCAATCCTGCAGGATGCAGGAGCTCATTCACAAGCACGTTCCCAGCAAGGAAGGAGGTACAGCATCTCCTTCCCCTCTCAAAACCCCATGCCTCAAATTGATTTGGGACTGGATCTGGGTTGGGTGTTCCTTCACTGTTTGACGAAAACCCTGAAAGCAGCTCACTGTGAAAGGCAGAACTGGAAAATAGAATTATTAAAGATCTTTATGGCCTATTGACCTACTTCATGCAGAGTTTCAGAGGAGACATTTCCCAGATTGCATTTTTCTTGTCAGATTCATACCAAACTAGGGTCAGGGTGAAATTTGATTAAGTTTTCATTTGAAGGCAAACCTACCTAATCGGCACTTTCTAAAGCAACACACAAACCGAAGCACAGTCGTCCTGTAAAGCTGGCACTTCTCCAGATTTTTGCAATGCAGTTCTTCAGTAAAGCGTGCATGTAAATGCATATATTAGTAAAAAAAAAAACATATCATACCAAGGGAAACTGCCTTGCAAAATTGCAAAGAAAAGAAAATGTATGTATTAGGAGAAATCTGCACAAAAATGCTGATCAATTTCATGAGACCTTTCAAAAATCAATCAATCAATCAATCAATCAATCACACACTGATGTGGAGAATGGAAGGCTGGAAAAATGAATGTTTCCCAAACTGACAGATGTGCCCATTAAAGGACAAAGTGAAACAACATAGTGATGCAAAACAAAGGGCTAAAGGACACAGCATCAGAGTTGTAGGCCTGCTTCCATTCTGGGGAACCACTGGCACTTCAGACATTGGTGAACTACAACTCCTATCTCCACTGGCCATTGACCATGCTTGCTAGGTCCAATGGGAGAAGTAGTTCAGGTGCCCCACAACCTGGTCAACATTGCTAGTAGGTGATAAATTTCAGCCAACCTGTAGACATGAGCACTGTGTGATTCTTAAGAGCAGATTGCATGCTTCCTTTGAGCATATGAACCCTGAAAATGGGAGCGTTGTAATTAGAAATGTTGAACATCTGCGAAAGGTCCCACCTCGGGTACCAGCTTGAGTATGTATGGAAGCATCCAGTGACAACAGGAGCAAGGAGATAGGGGAAGCAGAGGGTACACTTCTATGTCAAACCTACTCCAGGGAAGACGGCTATTAAGTGCATGAGCTATTCGGTGACCCTCCAGATTTAAAGTCCAGATTAAGTAGGATTTTAAGGATCTAGTTCATTTATATAAACATGCAGTTTAAAAATAAAAAATAATAATGTAAGAGTGGGCTTCAGTTTACTGCTGTTTTGATCTAATGTAGTGTATTCTCTTTATAGATACTCCTGATCTTCTACACCTCCCAGCAGTCTCTGTAAGGCAGGGGTGGGGATCCTTTTTCAACCTGAGGGCCACATTACCATTTGCGCAACCTTCTGAGGGCCACATGCCAGAGGTGGACACTGGGCCGGAGCAGAGCAATGAAAACGAATTTTTACCTTTATACAGTAGTCTAGTTTCTACACACACACCTGTCCCCAGTGCAGTTTTTTTCTAGAAAAAATGGGCCAGTACTCACCAGCAGCAGGGGGCGGGGCCAGCACATGTGGGAGGGGTGTGGCCTGAGGCCAAGGCTGGGTGGTGAAGGCAGGTGAACTGCTCGACACTGCCCTGCCTGCCCACCCACCTGCCGGGACATAAGAAGAAGAAGAAGAAGAAGAAGAAGAAGAAGAAGAAGAAGAAGAAGAGGAGGAGGAGGAGGAGGAGGAGGAGGAGGAGTTTGGATTTGATATCCCACTTTATCACTACCCTAAGGAGTCTCACTGTGGGTTAAACCACATAGCCTAGGACTTGCCAATCAGAAGGTTGGCGGTTCGAATCCCCGCAACGGAGTGAGCTCCCGTTGCTCGGTCCCTGCTCCTGCCAACCTAGCAGTTCGAAAGCACATCAAAGTGCAAGTAGATAAATAGGTACTGCTCTGACGGGAAGGTAAACGGCATTTCCGTGCACTGCTCTGGTTAGCCAGAAGCAGCTTAGTCATGCTGGTCACATGACCCGGAAGCTGTACACCGGCTCCCTCGGCCAATAAAGCGAGATGAGCGCCGCAACCCCAGAGTCGGTCACAACTGGACCTAATGGTCAGGGGTCCCTTTACCTTTAAGGAGTCTCAAAGTGGCTAACAATCTCCTTTCCCTTCCTCCCCCACAACAAACACTCTGTGAGGTGAGTGAGGCTGTGAGACTTCAGAGAAGTGTGACTAGCCCAAGGTCACCCAGCAGCTGCATGTGGAGGAGCAGGGAAGCGAACCCGGTTCACCAGATTATGAATCCACCACTCTTAACCACTACACCATGCTGGCTCCCATTGCTGCCCTGGTGAAGAGGCCTTCCCTGCCTGGCTTGGGAAGGTGGCAGCAGGGCTCCAGGATCCTGTCAGAGCATTGTGCCTCCTCCCCTAAGCTGAGCAAACACTTACCAGGCTTGGGGAAGGAGGTGTCATGCTCTGATGGGGTCTGAGAGCCTCCCCCACCTCCTTCCCTCTCCCTACCCCAGATGATACTACTGCATATTGTTGCGTACCACCAGAAAAAAAGCACTGCCTGTCCCTATCCTCTGCCTAGGCAAGAAACATTATTAGATTTCAAGGATACATTTCACCAAAGCGTAAAACACTCAAGGAGGGTGCAAAGCAGGGGCAGTGAGGGGGGTGGGTCTTGAGGGGAGATAAAGGGGTGGATCTAGTGGGCGGATCCAGGAAGGGAAAAGCCAAGGCAAAGGTTTAGCTTCAGAGCCTGAAGGATTGTTGCATCAGGGGGCCGAGCAAGGGCAGAATGTGGGAGGAGCCAATATAAATTAGGAGATTGGAAATTTGGAAAATTAGACAAGCCAGGAGAAGGAGTAGGAAGAGATCTGGCAGGGCCATTGCAAAGTCCTCAGTGTACTGTTTTCACCAGAACCTGATGCTTCAATGAAGAAAAAGTGGAATTTGCTCCGCTGGTTTATGGTTATTATTTTATTCCACCATTTCTTTGGGCTTGCCTGTACTTCCACTTGTCTCATGCCTAGAAAGCACAGGTCTGAGTGGTTTTGCCTTTGCTGTGCTGCTTTCCCCCAGAAAACACACTCTTTAGCAGTAAATCAGAACAAACAGCAATCTGTTGAAAAATGGATTGCCATTTGTTCTGATTTGGTGCTATACCATAAGTGTTCCTGGGGGGAAATGGCAGGGCAAATGGAGGTGTGAATAAGCCTTTTTTTACTTACCTGTCCCACCCCCTCAACCCCATTTTTCTTTAAGAATCCGGTGCTGCGTATTGGCTGGGTTGTGTGACCCAACAAGGCCAAAAACTAAATCCTTATTTTGTACACATCCAGTCTCTTTGTGAAATAAAGTTTAGGCCCCATATACATGACCCATGACTTCTTCTTTGGTCTCATGGACCACTTTCAGAAGAGCCAGTCAAAAGACTCACAACTTATGCTTGTCCTCTGTAGTAAGGATGCAACAAACAATATCCTACCTCAGTGACACTGGTAAGTATCTTTTTCATTGCTGTTTCAGGGCTGGTGCAAAACTTCCTCCCAAGACATTATGGTCACTGAAGTAGCAGATCAAAATTTAAGTCTTCAATTAAGGAGGGTATATAGTCCTCCTACCACTGTTTAATCCTGTAAGGTACGTTAGGCTGAGAGACAGTGACTGGCCCAAGGTCACCCAGTGAGCTTCATGTCTGAGGAAGGATCTGAAGTCTAGTTTTCCAGGTTCTAGTCTGGCACTCTAACCACTGCGCCACACTGGCCCTCTTCTTAAGTGCATCCCAATGATATTTATTAGCACAGACTATGACTTTTCTCCCATAGATACACATGGCTATTGTATACTCCTAGAAAGGTAACTGTGTTGGTTCATTTTACAGGTTCCTCAAGGTTCTTCAGTGCATTTTCTCCCAGGCATTTTGGGACAACGTTGCGATAGCAGTGGGACCTGCCTCTACTGCCACAGAGTTGCCTCCTATCTATTAAGACAAACCTGAAAGTGGGAAGGGGGAATTCAATCTATATGCACAGGGGCCAAAGACCTTAAGGGATCTCTCTATGCTTCCTCCTCATTCCAGTGATATACAATTTCCTAGTAAATAACACCATTTGGCTAAATTGTTGTTACCCTCCCAATAATCACTTCAAAGCACTAGTGGGCAATGCTGATGGATTTAACGATTGATTTTATAAAAGCACCTGATAACTTTTCCTGCTCGTCTTTACGATTTACACAGTCAATTTGGACTGACTTGTAGAAGTGAGCAATTTGCTTTAACCATTAAAAAAAACCAGATTATGTTCCTTCTGAGTGTTACCACTGTTGGAAGAAGTCTAAGAAGTTTTTTTTAAAAAAATAAATAAGACTAATAGAGCCATAGAGAAAAGAAACTTTCTAACTGGATAGGGTAGGGGGAAAATGTGAGGTTTTGGCAGCAGGTTAAAAATGCAAACTTCCATGAGTAATGAAGGGGTTGAAAGAAGAAGAAAAAAAGCCGTCTCCATGTAGAAACGACACTTTCTTTTCAACGTGAAACCACAGCTTGGAAAAATTGCACTTTCTGTGCATTCATTCAAAAGGAAGGCGGGTATTTAGAGATTCTAAGCAGATCCCTGGACTTTAAAAGAATGCCAAGTCACTGTAGACCTTGCAACAAACCATATTTCAACAGCAACAAATCCCTGTTAGCTGCCCAAGTCTATTGATTTTTTTAAAAAAAGGTTTATTTTAGAATGTAGGACAAACATACTCCCCCCTCCTTTCCCGCAGCCATTCATCCATCATTTGTACTAGTGTTGAGCTCACCAGCCGCACAATCCTATGGTAATTACAGCCTCTTTAACTACACAATCACCCTCACATATAATGGAAGTCACAGACAGATTATACCAGGAGGTGACATCAAAGTACAAACACATCCGATAATTCTTGGTTTTGCAGCATAGCGATTTTTGAATCTTGCTCAACAGCGGTGAGCTCTGTAATTTCCAGTTTTGCAGTACGGTTTGCAAATACATTATTAGCGAATCTATAATTTTGCTGTTTGGTATCAGTGCTTTGCTTTATGAGTCACGACTGACCAAGGCAGGCAGTGTGGGCTTGGGAAGTGGGCTGAGGACATGGGCTCTGATCCACGAAACTCACTTGATGACAATGGACCAATCCCTATCTCTCAGGGTGGCCTACCTCACAGAGTTGTTGTGAGGAAAAATTAGGAAGAGTCCATGCGCGCCACTCAGAACTCCATGGAAGAAAGAGTGAGAAGTGCCTATGTGATAAACTGAAGCTGTAATCCTAAACCCACTTAAAGGGGAGTAAACCCCATTGATTTCAATAGGATTTCCTCCTCTTGTGTAGATATGGTTAGGATTGCAACCCAGTCTAAAGTTAGGCTTGGCTATGGTAAATTCAGCCCATAGTCGTTGTGCACTGCTATTCCATATATAAATGCTTGACGCTTTAACTTGGTCTACATTTTTAAGCAAACTGTTCTGATGTGGACTTCCTAAACTAATAGGCATATTAGAATATAGTTGTCATTGCTTTTCACATTTCTCTGAATTTTGTTATACAATTCTTGGCTCAACCCCCCCCCCCCCCAAAAAAAAATTCCATGCTGTATATAAAGTGCTTTTTGGAAATAAAACATATACAAGAAATGCATTTTTAGAGTAAAATGCATACAAAATGCAGATTTGTTTCTGTGTTGCTGTTTTTTAAAAAATAAAAATTACAGAATGATGAGGAGGCAGGAGAGAACAGATTTATGAATGAACACATCTGAATGAACTAACACAGAGCAAAAATAGACTGGATACAATTTGTTCTCACTGAATTTAGCCAAAGCCATGGAAGCAAATTTCCTGAGGCAAGCTGAAGATTTGAAAAGATGGAGATGTACAAATGCTGTTGTTTCACAATTGAAAGCAAATAGTTGAATCCTGCTTTATGAATGGATTTCAGAAGCATTGATTACCGTACATTTGTCAGCATTCATTATCTCCTCATTTTCCCCTCATTCTGATTTATGTGGATTGTAAGCTCCTTGCAGGCAGGGACCCATCTATGCTGCTATTCCATGTAACTCTACAAGGTGCTGTAAGTATGATCATGGCATGGTATAAATAAAAATAAGATGATATTTGTCTGTGGTGGGGTAGGGAGGGACAATGACAGAAACTTTTTCTGATGGAAAACAAGAAGCTTGCATGATAAATTTTCCACTAAAGTGCCGTCTGTATTCAGTTGGCATAACTGGGGAGAGGGCTGGGCGGTTGACTCCTAACCCTACTCTACATCTTCTGCACCAGCTATTCTTTCATTATAAGCAGAGTCTGTTATTATTACTGTTTTACCAAGCAGACTAGGCAATGCCCTTCTTCGGACTATAGATCTATTTCCTTGAAATTTCAACAGACTGAGTTGCTGGCAGAGTCTGATCTTTTTCTTGGTTGCTTGGCAACAGTGGGCATCGCACACGCACATGCTTCTCTGACATGAGCAAACTTTTCTGGGGTGCAACTTTTTACAAGAAGTTGGGTGTCGAAACCACCCCATATTCTTGCATTCCTGCACATACATAATCCATTGAATCAGACTGACAGCTCATCTGGCCAGGGATGTGGTCAGCAAGAACCCTCCAGGAATTCTACAAGCATGGCATGAAACCTTCAACCCTGTTCAATGCTCCAAACATATGCCATTCAAAGGTACCACTGCCTTGGGATTCTAGGGGGAAACATCCAACCCCAACCCACCTTGGTTAAAAATAAAATACTTAACAGCAAAAAAAGGGAAAATAAATTGCTCATGCTTACCTTCAACAAATTCAGTGCTTCAAGAATTTAAGTCCCATACACCTAACAGAGCAATAAGGATTCTTGTGTGTTAAGAAAGAGGTTACAACGTCCGGCGATCCCTTGTAGATCCCCTTCACAGCCTCCAGATGAGATTTCCTGCTTTTGTTTTGTGGATAGATCTTTCCCCCCTCCCTGGTTTATTAACCTCCCAAGAAGAAATCAAAATTATTGGTACGTCAGGTTCCTTTCATGCAGTGGCAGCGAAAGCAGCAGCAGCAGCAGCAAGGTTGATTTTTTGGAAGGGGAAAAAAAATCAAAAGAGCGAAGGGGTGGGGGTGAGAGATTTTAAGCAACAGCCCACGTTGAGCTGCTACTGGCTGTGAAAAGAGACTTCCAGACTCCTCCTGTCCCTCCTTAGATACCTCTTGCTATAGCTGGCAGATTGCTAAAGGCACTGAATCCTCCTATGAAAAGTTTGAGTCAAGGTAGGCAGGAATCCAGGAAAAATAAGACAGGAGCTTGGGTGGGGAAGGGGAGGGTGGTGGGAGGCAGCAAAAAGACGGCTGTAAGAGAGAAAAAAGAAGCCAAACCTCTTTGGGGGGCAGAAGAAAAAGAAAGGATGACCAAAGTCCTGAGTAGGGAGAACAGGGAATTCGGGGGTTTTATTTTATTTTTTTAAAAACAAAACAACCGGTTGGAGGGAGGGACAGAGCAGCCAAACTATGTACCACGAGTGGTTGAAAGTAAGGAAGAATATAAGGAATGAGGTTGAAGAGAGAAACAGGACTTGTGCAAAAAATGGGGGTGGGGGGGGGGAGAGAGAATCAAGATATATCTAATTAAAATCTCTCAGCAAGACGAGTGGGTGAAAATGAGGGAGAGGGTGCCTGCAATGCAGTCAATAATGCTGCAGGCTGGCTAAGGTTGCTGTCAGGATAAATATTTGGAGCATCTTCCGTAGGGGGTCACCCAAATCATGCAAGGCAGGCAGAAGAGAGGAAAGTTCGGAGGATTCCAGTTAGGGTGCAATTGGCAGGCATCTGGCTACACAGACACAGAATATTAATTGGTATTCATTTATTGCATTCATACTTCACCTCCCTCCCTCCCCACAAGGAGTTCAAGGTGGCTTAAATGGTTCTATCCCCGCCTCCATTTAATCCCCACAATAACCTGTGAGGTAGATTAGTCTGAGAGGCTGTGACCTGGTTCAAGGTCATTCAGTGACCTTCATGGCAGAGTGGGGATTTGAACCCCGGTCTTCCAGGTCCTAGTCTGACACCCTCACCACTACACCACACTGCCTCTCCAGTGGGAAGACACTGGCCAAGCAGCCCATGGGTACTTCTGCTGAGGTTACCATTCAGTTTGTCCTGTCGTGTGCTGGTCCTGAACAGAACTTAGTGGGAAATGGTACCTTGCTAGGAAGATGTAGCAAGAAGGGAGCAAGAAGAATTAGTGCCATGTATATTGTGATGGATTTGTGAGCGGGGACTTCCCCTGAAACCCTAGAAATTAATAAGTGGTAGGATTTTGATTATTTGAGATGTGGGAAGGGAGAAATACAAGCCACAGGGGAATTCTTGAGCCAGCCTATGCAAAACCACCTGGTCATTGGCAATGCAAGGGAGCTGTCTTCGCCCCCACCCCTTGCCCTGAGATGTGAACAGAGAGTGAGGCGCCAGGGTAACTGGGTGTGAGGTGACAGGAAAAGAGAGCTTTTAGTAGGGTGTTCTGGAAAGAAGAAGGAAGAAGAGAGACTGGGGTCCATCTTGGGTAGGTTGGCTGAAGGCTGGCTGGGAGAGATGGCTTGGACTCCAGGGCTGCACTGCCGTGGGGTGCAAACCCCTCTTGAAATGACTATGCCGTAAGATCTGGATCCCCTCCATGCAGACTGAAGGTGTAAATTGATGAACAAGCCATATTTCTAAAAGCTATGACAGTCTCTGCTGTGTCTGAGTTCTCCAAAGGAACACAGATCCTGGATGAGTGCCTGGAACCCCCAGGAATCTTGCAGAGAGTGGGGCGGCGCATGACTTTTGTAACAATATATTTATTTACCAATGTTCTTTATTAGAGTTCAAGGACACATTCCAGCCAGGCAAAAACATTTCGGGGGGGGGGGGTGTGAGGCAGGGCCAGTGAGGGCTGTGGCCTGGGGAGAGTTCTGAGGGGCAGATAAAGAGTACTATCCCTGTTCTATACCTTTGCAGTTACTATTTTCTAAAACAAATGAATCAATGAATGAATATGGTTGGAAGCGCCATACTTGTGATGGACGGAAAAGTGGCAACAAATGCTTCAGTGAGAAGCAACTGGAAGGACCACTGTTCATTTCAGTTGAAATACATATGTTGGTGTGTTTTAAGTAGTTAAATGTGCACATTTTTTCATATGTGGCGGACTTGTAAAAGGGTAAAAGAGTATTGGGAAATGATCCATAATGAATTGAAAAAAGCGTTAAAAAGTAATCCCCCCCCCCCCAAACCAGAGTCCTTTCTGTTGGGGATAATTCAGACTGAAATTCCCAGGTGTCAAAAAAGGTTATGGGTTACTACTGTGGCCCATGTTTCGTTAGCCCAAAAATAGAAAACGAGCGAGGTCCCAACCAAAGAAGAATGGCAACTTAAGTTGACAGAATATGCACAGCTTGCAGACTTAACATACAGAATAAGAGAACAAGAAGAGCACACATTTAAAGAAGATTGCAAAATTTATTGAATATATGGGAAATAATTGTGTACAGCTGAAAACGCTGGCAGCATTAAGATAAACACAACAGTGTAAACAAGTTTTGAGGGATGTAATAATGGAATAAAAATGGTATAAAAAGGTAAAGGGACCCCTGACCATTAGGTCCAGTCGTGACTGACTCTGGGGTTGTGGTGCTCATCTCGCTTTATCGGCCAAGGGAGCCAGCATACAGCTTCCGGGTCATGTGCCAGCATGACTACGCCACTTCTGGCGAACCAGAGCAGCACACGGAAACGCCGTTTACCTTCCCGCCGGTATAGTTTTTGTTAAATATGCAGGGATTTATTATATGTAAAATGAACCATGGAAAGAGAAGGGAAGTCACTGATATCTTAAGGATGTAAAATGAGTATTTTAAATTGTAAAACAGAAAATAAAAATATTGTAAAACAGAGCCACCAAGAACTGCAGAGTTTCAATACAAGGACATGGGGGAAAGCTACCTTAAAGCAGGATAGAGTATTTCTCTGTCAAGACCAGTATTGACTATAATGATTCACAGCAGCTCTCAAGGGTCTCAGACAGAGGGTCTTTCACATGCTACCTGACCCCTTTCACTGAAGATGTCGAAGGCTGAACTTTCTGGATGCAAAGTATAATTTGTGCTGAAGAGACATTAGCAGTTTGTTGACACTCAGCTCTTCCCTCTTGTTTTGATTTTCGGATCCCGTTGATTTAATTCGCAAGGTTTATATACCACTTGATTGTCATGAAACCTCTAGGTGCTTTACCAAAGGAAGGAAACAATAAAATGACTGGTGAAAAGCAACTATTAAACACATTCAAAACATATTTAAAATCATCAGTGAGCTAAGAAACCAAATAAAAACTCATCAATATTCTACATGTCTGGATAGGCTTTTCTAAACAAAAGCACTCGATAAAAACAGTACAGTGGTACCTCGGGTTACATATGCTTCAGGTTACATACGCTTCAGGTTACAGACTCCGCTAACCCAGAAATATTACCTCGGGTTAAGAACTTTGCTTCAGGATGAGAACAGAAATTGTGCTCTGGTGGTGCGGCAGCAGCAGGAGGCCCCATTAGCTAAAGTGGTGCTTCAGGTTAAGAACAGTTTCAGGTTAAGTACAGACCTCCAGAACGAATTAGGTACTTAACCTGAGGTACCACTGTACCGTAAAGGAGACTGCCTTAAGTCAAGAGGCAGGATTTTTTAGAGTGGGGCTATGACCAACCTAAAATATTGATTCCTTACAAACGCTCACCGAGTGTTATGTGGCAGTTCCACAGATCATAGAATCATAGAGTTGGAAGAGACCAACATACCAACATGATGTTCGAAGCCACAGTCCTGAGATTAATAGTCTCATTCTCTACCAGGTTGGAATATTATGAGGTAAGGAGATCTCGCAAGTAAACTAGTCCCAAGCCGCTATGTACTTTATATGCTAACACCTTTAATTTCCACCAGTAGCAAAATGGCAATCAGTGCAGGTCTCTGAGCAGACGTGTCATATGCTGACAGGTCTCTCTGGCCAGCAATCGTGCTGCAGCATTCTGCACTAATTGCAGCTTCTGGATCAAGGGAAGCCCCACATAGAGCACATCATAGGGAGGTTCTGAAGAAGATAAGGAGTCAGTGTTTGGCATTATTGCTGGAGGAGTGGATAGGGGCAAACAAACAGCAACTTAATCCAACCAACGCGATAGAGGAAAAATTTGGTACAGTTCATATTTTAATGCAAACCTATCTAATTTGCGTTTTCTGAAACAATATGCGAACTGTAGGAAAGCCATCCTTTGAAATTCTCACTTCTGTAAATGTTGTGAGGTGCTTCTCCAGCCAACTAATGAAAAAATAAGAATAAAATGCATATATTAATGAAAACAACGTATAAAAATGCATTGTATTGGGAGAAACTGCTTGCAAACGTGGGTCCAACTGCATAGAAAGACGGATATGTTCGGAGAAATTTGCACTAAAATGCTGACAAATTTTCACGAGGGCTTCGGAAAACATCTGCTGCAAACTGATGCAGAAATTTAGAGAGAGGAATTTAGGAATGAGAAATGGACAGAAGCCGAAATTGACAGATTCACCCACCCCTGTCCAGCCAGTGAAATGCTCTTGGCTGGGGTTCTGTTGATCTGAGTGCCCATTTTCAATCTGTTCTCTGTTGAATTGCATTCCCCTCAAAGATCACATTCACAAGTTTGGGGAGGGGAAGGAAGGAGTTACTCCTGAAATCAGCATTGGTACCAGATGTCCAAGTGGCAGCAGCAGGGCTTTTATTCAGTGCCAGCTGGTGCTTCAGCTGTTGCCTTTTCTAAAAAAAACCCACACCTGGCCATACCCAAGCTTCATGCCCACCCTGATTACTGCTACTTTAGATTACTAAAACGGTCTTTGTGTAGGGCTACCCTTGAAGACAGTCTAGGAACTGTAACTGCCAGGATTTTGACAGAGACTTGGCTCATGTCCACACCACACATTTAAAGCACTTTTGTACCACTCTAACAGTAGTTTTTTAAGCATGCTGGGAATTGTTAGGAGACCCTCCCCCCAGAGCCACAATTCCCAGACCTCCAAATATTCTGCAGACCTTGCCCATCTGAACAGTTTCACGAACTGAAAATAACTTGTGGGTCAGTGCATTGTTATCATATGGGGCGGGGGGGGGGCAAAGCCCTAGAAATTAATAAATGGTAGGATTTTGATTAATTGGGATATGGATGAAACTACAAGCTGCAGAGTTGTGCCAGATAGGAAATCCCTGGGCTGGTTTATGCAAACCAACTTGGCTGGCCTTGTGAAGAGCAGCAAATGTATTAATGGGGTTAATGGGCCAACTGAGAGGAATATTTTGCCTTGGAGAGGAAGGAGGAGGAGAAAGACTGGGATCCATCTTGGGCAGGTTGACTGAAGGCTAGCTGCATTGCTGTGGGGGGCAAGCCCCTCTTGAAATGACTATGCTGTAAGATCTGGACTCCCTCCATACAGAATGAAGGTGTAAATAGGTGAATAAACCATATTTCTTAAAGCTACAACAGTCTCTGCTGTGTCTCAATTCTCCAAAGGAACACAGACCCTGGATGAGTGCCTGGAAACCCCTGAAATCTTGTTACCACTCAGAAGAATCACCCAACTTTTGTAACAGCATAATGCATGGAATTCACTGACAATAGGTATAGTTAGGGCCACCACTTTTTTAGATGGGTTTAAAGGGGAATGGTTAGACAAATTCGTGGAGAAAAGGCTAGCAATGGCTATTTGGAACCTCCTAGTATGACTATGGAATACCAGTGCTGGGTAGCAATGGCACAGGAGGACCATTGCCTTCATGCCTACTGATGGGCAGCTTAAAGGCATCTGGTTGGCCTCTGCTTCTCTACTGTTAGCTGAGCTGGACCACGGGTAACCAACGTGGTTCCTTCTAGAAGCTTCCACTACCCCTGAGCATAGGCTGTGTTGACTGGGGCTGCTGGAAGTTGGGGTCCTGCAGGATTCAGAGGGCAACACATTGGCTCCTCCTGCAATGGGCCGTTGTCCTGATCCATCACATCTCTTCTTCGGTCCTTGCATCGCAAGAGCCCAACCCGAAACCCAAATTTCTCCCTGTTCTTCATTTCACAAGTGACAGCTTCATGCACATATTTGGGAGCGGCCGAATCCCTCCCCTTTTAGCTGCCTGGCAGTTTGGAGCCTCAGGTTGGTAACCTTGCTTTGGCCCAAGCCTGCTGCCCCCGGGACAATGCACCTATTTAACCTGCAGCGGCTGGCTCTGAATGAGGCTCCTTCTCCTTGCGTAGACTGGGCACCTCTTACAAGGTTAGTTGTAAACAGCCACAGTCCTCTCCCCTCCCCGCCTCCCACCTCCCTCTCTACCACCACCCCAATATTGTGGCTTATTCGTCACCTGGCAAAAATAAAAGCGGAGGCTTCCAGGAAGGATGGGCCTTGCTTACACAGAGCAGGGTTTATTTAGAAGCTGTTCCCAGCCCCCTGTCCCTCATATTCTCTCTGTATCTTTCCAGTTACTCATTAGGTTCTGTCGGGGGGGGGGGTGCAAGACACAGCTTGGTGACTGCTGAGCTCTGGTTCGGATCCTTGGTTCAGCCATTGCCTCTGTTGTGAACTCACAAGGTGGCCCGAGGCAAACCACACTCTCTCTCAGGTCCCAGTTAATGCAATGTCCCATCACTTGAAACTGTCATGGCTTCCCCCAAAGAATCCTGGGAACTGTAGTCCCTTAAGGGTACTGAGAGTTGTTAGGAGGGCCCCTCACAGTTCCCAGAATTCCATGGGAAGAGGGATTGGTTGTTGAACCGCGCTAGAAATTGTAGTTCTGTGAGGGGAATAGAGGTCTCCCAGTAACACTCTGCCTCAAACTACAGCTCCCAGGATTCTTTAGGGGGAGCCATGACTGTTTCAAGTAGTATGATGCTGCTCACTTCAGCCCCAGTCCATCCCATCTGCAATATAGGGAATAATAAAGGCCTCAGCTCAGTGGTAGGGTTTGGAGAGAGACTGCTATCTGAAACCCTGGAGAGCCTCTGCCAGTCAGTGCAGGCAGTCCTGAGCTAGACGGATCAATGATATAAGACGGCTTCCCCTGTTTCCTGTGATCCCACTTATCTTGCAAGGCTTTAAAGGTAAGGGGTTAAAGGTAAAGGGACCCCTGACCATTAGGTGAAGTCATTACCGACTCTGGTGTTGCGGCGCTCATCTTGCTTTATTGGCCGTACAGCTTCCGGGTCATGTGGCCAGCATGACTAAGCCGCTTCTGGCACACCAGAGCAGCACGAGGAAATGCCGTTTACCTTCCCGCCGGAGTGGTACCTATTTATCTACTTGCACTTTGATGTGCTTTCAAACTGCTAGGTTGGCAGGAGCAGGGACCGAGCAACGGGAGCTCACTCTGTTGTGGGGATTCGAACCGCCAACCTTCTGATCAGCAAGCCCTTGGTTCTGTGGTTTAAGGGGTTACAACTAGAAAATTCACATGACCTGCATCAAACGCTCAGAAATGCTATGCCAATATTAAACATTGTTCTTTACTATAATTCCAAGCCCAGAACAATTGCAGGCCAACATTTGCTTCTTCTCTAGGTATTCCCATTATTCTATTTGGAAAAATGTTTCTGTGTCTTTTTATTGCTTCTGAAAAATTGCTGGTGCCAATACTTATGCAATTTAGGCACCAGCTGAAGACACACCTTTCTATACAGGCATAGGCTGGACACTGGCGTAGAGCCTTTTTAAAAAAAGCATTATAGAAGAGCTCTTGGTGGTTTCAGTGGTTGAGAGATATAAATAACAACATTATAAGCACAACATCCAACTGACTCTCAGTATTTTTTCATATCACCATAACAGGAAAGACCAGGAGACCTGGTCTGTCTGCTTTCCAGATACAGCTAACAATTGATAGGCAACTTCAAGCACCACCTCCCAGCTTTCCCTTCTTATAGTTCTTTATCTTTAATCTGGACTTGGGTCAGACAACTCCTCAAACAGAAGGCCCCATCAAATAAGCACTGTTCTCCAAAGTAGCACAGCTACCTATATCTGAAGCAGCAGAGGCCAGAGACAGACTGACCACTAGGCCCTGCTATATCTCACATCCACCTTGTCAATACTGCATCCCACTATTTTGTGGATGTGACACTCCCCTGGGCTGAACACAGGCCTGGTTTCAGCACCTGTAATCCTTGGGCAGATGCTGAGGTCCTGGCAGTGCCTACTAGCATCAACACCTGCCTAGAACCTCCTGTGTGAGTCCTTGTTTCCCACAATGCTTCAGAGTCATGCTACCTTTAGGGGCACTGTGGGAAATCTAAAATGGCCGTTGGTCGCTGTCCACCGCTGTTGCTAGGTAAGTCCACAGCCAGGCTCCCTGAATGTAAGAGCAGCTAATCAGAGAGCGGTTTTCTGAGGGGTCTCTTCAAATCTGGAACCAGCCCTCTGGGCACACACAACCTTTCTTTGCCCATTCGCTGTGGTTCACCTCTTCATCAAGCTGCTCCCTTGTCTTTATTTTGGCTTCTCTGCTGCTCACAGGTCTGAAAACTCAGAAAGAGAGAGAGAGCGCAAAGACTGGCACTAATGAACAAATGAAAACAGGGCTAATTTTATGTTTGCCCCGTCACTAGATGAACCAGGTAAGTAG
Organism: Podarcis gaigeae; assembly: GCF_964106915.1. NCBI lineage: Eukaryota > Metazoa > Chordata > Lepidosauria > Squamata > Lacertidae > Podarcis > Podarcis gaigeae. Next base: position 18,801,573 of record NC_139690.1, read on the forward strand.
GAGAAAATGGTGTCTTTTGTGCAGGCGGACACACGACATCTCCCTTGTTGACTTTTCTCCCAGAATTTTCTTCCTAGTTCAGCACTGTATAAACAGCTCTCTGTTGACCTTGGAGATGAATGGTGGGATTACCTCAGGTGAAGAGCTTTTGCTGTACTGGATATTTGTGCCCATGAAACGCTTCTCTCCTTAGCTACAGAAGTGAGGGCTGAGGGTAGCTCAACAGAGGCATTGTTCCATCACATGTCTACTCCGTTCTTATATATTTTATATTTATTTAATTTGAATACAGTGGTACCTCGGGTTACATACGCTTCAAGTTACAGACTCCGCTAACCCAGAAATAGTACCTCGAGTTAAGAACTTTGCTTCAGGATGAGAACAGAAATTGTGCTCCGGCGGTGCAGTAGCAGCGGGAGGCCCATTAGCTAAAGTGGTGCTTCAGTTTCAGGTTAAGAACGGACCTCCAGAACAAATTAAGTACGTAACCCTGTATTTATAGACCGCCTTCCCAGGATGAGGCGGGAGAGAAGCCCTCTCAAGGTGACAAACAAGAATGCCGACATAAAATTTCATAGGGTTGTCTCCAACTAAGTTCTAACAATGGGTAGGCAAACTAAGGCCTGGGGTCCGGATCCAGCCCAATCAACTTCTAAATCCTGCCTGTGGGCGGTCCAGGAATCAGCATGTTTTTACATGAGTAGAATGTGTCCTTTTATTTAAAATGCATCTCTGGGTTATTTGTGAAGCATAGGAATTCATTCATTTTTTCCCTTCAAAATATAGTCTGGCCCCTCACAATGTCTGAGGGACAGTGGACTGGCCCCCTGCTGAAAACGTTTGCTGACCCCTATTCTAACTAATAGTAAACCCATTGAAATAAATCAACCTAGGGGAGTTGCATCAATTCATTTCTTTTTTAAAAAAATAATTTTTATTAAGTTTCTATTTACCAAATTAAACATATCATACCAATTAGTCCAAATTATATCAATACACATCATAAAGTCCAAATGTTTTCCGAATTATAAATTTTTGTGGGGGGTACCCATGCTTTGCGATCGGCAGGAGTCCAATCGTCTATATTTCTGCTGCTTTCATGTTTACAATGATGTTTCCAGTCCCATCTTCTCAACTCTTTGTCATTACTCATTTTCCTTTTCAGTCACCTCCGAGTTCTCTCCACAAGTGGATTGAAAGAAACAGTCTTATTTCTATCTCTGTGTGGACTTTGTAATGCTCTCTCGTAGATCTCTCACAGAAATCCAATAGTCCAGGCATTCCGTTCGAGCAGGCATTTGAGCAGACATTCGCCATCTTGTTCCACTCCAATGAAATACAGTCTAAATGTCCGCTCATTAACTTTCCAGACCCGATGCATCGTAAATTAGTCTCTCCAGGAGGATAATAGCCCTTTCAAATTTATGATCCCAACCTGATAACCAGTCCACGGCTCATCCTCCCTAGACCATATATCATGCAGCAAAGGTCTGCCTGTCCATACTGGATCACATTTCTTGCTGCGTCACAAAGAGAGCCTCTTTTCTTTCCAAATCTTTCACAGAATAAAATCTTTAATTCATATTATTCCCCCCCCCCCACACACAGTTCATTTTTAGTCCCACTTGCAAATTGGTCGTTGAGACGGTTCTTTAAGGGGGAGGATTGTTAGGTAATCACATGAAAAAATAGAAAGTCTTTCCCCCCCTTTCCGTTCCGTTCTACCTACCAACATGTCTGCGATTCTCTGATGTTATCTCTGTTCCTTCCGTCCTGATCTTCTTCATCTCAGTGGTAAAATTATTAGCAGATAAAAACACTCCTGACCTCTCTTGAAGCATGTGCGTTTACTTCTCCATTTTTTCTTCTTTTTAAGCAACGCAACCTGGTTCGCTCCTGAAAGCAGCTTCAGGGAGCTCCAAGCCTGTACGAGGGCTATCCGCCCAGTGCCTCTCACCACCTCCTTCATCCAAACTCGGGGGTGATTTATAGCAACCGCAGGCGAGGGCAGCATCTTCCCATTTCCCTGGGAAAATGAGGGAGACTGATTTACTCCCCATAATCAGCCTCTAATTACCTCATGCAAGCTGGATAGATGGTATTGTCAGCCATCTTCCAAGGCGCCCCTAGCGGCCCCCTGCATCAATTCATTTCAGTAGGTCTGCTCCAAGTATTACTAACATTGCATACGACTTGTAATGTAGCATTGTATTGGATCTGAGAAATCAATCAATCAGGTTTTAAAAAACAAATAACAGTGGTACATGCCACAATCTCCAAATGGCAAGAGACTCCAGGAAAACCTGTGCTTACCCAGGGTTTGGTTTTCTTGGAATGAAGATCAATGGAGGCTGCTGTGTCTTTGGGGATACATAGTTTTATTTAAGCATATATACATCCTGAGCATAGGATGGAAGGGCTCACAGCATTAACATCCCAACAGATACTGCTTCTCCATTAGGTTTCCTAGCACACAGCAAAACATGCCTCGGTGTCTCCAGTTTCCAGCATCAGCTAAAACTGCAACACACAGCCCCTTCCCCACCTGTAATTCTCTTCTCTAGGATGACAATCCATTCAGGTGAGATGGGAAAAGACCCACCCATTTGTCTCTATGGCAACAGAGCAACTTCTTTAGACATGTAAATGCAAGTATTTATCTGCCCAGCCAAGGCCATTATCTTGCAAAGAAACTGTTCCTTTTATATATATGGGTTTCCTTTTATATATTCTAACCTCAGATGCAGGATTACAGACCTGGAAGGAACCCATGAATATAATCCAGACTGGGTTAGAGCATGGTGCTATTAATGCTGAGATTGAAGTTTGATCCCCTTAAGGGAAAGCTGCATATTAGTGCATTGCAGGGGGTGGGATCCTCTGGGTCCCTTCCAATGCTACAATTCTATGCTTCTATGACACCCCTCCCCCCCAAAAAAACCACCACATTCAACAATATTTTAAATGACATGACTGAAGAGACCAGCTGTGCATCCCTTTGGAGGAAGTCAACATTTAAAAAACATAGAAAAAGCCCTATTATATCAGACACATGGCAAATATAATCCCTCATCCTGTTCTCATAGTGGCCAACCAGACAGTAGCAGGTAGCTCACACTGTCTCTGACTATTTATGCACTTAAAGAACATTTAAAGCACATGACTTTCCCCAAAGAATTCTATTTACTCCTCATGGAATTATGTTTCCCAGCACTCTTAGAAAACTACGGTTCCCACGATTCCTTGAGGGAAGTCGTGTCTGGTGTGTACATAGCCTGGTGGGAGAACCTGAAGGAGGGAGAGCAGTTCAATTCATTTTCCTGCCCTTCTCCTTTAAAAAGGAATGCAAAGCATACAGTGTGTCCCCCAATTGCCCCCCTCATTCCCCACTCCACACCCCAAAAAACTATCCCACCATTTCAGGGGGGGGGGGAGATTGGAACCCCAGTGTCTGGAAAGAAATTCCATCTGGAGAGTTTTTCATTTTTGGTAAGGATTCAAAACCAGTATGATGGACACAGAATGAATAGCAGGCCAGCAGATCATTAGATCAGCAGATCATGTGGTGGGAGTCATTTATTTACTTATTTTTCAGCTAAAGAACATTGCTTAAAGTGGTTGCATACCTCATGTTGTTATTTGTCCCTTTTCGACATGGTGACACTTCGAATCAGGAATGAAACAGGAAGTGGGACATTCCCTTTCCTACCTCCCCGTATAACCACAAGTTCCCTTCAGTGTATCCAAACATAGAGTGGAACAAGTTCAGCACAACAGAACAGAAAAATGAAAGGGTGGAAAGGAAATTCTTCTCCATTGGTCTCTGAGTGGGTAGCTGATATTTACAGGGGTTGGGGGGTTGGGGAGGGGAGTAGACTGCTGAATTTCTTCTCAAGTACACATAGTTCCTGGTCTATATAAGGTCAATTTGGGTAGGCTAATTTGTCAACTGACAAGTACTTTTGGATGACACATATGACGTTAAACCTGGTTGTGATGAAAAGGTTTGGGTGATCAGGAACATCCATGAGTGTGGCAAGTCATTTCCCTTTCTCCATAATCCAAGCTAGAGGCAGCACGTGATCAGTTATGGGCCAGAGTAGCAGTAATATTAATAATAATTTATTATTTATACCCCGCCCATCTGGCTGGGTTTCCCCAGCCACTCTGGGTGGCTCCCAACAGAACACCAATAACAATAATAAAAAAGCAAAAACATCAAACATTAAAAACTTCCCTAAACAGAGCTGCCTTCAGATATCTTCTAAAAGTCAGATAGTTGTTTATTTCCTTGACATCTGATGGGAGGGCGTTCCACAGAGCAGACGCCACTACTGAGAAGGCCCTCTGCCTGGTTCTCTGTAGCTTCACTTGTTGTAGTGAGGGCACTGCCAGAAGGCCCTCGGCGCTGGACCTCAATGTCTGGGCTGAATGATAGGGGTTGAGACATTCCTTCAGGTATACTGAGCCGAGGCCATTTAGAGCTTTAAAGGTCAGACCAACACTTTGAATTATACTTGGAAACATACTGGGAGTCAATGTAGGTCTTTCAGGACCAGTGCTATGTGGTCTCGGCAGCTACTCCCAACATGGTGTCTTCCAGATGTTGTGGACTACATTTCCCATCAACCCCAGCCAGCATGGCCAACAGCCATGGATGATTGGCATTTTGGTCCACAGATCTGGAGCGGCCCACAATGATGATGACCAGCAACTGGATTTAGGCAGCCTCCCCTGCCCCGCCCCCCCCCCCATGATCAAATGTCCCTCTTTGTACACATTTCTTGGCTGGAGAACTGCATTGCTGGGGAACCCCCAAGGGGAGAAGGCTCACACCCAGGGGACTGGGGGGTGATGATGAGAAGAGAGAAAAGACTGGGAAGAGGAGGTGTTGAAAGCTGGACTGGTAACATGGTTCAAGTGAGCAGGAAAAGTCTGTGGCAGAGAGCAGTCCAGAATGAGAGGCAGAAGTGGATGCTGGAGAGGAGGAGAAGCTGGTCTCCCAGAACCAGAAGAGGTATAAAGAGGGCAGAGCAGGGACAGACCAAGTGACAACTTCTCAGAGAGTGAGGTGGAAAGTGAGGTGGAATAATGTACAGTCATACCTCTAGTTGCATGTTAGGTTCATGTTGTGGATTTTCGGGTGGCAAACCCGGAAGTGTATACAGTGGTACCTCAGGTTACATATGCTTCAGGTTACATACACTTCAGGTTACAGACTCCGCTAACCCAGAAATAGTACCTTGGGTTAAGATCTTTGCTTCAGGATGAGAACAGAAATCATGCTCTGGCGGCACAGCAGCAGCAGGAGGCCCCATTAGCTAAAGTGGTGCTTCAGGTTAAGAACAGTTTCTTTTTTTTTTCCAAATGAATTTTTATTATTAAACATAGTACATAGAACATAACACAGAACAAAACAACAACAACATACAACAAAAAATATAATAATTTCATATCGTTTTCCTAACTTCTTTCTCTTTTGAACTTCCCTCAGCTGTCCCGTAAATCATCCGTGTTCATCACATTCTTTACGCATTCCTCAAACTTGTATTGACATTATTTATCTCTTTTCCTCCTATTCCCTTTAGACAATACTTGCTGCTTTTTTACAGTGCTTCTTTAAATCCCTTAAGCGTCATCTGTCCTTTACTTATGCTCTCCAGATACTCTACAAATTTCTCCCAGTCCCCGATGAACTTTTGGTCTCTTAAGTATCTGATCTTCCCTGTCATTTTATCTAGCTCTACATATTCTAGCAATTTTGTTCTCCAGTCTTCTACAGTCGGTATATCCTGTTGTCTCCATCTCTGGGCCAATACCATTCTTGCAGCCGTAATTGCGTATCTAAAAAATTTACAGTCCTCTCTTTTAATCTCCTTTCCCACCATTCCTAACAGAAAGACCTCTGGCTCCTTCCTAAACGTATATTTTAAAATCTTCTTTAACTCATTATATATTTTTCCCCAGAAGTCTTTCACCTTCCCGCAGCCCCACCACATGTGATAAAACGTGCCCTCCTTATCCTTACACTTCCAGCACCTATTGCATGTCTTATACATCTTCGCCAATTTCACCGGTGTCATATACCATCTATAGAACATTTTCATCGTGTTCTCTTTTAACGTCATACATGCAGTGAATTTTAAACCCTCTTTCCATAGTTTTTCCCATTCCTCGAATTCTATATTATGGCCCACATCCTTTGCCCAACTGATCATTACCGACTTAACCTCTTCGTCTGCCAGGTTCCAGTCTAGCAGCAGTTTGTACACTTTAGATAGATTTTTCATATCATTATTTATAACCTCTTTCTGAAATATCGATTCCTTCTCCATAAAACCTCGCTCTTTACCGTCTTTTTTAAACACCTCATTCATTTGGAAATAGAGCATCCAATCATCTACATATTCTTTCACCTGCTCATACGATTTTATTTTCCACTTTCCCCCTTCTTTATATAACAGTTGATCATATGTTATCCACCTATTTCCCCTATTTGGTCTCTTTATGCTCTTTACTTCTAGGGGTGATAGCCAGCGTGGTGTTCTAGGTTCTAGCAGATTTTTATATCTGTCCCATACTTCAATTAAGGGGCCTCGAAAGATGTGGTTCTCAAAGCCCTTGTGGGCTCTCTTTTTTTCGTGCCATAGGTAGGCGTGCCACCCAAATCTATTGTTGAATCCCTCTAGATCCAGCAACTCGTTATTCTCCAATTTAATCCACTCTTTCGTCCAGCAGAGACAAGAGGCCTCGTAATATAGCTTTAGATCCGGCAGGGCAAAGCCGCCTCTTTCTTTTAAGTCTGTTAGCAACTTAAATTTAATTCTCGGCTTTTTGCCCTGCTATATGTATTTCGAGATCACTCTTCTCCACTCCCTAAAGATCTTACTTCCCTTAATTATAGGGATAGTCTGAAATAAGAATAATATCTTGGGGAGCACATTCATTTTGATAGTAGAGATTCTTCCCCAAAATGACAACTTCAGTTTTCCCCACATCTCCAAGTCCTTTTTGATTCCCTTCCAGGCTGGTTCATAATTGTTTTTATATAGGTCTATGTTTTTGGGGGTTATCCAAATACCCAGGTATTTTACCTTCTTAACCACTTCTATTTGGGTTTGTAGTTGTAATGCTTCTATTTGTTCTTGAACCATATTCTTGACCATCATTTTTGTTTTATTCTTATTAAGTTTGAAGCCTGCCAAATTTCCAAACTGTTCCATTTCCTCCAAAACTGCTTTTATCGTACTTATTGGTTCCTCGATCATTATAACCAAGTCATCTGCGAATGCTTTGATCTTATATTCGTTCTGGCCGATTGTCACTCCCTTTATAATCTTGTTTTGTCTAATCGAGTTCAAAAGAACTTCTAAGGCCGTTATAAAAAGTAACGGCGAGAGAGGGCATCCCTGTCTCATTCCCTTTTGTATCCTTATTTCTTCTGTGGCCGTGTTATTTATAATCAGTTTGGCTTTCTGTTCTGTGTAGATAGCTCTTACTCCATTAAGAAAATCCTTGCCTAACTCCATATGTTCCAAATTCTTCAGCATAAAGTCCCATCTTATATTGTCGAATGCCTTCTCGGCATCGACGAACATCATTACAGCTCTTTTATCAATCCTGTCAGACAGATATTCCATCATATTAACTATATTTCTTATATTGTCTTTCATCTGTCTGTTGGGTATAAAGCCGGTCTGGTCTTTATGTATGATTTCTACCAGGATCTTTTTCAACCTCTTTGCAAGGATTGCAGCGAATATCTTATAGTCTAAGTTTAGGAGTGAGATCGGCCTGTAATTTTTGACTTGGGTTAAATCTGAGTCCTGTTTTGGAATAAATGTAATGTACGCCTCCTTCCATGTTTCCGGGATCTCTCCTTCTTTCAGAATATTGTTCATCACCTCCTTCAATGGTGTTATCAAAATTGGTTCCATTTCCTTATAATAACAGGCAGTGAATCCATCCGGCCCTGGGGCTTTCCCCCTCTTTAGCTCTTTAATCACCTCTTTTATCTCTGCTGCCTCAATTGGGGTATTCAGCTGCTCTCTTTTCCCATTCGGTATCATTTGTATCTTTTTCTCCTTCAGGTATCTCTCCACTTTCCTCGAGTTGTTTCTTTCTGTATTTTTGTATAATCTTTGGTAATACTCCAAGAATCCCTTTCTAATCGCCTTCGGATTAGTAACCTCTTCTCCGTCTATTATGATCTTATTTATTATGTTCTGTTCTTTCCTTTTTTTTAGTTGCCATGCTAGCCATTTTCCTGATTTATTTGCAAATTCGAAATTCCTTTGTCTCAGCTTCTTTATATTCCACTCCACTTCTCTATTAATTATAGTGGCAAACTGTGCTTGTAAAATTTTGATCTTCTCTTTTATCTCCACATTGTTTGGTTTCTTAATTAATTTTTGTTCATTATCCATAATTTGCTTCAAGATTTCTTTTTTCCCTTTCTCTCTATTTTTATTTTTGATTGAATTTTGTTGAATGAAAAAGCCTCTCATTACTGCCTTACTGGCATCCCAGACAACTTTATTCTTTGTACCTTTGTTGCAATTGTCTATAAAGTATTCTGATAATTCCTTTTGCGCTTTTTCCACTATTTTCTGGTCGTCTAGGAGATAATCTTTCATTCTCCATCTGTAGGTTCTTTCTTCGAAGCTTTTTAGTTCAAATTCTATTGGGTTATGGTCAGAGATTACTTTCGGTTGAATTTCTATCCGTTGGGTTCTTGATGTCAATTCACTCGAGATCCAAATCTGGTCAATCCTTGACATTGATTTATTCGGTTCGGAATAGTACGTAAATTGTTTATCTAATGGGTGCTTAAGACGCCAAATGTCTATCAAATTGCAACTCTCAATCATTGAAAAGAAGGACTTTGGTAGTCTTCCCTCTTTGCTTTTACCTTCCCTGCATCTGTCCATTTCTAATGAAGTCACTCCATTCATATCCCCCATAAGAATTATTTTCTGATCCAAATGTTCCAATAGTTTTTCCTCTAGCTCTTTGTAGAATTCTGTCTTATTTCCGTTCGGTGCATAGACCCCAACAATAATCAGATTTTCTCCCTGCCAATTGATTCAAACCGCAATTATCCTTCCCTCTTCATCCTTGAAAATTTGTTGTGCCTCAATTTGTTTCCTAATGTATAAAATCACTCCTCTTTTTTTCACCTTATCTGACGCTATGAATTCATTTCCCAGTCTTTTATTGATTAAGATTCTTTTGTGTTTTCTTGCTACATGTGTCTCTTGTAGACATATGATATCTAAGTTTTTCCTTTTTAGAAATTGTTCAATTCTGTTCCTTTTCTTTTTTTCATTCATTCCATTTATGTTCCAATTCCAAATTTTTAACGCCATGATGTCTTATATGAGTGAGGTCTAATTATTTGCCTAGAAGTTGTCTGCCTCTTTTTCCTCTTCGTCTTCCTCTTCGTCCGATTCAGGTTAAGAACAGTTTCAGGTTAAGAATGGACCTCCAGAACGAATTAAGTACTTAACCCGAGGTACCACTGTACTTCCGGGTTTCGCCACGCGCAGAAGCGTTCTGCATGCTTCACGCATGCTCAGGAGCACTCTATTGCATGATGTGCAGGAGCGCTCTATTGCATCACGTGCACACGCAGAAGCGCTGCTCTACTTACGGACTTTTCGGGGTGCAAATGGCACCCCGGAACAGATTGCGTCTGTAAGTAGAGGTAACACTGTCATGAGAAAGTCATTGTGTAACTTATGTAATTGTACCCCAGAGGCCAGCAAGACAAATAATGTTGTTTTTGGCAGAAGACAAACTGTGGTGGAACAGAAACAGCGCTGCATGCAATGACTATAAGGTGGAATGGAAAACCATGCAAAATCATACCTCTACTTTATTCGCAGTTCTCCATGGGAGGATTGGTCCCTCATAGTTTGGTGTTACCCAGGCCACTGACATAAGTTAAACTATAGTACAGTTGGCCAGGAAAATGCTGCTATTTACTATAGTGGCTGCATTTGAACACCACATGTTTCCACAGAAGATTAGAGATATGGCTCCTCCCCCCCCAAAAAAATAAGCTTCCCTCAGATATCTTGTTGCTACCTTCCCCAAGAGATTTTGCTGGAAGATTCAGGTCAGGCAAAGGAAAGTAATTCTTCACATAGTGCATAGTTAAACTAAAGAGCCCACTCCCACACGAGGCAGTGAGCACAACCAACTTGTAAGGTTTTAAAAGAGGGTTAGAGAAATTCATGGAGGACAAGGCTACGACTGGCTAGTGATTGGTTGGTGATTGCTATCTTCTGCGTCCACCGTCGGTGGTGGTATGCTTCTGAATACCAGTTGCTAGAAACAGCAGGAGGCCAAGAGGGCTTGTGTGTTGGGTTCTGCTTGAAGGTTTTCTGCAAACACCCAGTTGGCCACTGTAAGAACAGAATGCTGGACTAGGTGGACCATTTTGAGTACAGTTTTTGAGCACGCTTTTCCAGGTTGACGCTATAGAAATGATCCCTGAAAGTGTAGTGGTCCAACACATTTCCAGACCATGACACAGCTAGAGGGAGAAGAAGCCAGATGCCTCACTTACCTCCTGCGTTGGGTATATTCTTAGTATATTCCCTCCCTCCCTCCCTCCCTCATCTTTTGCCTTATTCATTTCACTGTAGAAGGGACCACTGGCTTCAGGATCTGCCCCTCCCAATATTTTTAGTGGAATCTTTTAATGGACTTCTAACCGAAGCCTAGAATGTGTCACTTGGTACATAGAACATTTACTTTTCCACCAAGACTATAAGATCGGGACATACACACAAATGGTCAGAAAACAGATGAATAATGTCCTAATAATAAAGCCCTCTACTCCCCAGGTGTTTCTTGTTATTTCCTTGCTACTCTGCAAAGCTTCACATATTCACATTAATATGGTGTTGTCTACAGGCAGACTGAGGGTGACTCCAGGCTGTCATTCTTTTGCTGAAGGGATTAAAGGGAATGTAGGAGATTTAGGTTTGCTCAGTTAAAGTGGACTGAAGTCATCAATTGCCCTAAGGCACATCCGGACCATACATTTAAAGCACACGGGTTCTCCCGAATAATAATGGGAACAGTGGTTTCTTAAGGGTCTTGGGAACTGTAGCTCTGAAAGGCATAAACTACGGTTCTCGTGGTTATTTTGGGGGAAGCCACAAGTGTTAAATGTGCTTTAAATGTATGGTGTGGATTTATTTATTTAATTTTTTGCAGTTAGGAAAGTGATGAGGAAGTGCAAAGTTGTATAACTGGCCTGCAATCAAATCAGAACACATACTTAGTAGAGACTGAATGTAGTCTAACCTCTGTAGAAGCTTTGTGCAAGGAAAGTGGGAATGATGCTCCGTAAAGGCCACTTGCCATAATTCTGGTGGAATAATAATAATAATAATAATAATAATAATAATAATAATAATAATAATAATTTATTTATACCCCGCCCATCTGGCTGAGTTTCCCCAGCCACTCTGGGCGGCTTCCAATCAAGTGTTAAAAACAATACAGCATTAAATATTAAAAACTTCCCTTAACAGGGCTGCCTTCAGATGTCTTTTAAAGAGAAGATAGCTGCTTATATCCTTCACATCTGATGGGAGGGTGTTCCACAGGTGGGTGCCACTACCGAGAAGGCCCTCTGTCTGGTTCCCTGTAACCTCACTTCTCGCAATGAGGGAACCGCCAGAAGGCCCTCGGCACTGGATCTCAGTTTCCAGTGGTATCGGTGGCCCAGCCTGGCCTGGCTGCCTGGGGACTGAGGGAGGGAAGCAGCTAGCCCACGCAGTTCAGTTCAGTATTGCCTCTGAATAACAACTGCAGAGAATCACAAATGGAAGAGAGCGACTGCACTCAAGTCCTGCTTGTGGGCTTCCCATGGCCACTGAGATAACTGATGCTGGACTAGGTGGATCTTTGGCCAAATACAGCAGAGCTTTTCTTATGAGGGTACCAGTTTGGGAAAGTCTGAACTACGCTGTATAGTTCAAACTCAACAAGATTTCTCCGAGCCCTTTAAGAATTGCCTGAGGGAGAATTTTGGTATCAGAAGTTCTACACCCTCATGTCCAAACGGCTGATGTAATGAGTTGAGTGGGGAGTGGAACTGATTTTTCTTCTTCTTGCTACTCAACTAACTGAAAGGCTTGTCAGATTAAAGCCAGCCCTAGAAATGTTATTCCTAGCACTCGACTCACCGACTGCAATGTCAATATTTGTGAACAGGGATAGGTCCTGCAAACTGCAGCTCTTCACCAAATGAACTACGCCATAAGAATTCTGAGGATGCTGATTCATAGGCTCAGAGAGCTGGGAGAAACCTGAAATAGATCATCTAGTCTCACCTTCCCTGTCCCCAAAGAAGGAACATCTACCCACCAGTTCCCCTACTAATCAAGTGGACCCTTCCAGGGTCAAGCGATGACTTCCAGACCACAGGCTATCACAATGGCAGGTGCGCTGCCACAGGTTGACTGTCGGGAGCAGAATGTTGGAAGGTTCTGGACTTTCAAGAGAAAGTGCTTACTCAGGCAGCCCATACTTAAATTATGGAATTGACTATGAAATCGCTACAAGATCTGGTGATGGCTACCCGCTTGGATGGCTTTAAAAGAGGTTTCAACAAATTCATGGAGGACAAGGCTATCAATGACTCTTAGCCATTGATGGCTATGTGCTTTTGAATGCCAGTTAATGAAAACTGCAGGAGCAGAGAGTGTAGCTGTGCTCAGGTTTTGCTTGTGTGCTTCCTACGGGCGTCTGGTTGGCCACAGTTAGAATAGGATGCTGGACTAGATGGTCCATTGGCCTGATCCAGCAGGCTCTTCTTATCTTCTTCTTGTTGTTGTTGTTTAGTTGTGTCCGGCTCTTCGTGACCCCCTGGACCAGAGCACGCCAGGCACTCCTGTCTTCCACTTCCTCCCGCAATTTAGTTAAACTCATGCTGGTAGCTTCAAGAACACTGTCCAACCATCTCGTCCTCTGTTGTCCCCTTCTCCTTGTGCCCTCCATCTTTCCCAACATCAGGGTCTTTTCCAGGGAGTCTTCTCTTCTCATGAGGTGGCCAAAGTATTGGAGGCTCAGTTTCAGGGTCTGTCCTTCCAGTGAGCACTCAGGGCTGATTTCCTTCAGAATGGATAGGTTTGATCTTCTTGCAGTCCATGGGACTCTCAAGAGTTTCCTCCAGCACCATAATTCAAAAGCATCAATTCTTTGGCGATCAGCCTTCTTTATGGTCCAGCTCTCACTTATCTTCTTATAGCCTTAGATAATGGACAGTCCATTACTGAATAATAGCAGCCAAGCAAAATAAGTAAGAACACAAGAAGTGCTCTGCAGGATCAAATCAAAGTTCCATTATGTCCTGCCTCCTGCTTCCCACAATGGCCATACGAAAGCTTCTGGGAAACCTGAAATTGTGAAGGCAGCATAGATGCTAACAAGCGTCCTTGACGTGACCCAACCAGATGCCTAAGAGATACTTCTCTTTATGACTCGGTGATTCTCTTTATATCTTGGTGTCTCTTTATGACTTGATGTCCAAAATGAACCTATTTATTAGGAATGGGAAAATCCATCATATGTAGAATGTGGAATATAGAAATAAAAATATTGTGTAAAATATGATGGCCGCTGTTTGGTTGGTGCCAAACCATGGCAGGGCCTTTTCAGTAGTGGTTCCCTGGTTGCGAAATGCCCTTCCTAGTGAGGTGTTCCTGTCTATAAGGAATTTGAAAACATCCCTGTTTGCTCAGGCCTTGCGTGGCTGAGGAGTGTTGCTCTTGGCAATCTTGAGATCACTGTTTGGAAGTATGTTTTTACTTGTAGCTGCTTCTAGATCAGGGGTCGGCAACCTAAGGCCCATGGGCCAGAAGTGGCCCACGGGGGTCGTTTAACTGGCCCACGAGCCACCCCTGAACCGAGCCACCTGCTCAGTGAGTCCCCGCATGCTGTGCTAAACCAGCACAGTGCAGGAACTCGCTTCCGCGGCACTGGAAATCCTGTTTGCGCAGACGCAGATGCCAGAAATTGCAGGCAGGCGCAATTACACACACACATGCGATCCATCCCACAGAGGGATCTCCGCTGGAGTGAACTGGCCCAGGCAAAGTAAACCTTGCTTACCACTGCTCTAGATGTTTGCAATTGTTCTTAGGATATTTTAATCTGTTTTAGCATTGTTTCTTTATAAATTGTAATCCATTTGCTACCCTGGGTTCTTTGGGGAAGGAAGAGTTGGATTATGATGATGATATTAATATTAATATTAATATTAATATTATTACTGTGTTGGCCCAAATATAAGCTGCACCTGCAAATAAGCTGCAACTTTAAAATTCATGGGGGGGGGGGAGAGAATACTCGAATATAAGCCACTCTCTTAAAATTCTGCAGCCAACCACACCCATAAATGGCAAATGTAGAAGAAAATCCTACAGATATTATAAAAGCCAATTTTTGTAAGGTCGCGAATTTAAGGCACACTTTAACTTTTCATGGTCAGAATGTGGGGGAAAAAGTGTGACTTATATTCAGGCCAATATGGGAATAATAATTGTAGCTCTCTCATTGTAAGGAGGAACCCAGTCCTGTATTAAAGCACATCATTGGCCCATCTAGCTCTAATTGGTTGGCAATGGCTCTCCAGAGTTTCACACAGGGGGGTCTTTCTCAGCCCTATCTGCAAATGCCAGGGATTAAACCTGGGACCTTTGGCATACAAAGCTCTGCCATTATTGAGCTAGTCCAGATCCAGCTCAGGCTGCAATGCATCTTTCTTTGGTTTTCCTTCTTTCTTTCTCTTTGCTCAGTCCCCCAGCCCCTGCCAAGAGAAAGGCTTCTAGTATGTTGATTTTGTTTTCCTTTCCTTATGGGGGAGAATGATTTCGCACATAATTATAACAGCCGCAGAGAGATTGTGCGAAGAGCACATTACTGGAAATTGCAAGAGAATGAACAAGGAAAAGCCTGTGTTTTTTTTAGCGTCAGCAACTGGGAGAAAGACTCCAGACTGCAAGTGGTTGGAGGAGAAGGACAATGTGTGGTGTTCAGGCTGCAAGAAAGGAACCCTTCAAGGGAGTGAGGTAGGTCTTCCAGGTGCTGAGATGAACTGAGCCAGAATGGACCACAGCATTGGCCCCGATACATCTGCTGGGTATTAGGGGGTTGCTTTTTTGCAAGAGGCCTCCATCATGATTATGTGCAAAGAACAGAGGATTGTCCCTTGCATCAATGAGGTACCAGATATACTCTTCTCTGCCTGTGGGTGTCAGCAGTGGTGGCTGATGTCCATTGGGACTGATACGATGGAAGGCAGGGAGCCCGACAGTAGGGGGCGCTGCAGCCAATGACAGGTGGAGTCTACTATTTCTCATTTTGACCCGATTCTCCTCCCTGCTGATTTCGACAAGGGGCGACACTGAGACTACGAAGGAGGAGGAATAATAATAATAATAATAATAATAATAATAATAATAATAATAAATTTTATTTATACCCCACCCTTCCCAGCCAAGACTGGGCTCAGGGCGGCTAACACCAGGTATAAAAACAATTGATTAAAATACAACTTAAAAACAAGATTAAAATACATTAAAACGAAGCCTCATCTCAGTAGAAACTCAAATCAAAAACTTTTGGGGCATGAAAACCTCCAATCTTCACCAAGGCCAACTATCCAGACTGGTCCTACGTCAGCCAGGAAAAAAAAGCCAGGGAAGTCCCCAAATAGGAGTTCCATCACAGAAGGAGAAAGGAAAAAGGAAAGAGGGGGGAGGGGATCAAGTTGATTCCAAGCCAAAGGCCAGGAGGAACAACTCTGTCTTACAGGCCCTGCGGAAAGAAATCAGATCCTGCAGGCCCCTGGTCTCATGAGACAGAGCGTTCCACCAGGCTGGAGCCGGAAGCCGATAGTGTCACCCTCTAGTCTGCACCCCATAGACCAGCCCCCACTGCAGTACATGATGGCAAACTAGCACACCCTATGGGACTCATTGGCCTTGATGTCGCTAATACTTCTTCTCTGCTAACAAAGAGGTTCTTCTCCTGCCCATCTCTGGTCTCCTGGTATGTTTTAGGGTGAGACTGTGTGCGTGAACATCAGACACTTGGGTCGCTGTAGTGTCTGCATCCCCACTTCTCCCTCCAAGCCACATAGTTTGCTTTCATGTCTGGAGTTTTGAGGTAGGAGTCTTGGCAGAAACAAGGAAAAGATTCCCGAAGAGCAAAAGTGGAGTTGGAAAGGTAAAAGTGATGCCAACTCACTGGATTTTTCTTACGTGCTTGCTTCTGGCCTCTCAGCAGCTCCGCTTTGCTGCTTTGCAGTAAGTTGGGTGTCAGCTTTCTCTCTCTTTAATAATAATAAAAAAAGTTTTATTGTTTATACCCCACCCATCTGACTGGGTTTCCCAAGCCACTCTGGGCGGTTCCCAACAGAATATGAAAAACACGATAAAACATCAAACATTAAAAACTTCCATAAGCAGGGCTGCCTTCAGATGTTTTCTAAAAGTCAGATAGTTGTTTATTTCCTTGACATCTGTTGGGAGGGTGCCACTACCAAGAAGGCCCTCTGCCTGGTTCCCTGTAACCTCACAGGGAGGGAACCACCAGAAGGCCCTCGGAGCTGGACCTCATACATCCTCAAACATACGTCTGCAGGATCTATCCGAGGTGAATTTGTACACCACTGCCCAAACCCGGAGCGGTAGAATTGTAAAGGACCCTGAGGATCATCTAGTCCAATGCAGGAATCTTCAGCTGTCCCGTATGGGGATCGAACCTGCAACCTTGGCATTAACAGCACTCTAACCCAGACCCTCCAGGTGTCCCTATTTTCCAGGGACGTCTCTGATTTAGAGAAGCCATCCCAGTTTCTGATTTGATCCCAGAATGTCCCGCTTCTCCTTAGGATGTCCCTATTTCCATTGGAGAAATGTTGGAGGGTATGGAGTTATCCAAAGCCTGATCCGTCTGAAGGCAATCCTGTATAGGGAAGGGTTTTTAATGTTTAATGTTTTATTATGTTTTTATATGCTGGAAGCTGCCCAGAGTGGCTGGGGCAACCCAATAAGATGTGTGGGGTATAAATAGCAAATCTATCATTATGGAATGGGACATCCCTATTTTCATGGGAGAAATGTTGGAGGGTATGTTAACCAACTGGGGTGGGTGGGAGGGCATGATTGGTTCCATATCAGGACGTGTAAGCTATTGTTAGGGCCTGGGCCATATCCTCTAATCCAGGGGTGAGGAACTTGGGCTTGGGGCCTGAATGTGGCCCTACTTTGTGGTCTCCCTCATGGCACAAGTAAGAGACCTCAGGTGTGAGGTCCAAGGGTGGCCCTCCAGGCCTCTCTAATCTGTCCCTCAAAAATCTTCATAGGCTACTCCCTCAGAGCCCTGCTGCATAGACTTCTCAAGTGCTTTCACCTGTCTGGAATGTATCCTTGAACTAGCACCAGCCCTCCCATTAGCCCCACTGAGGCAGTCACCTCAGACGGTAGGCTGGGGACAGCTTTAAGGCACAGCAAATCTGGAAAGGGAGGATCATCCTCATGTGTAGTGCTGGTTTTATGTATAGGCTAAGTAGGCTGAAGCCTAGGGCCTCTAAATCTAGGGGGCCTCGCCAGCCCACACACTCCCCAGCGGGCAGTCTCCCCTCTCCCCAAATTGCAAACCCAAGACTTCATGCAAGGACAGGGCAACTCAGGCCTCTAAATCTAGGGGTGCTAATGTCTAAATCTAGTGCTAATGTCTGGCTAGGGTGAAGGTGGCCATCCTCTTATATACCTGCTGGGATTGACAAGGCATCTGACCCTCACCTGAATCTTATAACTCTCCTGACAGGTGATTTGGTCTGCAGTCAGTGTGGAAATAAAGGATGAGATTGCCCACCAGATTCCAGGCACTCTACTATTCAAATTAGGCTCCCGTGTTTTTATTACAATCCCCTTCTCAGTTAAGTAATCAATTTTAATCTGGAATTTAAATTCTCAAAACTTTCTTATTTCTTAATTCGAGCAAGTAAACTATTGCTCTCACTTCATTACAAACAGTATTTCTACCTGCAACACACTTGAGCAAACCTGCTCCTCTTCCTTTCACAGATATTTTGTTGTCATTTGCAACTGTAGCTGCCTCTGATTAGTTATCATTTAACTCTTGGGGGAAATAATTAGCATCACACGTCATGTGCATGGAAGTTGCCGAACCAATTAAACAACTAGAAGGATTACTGTTAATAGCACCAGTTTCCCTATAATTTGATATTGCTGGATAGTTTTGATGAACTGCAAAAGCTTTTTTAGTTTGAGTTCTGTTGCCACCCTGGAACTTTTCTTTATTAGTGCCTTTGTTTTGTACGATTCCTTGCAAATGAAGCAAAACAACTTTTCTGCTTGTTTATGTTGATAAAAGGTTTAAAAAGTTCAGTTATTGCAAAAGTTTTTCAGTGTTAATTTTATGCATTTTTTAAAAATCACTATGGTATTTAACAATAATATCTTATGTCCTTTAGAGGAGAAATTGTGAATTGCAGAATTTTAAATGCCCGTCATCATCCTTGCCTTCGCTCAGTTTTGTTTGTAACACTCTTCCATTTTCTTCGAGTTGTAAGGGTGGGGGGTGGGGAGGGGCCTCACAAGTGGAGTAGCCTAGGGCCTCTCTTCATCTACTGTATTTTTCGCTCCATAAGACGCACCTAGTTTTTAGAGGGGGAATGCAAGAAAAAAAAAATTCTTTAAAGGGAGTGCTGAGAAGAGCCTGTATGCATCCCAAGCTCTGCTCAGCGCTCCCTTTCACGAGCCGCGTGGAGCGCGTGTGCGGCGCTTTCAGGCTTTTCCCCGAGGAGGGAGAAGGGCAGCCTGTCACTTTTCTGGGAGGTGGGGGTGTGGCTAAGCCAGAAGCTAGAACAGCAAGAGGGAGCGCAGCGATCCCTCTCGCTGTTCTGGCTTCTGGGACAGTTGTGCAGCCTGCATTCACTCCATAATATGCACACACATTTCCCCTTACTTTTTAGGAGGGAATAAGTGTGTCTTATAGAGCGAAAAATACGGTAAATCTGGCCCGGCTCACCTGCCTTTGCACTCCTCTTCTGGCTGAGGATAAGAGCCTGCACCACTGCCATCCCAGTCACCCCCTGAGCAGGAAGGTCACTCTGCTGCTGCCTGCTCCTCTCTGGTCTCCTTTTTTCTTCCTTGTCATCTTTTGCACACAGGCCACCTCCAGTTGCCTCAGGCAGCTCTGCCACTGGAAAGAGCACAGGGAACACCATTTTCTGATTTGCCTCAAGCAGCAAAATGCATTGGGCCAGCCCTGCCTTGGGGAACCTGCCAGCGACACTTCTGCCTGTATCTTGAGCAGGCAGAAGGAAAATTCAACATTATTTTTTTTAAAAAAAGTTTCATAGTGAAGAGTGTGCCTCTGGGTTTTCATTTGAGATAGCTGGGCCT
Organism: Podarcis gaigeae; assembly: GCF_964106915.1. Classification (NCBI taxonomy): domain Eukaryota; kingdom Metazoa; phylum Chordata; class Lepidosauria; order Squamata; family Lacertidae; genus Podarcis; species Podarcis gaigeae. Next base: position 18,821,033 of record NC_139690.1, read on the forward strand.
CAGTGATCAGACGTCAAGGTTCAAGCTCTTGCCATCAATCCTCCTAATGAAGAGCGTGCTTGTATTTACATAGAAACAATTTCTCAAGGAAGTGCAAAATGTGCTGATCTCAGTGGTTCAGCCACTCTTTATCTTCAGAGTGGGGTGGATAGCAGTTCCGGATGTCTTGTCTCAGGTGCCTGAGCCAGGAAGCCGATGTCCACAAGAACCTGGCAGGGAAACAGCAATTCCTGGGACACCCATTTCAGAGAAGAACGGGAAGTCCTGGCCTGCTTGCTTAACAGTGATCTCCTGTTGTACAGCTTTAGGACACCCTCCCTGCACTCTGATGACTGCAAGAGCTGTTTGCTACCCAACACTTTCCAATGCACAATCTTACTTCCACTTTGCCAAACCTTTATTAGTCATTACAAGTACAGTAAAGGTAAAGGGACCCCTGACCATTAGGTCCAGTCGTGGCCAACTCTGGGGTTGCGGCGCTCATCTCGCTTTATTGGCCGAGGGAGCCGGCGTACAGCTTCAGGGTCATATGGCCAGCATGACTAAGCCGCTTCTGACGAACCAGAGCAGTGCACGGAAATGCCGTTTACCTTCCCGCCAGAGAGGTACCTATTTATCTACTTGTACTTTGATGTGCTTTCGAACTGCTAGGTTTGCAGGAGCAGGGACCGAGCAATGGGAGCTCACCCCATCACAGGGATTCGAACTGCCGACCTTCTGATCGGCAGGTCCTAGGCTCTGTGGTTTAACCCACAGCACCACCCGCGTCCCTATTACAAGTATAGGCCATCATAAAACATCCATATATAAAAATTAAAAATATATGCAATACAGTCGTACCTTGGAAGTCGAACGGAATACGTTCCGGAAGTCCGTTCAACTTCCAAAATGTTTGGAAACCAAAGCACGGTTTCTGTGGAAGCCCCGTCAGATGTTCGGGTTCCAAAGAACGTTCACAAACCGGAACACTCACTTCCAGGTTTGCGGCGTTCAGGAGCTAAAACATCCGAGCACCAAGGCATTTGGGATTCAAGGTATGACTGTAAATACAAATAAACATCCATTTCTTCCTGCTAAGTAACCAATGCACAATCAACTTCTTTTGGCCCAAATATATTTCATTTATAGGTTGTGGGTCTCTCTCTTGCAGAGTCATTCCTCATCCCAAAACAGCCTTATGCCTCTTCTAATCCTTTCAGAGCACATGCCTTGTATGCAGGAGATCCTGAGTTCACATCCAGTGTTAAAGGGATCACATAGCAACTGCCTAAGACAGTTTGCAACCTGAGGCAGAGGAGCAAATGCCCCCCCATCACAGTCCCAAGGTGCAGAACTCCCAAGGCCAGTCAATTTATTGTGGCATTAGGAGCATATGAAAGGATCTCCTATGCAAATACAGTTCTCTACGCATGTACATGCCCCATTCATGTGTTCCACTGAATGCCCAGGCATCATGGACAGAGCTGCCATATGTCTGGAATCTGCTGGACATAGCCAGGATTCGCCCTTTGAAAATGGCGTCTGGGCGAAATTTTTAAAAAGCGGCTAATGACGTACGGAAGTGTTGTCAGCTAAGGTTGCCCAGGTTGTTCTTTTCCTTAAAAAATAGGTAAAGACTTCTCCTTTTTTGAGATTTTGCACGCACAAATAGCTAATCAACTTTGCCAAAAAAAGAAGTTCAACAACCCTAATCGTGGGACAAGGCCAGAGGGACGTGCTGATATTCAGGAGTATGGCTCCTTGGCTTTGCGCCCTGCTCAGGTATTCACCGAACCCATGTTTGTGTGACAAGGAGCATGGTTGCGCAAGCACATTTGAACGAAGGGAACTTGCTTGTGGGATTTTCCGCCCTCACCCAGTTCCATTTCATTTGTTGCAGAGAACCCTGGTACTTTTCCATTCCCCCTGGAGCGCATGAGGTGAGGGCCTGTGTGCAGTCATTTAACCGAGTCAAAGCCATACACCGCCTCAGAACCTTGTAACCTGGCCTGGCCCCAGCAGTCAGGTTTGTCCTCCACACATCATTCCCTCTGCCCTCGGACTTATTTCCATCTTCTAGCAGGGCAGGGTTTTGGAATGCAGCCGAGGCGTGGCTCTCCTCGCTGGAGATGAAGATGTCAACTGCTGACAGGACTTAAAAGAAGTGGAGGAATTTAGCAAGGCGGGAGTAAAATTCAGCACTCTGGAGGGACTGTGAAAGCTGCTGGAATGTTTTGAGGGTCTTCTTGGGAGTTGTGCCACAGTATCAACTGGGTCATAGATAGGGATGGGCATATCTGTACCATTTGCTTTCTCTACATTTGTCATTTTCCCCATCTTAAATTCAGTTCCTCACATTTCCACATCAGGTTGAATTTTTTTAGAAAATGTGTGGATTTCAAAGGATGGCTGCATACCATCCAACATTTCTCTGATGAAAAGAGGGGTGTCCTATTCAATAATAATAATAATAATCATCATCATCATCATCATCATCATCATCTACCCATCTGACTGGGTTGCCCCAGTCACTCTGGGTGGCTTACAATATATATATAAACATAATTAAACATTGAACATTTTTTTAAAAAAACCTCCCTATTCAGGGCTGCCTTCAGATGTCTTCTAACGGTTGTATAGTTACTTATCTCCTTAGCTTGAGGAGGTCACATAACTCCATATCCTCCAACATTTTTCTGATGAAAATAGGGACATCCTAAGGAAAAGCTGCACATTCCAGGATCAAATCAGAAACCAGGACGGCTTCTGTAAATCTGGGACTGTCTCAGGAAAATAGGGACACTTGGTAGGTCTGTGGCTGTGTTTCAGTTCTCATATTATTTTAGAAAGTCTGAATTAGACAGATTCACCTTTAAATGCAATCTGGATCTTATTCCTCTTCCATCCAGAGATGAAGATTTATTTGAGATGCACACTGGCCTTTGGGTTAACTTTTGTTGCTTTTCTCTTTCATTGCTGAAGGCCAAAAACGGGTTAACAGATGAAGTTCGGGAAAGTGGTTAAGAAACAATGTCCATTCACCCTTCCTGCTCAACCACAGCTTTGCATGTTGGGTGTTTTCCCCCCTCCTTCCCTATTTCAATTAGTACTGGTCCTCTCCTTGGGAACACTGTGTTGCTTTTAATAGTGAACGGCTGAGGTGTCATCCAAATGGCTGTGGAAAATACAGGTGTCCTGCTTTATGACTTGTGAGGCTTACAAGGGAATGACTCAGATGCATCATGGTAACAGGAGGAGCTGAGTGAATGAGCTATAGAATCAAGCTCACTGCTCCTAATTCCGTTGGGGGAAAATGTGAAAGCACGTCCCCATTAACTGTTGGCCAAAGTAGGGCAAAGCTGTACCATACCTTGAAAGGACATTCAATGCATGTCACTTCCCCCAAAGAATCCTGGGAATTGTAGTTTCCCCTCACAGACCTACAATTCCCAGCATCCTTAGCAAAATTCCAGTTCCCAGAATTCTTTGTGGAAAGCCCTGTGCTTTAAATGTCTGTTGAAGCTTCAGGTGAAACACTCCTCATCCGCCCCTGTGTAGTGTTTTACCTTTCTTTACTGCATTCAAATTCTGCCCCCTCCCATGGTGTTTAATTTAATATCAATTAAATTTGAAAGGCTGACATGTACAGATAACAAAAGACAAGGTGGGAAGGAGGAAGAATTAAAGTGTGACAACAGACGGTGGAACAGAGCAACCAGCAACCAGCAGCAAGGAAAGAAATGGTGTGGCCACATATTACTTACATTTGATGAAAGAAAACAAGCTAAAAATCATTTTAATTGACAAGTATGCCCTGGGACGTTTTAGGAAGACATATCTGATCGCCGAAGAATTGATGCTTTTGAATTATGGTGCTGGAGGAGACTCTTGAGAGTCCCATGGACTGCAAGAAGATCAAACCTCTCCATTCTGAAGGAAATCAGCCCTGAGTGCTCACTGGAAGGACAGACCCTGAAGCTGAGACTCCAATACTTTGGCCACCTCATAAAAAGAGAAGACTCCCTGGAAAAGACTCTGATGTTGGGAAAGATGGAGGGCACAAGGAGAAGGGGACGACAGAGGATGAGATGGTTGGATAGTGTTCTCAAAGCTACCAGCATGAGTTTGACCAAACTGCGGGAGGCAGTGGAAGACAGGAGTGCCTGGCGTGCTCTGGTCCATGGGGTCATGAAGAGTCGGATACAACTAAACAACTAAACAACAACAAATCTGACATTGTTAGTGTAGATCCAGCCTTGGCAAGAAAGAAGCATCATCATAGTTCATACAGAACTAGCGAGCGATGTGGCTTGGGATCATTCTGAGGGCCAGGAAAAGAGACCCTGAGGGCCACATTTCAGCCCTGTGCCTGAGGTTCCTCACCATGCCTTTGGAGATGTAGGGTAATTGACTCTAGAGAAATTCCATTCCTTTTTATTAGTGACTTATTTGCATATTATTTATTTCATAAATTTGATATGCTGTTTGGAGTTTTTTAAGCCTCAAAGCAATCTACAAAAAGAATAAAACAATGGAATGATCAGTAAATAATAATAATAAAGTAGGTAAATTTGAGAAAGAGAAGAAAATCAGCAATAAACTGGAAATCAGATCAAAATGCATGCCAACAATCTGCATGTCTGGATAGCCTTGCTTAAATAAAAATGTTTTTAATGCTGATCATTGTTTTGTTGATTTATAGGGAGTCTAGTTCTCTCCTTTTTTTCTATAAGTTTGAGGAGTTTTTTTAGATCCTGTTTGTTTGTAGCATAATGAGAGGGCTGTGATGTCTTGTTCTATATTGCTAATTTTTGAAGGGGTTTGTTTTTTAAGAAATGCTTTCTCTTTTACGCAAGCTCCTCTGGTGACCGCTTTGATTGCATCCCATAGGAGGGTGGTTGTTATATTATCTACATCGTATCTTTGCAGATTCACCAACTGCTTAACATTTTTTTTTTAAGAGTACAGTGGTACCTCAGGTTAAGAACTTAATTCATTCTGGAGGCCCGTTCTTAACCTGAAACTGTTCTTAACCTGAGGTACCACTTTAGCTAATGGGGCCTCCCGCTGCCGCCGCGCGATTTCTATTCTCATCCTGAAGCAAAGTTCTTAACCCAAGGTACTATTTCTGGGTTAGCAGAGTCTGTAACCTGAAGGGTCTGTAACCCGAGGTACCACTGTACTGTGAAGGTGCCTGCATGATGTCAACAGGCAAGGAGTTCAAAGGGTGGGCGCTGCCATGCTAAAAGTTCAATTTCTTACAAAGGTAGGGAAAGTATTATGTGTCACCTGCAACAGCTTCAGTTCCGCAGATCAGAGTGGTCAACTGGGCATATATAAGGTAAGGTGATGTTGCAGGTGATGCATTCTCTCTTTCTTGGCAATACGTCATTGGGCAATCCAACCCTAACAGAGACCTCTCTTAGTCAGGTCAAGCATCCTTCTGCATGGAGAAAGGCCTCCTGCAACAATATGGGACAAGCTCTGCTTTCCTTGGCTGCCAGTCAGTGCTGGATTTATGTATAAGCTAAACAAGCTATAGCTTAGGGCCCCAATCTCTTGGGGGGGAATTAAAGGGGGGGAAACTGGATGTACATTTCCAAAGTATAAGATAAAAAACAAATAAAATAAAACATACATACAGCGTGCTCACAAAACAGTGTTTTGTGTTGTGTAGGCTCCTATGATGTAAGTAATGGGCCCCGCCTGCTAGCCTGCTCCCTAAAATATCACTGGTTTGCTCATTTCTATATATAGGGTGCCTACATTCTGCATGTGCAAATGGCTTTAGATACCTATTAGGTCTATAAATTACCATATAGCATATATTCAACACAAAAAACAGAGACAATTTGTTGTTGACAAAGGGCAGCTGGACATATAAAGGGCCCCATTACCTTCAGTAGCTTAGGGCCTCATCAAACCTAAATCCAGCCCTGCTGCCAGTCCAGTATCAAGATGTATATATTTTTTTCATGAATGTATGTAATGAAAAGTGAAATGTTATTTTCCCCCTCCTCTGCTGGAAGTCTCCACGGTGTTGGCACCAGCTTGACCAGCAGCTATTCCTATTTGCAAAAGCACCCTTGAAAGGCCCTTTTGAAAGTGTCCTTTTTAGAGAAGGTGGATACAGAGAAAAAGCCCAGTCAAGACACGAGGATATTTAAATATTCCATGAATATGTTGGTATTTTATTTATTTATTTTGCTTGGGATCTGAACTTCACCTTATATAACTTGTGGCACCATGTCAGCCAGCGAAATAAATGTGCAGGGACTGGTCATCTTTCAGAGGCTGAACACTTCCTGGGTGGGAAAGATGGAGAAGTTTTATGAGCATAAAAGGGCCCTGCATCACATTCATCCCCTGAGAAGAGGGATTGATTGTGAATGAGTGGAATGCTGTTTTGTCGTTTAGTTGTGTCCGACTCTTCATGACCCCATGGACCGGAGCATGCCAGGCACTCTTGTCTTCCACTGCCTCCTGCAGTTTTGTCAAACTCATATTAGTAGCTTCGAGAACACTCTCCAACCATCTCGTCCTCTGTCATCCCCTTCTCCTTGTACACTCCATCTTTCCCAACATCAGGGTCTTTTCCAGGGAGTCTTCTCTTCTCATGAGGTGACCAAAGTATTGGAGTCTCAGCTTCAGGATCTGTCCTTCCAGTGAGCACTCAGGGCTGATTTCCTTCAGAATGGATAGGTTTGATCTTCTTGCAGTCCATGGGACTCTCAAGAGTCTCCTCCAGCACCATAATTCAAAAGCATGAATTCTTCAGCGATCACCCTTCTTTATGGTCCAGCTCTCACTTCCATACATCACTACCGGGAAAGCCATAGCTTTAACTATACAGACCTTTGTTGGCAAGGTGATGTCTCTGCTTTTTAAGATGCTGTCTAGGTTTGTCATTGCTTTTCTCCCAAGAAGCAGGCGTCTTTTAATTTTGTGGCTGCTGTCACCATCTGCAGTGATCATGGAGCCCAAGAAAGTAAAATCTCTCACTGCCTCCATTTCTTCCCCTTATATTTGCCAGGAGGTGATGGGACCAGTGGCCACGATCTTCGTTTTTTTGATGTTGAGCTTCAGACCATATTTTGTGCTCTCCTCTTTCACCCTCATCAAAAGGTTCTTTAATTCCTCCTCATTTTCTGCCATCAATGTTGTGTCATCTGCATATCTGAGGTTGTTGATATTTCTTCCAGCAATTTTAATTCCGGCTAGGGATTCATCCAGCCCAGCCTTTCACATGATGAATTCTGCATATAAGTTAAATAAGCAGGGAGCCAATATCCCATGGACTGCAAGAAGATCAAACCTATCCATTCTGAAGGAAATCAACCCTGAGAGCTCACAGGAAGGACAGATCGTGAAGCTGAGGCTCCAATTCTTTGGCCACCTCATGAGAAGAGATGACTCCCTGGAAAAGATCCTGATGTTGGGAAAGATGGAGGGCACTAGGAGAAAGGGATGACAGAGGACGAGATGGTTGGACAGTGTTCTTGAAGCTACCAGCATGAGTTTGACCAAACTGCGGGAGGCAGTGGAAGACAGGAGTGCCTGCCGTGCTCTGGTCCATGGGGTCACGAAGAGTCGGACACGACTAAATGACTAAACAACAAACAACGCTCAGCACCCTTAGCAAACTAAAGCTCCCAAAATTCCTAACACAAGTAAGAGCCCTGTGATCGCTTTCACACACTTAAATCAGATGTAGGCTAGGATGGGATTCCACTGTTAAAAAGAATAAAACAGCACGCTGAATTTAAAGCAAATTTGGCATGCAGCAGTTAAGAATGCCAGAAGTCCTGCTTGCAAGATAATTTCTTGCTAGAACATAGATATTAAATTGCTGATGGACCACTGCCTGGCTCCATCCATTTAGCCACATTAACCTTTGAAGTTCCCTGAAGCTTTGTATCATAGTGTGCAAAAGTGTGGGGTTTTTTTAAAGTTAAGTGTCTCTTTTCCAAGAAACAAACATTATCTTTGTAAGGTATGAGTCCCTTGTCAACTTTTTAGAGGGGGTGAGGAAATGTAAATTATTATTATTTTCTTTTTTTATAAATAATTTTTATTTGGCTTTACAAATTCGTTCACATTTATATTAATCCACAGTAAAAAATAAAATAAAATAAAATAAAATAATTACACAAGATTCTTCCGAATTTCAAGACTTTGCTCTGTGGATTCTTTGAATAACTTTTTAACTGCATATTATAGGTCCATCCAGTTTACTGTCCTCTGTTGTATCCAAAACCTATGTATCATTGTAAGAGTTTTTTAAAACCTGCTAAAGAGTTCACGTGTCTACAGTGGTCTTTCAAATATAATATAAATTTTTCCCAATCTTTACTGAAGTTTTGATCCTCCTGGTTTCTGATTTTCCTAGTTAATCTTGCCATCTCTGTGTGGTCCTTAAATGATTTCTCCCTTGTGAAATCTCTACATGTTGGGGTTTCTAGATCTATTGCCATAACTTCCCAAAAGCATGACTTCACTTTGTGCTGATTCAAAAGGAAAGTATGGCTGCTTTTTTTTTTTTTAACCCAGTCATTATAATCCCTGGGCTGAGGGATCCTTGGAAAGCCTTTACTTTCAAACAACCAGTCTTGTTCAATTTCGGAGAACTGACGAGACCACATTTGCAGGCTTGGGTTTACTGACAATGCCTCTTGAGACAGTGCCTTCAAACCGCAAGCTGGTATACGTTGTAAAATGCACTGTGTGTCATTGAAACATATTTGCCAAACTCTGTTCAGTGATTCAGCTTCTCTGTTGCTGAGGCTGAGTTTTACATAGGGCTGGATGAATCTATCAATTTTGGTTTCTCTCAGTTTCTCAAGTTTCCAGCCTTAAATTAAGACTACCCTAATTCCACATGCATTTGCAATTTCTTTTTCTTAAAAAAAGGTCTGCATGAAAAATTGCACTGTACTTGTTTTCGTACACAATTTTGTCCCGTGTATGGGCATTTTTAAGGGACGCGGGTGGTGCTGTGGGTTAAACCACTGAGTCTAGGACTTGCCGATCAGAGGGTCGGCGGTTCAAATCCCCACGACACGGTGAGCTCCTGTTGCTCGGTCCCTGCTTCTGTCAACCTAGAAGTTTGAAAGCACATCAAAGTGCAAGGAGATAAATAGGTACTGCTCCGGCGGGAAGGTAAACAGCGTTTCCGTGCGCTGCTCTGGTTCGCCAGAAGCGGCTTAGTCATGCTGGCCACATGCTGCACACCGGCTCCCTCGGCCAATAAAGCGAGATGAGCGCCGCAACCCCAGAGTCGGTCATGACTGGACCTAATGGTCAGGGGTCCCTTTACCTTTATGGGCATTTTTGCAACCTATTTCTACCTAATATAATACAGTTTACTATGACCTTTTCACTACTATATCCATGTTTGCATGCACTTTTAGGCAATATACGCACACTTCATATGTATGCCTTTGTTCAACTACTATGTTGCAAAATTTGGAGAAATGTGAATTTTGAAGGAGAGCCTGGTTTTGGTTCACGTATTGGATTGGGAAGTGTGGATTTGGTAAGTTTCATTAAAATGCCAATCGAATACATTTCTCCTCAAGCCTGTTAGATTAGGTTTGGTAAAAGTAAAAAATGCTAGGTCTGATATAATAAAAGGAAAAATTCCCAGATGCCTGGATCCAGGTTTGGAGAGCCCCAGCAGAGATTTAAAATCACAAAATATGCAGCAAAGCATGGAAATATAGGCTGTTAGACCTTTAAAATATCCCCTTCTGAGTTGCTTCTCAAAGTTCTGCACTTCCTTTAGCACAAAAAGAGACCACATGTTTGGCAAGCTAAAAAGGGTTTACTTACAAACTCTTCAAAGGTCACATTCATGTGCTTTTCAGCAGGAAGAAAAGTGGCATGGTGCCAGTTTAAATGCATAGGGCATTTAATGCATAGGGCAGATGGGGCCTGAGTGTAGTTTCCAAACAGGACTCACCTGATCCACACCTTATGGACCAACATGCAGCTCAGAAGGGATCTGTCTCAGAATCTATACTCTTACCAGATTCCACATTGAGATGCTCTGAGAGTTGACTCTTTCTAAAAAAAACAAGCAAACAGGTACTTGCCACTAGAATGGCTAGCACATGGAGTTCCTATTGCTCATGTGGGAAATGTGGATGCAATTTTCCCTGGGAGAGACAGGATCTGATGATGTGCTGTCTCTATCAGGATCACTGTGTGTGTGTGTGTGTGTGTGTGTGTGTGTGTGTGTAGGAAACCTCAGCTACCCACAACTATCATGGAAGGAAGGAAATGAAACCTTTGAAGATTTTTAATGATGATGATGATGATGATGATAATAATAATAATAATAATAATAATAATAATAATAATAATAATAATAATTTATTTATACCCAGCCAGTTTGGGCACCTCCCAACAGAATACAATACAATTGTAAAAATACAATAAACAGGGCTGCCTTCAGATGTCTTCTAAAAGTCAGATAGCTGTTTATTCCCTTGACATCTGCTGGGAGGGTGTTCCACAGGGCGGGCACCACTACTGAGAAGGCCCTCTCCCTGGTTCCCTGTAACCTCACTTCTTGCAGTGAGGGAACTGCCAGAAGGCCCTCAGAGCTGGACCTTAGTGTCTGGGCTGAACGATGGGGGTGGAGACGCTCCTTCAGGTATACTGGACCAAGGCCGTTTAGGGCTTTAAAGGTCAGTGCCAACACTTTGAATTGTGCTCAGAAACGTCCTGGGAACCAATGTATGTCTTTCAGGATCGGTGTTATGGGGTCTCGGCGGCCATAAAAAATTACTAATTTTTGCAGATTATGTAAGTTTGTTGTTGTTGTTAAGTCATTTAGTCGTGTCCGACTCTTTGTGACCCCATGGACCAGAGCACACCAGGCACTCCTGACTTCATTATGTAGGTACCCTCACCTTAATAATCATCATGCAAATGGGACAGAATTGATGTATTTGGGCCATGCATGAAAGAGGCATTAAGCAGTTTAAGACTGCTTTATCCATTCCTTTCTCGGACCTCGGAGAGCAGAGTTCATAATCCCGTCTCAGCTGCAACGTTCACCTTGGCCCACCTGTCTCCTCAACTCCCAGCCTAACTTACCTTGCAAAGCTGATGCATGGATAATATAGAGAAGGGGAAAACAATGTACACCACCCTGAGATCCTTGCAGGAAAGGTGGAGCAACAATACAATGAAATAAATAAATAAATAAATAAATAAATAAATAAATAAATAAATAAATGTGATTGCATGCATGGCTGTGTCAAGGTGCCTTTTGTGTGTGCTGTTTTACCTGCGGCCATGTGTACACCTGTATGTTGATGAGCGCCACCCTAAAAGAGAAGAGGAAAGGAAGCTATGTAGTTAATGTGATTATCAGAGTTCACTGTTGCAGGGATTGCGTGTCGAGACCCCGCAGCCACCCCCTTGTTGGAAAATAACTCACACAAGGACACGGATATTAGGTTTATGTTATTGGGCAAATTTTGACCACAACTTCATTGAAATTACAGAATGTGAGCAGTATTGGCTTAGGCCTTGATTGGACCTGACTATATCTGACTCCTGCCCATTGTGCAGGAAGTCCCCAGTAAGGGTAAGCCACCGGTAGGGGGAGCCCTGTCGATGCGAACCAACTCAAGCTCCCCCTGGTGTTCCCGTCGGGGTTGTGTCAAGGCCCTAGCCCCCAGCCGGGCTTCAGACTAGATCAACACCCCCGGATTCCTTTAACGGAATACCCTTAAGCATGGAAGTGATGACCACACCTCCTCTCCCCCACACAAGGTCAAACAACCGCCACAAGAGCCCAAAGGCTTGCCGCCAAATACCCTCACATCTGTAACCAATGCCTCAAGCCCTCTGTAATATCAGCCAGTCATATATCGTTCCCCCAATCGGAAAGGTGCACGCCATCGTCGCGAAATTAGGCCATTTTACTGAAAACAATGGAAGGGTGCGCGATCATCCGGCCATTCAATGCAACCACTTTCTGTGAAATGGAATGATTCAAAAGCTTCCGGGCACGGTCTGTAGCGGCTGTGTCAAGGTGCTTTGTGTGTGTGCTGTTTTACCTGTGGCCATGTGTACACCTGTATGTTGATGAGCACCACCCTAAAAGAGAAGCGGAAAGGAAGCTATGTGGTTAATGTGATTATCTGAGTTCACTGTTGCAGGGAATGTCAGTGAAGCTACTTGTAGCTCTGCCTTGACAACAGCTAGAAATTTCCCAGGCACGTTCGGCTGCATCTTTTTTTCCAGATAGCAGCATGTATTTCATGACAAGGCCAAAAAAGAGGCGAAACTGTGTCCCACCAGGGAGCGGGTGATGCCATCGGAAATGCACATCCTTGGAAGTTCAGCAGCAGCCAGCCAGCCAGCCAGCAGCACAGAACGCTGCTTCAAGGGAGCTTCCTGCTACCTCAGCATCTTTGCAGCTGGGAAATCGGAACCAAGAAAATGGAGACGTCATCCGATGGCAACGGAATTCCAGGGCTAAAAATACACGCCGAGCCCCTCTAGCTGAAAGAAGAGGAAATAAAAAGCCATTTTTTTAATTTATTTTTTTGCCAGTGTTACAGGATTTATGCCTTCCTTCCAGGCAGAAAATGTGAGCTATGAATCATACTGGGTTAGCGTTTTGGGCATCATTCTCTTTGCAAGCACAGAGCTCCTTCTATTATCTAAATCAGCCGGCTGCCGGGTTCATACGTGGCACTGCAATGGGAACAGTCCCAAACCTGAGAGGTGTAAAAACAGGCAGGTCTTGGAGCAATGTTTCACCCCTGGTTCAGCAAGCTTTAGGAACAGGCTGCCTTTTCTGTTTATCGCCTATAGTCAAATTCAACACCAAAACGGAACAAAATCTGAGGGATTCTGAAGCAAGCCAAAAGACGCTGCAATAAAACCAGCAACATCCCTCAGGGGTTGTTCAAGAACATCTCTTAGTAATCTGCAGGTTTTGTTTTCTGCAGAACTGGAGGAGAATCTAAAGCAAAGGTGGGAAAGCTTTTTCACCTCAAGGGCCACCTTTTCTTCTGGGCAATCTTCCAGGGGCCACATGCAGGTGGTGGGCGGGGCCAGAGGCAAAGGTGGGCGGGGCTTATGTTTTACACATGCTCACACATCCCTCTCTGTCCTCCATCTGGGCAATCAAGAGACATAAGAAGAGTTCATGGACACATGTCAGTCAGGCAAAAACACTTGAGAAGGGTTTGGAGCAAAACCAGAGAGCACAACCCCTTTTGAGCAGGACATCCCTGAATTAGAGAAGTCATCCCAGGTTCTGATTGGATCCCAGAATGTCCTATTTTTTGGTCCTGTGCTTTGGTGCGAGTCAGGTTGCTCCCACATGAGCTTGGGACCAAAACCATGCACACCCCCCCCCCAAAATTCCATAAGTAATTTGGGGAGACAGCGTATATTTATTTATTACCGTATTTTTCACTCCATAAGATGCGGCCTGTCAGCCTCTTCTCCCTCCTCGGGGAAAAGCCCCCAAGAGCCGTGCACCCTTTAAAGAGCATGCAGCTCTCACTGGCTTTTGCAGGAGGTGGGGAAAGGGACAAAGGGGAGCCCCTCAGTCCCTTCCCCCACCTCCCAGAAAAGCCCCCAAGAGCCACACTCCCTTTCACAAGCCGTGTGGAACATGTGTGCGGCTCTTGGGGACTTCTCCCTCCTGGGGAAAAGCCTGCATATGCTCCATGCGGCTCATGAAAGGGAGTGCTGAGCAGAGCCTGGGATGTATACAGGCTCTGCTCAGCGCTCCCTTTAAAAATTTTTTTTTTCTTGCATTCCCCCTCTAAAAACTAGGTGCATCTTATGGTCAGGTGCGTCTTATGGAGCGAAAAAGACGGTACATTCTTATAACCACACTTCATCCCAAAGGAGCCCAAGATGGCAAACGGCAACTGATAGAACAACCTTTTAAAACTCTTAAAAACATGTTTTTAAAAACACACGAGAAGAGGAGGAAAAACCTGGACTGGGCTTTGAGCCACTCGTTAGCTTTTTCCTGGCCTCTGAAAAGCAAGGTGTTAGATTTCCAAACCTTTACCATTTCAGGTTGCGCATATATATATATATATATATATATATATTTCCAGGGAGACAGGGAAGAAAAGCTCTTTTCTTTCTTCCCAGAGGTGGGGAAAGAGGTGGGGGAGTTTGCTCTGGCCCCCAGCTATACAGAACCTGAAGTTTCGCACCCTGTGCTCCCCGTAGTGACCTTGCGGAGAGGAGGCCTGGAATGATTTAAGCTCCTTTAACTTACAGAAACGTTAAACTGACCTCACAGAGACATGACATAATCACACAGTTTGTGGGGAGAAAGCCCGGGAGACTGGCGTCTCTCAAACACTGTTTCCTTATGCTGAGGAACAAGACTGCCAGTCTTTGGAGCCTATCAAGGAGTTACAGTCTGCTACCGAGTCAGACTGGATGGCCCTGTTCCCTGGGCTGCAGACAGGCGAGGAGAAGAGAGCTGGGATTCGGGGAATCCATGGGTTTGTTCAGAAAAGGAAAGGGGGGGGGGAGAGAAGAGGGAGCTGGAGGCTCCACTGAGCCTTTGGTGCCTGGTGGGAATTCTCTTAAAAGATTCTTCTCTGGTTGCTCTCTCTTCAAGCAAACAGACAAATGCTCTCTCTTCTGTATGAAGGATTCGTGTTGGGGTAATTCCAAGCCCTTTGGACTGCCTGATTACCAGGACCGTTAGAGCAGGAGCATAGCGACATTACGGAGAGCCTTCCTGGATCAGGCCAAGCCCGTCTTGACCTGCCAATTTGGGCAAATGAAGTCATGGGTCACCAAGCCCCACACCTGCCTGCCTCTCCACATACAGTCAGCCCAGAGGGCGCTGCCCCCCGTCAACTTCCTTCTCCTTAAGTCTCAGCCACATTGACACCATACATTTAAAGCACTATGGTACCACAGTTGTGGCTCCCCCAAAGAATTCTGGGAGCTGTAGTTTGTTTAGGGTGCTGGGAGTTGTGAGCAGACCCCTATTCCCCACCCCATAGAGCTATATTTCCCAGATTTCCCTGAGAAGAGGGATTGGCCGTTAAATCACTCTGGAAAATGTAGCTCTGTGAGGAAAATAAGGGTTTCCTAAGAACTCTCAGTGCCCTTTAACACACTACAGTTCCCAGAATTCTTTGGGGAAAGTCAAAAGAGTGATTTAAATGTGTGAATGTAGCACACACACACACACACACACACAAACACACTACACACACTTCTCTTTCTTTCCATCTACAGTCCTTGTAGAATCAGATTCTCCAGGTTACTTCCCAGCTGGTAGGGAGGGCTTTTCCTTTAAATTCAATTCCAGGCAAGCCGCATTTGTCATAAAGGAAAAGCTTCAGATTTTCCAGGGAAGCAGAGCTGCTCTTTTGCGATCCTGTCCGCATCTGAAGTGCATGGACTGTCTCCCTGCGCTGCCGTTCCGCGGGCAGACAAACTGCAAACGTGTCAGCAGCTGACAGACGGGAAGTTAAGAGCCCATAAAGGCTCGTGGGGCCAGGCTTTAAAAATAACCTTTTTGCAGTCTAGTCATCTGGGAAAGTGTAAGCGAGTGGAGCAGTCAAGGGGTGAATGCATACGCCATCTATAGCAGCTGGGATGGTTGTGATGCTGGTACCTCCAGCCAATGGGGGGGGGGGGGGAGAGATGACAGCAGAATTTCCAGTCTGTGCCGTGTGATAATATGTGCATCAGTCCTCAGATCTGAGCAGAAGGAAGCACTGCAAAAGCAGAATGCAATAGAAATGCCCATGTCCTTAGGAACATGGGAAGCTGTCTTTATTTGAGTCTGACTATTTGCCCATCTTCCCCAATACAGTGGTACCTCAGGTTAAGTACTTAATTCGTTCCGGAGGTCTGTTCTTAACCTGAAACTGTTCTTAACCTGAAGCGCCACTTTAGCTAATGGGGCCTCCCGCTGCTGCTGCGCCGCCGGAGCACAATTTCTGTTCTTATCCTGAAGCAAAGTTCTTAACCCGAGGTACTATTTCTGGCTTAGCGGAGTCTGTAACCTGAAGCCTATGTAACCTGAAGCGTATGTAACCTGAGGTACCACTGTATCGACTACTCTGACTTGTAGCACCTTTCCAAGTTCATAGGCAGAAGATGCGGTCTTTTCCACCACCACTTGCCCTGGGCCCAGCTTCTTGTGTTCTTATGTTCATTTGAGGCACCAGTTCTCTGGAATGCTCTTTCCATTGAAGTCAATAAAGTCCCAACATTGTGATGCTTCTGTTGTTACATAAAAACATTTCTCTTCCTCCCCCCCCCCCCCAGCCTTCCTAGGTTAGTCTAAATAAATTAATTGTCCAGTAGCATCTTAGAGACCAACTAAGTTTGTTCTGGGTATAAGCTTTCGTGTGCACACACACTTCTTCAGATAATTTCAGATAACGGGGAGGGGGGGGATTCCTTCCAGTAGCACCTTAGAGACCAACTAAGTTTGTTGTTGGTATGAGTTGTTGGTCTCTAAGGTGCTACTGAAAGGATTTTTTTTTATTTTGTTTCAACTACGGCAGACCAACACGGCTACCTACCTGTAACTTCAGATAACAGGTATCTGAAGAAGTGTGCATGCACACGAAAGCTTATACCCAGAACAAACTTTGTTGGTCTCTAAGGTGCTACTGGGCAATTTCTTAACTTTTAAAATTTATTTTGACTGCGTCATACCATCACGGCTACCTACCTGAATCTAGGTTAGTCTAGTTTTAGTCTAGCTTTTAATTCTTGTTGGTTTTATGTTTTAATAATATTTTATTATCTGCATTGTGTGTTATATAATATTTTTTGGTAGTCTCTGAATGCAGAGCAATGTATAAAACATGGGATGAATACATTTAAAAAGAAATGCCTCTGTTTGTCTCTGCAGATCAGGTTTGCTTCTCTAAACACCAGACTGATGTCCTTACTTGGGAGTAGGGATGTAAAAACACATTCTTTCCCATTCCGCCGCGAATTTGTTGAACATAGCATTATTCCCATTCTGCTGCAGTTCATCTTCCACCCAAAACTACCTTGTTTATCTTGCTGTCCCCTGTGGTGAAACTTTGTAACTTATGTAAATTGCATAATACCATGACATTGTTCCACCCCATTCATTTCATTGCAAATTGGGGTGGGTGAGTATGTGACATAATAAATGCAGTATCATTTGTGGACTGAAAACAACAACAGCAAATACTGATAGTAGCATGGGACGAGCATGGGATGAGCAAATCAAAATGGGCAATTTATGTTTCCGTTCTCAATCTGTTCTCAATCCACTTAGCACCCACTATGATTACAGTCAGTTACAGACTATGAGCACCCTCTGATTCACTGACAAGATTATCTCAACCCAGATAGGGCTAAGGTTATCAATATCCCACAATACTGTCCCAACAAACCCTGCAGTGTCCTTTTTCCTTCTTTCACATGTTTCCAGGTGGCAGAGAAACTCTTGCTACTGTGGTCACCCCAGGCTTAAAGGGGGGACAGATGTATCTATGGGGCAGTAGCTTAACTATATTGACCTTTTAAACCCAGGTGAGGTATATAAAGAGCTATTTTACTGCTGTGTTGTGGAGTTTGTGTAAGTCGTTTTTTCCTTTTTCTTTTTTAAAAAACACATGAATAGGTGTTTTGTAGGAATCCACTGTGTGGTCATTCACAAGGGCTCTGTTGGTCCTTTGAGAACAGCAGGAAGTGGAAGAGGGAGGTGAATAGAGTATCGCATAGCAATTCTATCAATGAATGGGTGTATTTGGGACCCTGGAAAGGAAAGGGGGTGGTGAAATCAAACTTGTTCAGGGGCATTTAGCCTAGCAGCACACATAAGGAATCCATCATCATATTTGGAATAGATACGCGGTGCCTTTCAGTAGGGAATGTGCCACTTTAGATTGCAGGAGGTATCTAAATAGATTTAGATACCTCTGTTGGTTGAGCATGAGACTCTTCATCTCATGTTCGTGGGTTTGAAGCTCATGATGGGCAAAAGATTCTTGCCTTGCAGGGGTTGGACCACATGATACTTGTGGTCTCTTCCAATTCTATGATTCTATATCTCACTTTTCTTCCACCATGGAACTCAAGCGAAATGTGCTCCTCAGCTGTCTCTCATCCAGACGCTAACCAGAAACTAGGGACGTAAGCCCAGGGGCGATTCATTCCGTTTACATTTTAATGCAAGCCTACCTAATCCCTGCTTCCCAAACCAACACCCAAAGATAAATGCAGGTATCCATCAAAATTCACTTCTCCTCATAAAAATGTGTATCTTGGTGGGAAAGTGTGACTAAACTGTGTGTATTGGTGAAAATAATGTAGGAAAATGCATTCTGTCGGGGGAAACTGCTAGCAAATGTGCAGATATTAGGCAAAATTGCATCCCAAATGCATGTATGTGTCTGTTGAAGCTACATCACAGGGCTGAGGTCCAGCGCCGAGGGTCTTCCGGCGGTTCCCTCACTGCGAGAAGCCAACTTACAGGGAACCAGGCAGAGGGCCTTCTCGGTAGTGGCACTGCCCTGTGGAACGCCCTCCCACCAGATGTCAAAGAGAACAACTACTACCAGACTTTTAGAAGACACCTGAAGGCAGCCCTGTTTAGAGAAGCTTTTAATGTTTGAAGCATTATTGTATTTTAATATTTTGTTGGAAGCTCTCTAGAGTGGCTGGGGAAGCCCAGCCAGATGGGCGGGGCATAAATAATAATAATAATAATAATAATAATAATAATAATAATTATTATTATTATTATTATTATTATTATTCACACCTGCTTGGATTAGATGACCAGTGTTCTCCATAGCTTCCCTTCCTAAAAGCCCCGCTCTCTGCATCTAGATAACAAGCATATCAGAAGGGATAGATAACAGTCATGTCCACGGCATACGTTTACTTTAAAGCGCATTTAAAGCACTGGCTTTCTCTAAAGGACCCTGGGAACTGTAATCAGTGGCGTAGCGTGGGGGGTGCAGGGGGGGCTGGCCGCACCGGGCGCAACATCTGGGGGTTAGGGTTAGGGGGCGCAAATCCACGGGTTAGGGGGCGCAAATCCATGGGTTAGGGGGCGCAAATTACTTCCCTTGCTCCGGGCGCTGACAACCCACGCTATGCCACTGACTGTAATTTGTTTTAAGGGTGCTGGGAATTATGGTTCTGTGAGGGGTAATCTACGCTGAGTCAGAGACAACTTTACATTTCGAAAAATGATTTCTTCTTCTTCTTTAAGGCAGTACTTCTGGAATATCCAGGACTTTTAGTCCAGATAAAAGGACAGTAGTCTAATGTCAATCTGCAGGGCGAATCCTGCAGCACAAATCATCCGGCATTACAAAACTAATAAGAATATTGCGGGCTGTCAATAATAAGCCCTTGAACTCAGTTAGAACAGATAAGAGAGTTTTGTGCGGATGGTTGCAATTCTCTCCTCAAATTATCCTCTCTTAACTTATTTAAAATAAAGCTCCCCATTTGCAAGCACTGAAGGAGAAATGATTTCAGCCCTTCCATTATATTCGACAATTTCTACAACTGGAACAAAGAGAACATCTCCCTTAAAGATTCTCCCATAAATATAGGTGCTTAATTCCAGCCTGCCCCCAGGTTGCATAATGGCATTTCCCAGCAGTAGGTTTTTACAGAATTATGGGGCTTCAGAATTAACCAAACTTTTTGGAGTGTGTGTGTGTATGAATAGTTTCTAACTGGGTGAATGATGAGGTGAGGTAACAGACCGTTCAAGTGTTCCTATTTCCTTGGGACAGCCCCAAATTTACAGAAGCTGCCCCAGTTTCTGATTTGATCCCAGAAAGTCCTGCTTTTCCTTAGAAAGGCCCTATTTTTATTGGAGAAATGTTGGGGGGCAGGGCGGGAAGGAGTTATCCAACCCGCAAGCCATCTGAAGGCAGCCCTGTACAGGGAAGTTTTTTTTAATTTTCATTGTTTTATTATGTTTTTATATATGTTGGAAACTGCCCAGAATGGCTGAGACAACCTAGTCAGAGGGACAGGTATAAATAATTTTATTATTATTATTATTATATAAGATGTCCTAGTGTTGCCATATGTCCAGAATTTCCCAGTTATTGCTAGCATCCAGCTGTCAAAAACAATGTCCGGATGTATGTTGGAAGTGTAGATTTTAGCGAATTTCTTTTAAAACAGCTCAAAAACTTCTTTTATTTTTGATCTTGCAAGAAAAGCTTGACAACTCTGGGCAAAACTCAAAAATGCTGAACAACATCATTGGCTAAATTTTCACTTTTTGAAGTATGGCAATTCTAGGATGAGAACCCCTAATTTCTTAGTCCTCTTCACTTTAACTCAGGAGTCAGGAAACTTTTTCGGCAGGGGGCCAGTCCTCTGTCCCTCAGACCTTGGGGGGGGGGGAATGAACAAATTCCTATGCCCCACAAATAACCCAGAGATTCATTTTAAATAAAAGCACACATTCTACTCATGTAAAAACACCAGGCAAGCCCCACAATTATCCCGGAGATGCATTTTAAATAAAAGGACACATTCTACTCATATAAAAACACGCTGATTCCCGGACTGTCTGTGGGCCGGATTTAGAAGACGATTGGGCCGTAACTGGCCCCCGGACCTTAGTTTGCCTACCCATGCTTTAACTCAAAAACATTTAAAGCCATATCATACTGCTTTACCAGTCATGGCTTTCTCCCAAAGCATCATGGGAACCGTAG
This sequence comes from Podarcis gaigeae, assembly GCF_964106915.1. Classification (NCBI taxonomy): domain Eukaryota; kingdom Metazoa; phylum Chordata; class Lepidosauria; order Squamata; family Lacertidae; genus Podarcis; species Podarcis gaigeae. Next base: position 18,841,726 of record NC_139690.1, read on the forward strand.
TTTCTTAAGGGCACTGAGTCTCTTAAGAGCCTCTTCCCTGGGAAGAGGGAATGATTTTTAAAGCACTCTGAGACATGTAGCTCTGTGAATGGGTGGGAATAGAGGTTTCCTAACAACTCTCAGCCACCTCTCAGGAAACAGGGCCTGCTCGATAGCTGCCAATTGTCCTCCTTATGATGACTTCACTCCAAGAATTATGAGTCAGATGATAATGAATGTGACTATACAACTAAGCACTGGCTCATCCATTACAAATTCCTTACATGGAAAGCACTGGGACTGCTGGCTGGGGGACGGGGCTGGTGAAGCCAATTCTTGGAGGGCAAGTCTACCAAAGGCTGTTACCCTTAGCAACTAAATGGAAACTTCCGTTGCTGTAAATATACCAGAGGGAGAGAGATGCTGCCTTTATGCTCTGTGCATGGGCTTCGGGAGCGGAATCTGATTGGTCACTGATTCAAAAGAAAAGGTTGGATGTGATGGACCTTCAATCTGATGCTGCAGGGCTTTTTTATGTAAATCATGAGTCGTGTTTTCCACTGCATGGCAGCTCTGCTGGCCTTTGCTCCCTACTACGACTACTACTTCTACAGTACTACCTAAGCGGCTGGCGCTGTGGGTTAAACCACAGAGCCTAGGAATTCCCGATCAGAAGGTTGGCAGTTCGAATCCCCGCGATGGGGTGAGCTCCTGTTGCTCGGTCCCTGCTCCTGCCAACCTAGCAGTTCGAAAGCACGTTAAAGTGCAAGTAGATGAATAGGTACCACTCTGGCGGGAAGGTAAACGGCGTTTCCGTGTGCTGCTCTGGTTCTCCAGAAGCGGCTTAGTCATGCTGGCCACATGACCCAGAAGATGTACGCCGGCTCCCTCAGCCAGTAAAGCAAGATGAGCGCCACAACCCCAGAGTCGTCTGCGACTGGACCTAATGGTCAGGGGTCCCTTTACTTTTACAACATCAACAACAACTAATAATAATAATAATAATAATAATAATTTATTATTTATACCCCACCCATCTGGCTGGGTTTCCCCAGCCACTCTGGGCGGCTCCCTACAGAATATGAAAAACACGATAAAACATCAAACATAAAAAATTTGCTAAACAAAGCTGCCTTCAGATGTCTTCTAAAAGTCACATAGTTGTTTATTTCCTTGACATTTGATAGGATAGTGGGTGCCACTACTGAGAAGGTCCTCCTCTGCCTCGTTCCCTGTAACCTCACTTCTCGCAGCGAGGGAACCACCAGAAGGCCCTCGGATCTGGACCTCAGTGTCCGGGCTGGACGATGGGGGTGGAGAGGCTCCTTCAGGTATACTGGGCTGAGGCCGTTTAGGGCTTTAAAGGTCAGCACCAACACTTTGAATTGTGCTCAGAAACATACTGGGAGCCAATGTAGGTCTTTCAGGACCGGTGTTGTGTGATCTCGGCAGCAGCTCCCAGTCACCAGTCTAGCTGCCGCATTCTGAATTAGTTGTGGTTTCCGGGTCACCTTCAAAGGTAGCCCCATGTAGAGCGCATGGCAGTAGTCCAAGTATGCCACCTTCATACCAGAAGGAAGAGGAGACACAAGAGGATTGGAAGAATTTTAAAGAATATTTAGCTAAATATTGTGATATAAGATAATTAGAAAATTCTTGGAAGTAACAAATAGACTTAGGGGTAGAATAAGAATAGGTGGTAGTAAATATTAAGGATTAGAATATTAATAAAAGAGATGAGGATACTACCGTATTTTTTGCCCTATAAGACACACCAGACCACAAGACACACCTAGTTTCTAGAGGAGGAAAACAAGAAAAAAAATATTCTGAATCTCAGAAGCCAGAACAGCAAGAGGGATCGTTGCGCAGTGAAAGCAGCAATCCCTCTTGCTGTTCTGGCTTCTGGGATAGCTGCACAGCCTGCATTCGCTCCATAAGACGCACACAGATTTCCCCTTACTTTTTAGGAGGGGAAAAGTGAGTCTTATACAGCAAAAAATATGGAAAATGAAAAGAATGAATATTAGAAATATGAATTTGGAGAATGGCTATACAGGGGTTATAATGAAATTCAGTTAGAGGGGATTTGAGGAATTCAGTTATCAATGGAACAGGAATTAGAGATTTGAAGTAAGAATTCTGTTTTGTGTTTTTCTTTTCTTTTTTCTCTTTTTTTCTTTTCTTGTGTGTTTTATAATGTTTTCTTTTTTTTCTATGTGATAAATGTGGAAACCAATTAAATATTTTGGGGGGGAAAGTATGCCACCTTCATGCCTCCAACATTCCTCAAATGAAAATAGGGACATTTCTCACTCCACCCTGTAACTGACCTTCCTTGAGCCCCATTTTTTGTCCCCTCCGCAGAGCATTTCTACCACACTGCTCTCTGCCTGCACCTCAGAACTGGTGTGTCACACGAGGCTGGGCCTTGGCATCTGTGGCAGCCTCTCTTCCTCCTCCTCCTCCTCCTCTCCCACTCTCCAGCAGCCACTGCAAGATGCCCAAGGGAGCAGGCCGCCGGCGGCAGCAGCCATGGAGAGGCCATGGAAAGGGAACGAGATTCTCCCTCACAGCTTCCCCTGCTGCCACCGCCATCGCTGAGGACAAGCACTGACTCGCGCTCATCCCCAAGCTCAATGGCAGTGGCACTGACAAGGGAAATAGGGACATTACAGGATCAAATCAGAAGTGGGTGGCTTTCATAATTCTGGGATTGTCCCTGGAAAATAGGGATGCTTGGAGATTATGCACCCAGCAAAGAATTTGAATCCGTGCTCTCAAGCCCCCTTGCTTCCTTATGCCTCAAAGCGCTGCCCCTTTCTGCTTTACTCTAATCTCGTTTGCCTTGTCAAGTACTATTGGCCCCTGTAGAGGGGAGAGGGTCAGCATTTTTAAAATCAAAAGGCAGTCGAATAACTTTAGGGACCCAACAAGGAATGCTGAAGGTAGGGGAGGGAAAAGCCTTTCCTGCTCTTAGTTTGGAGAGGGGCGTTGGAAGTGCAACAGCAGAGATCATCTTGTGTGCAACTTAAGGGTTAATTCTGTTAGTGCTAAAGTCAACTAGCCAAGAGGGGACTGTGGAGGCCAAGTAGCATGTTTACTGAGGTAGCGCATGTTCTGATCAACTGTGTAGTTCTGAGGGAGTTTTTCCACTGTAGGTTTGGCCGAATGTTTTCCTGGCCGTGCACCAAGGCAGGAAGTAAGAACGGCAAAACCTCTCTGCTCCTTTCTCCTCAAATTATACGCTGTTTTCGTCCAGTTTCCTCAGTAAAGTGTTGTCGGGATTTCTTTTCTCTCAGCTCTCCATCTGCGTTATTTCAGCGATGGTGCTAATGCAGGGGGTGGGAATCCCGACAAGGCAGACTGAGAGGTGAAGCATTTTTGAGTTTTTCCAAAAAGGTTCTTCGGCTCAATGTACAATGGGAACATCTGTGCTTGAGATGGACTTCTGGAAGGTCCTGTGGCCGCAGAGCAAACCTGGCACCGTCAAGTTACAGTACCGGCGTTGATGAGACACCCTCTCCCCACCAGCCCAGGCTGCTCCTAACTCCTCTCGCCTTCAGCCACGCCTCCAGCTGCTGCCAAGTTTGAACCGCTGCTGTAAATTCCTTCCTCCGGGTTGTCTTGTTCACCGCGAACTGGGCATATTTCAAGCGCAGAACCAACCCACGTGGGGAGGTGGTAGAAAGAGAGAGAGTTTAAAGGCCCTGGTCCTGGGAACAGCCAACCTTCTGTGCTGCTCATGAAAAGAGTTTTCATAAACCCTCAGCTTGAAACATCCTTTTACCCAGATCCCAGCTGCAGCCCGGTTAAATTCGCTCACCGTTCCTAGTAACCGAGGTGCTAATATAACAGTCAGGAAAGTGCAAAGATAGTGGGGTTTGTTTGTTTCTAAATTGCCACCAGCTCCTCCCCATTCATTTGTTATTTCAACTCATCAGTGCTTTGGGGGTGGTTCATAGATGACCCCAAAGAGGTATGAAAATACATTTTGAAGGACCCTCTTTACCTGTGCTAATTGAAATTCTCTTGCTACAAAGAGGGGCAGCCTTTCGGACCTCTCCCATATTTGTGAGCTTTAGTTGACAGTTTTTGCTTTATTTAAAAGGGAATCACTTAATCCCCAATTAAAGTAATGGGGTGGGTATGAAACCCTATATGCTCAAAATATTCTGGGAGTCCAAGGAAATCACAACGTAGTGAAAATTTGAATTTTACACAGCAGCTGTACTATGCTGATGTATCAGGTCATGTCCTTCAAAACGTGTTTATCTTTAGGAGGATTTGAATGGAAGGAAAAGTGAATTAGGGGTCTCGACATCATCCCATAGGGGGTCAATTCCTGTGCAGTCAGGTTTGGTTGGTATTTAAAAAAATGCAAATAATGATTTACTTTACAGATTCATTTCAAAAAATCTAAAAATATGGCAAGGTTTCCACTGTTAAAAATCTCCAAATCTTTGCAAAGTGTGAAAAGGTTAAAGGTCCATACTGAAAAATATTTAGCACCAAATGTGTTCTTTTAACCTCTTACCACCAGTTACCTCTCTGTGCTGTGAACAGGAATTTACATTAAACTGAGGTCATTGTCAACTTTAAATTGGCCTTGTATTTAATACTTATCTCTATCTATCTATCTATCATCTATCTATCTATCTATCTATCTATCTATCTATCTATCTCTATCTATCTATCTATCTATCTATCTATCTATCTATCATCTATCTATCTATCTATCATCTATCATCTATCATCATCTATCTACCGTATCTTTCATCTGTCTCGAACTGGTATATCTAGATTCTGTAAATGGCTTCTTACAAGTGTCCTGGGGTTAAACTAGAATAAATCAGTCATTTTCGAGGTGTTATACTATCAAATAAATTTGTTCATAAGTCCATGGCATCCTGTTTCCGTACTAATCTGTGAATGTTTTTAATTTGCATGAAAATCCACATTTCAATATTTATTTACATCCATCTTTTGAAACATGTTTCCTCTCAAAACCTGATTTTTCAAAATATATTTTCTCTCCAAACAATTATTTATAAACAGTTGTTTCTCTCTCTCAAAGCATGCATTTCTAAAGACATTTTCTCCCAAAGTATACATTTTAAATGCTTTCTAAATATATATATTTAGGTGAGAATTACGTCAGAACCTTCTTAATGTGCGAAAGATGATGAAGAAACTGAGGTCAGATCTGGACATTAGCCCATATGGATCAGGTCAGTTCGCAGTGGAATTTATAAAGGCTGAATTTCTCCATTCTCTGTCTTCCTCATGTGTCACTCATAACCGAGTTGTTTTTTTTAAGTGTTTCACTCCTCTAGAAAGTGCATCTCAGGACAGCACAAGGCTGTTCAGAAGTTAAAACAGCCCAGATTTATTCATTGTGGGAGTGAGCAGGTATGATTCAAAAATAGAAGTTATATTCAATTAACTGGGAGGGTGAGGAGAGAGAGTGGCTCAGTTTTAGACTCATTTTTCTCTGACGCAGCCAAACATTTTCCTAAAGTGGTACCCCAACATTGCCCCGTATAACCCCAACTTTGGTCATTTCCATTTCTTGGTTATTTACCTGGCATATCAATAGGTAAACAAGCTGAGTTGACCTGTCCTGCCTGTGGGTGTTTTTTTTTAAAAAAATTGCAACGGAATGTGCTGTTTTTAGCTTATTGGGGTTTTTCCTTTGCAAAATGCGTGGAGAACATGAACCACAAAAGCTTTTCCATACAATCCTAAAAACAGAACATGGTTTCTTAACGGACAGGAAGGGGCCAGGGAAATTCCTAAAGCGAGGGGGACGGATATGCATTGCTAAAAATGAGAGGATTTACATCACCCACAAAAAGAGGACACCTACTTGCGTATGCTAACTTACACATATCAGTGCAAATTTAAAAATAATTGCTGCAGTTTGAATTGGAACCAAATGCCTCTCACCAATATAGGGAAGGCTGTGGCCAGGTGGCTTGAATCTCTGCTCAGTCTTCTTCCAGGTGCTAACTGGGATGCTGAGGTCAGGTTACTGAGATGGGTGCAAGTTACACCTTTGCTGAGGAACTGCACTGGCTGTCGATCAGCTACCAGGCCATAATCAAGCCCTGAACAGGTTACCTGCAAGACCACCTCCCCTTGTATTATTGACCTTTAAGACAGACCCTCCATGTGTCCCTATTTTCCAGGGACAGTCCCAGATTTACAGAAGCCATCCTGGTTTCTGATTTGATCCCAGAATGTCCCACTTTTCCTTAGGTGTCCCTATTTTCATCGGAGAAAAGTTGGAGGGTATGGTAAGGTAAAGGTAAAGGTACCCCTGCCCGTACGGGCCAGTCTTGACAGACTCTGGGGTTATGCGCCCATCTCACTTAAGAGGCCAGGGGCCAGCGCTGTCCGGAGACACTTCCGGGTCACGTGGCCAGCGTGACATCGCTGCTCTGGCGAGCCAGAGCTGCACACGGAAACGCCGTTTACCTTCCCGCTGGTAAGCGGTCCCTATTTATCTACTTGCACGCGGAGGTGCTTTCGAACTGCTAGGTTGGCAGGCGCTGGGACCGAGCAGCGGGAGCGCACCCCGCCGCAGGGATTCGAACCGCCGACCTTTCGATCGGCAAGTCTTAGGCGCTGAGGCTTTAACCCACAGCGCCACCTGCATCCCCTCGGAGGGTATGGTAGGACATCCCTATTTTCATTGGAAAAACGTTGGAGGTTATGGAGTTATGTGACCCCTGAGCCAAGAAGATATGTAACTATACAACTTTTAGAAGACATCTGAAGGCAGCCCTGCATAGGGAAGGTTTTTTTAATGTTTGATGTTTTGTTATGTTAACCGCCTTGAGTGGCTGGAGTAACCCAGTCAGATGGGCAGGTTGTTGTTGCTATTAAATAGGACATCCCTATTTTCATCAGAGAAATGTTGGAGGGTATGCTAAGATTGCTAAGATCATCTGAGGAAATTCTACTCATGGTACTGTGCCCTGAAGGATATCAGGGGGCAGTGACCCCAAAATGGGTATTTTCTGCTGTTGCCCGTTCTTTGGAATACCTCTCCCTCTACCATACGTGAAACATCAACCACCAGTCTTGTAAAGGCTTATCTTTTTGCCCAGGCTTTCCCTGACCCATAAGATTGCACCCTGTTTTATGTGTTTAAATCTTCTGGATCTCCACTTTATTCGCTTTTGTGTGCTTTTACGCTGCTGTTTCACTGGTATGAGGTTGTGTTTTAACAATGGATTGAGTGCATGCTGCCTAGAGATTTTTTTTTAAAAATCAGCAGTATAGAAATGCTTTTAAATAAATAGTAATTGTTCATGGACAGAATTTCAAGGCCTTTCCTGCTCTGTCTCCTTGTCGTCCTCCCCCTTGACTCTTTGCTTGCATTTCTTATGCCAAAGTTTGTGTTCCTTTTTGTTCTCCTTGTTTGGGCAAGACTTGCTGTTTTCTGAAGGAAGCCTTCTTGCCTCTTTTAGCTCCCTTACTTCTGCTCATTAATCACACTGGCTTCCTCTTGGATACGGTGGTACCTTTGCTGATCTGTACATTCTTAACAGAACTTTTATTGTTATGGTTTTGGACTACCCCCAAGGGTACTGGAGAGATATGATGCTCCTGACTATCAGATTTCAACTTCCTTTTAACCAACCTGTTCAGGTGCTACCATTGAGCAATTAGGCAAACTCCAAGGTGTTAATATTAGCATATAAATCCCCAAATGGACCCAAGGACCTAAAGGAATGCCTTGCCCAAAACCAAACATCTTGGACCCTACGGTTGGCAGGTGATACCTTGTTGGTGGTGCCACCATCAGGGGCTGCCTGGTTGGCGCTGATCCATTGCAGGGCCTTTTCAGTGGTGGTCAGGCACGCCATTTGGGGAGGTAGGCAGGGGGTCACCCCCCCTGAAATTTTTCCATAAAAAGGCCAGATATAGATTGTAACAACAACAACAACAACAACAACAACAACAACAGGTTATGGGCAACCTCAATACCCCCTGCTTCCCCTTCTTAGAGTTCTTTTTCTTTAAATTGGACTTGGACAAGATAACCCTTCAAACAGACAGCTGCTTAAGACAGAGGAATTGTCCTCCAACTGTCATTCAAAATGGAGGGTTGTCCTCTGTCAAATAGATGAGTTGGCCACCTTAACTCTAAAGGGATGGGTAATTCCTATTATGCAGTCCTTGTTTTATACAATTCTACTTTCAAGGTACCCTCTTCCACATTGATTTAGCACATGGATGTGTTGTGGAACCTGGCAGTGATGGTTGCTGTGGCAATTAAGAAGATGATCCCAGTGAAGGCAAGTTACAAAATTCAGAATTTGTGCTGCAGAATGTTTGTCTCTTTGAGAGAGACACACACACACACACAGAGAGAGAGAGAGAGAGAGAGAGAGAGAGAGAGAGAGAGAGAGAGAGAGAGGAACCAGTTTCTGTGAAATTTGCAAGTCCGGAGCAACTGGTTCAATACTTAAAAATGGCCCTTGGATGCCCAAGACATTGTGCCGCCAATAAGCAGCCAAAGGCTTCCCCCCAGTGGCTAATAATGAAAGCGCAGTCTTTATAAATGAGAAGCAAAAAGAAGAAGAAATTGAAAAGGCTATTTCTTATGAGCATAAGCACCTAAGAACAACCCTGCTGAATTGGACCAAAAGCCTACCTAGTCCAGCATCCTGGTTCACACAGTGACTGCCTGCTCTGAAACCCACAGGTAGGACATGAATAACTCCACCCTCCTGTTCCTGTTCCCCAGCAACGGACAATCAGAGACCAACATGTTGCTTCTGATCATGGAAGTGGCATACAGCTCCCATGATGAGTACGAATGAATTGTTCATCGAGGGCACAGACCAATAAAACCTACGGCACATTAATGCAATTAAAAACAGATAGCTATAAATATACATTTCCCCACTCTCTCATGCCAGCAGAATTTCTCTCCTGATCTGCAGTGAAGCCAGAAATCTTTTTTTGCATCCCTTTCAGGCCGCTCCTATATCACACACTTAAAGCACCATCCTACTGCTTTAACAGTCTTGGCTTTCCCCCAAAGAATCCTGAGATCCATAGTCTTTTTTATGGGTGATGAGAGTTGTTATTCCACTCACAGAGCTACAATTCAAGGAGTGGTGCAACTATCAATACTTCTTTCTTGGGAACTCTAGGAATTAAAACTCTGTGAGGGGAATAGGGGTCTCCTAACAACTTTCAGCACCCTTAACAAACCATATATCCTAAAGACAGTACAGTCTCCTCTGCCCTCCATTCCAAGGAAAGTAAACCCATATGCTCCAACATTTCTCTGATGAAAATAGAGACTCCCTATCCCACAATTTTCTGATAAGAGTAGGGACGTCCTAAGGAAAAGCAGGATGTTCTGGGATCAAATCAGAAACCACAACAGCTTCTGTAAATCCAGGACGGTCCCTGGAAAATAGGAAGACTTGGAGGGTCTGCAAACCCTGGGTAAGAATGGGAAACCCTGGAATCTCTTGCCACTTGGGGATCGGAGTGCAAGCGACAACATGAATGAGTGAATAACCAATGTGGTTGTGGGAGCTAGACCACTGACACAACTCGCCTGCTCCTCGGCGCTGCTTGGGTAGCATCCGATTGGTCTGAAGCAACTTGCTGAGGAAGATGGAGAGGCAGAGCCCCTACTCTAGTTTCCTGTCAGGTGGATCACTGTTGCTTACCAGGAGGGTGGTGGGGAGCTCAGCACGGAGCGCAAACACCAGCAGAGTCAATCTGATGTTCTTAACAGTGTGTTTGCACTGTGCTGACCTCCCCTCTGCCTCGCCCTTTTTCTCTCCTTTCCGGAAAGCAACAGTGGCCCACCTGCTGCAAAGCTAGCATAGCAGGTCTGCCTCGCTTGCTGAGGTGCTTCTGCTATGTCCGTTCTCAGCCTACCCTCCCAGCTGCCATCGCTGTAGGATGCCCAGCCAATTTGTTTCATCCCTCAAACTGAAAAAGTAACTCCGAAGAATCCATTTTTAGAGCACCATGCTGCAAACAAAAAGTTCCATGTGCAAAATGGTCCATTCAGGTTTCTCGCAAATGCAAGCAGACTTGAGCTGTGGAAGGCTGGGCTGTTGTGGACAAAATAAGGGGCAGGCTGAAACTATGGCGCTGCCCTTTGGCTGGGCAAATGTACAGAGCTTCCTGGTTGCCATGGCATGGTCTACCAAGAAATCATCATAACTGCAATTCTGCAGGGCACAATAATAGCAAGATCCTCCCCTCTCTATATTTCGTTATTCTGTTTGTTTTCATTATCGAATACCCTGGTTGCTGCCATACAGCCTGTTTACTGAGCATTCGTCCTGATTTGTGTGCAGGGAGGTGATATGACACCCACGGTTTGCTGAGCTTTCATTTCTATTTGTTTACGGAGAGCTTATCTGCTGTTGCATCAAGCAATTGTTATTGCACACTTAACAGTGTATATCCTCATCACTTTTCTTACTGCAAAAAGTCTGGTTTCTTACGGGGTGCAGGTGCATGAGTCAGTGGGTTTGCTGCCCAGGAGCTCTGAATCCACTTTAATTTCTGCAACCTGAATGTGCTGTAACTGAATTCCACCTGAAAAATAGCAACAGGCTGCAAGCAGCCCTGGTCTGTTTTGCTATTCATTAATTTTGTTACTCACATATGTTGCTGAGCTCGCCCTCATCCCATGCCCCGCCTACAGACAAAGCCAGGAAAAGGAGGGAAGGGTGTTTGACAAAATCAGGCGGTGAATGATTTAGGTTGGAAGATTTTCTCTTTCAGTGGAAAACATGGGTTTATTTTGAATCTCTTGTTTGATGACTTTATTCTTATTTATTTGTGCATGGCCACTTAAACACTTCCCTTTCTCAGCCTTAATCTGGTCTTGTACATGCATAATCCTGAGGAACAACAAAATCCTTTGAGGAACAACAAAATATGGGATGGATGGATAGATAAATAGATAGATAGATAGATAGATAGATAGATAGATAGATAGGCAGACCGAAAGGCTGCAGGCACGTGATTTATTCTAGAATCCATGGAAACTGAGTACTTGTTTCTTTTTAATATATTTTTATTTGATTTTCAGAAATAAAATAGGGGGGAAATGGGGGGAAAACTAACTTCAAAAGATCACACAAATTCCACATGTTGAGATTACTCTGAATCTCTTGACTTCCTCCCATCCCATCCATGGATCCTCTTAATTCTATTTTCAACTCCATATCAATACTTCTCCAATTTTTCATCTTCCTAAGTTATCTATACTTTCTGTCACATTATAAGTGCATTTAAAATCCTGCTAATGTTTTGACCTGTTTGCAATTATTTTATATATACATTATAAACATTTCCCATTCTTTTTAAAATTTATTGTCTTCTTGATCCCTGAGCTTCCCAGTTAATTTTGCCATTTTGGCATAGTCCATCACCTTGATTTGCCATTCTTCTTTGGTCAGGATTGTTTCTTCCTTCCATCTCTGGGCTAGCAACATCCAAGCGGCCGTTGTAGCATTCTTCTGATCTCAGTACCTATAATTCCTAATAAAAAAGCTTCTGGTGTTTGTTTGTTTTTTAGCAAAGGTTAATTTAAACATTTTTTCATTTCATTATATATCATTTACCAGAATTTTTTTCTTACATTACAATTCCACTACATATGATAGAAGGTACCCTCTTTTCCTTTGCATTTCCAGCATATATTGGTACTTGTTCTATTCATTTTTGCTAATTTCACTGGGGTTAAGTACCACCGGAGACTGAGTACTTGTTTCTATGTTGTCCACAGTCAAGATCTATTGCATATTTTTGGTTGTCCCCCAAAGGTGCTTCTCGAGAAACTGTTTTCGTTCTGAAAATAAAAGCTCACTGCAGATTTTTTCTGCATTACCGTGCAGTGTGTCCTTTGAAAAACAGGTGTAAGTGGCTGGAGACTTTCCATCGACGTTGTGAGTGAGTGTATACCAGGATCACAATAAGGGGGGAACCTATTCAAGGGGAGTTTTCACACACTTATCAAGGGACCACAACTGCCCTTGTGGATGGCAGGATCAATATAGATGGAAAGAGGAATTTTAAGGATGAGCAGGAACAATTGCAGATTAAGGAAAAACTTCATTTTGTGCCAAAAACGGGTTCGTGTGTACACAGCCATAGATACACAGATGCCCTTACCTGGGTTGGAATAAAAGTTATTGTTAGGTTGATCGAAAATTAAAGAGGTACAGTTCCCTTTGCTTTAAAAAGCATACACAGATTGTTTTAGCTAAACAGTTTGAGGATCTATACAACTTTGTAACATGCAGAAAATAGCATTATTGGAGAAACCAGACTGGAACTGAGGGAAGTCGGGGGGTGGGGTGGGGTTTTTTGGGGGGAGGAAAAATGGGGGGGCGAAATAAGGACATGTTTTTGGATAATATGTTTTGTTATAACTTTGAATAATAATAATAAAAAGCATACGAAGATTGTTGATTCCTGACATTATTCTGGTTAAATCTGAGGTATCCAAGTAACCACAGAAAATGTTCTCACACACTTAGGTTTTTTTGTTGTTGAGTACTTTACCTGAAGGGTCAGCTTTAAGCCTTGCATAGAGATTGGTGATAAAAAAATAAAACTTTACCTGCTTCATGTTGATGTTGTCATGCTGATTTTTTATTTTATTTTTTTAAAGACACAGCAGCAGGGGCTGGAAAAAAGGTGGCAACCTTTCTTCCAAGATGCTGAGACTTTTTTTTTTTTTTAAGGAAACAGTGATAACCATCAAATTGTGGGTGGGGTTTGTTTGTTTATTTAATTTTAAACCGGACTGACTTCAACAACAACCGGCTCTGCAGAAATCAACAGTTGAGCCCCCTTTTTTACAGCACAGAAATAAACAGTGTCTTCGTCTAATAACAACAGCAAGTGCTGGTAAAAACAGGAGCATTGCTGGTAAAAAAATGTTGGCAAACCTAGACCTGAATCATAAGTAGTGAAAGAATAAGAAAAGCAGACAAGGGAGGAGGGTGCTATATATTTTTTTATTTTTATTTTTCACATAAGCACTTGCACAAAGTCTCACTCCATACGTTATCCTTGTGCTCCTGCTTTCTTAAAATACACAATTTTATCAATGCAGGACCCAGTTCTTTCTCTCTGAGGAACTTGCCTCCCTGGATTTCCCAGATAGAGCCATAATGGTGTTCATTAGGGAAATGTTGTTACTAGGACACACCAGTGCCTTCCATTGGTTCACTGGAATCCATTTTAAACCAATCATAAGTCAGCGAGGCTCCACTCACTGCCATGCACACATAGCAACAAGCGGTTGCTCACCTTATCCATTTGATGCTTGCAACACATCTATTACACTTTCTCTGGGTGCCCAAGACAGTGAATAAAGCTCCCTAAATTTTCCCTTTTCTTTTTTAAAAAAAATGCATTGGGCAGGAGGACGTGTGGTTTATAAGCAGCCAGGGGCATGCATGCTTGTGCGTGTGTCTAGGTGAAGAGGAAATTGCTTCACATTCCATACCGTTCTCCAGTACCTTCAACTGGTAAAATGTGAAGAATAAAATCACTCTGCAAATGCTACATCAGTTTGCAGCCCCACATCCGTGCCTGGTCAAAATATAATAAATAGATGCAGTCGGTGGTTTCGAATTTGGGGAAGTGACTTGACTCTCAAATGTGGGCGGATGTTTCTTTAAACATCAGCAGAGAGCCCAGACAATCATCGTTTTATTTAGGGGAAGTCAGGGATGAATGGCTAGATCAGGAATGAGAACGGCTTTGAGAAAGAAGGCGGTTTGGACCTCATGTTCAGTTTCTCCATTTCGTTAAAGACTTACAAATGCTGGAGGAATCTCCTAGCACCATGACAGAAGAACAAGACTGGTGTAACCACTTCAGATTTGGTTTGTTCCCCCAAAAGATAGTGTAGTGATTTCTCTATGGTTCCCTATCATTCACAGCTATGCATGATAGACACAATTCAATTAAAAAACAACCCCCCAGAGTTGTGTGGTTGGAGAATGGATGGTGGCTAACATATTGTGGTTGAATCCTGACAAGACAGAAGTACTGTTTTGGGGGGACAGGAGGCGGGTTGGTGTGGAGACCTCCCTGGTCCTGAATGGGGTAACTGTGCCCCTGAAGGTAACCCGGAAAATACAACTAATCCAGAATGCGGCAGATAGACTGGTGACTGGGAGTGGCCGCCAAGACCACATAACACTGATCTTGAAAGACTTACATTGGCTCCCAGTACGTTTCCGAGCACAATTCAAAGTGTTGGTGCTGACCTTTAAAGCCCTAAATGGCTTCGGTGCAGTATACCTGAAGGAGCGTCTCCACCCCCATCGTTCTGCCTGGACACTGGGCCTTCTGACGGTTCCCTCACTGTGAGAAGCGAAGTTACAGGGAACCAGGCAGAGGGCCTTCTCGGTAGTGGTGCCTGCCCTGTGGAATGCTCTCCTACCAGATGTCAAAGGAAAAAACAACTACCAGACTTTTAGAAGACATCTGAAGGCAGCCCTGTTTAGGGAAGCTTTTAATATCTGAAGGACTATTGTATTTTAATATTTTGTTGGGAGCTGCCCAGAGTGGCTGGGGAAATCCAGCCAGATGGGCGGGGTATTATTATTATTAATAATAATAATATTCTGTTTATAGTCTTTCCTCTAAGGAACTCAAGTTATTATAGATTTATTATAGAATTGTAGAGTTGGGGAGGGGACCACAAGCATCATCTAGTCCAATCCCCTGCAATGGAAGAATATTTCCCCTCAATGTGGGACTCAAACCCACGACCCTGTGTTTAAGAGACTCATGCTCTACCGACTGAGCTACACCAGCAGGTCCAAGTTAGCATTTGTGGGTTTCCCACCCACCCACCCTTTTATCCTCACAACTCTGCAAGTAGGTCAGGCTGAGAGAGAGTATAAAGTCCAAGGTCATCTGGAAAGAAAGTGAATAGAGAAAAGTTTTTCTCCAACACAATTCTAGAGCTCATGGACATCCATCGAAGATCCACGTTGGAAGATTCAGGGCACATGAAATAAAGTGCTTCTTCACACAGCACATAGTTAAACTATGGAACTCACTCCCACAGGAGTCAAGGATGGCCACTAACTTGGATGGCTTTGTAAGAGGATGAGACAGATTCACGGAGGGCAAGGCTATCAATGGCTAGTAGCCATGATGGCTATTTTTCTACCTCCACTGGGAATTGCAGGTGGGCAGGCTGGACTAGATAAGCCAGACATCCCCAAACTCAGCCCTCCAGGTGTTTTGGGACTACAATTCCCATCATCCCTGACCACTGATCCTGTTAGCTAGGGATCATGGGAGCTGTAATCCCAAAATATCTGGAGGGCCAAGTTTGGGGATGCCTGAGATAAGCCATTGGCTAGATCCAGGAGGGCTCGTCTTCTGTTCTTATGCTCCCCCAGGTCCTAGTCCAGGGGTCTGCAACCCGTGGCTCGGGAGCCGCATGTGGCTCTTTTACACCTTTGCCGCGGCTCCGGGGCGGATACTAGCGAGGGGAGGAGGCGCATTGTGCGCCCTGACACTCCCCACTGTGACGGGCGCTGTACTGGCTGTGATGTCGAATGGGGGCGGTGCGTGCGTTAGTCACGCACTGTCCCGACGTCACCTTCCCACCCGCTGTCAGATCGCGGCTCTGGAGATATATTTGTTTTAAATGTCGCAATGGTTTTGCGGCTCCCAGTTTTTTTTCTTCTTCGGAAATGGGTCCAAGTGGCTCTTTTTGTCTTAAAGGTTGCAGACCCCTGTCCTAGTCCAACTACCACACCTGCTCTGGAAAGGTGCACCTGGAAGACTAACATATTGATTATGGAATATGCACCGGATTCTGTTCAACCAAAGCTGATGCCACAATAAACATGTTGGTTTTTAAGGTGCCACAAGACTGTTCTTTTTTGCTGCAGTAGACAAACATGTTGATTCCTCTG
Organism: Podarcis gaigeae; assembly: GCF_964106915.1. Lineage (NCBI taxonomy): Eukaryota > Metazoa > Chordata > Lepidosauria > Squamata > Lacertidae > Podarcis > Podarcis gaigeae. Next base: position 18,857,664 of record NC_139690.1, read on the forward strand.
GAAACTGATGTAACTCAGTGGGTTAGTCTAATCCTACAAGGAGTGTTCATAAAAACAAACCTCAGGTAAGGGTAGAAGGGCCTTTCAGTTTCAGTTATCACATTCTCATGTTTCCCATCTTATATTCAGTTCTCCGCATTTTGCAACAATTGAGCTTTTTTTTATTTTATGAAATAACGCTCATGAAAATGCATCAGCATTTTAGTGAAAATTTTTCCTAATAAACACATTTTCATGCAGTTTTGACTACATGGTTTTGTAAGCACTCTTCCCTAACATAACACGTTTTTGTTGCTATTTTCACTAACAGCTTCATTTTTATATACGTCGGCTGGAGAACTGTGCTGGAAAACTGGGATAAGTGCACATTTTGAAGGACGGCTATGCTTCACTTTGCATATCGCTTCGGAAAGTGAGAATGTGATAGATTCAGCCTTAAATGCACAACGCATCAAATTTCTTCTCCATCCCTAACCTCACCTGTTGAGGGCAGTAGTGGCGGGGGAGGGGGTCTTCATTGCTCCCCCAGCTTCACACCATTGATAGTTGCCAGTTACTGACATTCAGCATGGCACTTAGCAGCTGAAATGTTGGATTGGCTCCACACATGTTGAGAAGCTGGGAGATTCCCATTGGTGCCAGCCCACCGGCCACTACTGGTTGAGGGGTAAGATGGGGTTGCCCCCAGGGAGCAAGCATCATTGTTGTGCACACACCCCATGCCACATCTCCCCTTTGGACATGTGGGAGAAGGAGCCTTATATGCATGCTGACATATTGGTAAGGACAATTCAGGATTTGCTGGATGCATGTATGCTGGCACAAATGTAGGGCCTTTTCTCACACATTCTGAATGTGAGCAAAGGAGGGAAATATTGCTCCCATGTGTTTTGGCAGCAGGTGCGGGCACAGCCCGCAACAGCCCCATGACACTCTCATACATTCATTGAATAGGGGACGCAGGTGGCGCTGTGGTCTAGACCATGGGTAGGCAAACTAAGGCCCGGGGGCCGGATCTTGCCCAATCACCTTCTAAATCTGGCCTGCAGACAGTCCAGGAATTAGCGTGTTTTTACATGAATAGAATGTGTGCTTTTGTTTAAAATGCATCTCTGGGTTATTTGTGGGGCATAGGAATTCATTCATTTTTTTCTTCTTCAAAATGTAGCCTGGCCTGCCACAAGGTCTGAGGGACAGTGGACCGCCCCCCTGCTGAAAAAGTTTGCTGACTCCTGGTCTAGACCTCTGAGCCTCTCAGGTTTGCCGATTGGAAGGTTGGTGGTTTTCATCCCCGCGACGGGGTCAGCTTCTGTTGCTCTGTCCCAGCTCCTGCCAACCTAGCAGTTCGAAAGCACGCCAGTGCAAGTAGATAAATAGGTACTGCTGGGGCGGGAAGATGAATGGTGTTTCCGTGCACTCTGGCTTCCATCACGTTGTTCCATTGCACCAGAAGCAGTTTAGTCATGCTGGCCACATGATCTGGAAAGCTGTCTGTGGACAAACGCCGGCTCACTCAGCCTGAAAATTGAAATGAGCACCAGTCGCCTTTGACTGGACTTAACTATCCAGGGGTCCTTTATCATATACCTTTTACATTCATTGAACATGTAAGGGGATTTCTCTGAACCCTGCTACAGTAATTTTAAAAAAAATTGTCAGCCTTGGTGGAACAGCCAGCAAGGGCAGTCCTGCTGCTGGACAGAGCAAGGCAGCTGCTTTAGCAGAGGCAGATTTTGGGCGGCATGACCGGTTCTGCTGTGCTGAGTGCCAAGCCTAGGGGGCGCTGCAGGGAGTTGCAACTATGACATAGTGAACCGAGCAGAACAGAAGGCGAGAGACGGGGGGGGGGGCACATTTTTTACCTTACACGGGGCATCACTGAAATTTGAATATCCAAAGTCCACCCCTGGCCTCAGACAGCAGACTCAAGAGCTGTAGCACTTGGGGTTGGGATAGATGACCTTTGAGTTCCCTTTCAACTCTCTAATTCTACCTGCTCCCTCCTCTTTATGTATTTCTCTGCATGTGCTACCTTCCGAGAAGCTTCTTTCATCCCCACCCCCACCCCGCACTCGCACAAAAAACCTTGCTTGAAAGAGTTCTCCAGCTGTTTCAAACTGTTAGCTCCCATTGAGACAGCATCAACCAGTCTTTCTGGGTCATTTCCCTGAGAAAAAGTATGGCCAGGCCATTATCCAGGAACAGTATGTTTAAAGTAGTGGTGGTTCACCTACGATGTGAAGCCAGATCACAAGGTTTCTCTGTCCTTTAGGTTTGATGAGGTTTGTTATCAGCATGCACTCTTTGGGAATAGCACTTGGGAGGGCAAGAGATGCTAGAAAGTTAAGCAAGATTACACAGGCAAAGATGGAGGTTGTGGGGAAGAATGCGATAAGGATCTGCGGTTCTTCTTCTGCAAAACAGAAGCCACAGACAATAGGATGTCTCGATGTCCCTGCTGCTTACGCCTTTCTTTTGACTTCCTAAGAAAATTGTGGCGGCAACACAGCAGCTGCCGGAGGTGAATGTAAGTTCAAGGAATCATCTTCCACAAGCAAATTCTTTTTTTATTGTTTTATTGTTTTGCAAGCTTTTCTTTCACCGTGAAACGCTGGGTTGAAGCCTCAACTCGAAACATTGCCTGTTCCTCACGAAGAAGGTTGTTGCTAGACAGAAAGCAAATGTACCAGCCAGCCTTCCCTCATTGGTGGGGAAAGAAATGTCACTTCCGTGACATCATCGCCAGTTATCAGCCCCAGCAGCTGCGGCAATATTTCTTGATGATAAAAGCTCCTTTCGCCCACCTTTGTTCCCTTTCATTATTAACAAATATCTAGGAAACTGCCCTGTGCGCGCAAACCCAAAGAGCATCAATATTTGCATAAAAATCAATGCATATTCATGCAAATCAATTTTAGTCATCCGGTCAAGCAATGCACTTGATACGGCAGAGGAAACAATAAATTAGGAATAGAGGTGCCCTGCTTTTTGTGGTCAAACACAAGCAATCTTGTGGCTTGTTAAAGTAGATCTCTGCTGAGAGCCAGTGTAGTGAACATGCATGGGGCAGGGTTGGCATCAGCGCCTGCCATCCTTGGCGCTGACTTGCCAGCGCCCCAGCACTTTGACAGGGGCAACTGCTGATGCCTGCCCTGGTCCCTGCCTCCTCCATTCTGGCCTGGAGCTCTGAGCCATTCCTAGCCCTCTGGAAGCATGTTGTAAAGTGGCAGGACACAGGGCCTTAGGAACTAGGAAGCCACCTTATACCAACTCAGACCACTGGGCCATCTAGCTTAATATTGTCTACACTGACTAGCAGTGGCTCTCTAGGGCTTCAGATGGGATTTTATACCAGCCTGGGACCTTCTGCATGCAAGGTAGATGTGCTACCTCCCTTTCCCTGGCTTCTCAGTGACTGCAGATTAAGGAATGCCTTGGTCACTTCTCTTCCTGTTTCTCGCCAGTTGAAGGTAAAGGGATCCTGACCATTAGGTCCAGTCGAGGACGACTTTGGGGTTGCGGCGCTCATCTCGCTTTACTGGCTGAGGGAGCCAGCGTGCAGCTTCCGGGTCATGTGGCCAGCATGACTAAACTGCTTCTGGCAAACCAGAGCAGCGCACAGAAACGCCATTTACCTTCCCACTGGAGTATACCTATTTATCTACTTGCACTTTGACGTGCTTTCAAACTGCTAGGTTGGCAAAAGCAGGGACCAAGCAACGGGAGCTCACCCAGTTGTGGGGATTCAAACCGCCGACCTTCTGATCGACAAGTCCTAGGCTCTGTGGTTTAACCCACAGCGCCACCCACGTCCCTTACAGCCACCCGCGTCTCGCCAGTTACTGAAGCCCTTTTTGATTCTGGCAGGCTTTTGTTTTAGAAGTCCTGCCCAGGCATTCACCTGGGCACACAAAGGCTTAAATTAGGGGCAGTGGTAAGTCCACAAGCCCTGTCCCCAAAATGCTCTTCTGATTTTTGTATGATCAGCGAGCTTTTAAGCACGCTCCAATGAAAGTGCTTGGAAACCCTTGCAGTACACACACAAAGCGGTTGGCATCAAAATGCCAGCCTGCATTTCCCTCTCTACTCCCCATTTGATATAGGGGTGGCCCTATTCCGTGGGGGAAACCAAAATGACCAAGGGGATAAATTGCCTACCTCAGACCTGGCCCACCTATAAGGCAGAGTGAAGCAGCTGCCTCAGGCAGCGCTCCCACAAGCATCCTGCCCGCTTTGCAACCTGTCTCGCGAGATCTCTCCACCAATCAGAGTTGATACCGGCACCACTTCTCCACCAGCAGTGGAGGCAGAGGCAGGGTGGCGCAGAGATGGTGGCAGGGCAAGGAAGCACTTGCCTTTTCACCTCAAACAGCAAAATGGGATGCAATGGCATGCAGTCAGTAGACTAAGCTAGTCCCCTATATATTCCAGGTAAATTAGAGTATTCAGGTATTAAAGTCTGGCTCCTCCTTCCCAAAGCCCAGGAAGCTTCTGCCAAGCTAAGTAAGTAAGTAAGTAATTTTTATTTATACCCTGCCCTCCCCGGCCAGAACCAGGCTCAGGGCGGCTAACACCAAGAAAATTACAATAAAACACAATAGAAAAAAGGTTAATTAAAATACAGGTTAAAATAAAATTTAAAATGCAGCCTCATTTTAGTAGTAGCCCATAAATCAAAGCCATCAGGAGAGGGAAACATAAGGGTCAGACTGAGTCCAAACCAAAGGCCAGGCAGTACAGCTTCATCTTGCAGGCCTGAGGAAAGATGTCAAATCCCACAGGGCCCTGGTGTCTTGTGACAGAGCGTTCCACCAAGTCGGGGCCAGTACTGAAAATTCCCTGGCCTTAGTTGAGACCAATCTAACCACCTTGCAGATCTGGACCTCCAAAGTGTTGTTATTTGTGGACCTTAAGGTCCTCCGCGGGGCATACCAGGAGAGACGGTCCCAGGAGAGGGAGGAAGGCATGATGCTCATGCATGCAACATCACCCTCCACCCCAATTGCCCTTGAAATCTGGCACCTCTGGCCCTAAATGTTCCCCTACAAAATATTTCATTGCATGCCACTGGTGGGATGTGCCAATTTGGACTCCCCGGTGAGGAAAGGTTGCAGCATTTGGGACTTTTTCGTTCAGAGGAAAGTAAGGGCTGATGTGATATAAGTCTATAACATTATGGGACATTGGCTCTTCTCATGCTCTTAAGGAACGTGTGTTCATCGTGATATGACCCTTCCCATGGCACACAGCACCCAATTATATGTATTATGAGCAATTGCTTTTGCTTCTTAGGTGTCATCATTGTTTTTTGCAGGTTCTAGCCTCAGACTTCCCCATACTTTCCAGGAGGCGTAGATCAGTTCATAGGAGACTAATAGTCACCCATTGTAGCCTGCCCATCTTGCTAAGCACAACCCAGCACTCACAAAACATTTACCAGCGCATTCCGCTGGGAGATACTGTATGCATCTCAAGGCTTGAATTAGCAGAAGGGCTCGGCCGCCTGCAGTTGAGATCAGACCATTGAAAGCCTTGAGCACAAAAGCTGCATGCATTAAACCCGATGGTAGTCGAAACCTTTCCAAGCTGAAGTTCAGGGTGCCCTCACTACAAAAAGGAAATTACCATGCTATTTTATTAGGCAGGTCTGAGGGAAATGAGTCGGAAAAGCACCTGCTCCCTCACGCTCCTTCACACATGTTCGAAACAGGAGCAGGAAACCTGATTTTAAGAAACTGTATTAAATTAATTTAATTTGGTTTGATTCGTAATAATCTGGAAAAATAATAAAAAATAATTTGGAAGAAAAACAAGGATGGTATCTACTTTGCACTTAGAAAAAAATATGTTCTCTATCAGGGCAGTGTAAATTATGTGCTAACAAAAATTCAGGATCTGTGACTTGGACACTTCTGCACAAATTAAACCATATTTCCATGACGCCTCTTTTATTGTTGCTGCTGCTTTCAGATGCACAGAGCACTACACATGGATTAGCTTGGTACAGTTCTAACAAAATCCCTGTAAAGCAAGCCAGTATTATCACCCCCGTAATTTATCCCACTATATATTTAGTTGTGCCCAACTAGGTTTTAACTCAGAGTAAGGTAAAGGCCCTGACCATTAGGTCCAGTTGTGGCCGACTCTGGGGTTGCGGCGCTCATCTCATTTTATTGGCCGAGGGAGCCGGCATACAGCTTCTGGGACATGTGGCCAGCATGACTAAGCCGCTTCTGGCGAACCAAAGCAGCACACGGAAACACCATTTACCTTCCCGCCGGAGCGGTACCTATTTATCTACTTGCACTTTGACGTGCTTTCGAACTGCTAGGTTGGCAGGAGCTGGGACTGAGCAACGGGAGCTCACCCCACCACGGGGATTCGAACGGCCAACCTTCTGATCGGCATTTCCTAGGCTCTGTGGTTTAACCCACAGCGTCACCCGTGTCCCTTTAACTCAGAGTAGGTGCAATGAAATTCATAGACCTAATAAGTCACATCAATTAAATTCAGAGGGTCTACTCTGAGTAGGAATAACTTTGGGTACAACAGTTGCTAAGGTTGCCAACTGACCAGGACTGATCCTGTGCCTTCAGCATTATGACTGGTTGAAATAATCATGTGAAACTTTTCACTGGATGATGATGAATACTGCTGGGTCTGGCTTCGGTGATTGGCACTGGGCAACCCATCAGCAAAATACTCACCAACTGGAGGCTGATCCATGAGGGCGAATGGGGCACGACCCTACCTAACTCAGTCTGCCCTCCACCAGCCCCCACCTGCCTGTCTTGTTACTCTCAACCAGCCTGGGGGATGTACTGTCTGTCAGCTTCCTCGTCCTTAGTCTCAGTGTTCCATTTATCAGGCAGACAGTTGGAGACAACATTACAGTAGATTTACCTGACTCTGCCTGTCTCTGGCTCTGGCTCCCTCTACTGGTGGGCTCCCTGACTTCTGCCTTCCAGTCCCAAGATGCTGAGCCTGCGCTGGACAGCAGAAGACATTGTATGGATATTTTGGATGTACTATCCTGTCTTTTGAGGAGTTCTGCTAGTAAAAATTTGAACACAGTCATACCTTGGATCCCAAACGCCTTGGTACTCGGACGTTTTGGCTCCCAAACACTGCAAACTTGGAAGTGAGTGTTCCGGTTTGTGAATGTTCTTTGGAATCCAAACGTCCAACGTGACTTCTGATTGGCTGCAAGAGCTTCCTTCAGCAAATCAGAAAATGAGCCTTGGTTTCCAGACATTTTGGAAGTCGGACAGACTTCCGGAACAGATTCCATTCGACTTCCAAGGTACAACTGTAATATTTGTATGGGCTTGGACAACAATTGCTTCCAAAAGCAGCCAGTTCTTACATTTCCAGTTGCTTCAAACTGTGCTATACAGTGGTACCTCGGGTTGCATATGCTTTAGGTTACATACACTTCAGGTTACAGACACCGCTAACCCAGAAATAGTACCTCGGGTTAAAAACTGTGCTTCAGGATGAGAACAGAAATCGTGCTCTGGCAGCGTGGCAGCAGCGGGAGGCCCCATTAGCTAAAGTGGTGCTTCAGGTTAAGAACAATTTCAGGTTAAGAACAGACCTCCAGAACAAATTAAGTACTTAACCCGAGGTCCACTGTATTAATATTTGCGACAAAGAGGCTGCCAGTCTGTGCAGGTGACACTGATCTAAGGTGGACCAATAGTCTGACAGCTTCCTAACGCGAAGGCAGCTTCCTAATTTCCAGCAATAAAGGACAGAGCTCTGTGTCCCCTTCTTCCTGCCCTGAGACCCTTAAGCTAGCTGGTTGCATTGAATGATTCAGCTCCCAGTCCTTTGGGTTTCTATGCATGGAAAGCAGGGCAGAAAGGTCATGAACATAATATGAACTGGATCATGCCAATGGCCAATCTAGCTCAGCATCCTGTTCTCAAAGCGGATAGCCAGATGCGTTTGGGAAGTTGGCACACAGGACCTGAGCACAACAGCACTCTTCACTAATGGGGTTTAGAGTAACAGCTTCTATCTCGTCCTTTGCCCCAGGCTAGCAAAACATCTTGGGCTGGGTCTGAGGATACTGTGGCTCTGAAAGATGGGACACCCCTCGGCTTTTCAGCGTACAGGAAAAAAACCTGTTTTTGCTAGAAATGGGTCACAAGTGATGGTGGCGAGGTGACATCTCTCCCAGCTCTGGGGGTGATAATGGCTCACCTTTGTATTGTGCCAGTGGGGGCTCCCTGGCGCTTTGGGGTCCAAACTCCATAGACACTTCTGATTAGCAGCCATCGATTGAGAGCGTCCTCGTTTCAAACGCCCTTTCAGAAATCCAGCTCTGTATTGACGAGCGTGCTGCTGGTAAGAGAATGTCGAGAGCGAGACGGAAACATGCTTCTGAAAACTTGAGTTTGCAAACTTGTTGAAAATAATTGTAAAGAAGCAGCAGAGTTTCCCCATCTGCTCAGCTCAATGTAAAACACACACACACACACACACAAAATTGACTTGCTTTGACTCTCTGTACAAAAACATGAGCTGTTTGAAAATTGCAAGAGGGTGTGTGAATGAATGAGTGATCTACAGGAAGCTGCCTTGTTTTAAGCCAGACCGTTGCTCCACCTATAATCACACAATTGTAGAGCTGTAAGGGACCTCGAGGGTCATCTAGTCCAACCCCCTGTAATGCAGGAATCCTGGCCACAGCCATCCTTGGGTGGGCTCGAACCACCAACCTTCAGGTTAACACCCAGACCCACTGCAGGCTTCATATAGCTCAGTATTGACAGTAGCAGCTCTCCAGGGTTTCATTTAAATAATAATGATAGTTCTTTGGGTTCAGGGTGGCCAAAGGAGCAGAGCGGGAGGGGGATAATGCAACAGTGTGAGGGCCAGTGTAGCTCAATGGTTAGAGCAGCCTTTCTCTGCTTTGTGCTTCTACATGTTTTTGAACTACAAGTCCCATAATCCTACCAATGGCCATGATGGAAGTTGTGGTCCAACATCTAGGGGTCCAAGGTTGAGAAAGGCAGGACCAGGACTTGAGAGATCAGGGTTCAAATCCCCATTCGACCGGCCAAAATATTGTGAAATCTTAGAGCAAGAGAGTGGAAAACATAAATTACAGAGTTTTGGGAAAATAAAGTCCAAGGTACGAGATTGGCTTCATTATTATCAAATATTAGAGGTGTTTAATCAAGACAGGAAAATTGGCTTCCAAGTGGAGAAATCAAAACTAGAAACAGAATTGTTAGAACCCAATACCAAGAACTTATCAAGAATGTATAACCTGTTGTTGAAGTGGAATACACTAGATGAGACAGTTAAATCAGCTATGATTAAGTGGGCACAAGACATTGGTCATGATATTATGTTTGCTGACTGGGAACAGTTATGGACCACTGGAATAAAATTTACGGCATGTAATGCCCTAAGAGAAAACATTATGAAAATGATTTATAGGTGGTACATGACCCCAGTCGATAACAAATGCTGGAAATGTAATGAGACTGAAGGTACCTTCTTTCACCTTTGGTGGACTTGCCCAAAGATCAAGGCCTTTTGGGAAATGATTTATAATGAAATTAAGAAGGTACTTAAATGTACTTTTCATAAGAAACCAGAGGCATTTCTTTTGGGCATGGTCGGCCAATTGGTGCCAAAGAAGGATAGGACTTTTTTTATGTACTCCACTATGGCAGCAAGGATTCTTTTAGCAAAGTATTGGAAGACACAAGAATTACCCACATTGGAAGAATGGCAAACGAAAGTGATTGACTTTATGGGACTGGCGGAAATGACTGGCAGAATCCGTGACCAAGAGAAAGAGACGGTGGAAGAAGATTGGAAGAAATTTAAAGTATATCTTAAGAACTGTTGTAAAATTGATGAGTGCTAAAATGTCAAGGGAAAGGAAAAGATAGAATTATAGCTGTATTTGGTTGATAAATTAGGAGAAGAAATTGAAAAAGAAAATAAGTTATTATTTAATTGGAGCGAAGGGTTGTTGAAAAAACTTAAAATAAGGATGCAGAGAGGGGGAGGTAAGGGGAAGTCCGAGAAAGAAGGTTTATGAAAAGAGGATCTGAAATTATACTTGTTTATATGTTCTTGTATGTCTATGTGTGTATGTTATTTTGTTATTTTGTTTTAAATCTATGTTGGAAAATTAATAAAAACTATATATATAAAAAAAACAAATCCCCATTCGACCATGATGCTCACTGGGTGACCTTGGGCCAGCCACTGCTTCTCAGACCAGCGCTGGATTTACATAAAAGCTAAACAAGCTATAGGGCCCCACTCTCTTGGGGCCCCCCCCAAAAAAAAATTAAAGGAAAAAAATCTGGATGTACATTTCCTAAATATAAAAAACAAATAAAACCTACATACAGCAACAGTGTTTTGTGAGTCCATTAGGTCCATAAATTACCATATAGTGTATATTCAACACAAAAACAGTGACAATTTGTTGTTGACAAAGGGCAGCTGGACATATAAAGGGTCCCATTACCTTCAATAGCTTAGGGCAGGGGTCAGCAAACTTTTTCAGCAGGAGGCCAGTCCACTGTCCCTCAAACCATGTGGGGGCCGAGCCTATATTTTGAAAAAAAATAATGAACCAATTCCTATACCCCACAAATAACCCAGGGATGCATTTTAAATAAAAGGACACATTCTACTCATGTAAAAACATGCAGATTCCCGTACCATCCGCAGGCTGCATTTAGGGCCCCGGGGCTTAGTTTGCCTACAGATGGCTTAGGGCCTCATCAAACCTAAATCCAGCCCTGTTCTCAGACTATCCTACCTCATGGGGTTGTTGTGAGGATTAAATGAATAGTGGGGAGAACCATGTACGCTAACTCCTTGGGGGAAAATATGGGACAAATGCAATAAACGACCGTTTGAGCTCATTCCTGAGCAGAGTCTTATCTAAGGAGACGGTGGAAGGAGTTCCTCTTTGGTGTCACTGCTGAAAGAGAGAAAGGGCAGCCAAGATGTAGGAAAAGCATCAGGCCTAGGGGTAGCAGAGAAGTTCTGAAGGCATGGCATGAGACAATGAGCTACGAAGCTGTGAGCCTCAGAGAATAAAGTGCATGTAGTTCAGCACACCTCCCTTGCCAGTGAAGAACCTCAGCATTCCAAAGGCTGATTCCACAATAAAATTGATTCCCTGCTTTTTCACATCTTATGATTCCTAGTACCGGTGATTACATATTGCTAATTCTTGGCTTTATTTCATTCACAGTTGTATTCATATTGGCTTTTATAATTTCTTGTAAACTGCTTAGAAGGTATTCTTACAATCAAGTGGTATGGGTATTTTGTTACGTAAAAAAAAAATGAATGATATGTGCTTATTGAGGGGCCAAGGAACTCAGGGGCTTAGGAAGGCCCAATCCTACACAGACATCTGAGGCTTGCAGAATCCAGCCAGTTAGAGACCAAGAGGGACTCGCAATTTAACTACTCTGTTTGCAGAACGAAAAACATCTGATGCTTTTGCAGCCCACGGGAGGCTTGCTTTCCCTTTTCTTCCCCCACTGGAAAGCTAATCATTAAGTGAGTCACATCTTTAGAAATGATAATACATTTCGCTGGCATTTTGAAACGTCATCTCTGCATGTCCTTCCCGGATGAGTGTTTCGCTTCAAGGAAGGCTACCATCATTTCCACAACTGCGCCAGACGATTATTTGCGGGGCGGGTGAGGCAGCTTCGAGGGAGGGAGCAAGCAAGGAAGCCTCCCTGCTGTCTGTGAAGATATTTTCAGAAGCAGCAAGGCTGAGAATCGGGCAGCTGGGGCAACCTCGCTGGAGGCACAGTTTCCCCCAGCCCACCCACTGTGGAAAGCACCATGGAGTGAAGCACAAGGAAGAGGGTGGAAGAATACATCTTGACAAATGGTGAATGAACATAGGAAGCTGCCTTATAATGAGTCAGACCAGCGGTCCATCTAGCTCAGTATTGTCTACACAGACGGACAGAGGCTTTCTGGGTTTTCAGAAAGATTTCTCTCCTGATCCAACCAGATGTCAGGGATTGAATGTGGACTTTCTGCATGCAAAGCAGAGGCATTTTGGGAGTTGCAGGTGGCGCTGTGGGTTAAACCACAGAGCCTAGGACTTGCCGATCAGAAGGCTGGCAGTTCGAACCCCCGTGACGGGGTGAGCTCCCATTGCTCGGTCCCTGCTCCTGCCAACCTAGCAGTTCGAAAGAACGTCAAAGTGCAAGTAGATAAATAGGTACCGCTCCAGGAGGAAAGTAAACGGTGTTTCCGTGCGCTGCTCTGGTTCGCCAGAAGCGACTTAGTCATGCTGGCCACATGACCCAGAAGCTGTATGCCGGCTCCCTCAGCCAATAAAACGAGATGAGCACTGCAACCCCAGAGTCGGTCCCGACTGGATCTAATTGTCAGGGGTCCCTTTACCATCTGGAGGGCCAGTTAGATACCCCTTCCTTAAATGCGGTGGGGAAATTTGACACGACTGAGGGCAACTCCACACAGCGTGCTAATGAAGGAGTGTGTGAATGTGAATTGTATGTGCTTGTAGGACAATGCTAACGTTTCCTCTTGGTTTTTAATGGCACAATGTATGCTTTTAAATGAGAGTCACTCAGAGAACCAGTAACTTATGAATCTAATCAGGAATAATTATCTTCCCTCAGCACTGGAAAGCGACACTAACTGGGATGTGGCGTCTGAAAAGGGAGCCCCTTGTAGAAAACTACAAATCTGATGAAGGAGGGAGGGTGTCATTTCAGTCAGGAAGGCCTATCTGTGACACTTCCCTTCTTTAAGCTTACTATTATCATTATTACTGTTAGGAAGAACGGTGGGGGGGGGGGGTTTGGGAGGCGACACCCACCTAGGCTTTTGCAAGAATGGCTGTAAAATGCTCACAGTTTCCCAGAGTAATTTTATCATTATTATTATTACTTCCATTTGCATCCCATCTTTCCTCCAGGGAGCTCAATATGGTCTCCAAAAGCAATTATTCTGAAGCCAACCCCTCTGCAAGGTGCTAGACCTCAGGAGGCCGTGGAGAAGCAGCAGAAAAACAAGTTCGGGCTCCGAATAATAGTGTGGATGAGATCCTCCTCGCTACAAAGGGAAGCAAAGTACTTGTTCATCTATCAGCAGCGGCCCAGTCACAGAAGGCTGGGGAGGGGGGGTAGCCTTTGCAAGGGCTTAGATGTCCAGCATCACTCAGAACACAAAGGAATCTCAAACGGCTTGTGCCCTGTGCCAGGAAAGAGCCAGCAATCTCCTGTCTGATGGCAAGCCCAGTGTGTTTTCTGTGCCAGCTGTCCATCTGATAGCAAGCCAGGTGTGCTGCCTGTTAAGTCCAGCCAGCTGGAAACTGCATCAAAAGCAAGGCACTACCTGCAATCCGGTGCAGAAGGCGCAGCTATTAGTTTGCTTGAGAGCTGCAGACCGCTGTGATGTACGGCAGACAGGTCCTGCATGGGACACGGCAAGAGCTTCCGCTATCTTGATGTCCCAGAAGCTCAAGGAACAAAGGAGACCTTGCTCTTAACATATGGTGCTGTACCTGAGCCAGGATCTGCAGAAAGCAAAGACCTCCAGCCGCTGCTGAAAAAATATTCTACTATAAGAGAGTCCTAACAAAGGGGGAGTGCTGGGAAGAGCCTTAAAATGCTCCAGTCCTTATTGGCAGGAACGAACCATGATGCTGTGAAAGATCTGTAAAGGACTAGGGCATAAGGTCTTTGCTGGAAGGGGGATTGCTTTGGGGCCTAACTCTGGTCCTCCAGATATTGCAGGGACTCCAATTCCCATCAGCGCCAGTCAGCATGACCAATGGTCAGGGATGATGGCAGCTGGAGTCTAACATCTGAAAGGCCACAGGTTCTTAAGTAATCAGCATGGGGAACTGGCTATTGGTCCCAGGTCTATGTTCACAAGAGCAGTTTGGTAACAATATGGAAGAGTGGGAAAGCCAAGCCCGGTCTCTGTTCTCACCAACAGCAGATAAGGCAATGAAACATGAGTCTTGGACTGTGCCATTTCATACCACTAGCAGGGGCGTTGCATGTTCCTTACACTTTTTTTTTTTTTAAAGAAAATCGTATTAAGGAGAAGGTAAGACTACAGCTCTTCTCTGATAGCGTATTTTCAATGTGCATAGTGTTTCTGTGTGCTTGTTATCCGCAAGTGACATCCAGTCCTGGAATCCTGTATTTTCAGGCAGAATGCAATCAAGAACAGCTCTACGACCTCAGCTACTGCTTGTGCAAAAGGGAAAACCCACAAAAATGCCTGTTGCAAATTGCACAAGTAGCCCAGAACACTCTTCGTCCATGCATGTTCAAGGAAAATTTAAGGTGTGCAAATCAGTTGGTCACAGATATGGCTGGCCACACCAGCAATTTCCTCAGCTATTAATGTTACGGAAATCGCTTCTGGATGAACCCATGAGCTATCGGTTCATGCTACATCTCCCCGTACAGGAACATTCCCGATGAGATTTTGGATTTCTTGCATGTGGAGGAAAAATGGTACAGGAACCAGCTGTGGCTTCACACACCAATCAAGTGTCCAAACCCTTTTGCAATAATAAATCAGAGCTTAGTCCTAACTCACCCTTGTAATTAGATAGGAAATCTGTGTTTAGGTCCGTAAGGCAGGGATCAGCAACCTATGGGCTGCAGAGGTGCACCCACTCCACCAAATCCCACTGTTCAATCCCACCTTGTCATGCAACTTACCTGTAGGTTTTCCGAAAGAAAAGGGTCAATGGGGAAAGAAAAGGCCTTGGAGGGTGGATATAACCTACAGGACAGTATGTTGCCGACCTCTTCTCTCTTTTCTTAGGTGCGCAGCCTGGGAGTCATTTTGGACTCGCAGCTGCCCATGGGGGCGGAGGTCAATTCTGTGTCCAGGGCAGCTGTCTACCAGCTCCATCTGGTACGCAGGCTGAGACCCTACCTGCCCGTGGACTATCTTGCCAGAGTGGTGCATGCTCTAGTTATCTCTTGCTTGGACTACTGCAATGCGCTCTATGTGGGGCTACTGTTGAAGCTGACCCCAGAAACTACAACTAATCCAGAATGCGGCAGCTAGATTGGTGACTGGGAGTGGCCGCAGAGACCACATAACACCGGTCCTGAAAGACCTACATTGGCTCCCAGTACGTTTCCGAGCACAATGGTGCTGACCATTAAAGCCCTCTACGGCCTCTTCCCAGTATACCTGAAGGAGCGTCTCCACCCTCATTGTTCGGCTGGACACTGAGGTCCAGCTCTGAGGGCCTTCTTGCGGTTCCCTCACTGCGAGATTACAGGGAACCAGGCAGAGTAGGGCCTTCTCAGTAGTGGTGCCCTCCCATCAGATGCTAAGTTTTTAATGTTTGATGTTTTATTGTGTTTTTAATATTCCCTTGGGAGCCGCCCAGAGTGGCTGAGGAAACCCAGCCAGATGGATGGGGTATAAATAATAAATTATCACCAATATCATCTAGGGTCAACCTCTTCTCTATGGTCAAAACAAACTAAACGGCCAGCATAGGCAGTTTAACTTTTGGGAAGATTTCCCCTTTTCTTACTTCAGAAGAAGAATCCTAAAGCAGCCCCTTTCGATCAAATGAAGAACACAGAAGTCCTCTCATCACCAGTAGAATTGTGTATTCTTGGGTTGTGCAATTTGGCAATAAATAAAGCTGCTACATTAGGTTCAGAATCATGGCCTCCCCACTCTCAAGTGACAGTCCAGAGTACACATTCTAGAGCACCATTCCTGCCCCTGGTGCCTTCCAGATGTTTTGAACCACAACTCCCATTGTCCCTCACCACTAGCAGTGATAGAGTTAAAAAAAAAAAGACCACCTGGAGTCACCAGGTTGGGGAAAGCTGTTCTAGAGTTTGCACCTTCATGTACAGCCTGCGTCAAAGTCCTTGGGCCAATACTGGTCATCCATGTAGCAAACACTCTCCCAGCTGCTATCTGGAGGGCTGTTTGGAAGGCTTGGTGGGAGGCTACTGGCCAGTGTCTGTTCCCATTGTACCTCTACCAATCTGTAAAGCTCCATAGACGTCTGAGCATCTTCTACTGATGAATGTCCATTTCGGCTAACCTAACAGATGGGAAAGGAGAAAAACAACAACCAAACTGTGTGTAAGGTTCTAGTCCTCAAGATGTGCCATCTAGTAGCATTGACGAAAGGCAACCACTCCTACCAACTTTTTATAAAGTATATATTTGGAGTGAACAATCCTAAGTTTTCCTATTTAAGAAGTACATCATAGCCAGTCCAATAGCACTGAATTCTACTACTAGGGGCTCTCATCCCTGCTCACCCCGCCAACCTCAATCCCTCCATTTACCACTTCATCCAACATCCCCGATATCCTCCCAGTTCCTTCAATCCCTCCACCACATCCTCACAGCCCCTCAGTGTTCCTCCATTCCTGCTTTACTTAAACCTATGATGTTGTTCAAACATCTCAAAACCCAACTTCTCCTTTGCTCGCCTCCTTTGCCCTGTCTTCATGCAAATCCAGGACTGCGATGCGGCACTACAACTCCAACGGGGGGCTGCGTGATGACAGCCTCGCATTTTTATGTATATAGGAAGATAGCCCATGATAGCTGAAATGAACCTTTGTGCTCAACGGCAGTACAACTCTATCTCTGAATCCTATCGAGGTTGCCTAACAAGTTAATTTATTTAATAATTTCTTTCCCGCCCTTCATCAGAGGACCAACAGGAGGTTTATAAATATAAAAATACATAACATAGTGACAAGCAAAATAATACCCCCCCCCCGAAGTTTAAAAAGCCATGGATTGTTTGATTATCCAAAGGCCTGGTAGAAGAGGAATGATTTTTGTCTGGCACTTAAAAATATGTAATGAAGGGCCCAGGCGAATCTCCCTGGGGAGAGCATTCCACAGTTAGAGAATTAGGGGGTAAGATCGAACCCTGAGGAACCCCACATTGAAGGCAGGCTCCACAGGACCCAAGCATGACCACCCTGGAGATGACCATCTAGGTTGGACCAGAGGCACTGCAAAGCACTGCTGCCCACCCCAATTCAGACAGCCGCTCCAGGAGGAAACCATGGCTGATGGCAGGGAATGCTGCTGAGAGGTTAAAGAGAATTAACAGAGACACGTTTTCCCTGTCTCTCTCTTGACAGGAGTCATCATACAGGTCAACCAAAGCAGTTTCTGTGCAAAACTGGACCTAAAGCCCGACTGAAATGGATCTCAAAAATAAAGTTTCCTCCAAGAGTACCTGGATCTGGAACTGAGAGAGGACGGCATCTCCTTAAATTACCTGAATATTCTTGTGTAGCAGCTCACTAGCCAGGCTCTTGAGAGAGACGCTGGCTTTCATAGGGAGCCCCATCTTCTTCCTCAGCAGGGGGCTCCGACTCGTGTCCCGTGTCCAGGCATGGGGGTGAAAATATTTCAAGGCTCGGAAGTCGTTGTGGATGGCATGCCCCACCACTATCTTGTCCCTCACGATCTGTAGGATCTGAAAGAATTAAAAGGCTGTTTAGCCACCCGCCGTCACAAACAGAGGGCCTTAGGAAGATGGCGAGGATAGGTCGTGCTCTACATTTTTAAAGGTGGGTCAGAAATATTTTAAAACTGTTTCAAACCATGATATGTGGCGTGACTGGATTTGAGGGGATATTTGCTTGGAATCCTGGGGATTTGTGAGCTACAGGAGTTAGTGGATCTGGGGCGGAGGCTGAATGGGATTCTTTAGCCTGGGACTAGGTCTAGGAAAAGAGATCCGATTTGAAGATTTCTATGTGAAAAGAAGAATAAATACTGTAAAAAGAAGCTTGTATCAAAAGCACAACAAACCTATCTATTGATTTTTCTCCTGTGAATAAGAGAGCCGTTAAATTATTCACCCTGGCCCATTTCCTATGGGGGTCTGGACACCCGCTACAAAGCGAATTGTGATAGTGAGACTATGGCAATACAAACTGACAGAAAAAATAAAGAGATCCAGTATGGTGTAATGGTCAGAGTGATGGACTAGGACCTGGGAGACCAGGGTTCAAATTGACGCTCAGCCATGATGGTTCAGTAAGTATGACCTTAGGTCAGTCTCTCCCTCTCAACCTAACCTGCTTCACAGGGTTGCTGGGATGAAATGGCAGGGAGAACTATGTACACTGCCTTAAGCTGCTTGGAGGAAAGATGGACTATAAATGTAAAAATAACAGTAATATGAAAATCTGTATAGCTATACACAAGGAGAAGGTTCCTATTCTGTGGAATAGCATTCCTGTTGAGATACTAAAAGGCACCCCCTATCTGCACTTTCCGGAAGGAACCAAACTTTCCAATCGGCTTTTCATTTTTCTGTTTTCATTTATCTTACATGTAAAGCACATTGAAATGTTGTTTTAGAAGGCGATTAATAAAGGATGATAATAATAATACAGTTGTACCTTGAAAGTCAAACGAAATCCGTTCCAGAAGTCTGTTAAGACTTCCAAAATGTTTGAAAACCAAAGTTTCAGATTGGCTGCAGGAAGCCCTGTCGGGCGTTCGGCTTCCAAAAATAGTTCGCAAACCAGAACACTCACTTCTGGGTTTGCGACGTTTGGGAGCCAAAACGTTTGGGAACTAAGCTGTTCAACTTCCAAGGTATGACTGTATTGCCGATGGCTCTGTACAAAAAGTGCAAAACCTTTTGGACTCAAAAGCTGTGCAAATTACAAAGCACAAGGTACACCACAACCCATTAGCAATGCTGTTGGGTTATATCAATGGGACACAACTATAAAACAAATTAAACCCTGATCTTCTGATAGTGGCATGCCCAGCCATAGCACACCAGCGGGGGTGGGGGGGCACGTGTTAAAACATCAACAGAAAGGAAGTGGATAAGTTCAGCCAGCAAATACAAACCCAGGAATGGAGACAAGAGAACAGAGCATTTTGCAACAGACAGGTAGCCAGCAATTATTCACCTGGAACCGACCCCTGTGAAATGGGTTAAGCCAATCAAATGCAACATTAAAAGGCTTGTATTCAGAGACTTGAAACGAACTGGTAATGATGTACTAATTAACCTAGGCGCAGTTAGCCTTCAAAAAACGAGCAACAAGGGTGCAGGGAGCTTTACGAGCTTTTAAATTTTCTCGATTGTAATTCTGAATTGTAATTCTGAAGGACGCAATAAAGTAGGAAGGTTAAAATGTATCACTCTCTTTAATAGCAAACTCAGGTGCTGAGTGCCAAGAGAAGTGGAGCCAAATTAGGGTGACCGACAAAAAAATCCAGAGGTGTCAGTGTTGCGGGAAAAAGGTTTGAAGTAGTTGCAAAAGGTGCAATTGGGCAAGAGCCCATAAGATTATTGCAGATCACACACTGGAGTCCCAGCTCAAACACCCCATGTCATTTTGGAGGGTCTCTTGAACGTCAGGTGCAGGTGTGTGCATGTTGGAAATAAGGGATGAAGTGGGAGATGGGCCCCACCTGCACGATACATTGAAAGCAGTATCATACCAATATTTAAAGAGTCTGGGAACTACATATTAAGGGTGCACACAGAAGGTGCCTGCAACTGCAGGTAGGGCTGGAAATGCCCCTTGCCCGAAACCCTGGGGAGCCTCTGCCAACCAGAGCAGACAATACTGAGCTAGATGGACCGACGATACGACTCATTTTTCAGCAGCTTCCTATGTTTCTAAAACCGGCTTGTGTTTTTCCAAATCCATCTAGGCTACTGCAAGCTGGCGGACATGATTGTTCTTCTTCTTAAATGTACAGTGCAGTATCTAAGGAATACAGGGGCTTATTAGTAGTGATAACATTATTTATTTAGTTGCATTTATATTCCCCCCCCCCCCCGTTTCCTCCAAGGAGCTCAAGCTGGCATACATGAACGAGCGTCTCCACCCTCATCGTTCAGCCTGGACACTGAGGTACAGCTCCAAGGGCCTTCTCGGTAGTGGCACCCACCCTGTGGAACGCCCTCCCATCAGATGTCAAAGAAATAAACAACTATCAGACTTTTAGAAGACATCTGAAGGCAGCCCTGTTTAGGGAAGTTCTTAATGTTTGATGTTCGCTTTTTTATTATTATTAATAATATTCTGTTGGGAGCCACCCAGAGTGTCTGGGGAAACCCAGCCAGATGGGCGGGGTATAAACAATAAATTATTATTAATAATATCTCATTTAATCCCTACAACAACCCTGCGGGGTAAATTAGGCTGAGGGGCAGTGACTGGCCCAAGACCACCCAGTGAACTTCACAGCCAAGCAGCGATTTGACCCCTGGCTTCCTAGGTCTTAGTCCAACACTCTAACCACTATACCACACTGGCTCTCAATTTCTCATTTTTCAAATCTTGGAAGTTCAGTTCTCTGCATTTTCCACATCAGTTAGCAATTTTTGTCAAAGCAGCAGCAGCAGCCTTCATGGAATTTCATGGATTTGACTGCTGTCTCCTGGGTCCTAGCCTGACCCTCTCGCCACTAGACCACACTAATTCTGCAGCAAGAATCTAATTCTCCAGCTGCACGGATTCCAACCCTCAACCCCTCTTCTCCCTCCTTTGCTTACCTCGCTCCGTGCAGCCTTAAAAGGAGTGGCCTTTTCCATGTGTCGCCGGGTGATCCCGCTCCACCGAGTCCTGTAGTCAACAATCGGGAGCTCTGGCCGGACGTATTTGTCGTAGATGACGTCCCCATCATAGTTCACGACTGTGCACCGCGCCAACTCGCTGGTCCTCCCAGCGGGGCCCGTGCCCACCATTTCGCAGTCAAGTGCCACACATTTCCTGGGCGTCGCAGGGGATAAGGAACCGGTGCCCTTTCCGCCAGGGGAGGCTACTTGATCCTTGAGACTTTGGGAAGATGTCGGCCACCTGCCTGGGTTCACTGAAGTGCCTGGCGCAACCGGACAGAGCAGGCAAGGCTCCCTAGGAGCCCCTGCTACATCCTCCTGGAACAACTGGCCACAAGGGCTGACTTCACAGCGCAAGGATCTGGGTGCACCACCCATTTCTGAGCTGCCTGAAGTCGTCGGCAGGGCCTTTCCCTGCAGCCCTCTCTGCTCCAATGCCCTCCGCGCCATAAACCGCTGGTATCGGCGGCTCTTCTTTTTCTTCTGGCCAGAGGTTTCAGCATCCTGGGAACCTTTGTCGTGGCCCGGATCCCACTTAGGGCAGAGGCACCCACGGTCCTGCTCATCATCCATCCCCAAGTTACCCACCTGGACCACTTGCACCAGAGTTATCCCACCTGGCGAGCAGTTGCTGGTAGACGGCATCCTGACGAAAGAAGAAACCCCAACTAAAGAATCATGGCAAGAAAAATTGATGGGACTATACAGAACTGGCAAAACTGACATACAAGCTACGGGACAAGGATAACCGTGACTTTAAAGATGAATAGGAACCCTTTACAAAGTATTTGAAGACGCAACAAGGCGAACTGGACTCTTTGGCTGGTTCTGAATAAACATTCACAAACTTTTTATTGATAATAAACAGCTAAATAGTTTGAGGATCTATACAGCTGTGTAACATGCAGAAAACAGCATTTTTAGAGAAATCAAAGACTGGAACTGAGGGAAGTCGGGGGTGGGGATGGGTTCTGTGGGGGGAGGGAAGAAAAATGGGGGGGAATAAGGATGATATGTTTCTGGATAATATGTTTTGTTTTAATTTTGAATAAAAAGTTATTTAAAAGAAGAAGAAGAAGATTCGGGAGACTTGGGGAACGGGAGTGTCAGGGAACTGCCATCAGAGCCAGAGGCGGAGGGAAGGGATGCCGGAGAGGGTCCCAGTAGGGAGAGAGGCATCCCATCTGCTGGGGAAGGAAATCAGCGTAGCACCAGTGGAGAAGGGGGGCAGATGGGGGAATCGGCGAGGAGGCTCCAGGACTCCTCGCCGGAGACCAGTGGGGAGAGCACGGGTCCTCCGCTGCCCACACCCTCCCTGCGCAGAAGACTTCCGCGCAGGGAGAGTAGGAGGAGACTTGGCGTCAAAGAACTTCTTTGCTGGAAGAAGTTCAAGAAACGCCCACTGACGGATTCTGCCAGCGACTGAGACAGCCACGGATGGGTGGCTGTCCGGACAGAAAGGGTTCACCCAGGTAACCCAGCCAGGTGTGGCGATGACTTACGCACGAGCAACCCCTAGAACCATTAAAGGGAAGTTGGGTGGAAAGGCTGACCCAAACACGAGAAGGCAGAGAGGGGCATGGTGCGGAGAGCAAATAAGGCGCTATCTTCTTGTGGGATGGTGATATCCCGCCTCTCCACTCAGGAACAGGGAAAGCAGGGTGGATAAAAATCAATGATTTTTTCGTAATTGGATTTTTAAAAATTTAAATTAGATTTTTAAAATAAAATGCTTTTGGAGGAAAAGTATTTCTAAAGATATGTTTTCTATTTAAGTTACAATATAGTCCAAAGGGTATTCATCAGGAAATAAGGATTTGTTTTGTTTTTCATGTGTGCTAAAACTCAGTCTAAGGTTGTTGTTGTTTTTTAAAAAATAAACCGTTTAACCACATCAGTTAACAAACATGGATACATATGCTATAATGTTATTGTTTTAGTTAAATAAATTTAACTACATTTAAATTGTTATTTTTCTCCTTCCAATAAAGTACACCAGAAAAGTTGTCCAATTATCTGTCAATGTATTTCTAATAGTATAACCAAATCAGTAATTTTTGATATAACTGTAAAAACTACTCTGAAAATTTATTATTCCAAAAATGAAACCTTCATCTGGTTGTAAATATTAAGAATATTACCAGCAAGAATGAGTCTTTCTGTAAAAAAAAAGATTTAAATCAGGTCTTACTGACTAGTGATTTAAATCGATTTGATTTAAATCAAATCCACCCTGAGGGAAAGTTTTCAGGTTGTCCAGCAAAAGACATTTGGAAAGAATGCCTTCACCCAGGGACTCCTCCCCAGACAATTCCCATCACTCCCTGGACATGCTGACCAAGGCTGATAAGATTGTCCTAGGTGAGGGATGGGACACCTGTGGCTCTCCAGATCTTGGGTGTACTACAGTTCCCATCAGCCCCAATCAGTTAGCCAATGGTTGGGGGTGATGGGAGTTGTACCAAAACAACACCAGAAGGACCACAGGGTTCTAGTATGGTCTTGATCGTGGCAATGACCTCTGGTAATCCCTGCATGGGGTGGTAGTGGTCTTGCCAGCTCATTTTAATCATTCAGCAATATATTGAACCCTATCCTTTCCAAAAGGTCAGTTTATTTTTCCTGTTTCAGTTGTCCCATGCCCAAAACCTCATCTGAGATTTTTTAAAAATATAATTCTTCTATTTTTTATTTATTTATTGCTTACTTACAAAGTGCCTAAAATTGCTGGGTGGTGGAAGCTCTGCTCAGGTTTATCATCTTAAAAGCAAAGCCAATAAAAGTCAAAAATGAAGAGGAAAAAGAAAATGATTTAAATTGATGTTGGGTCTTTAGCTTAAAAACTGCGACAATCCTGATCAATGTTAATAGTAAATAAACTTTATTGTATTGTTCTATTTATTTAAAAAATATTTCTGGTCCTATGATCCCATGAAAGGTATCTGGTCCACCTTTCAACAACAATGTGTTCATAACGTAATGTAAAATAAACCCATTTATAAACATTATAAAACAATAAAGCTACATGAGTAACAAATGTTAACAAAGAGAACCTAGCTATGTGTTTGCAATCTTCACGTGCCTCCAAAGAGAAGCCAAAGAAGAACTATCCACAGGAGAGCATTACGTAACTCTGAGGCCACCACAAAAGAGGCCCTGCTTTTGGAAGATAATTGACAATGTTAACTCCCTAGGCTGGGGTACGAAACAGGTAGATGGGAATCTACTGCTATATCCCTAAGTAAAAAGGTAGGTCCAGTCGTGGCCGACTCTGGGGTTGCGGCGCTCACCTCACTTTATTGGCCGAGGGAGCCGGCATACAGCTTCCTGGTCATGTGGCCAGCATGACTAAGTCGCTTCTGGCAAACCAGAGCAGTGCACGGAAACGCCGTTTACCTTCCTGCCGGAGCGGTACCTATTTATCTACTTGCACTTTGACGTGCTTTCGAACTGCTAGGTTGGAAGGAGCAGGGACCGAGCAACGGGAGCTCACCCCGTCGCAGGGATTCGAACTGCCGACCTTCTGATCGGCAAGTCCTAGGCTCTGTGGTTTAACCCACAGCACCACCCATGTCCTATATCCCTAAGTAATCTGAAGTATATCAAGAAGCATTTCTGCCCATCCATTTAAAATGGCTGAAAAAATAATGCTAGGGGGCAGGGGGACCAGGAGCATATTTTTGCATCAATGGACCTGTAAGCTTGATTATGTGATGCTGAATTCCTGCTGCCAGTCTGTGCAGACAATACTAGATGAACCTGCTTCCTATTATTAGTAAAGCAGCTTCCTCTTATCAGTATCTGGTTGGCTACTGTGAGGAGGAGCGAGGTTATATTGTTTTATTTTGAATGTTGTGGTTTCATTTTGTATTTTTACGTGGTGAGCAGCCCTGTGATCTTCGGGTGAAGGATTGTATACAAATTGAATAAACAAACAAATAAGGACAGGATAAGGAAGTAGATGCCACCCCCCCCATTGCCGGCTCCCCCCCCCCCCAACTTTCCTCCTTCCCATATGGTGTGGTGGGATGGGGTGAGGGGAAGTTTTATTTATTTACTTTAACCATTTTAGGCTGCTTTATCGGCAAATACCCGTCCAAGGCAACTTACAATTAAAATCAGCCCAAAGGAAGAAAAGATAAATGTAACATTTTGAAAACTTAAAAGAGCAACAAACCCTGTTATCAAGGCCCGAAAAAGGAAAAAGTTCAATCAGACCACTACTCGGCTAAAGAACAGCTTATGAAACCTACAAGTCCCACCCCGATTCAGCCCAGTTTCACTTAAATTATACCCCCTTCTAAAAATAGATAAGGGGTAATCCAAAATAGGTATGCGGACCATCTTCTATAATACCCCCTCACGGGGCCTGGGAACTTCGCAAGCCCTCCTAAAGCCCCACTTTTTCTCTTGCCTTCAGTTACTTCTTCGACCCCCAACTTTTAAGGATGAGATCCGCCCCACCCTTTTGCCCATTTCCCCCTTACCTAAGCAAGCCCGATCCCCACGTGTCGCTCCCGGAAGCAAAGGCTGATCTGGCGACTCTCACATGCCCGGGCAAGTCCTGCGCTTCGGACGCGCCCCCTACCTCTGATTGGCTGCCTTAGCCAAGACGGTGGAGAGGCTATCTGCATAAGTGGGCGTGGCTTGGGATGGCTGCTGGCGGGCGCCTTGCTGTCCGCGAGCAAGGAAGTCGTCCTTCGAGTCGGATGCTGCTTGCGTCGAGTTTAAGAGGCTGGATCTTAACCCCCGCTTAATTGTGTACAGGGCAGCCTGATTGTAATCTTTCTTTTTTGTCGGAAAGATCTGAGTCTAATGGGAGTTTACGGTTGCAATCCTGGGAGTAGGACCCATAGGACTTCTCTGAGCAAAGGTGGAGAAGATCGCGCTGCTAGTCATCATGAAAATTGTGCATAGGATTCTAGCCGTGAATCCCGAGCTTGCCCTGGTTTACTTGGAAGTAAACACCACTAAGTGCAATAGGGAGTTAAAGGGGTAAAGGGACCCCTGACCATTAGGTCCAGTCGTGGCCGATTCTGGGGTTGCGGCGCTCATCTCACTTTATTGGCCGAGGGAGCCGGTGTACAGCTTCCCAGTCATGTGGCCAGCATGACTAAGCCGCTTCTGGCGAACCAGAGCAGCACACAGAAACGCCATTTACCTTCCCGTCGGAGTGGTACCTATTTATCTACTTGCACTTTGAAGTGCTTTCGAACTGCTAGGTTGTCAGGAGCAGGGACTGAGCAATGGGAGCTCACCCCGTCACGGGGATTCGAACTGCCGACCTTCTGATCGGCAAGTCCTAGGCTCTGTGGTTTAACCCACAGCGCCACCCGCGTCTCTCATGTATTTGGCCTTGCAGCTTTCTCCCGGCATTATTCCTTTTCCTAAGAACCGGCTTAGGATAAACTACCCCCCGTCGGTTGGATTCAGACGTTCCATATTTCCATCTGCGTGCAAAACGTTTTCAGGGAACGCGGGGCTTCTCTTTGATGTAACAAAGTCCTTGCACTAGTGGCACTTTCTGCTTAGGAACTAGGCGTGCAGAACACCCAAGTATAGATTGTCCCACGTGACAACTGCACACGTGTATTTTTCACGACATATGGGTGTACAGGGAAACTGATGGTTCAAGGCTTCCCAGAGAGTGTATGTGCTCACTCAAATAAGGTTGTCAACGCTTTTGCTGGCCCTGCTCCTGTGTCTTAAGAAACGTGCATAGAAATAAAGGAACTTAACTTTGTTTCAACAGCATGCCTCAAGATGCTCGCATCCACACCATGGTGTTCTCCAAAGAACCAGATTTCGTTACAGGTGCTATGAATAATAACACTGTGAAGGTTAAACTACACTTTCCAGGATTCTTTTGGAGAAGATCTATGCTTTATATGGTGTGACTGTAACCTTAACTAGTTGCATTTCTCAATGTCGTGCTACTCTTACTACAGTCATACCTCAGGTTAGATGTGCTTCAGATTGAGCATTTTCAAGTTATGCTCCGCGGTGACCCAGAAGTAACGGAGTGTGTTACCTCCAGGTTTCACCGTTGGCGCATGTGCAGATGCTCAAAATGATGTCATGCGCATGCGTGGAGGCGGCAAAACATGACCCACGCATGCGCAGTCGCATCTTACGTTTTACTCAGGATGCGAATGGGGCTCTGGAACGGATCCTGTTCACATCCAAAGGTACCACTGTATAAGCAGCATGGCTGTTTAAACGTTTTAAAAAGTTGACAGTCTTTCATATAGCAAAATGCACATGCATGCCTGCGAAAACCATAAATTTAGACAATGATAATTACATTAGGACATGGAAAGAGATTAAAAGAGAAATATTAACATGGAATAGATTGAAGCTCTCATTTTGGGAGAGAATCTCCACAATTAAAATGAATGTGCTGCCCAAAATGTTGTTCCTATTTCAGGCGATCCTAGTGATAGGTGAGGCAGCTTGCTTCAAAGAATGGAAGAGAGACATATCAAACTACATTTGGCAAAAGAATAAAACATAAGTTACTTATAGACATTAAAGAAAGAGGAGGTTTTGCCCTGCCAGATTTGAAGACCTATTATGAGGCATCATGTCTCTGCTGGTTAAAAGAATGGTTAGTTCTGCAAAATACGTAACTATTGAATTTGGAAGGATGGGGCAACAGATTTGGGTGGTACACCTATTTATGTTATGGAAAGGTGAAGGTTCACAGGGCCTTTTTGAACCATATAATAAGGAAAGCACTATACACAGTATGGGATAAATACAAACAGAAAACCCCCTGGTGGCTTTCACCATTAGAAGCCATTTCAGTAAAGAAAAAAAATGTGGAAAAGAATTGGGCAACATATAAAGAATTATTGGAAGAGGAGGCATATCAATTCAAGTTAAAGAAATTTGAAGAAATTTGGCATTATGTGACAGACTGGCTGCAATATTATCAATTGAATGAAACCTTTAAATTAGATAAGGAAAATGGATTCACAACAGAAAATTCAAAGCTAGAAAAATAATTAATACAAAATAGAAGCAAAGTGTTATCCAAAATGTAGAGATTATTACTTGATTGGGAAGTAAAAGTTGAAGAGGTAAAAGAAGTCATGATTAAATGGGCAAAAGATTTTGGGCATACGATACAGATGGACGCACGGGAAAATTTGTGGATCAGGGATTTAAAATTTACAGCGTGCTACACACTGAAAGTATTACGAAGATGTTTACAGGTGGTATTTAACACCTAGTAAACTACCAAAGTTGTACAAAACAAACTCAGATAAATGTTGGAGGTGTAAGCAGGTAGAAGGAACAATGTTACATATGTGGTGGGGATGTAAGAAAATTAGAAACTTTTGGGATAGTATTTATGAAGAATTGAAAAAAAATGTTCAAACAAACTTTCGTCAAAAAGCCTGAAGCATTTCTCTTGGGTTTACTATCATCAGATACCCCAAGCTCTAAGGATATTTTTATATGCCTCTACAGCAGCAAGAATAAAGGTAAAGGTAAAGGTACCCCTGCCCGTACGGGCCAGTCTTGCCAGACTCTGGGGTTGTGCGCCCATCTCACTCAAGAGGCCAGGGGCCAGCGCTGTCCGGAGACACTTCCGGGTCACGTGGCCAGTGTGACATCGCTGCTCTGGCCAGAGCCAGAGCCAGAGCCGCACACGGAAACGCCGTTTACCTTCCCGCTAGTAAGCGGTCCCTATTTATCTACTTGCACTTTGACGTGCTTTCGAACTGCTAGGTTGGCAGGCGCTGGGACCGAACGACGGGAGCGCACCCCGCTGCAGGGATTCGAACTGCCGACCTTTCGATCGGCAAGCCCTAGGCACTGAGGCTTTTACCCACAGCGCCACCTGCGTCTTAGAATACTTATTGCCAAAAAATGGAAGGGGGAAGAGATTCCAACAAAGGATGAGTGGCAAAGAAAGTTATTTGAATACATTGAGTTGGCTAAAATGACAGAAATAATTAGGAACAGAACAAGTCAAAGGTTCAGTAAGGACTGGGAGTGTTATAAAAATTACCTAGAAAAACATTGTTCTCAAATAAAACCTTTACTATGCTTGGATTATTTTTTGAAAAAGACAAAACAGTTATCATAATTAAATAAGTTCATACCAAGAAATGAAAAACAAAGGTGGCAGTTAAGGAAAGAAAAGAATGACTCAAATTGAGGTGGTGGACGGAAGTCAACTCAAAAGACTAGAGTGCTTAGGTTTGATAATTCAGAGTAATAATCATGGGTAATTGGTGGAGGGAAAGATATTTAGTTATTATGTATTTTTATGTATTTATTCATTTTTAGTTTGAACTTTGGATGGATACTTTCTATGGATGTACGTAAAGCAAAACAATTAAAAATTATTAACAAAAACGAAATGCACGTGCATGCAATGATAACTCACGATGACTCACACCCTTTCCTTTGTGGAAGTGGTTTGCCTGAATATGCAAAGCACATCCTGTGATAATGTAAGATTGCCTGGGAGACAACGGATCGCCCCTCAGCTGTGAAGCTCACTGGGTGACCTTGGGCCAGCCACTGTCTCTCAGCCTAATCTTCCTCACAGGGTTGTTGTGAGGATTAAAATGGGGAGCTTGGAGGAAAACAATGGTATATAGCTATAAACAAATGAATAGTGGCCCCGGGATACGGTGCAATGTCAGAAGACTGGAAAACTTGCTGAAAATATTTCATGAGCCTAACCCTTTTCTATCTGCAAACTAAGATAAAAGTGCTGCCATTTTATATGTTGAGGGCCCGGTTGTTTGTGCATGTGCACATTCAGGCTGATGTGTGTATTATTTTCAATGTTTACACCCACCCCATTCGGTATAAAAGGTAAAGGGACCCCTGACCACTAGGTTCAGTCGTGACCGACTCTGGGGTTGCAGTGCTCATCTCGCTTTATTGGCTGAGGGATTTTCCTAGTTACAGCTTTTCTAGGTACAGTTGTTTTTCTAGGTACAGCTTCCGGGTCATGTGGCCAGCATGACTAAGCCACTTCTGGCGAACCCAAGCAGCACATGGGAACGCCGTTTACCTTCCCGCCGGAGTGGTACCTATTTATCTACTTGCACTTTGACGTGCTTTTGAACTGCTAGGTGGGCAGGAGCTGGGACCGAGCAACAGGAGCTCACCCTGCCGTGGGGATTCAAACTGCCAACCTTCTGATCGGCAAGTCCTAGGATCTGTGGTTTAACCCACAGCGCCATTGCAAATATCTAATAACAGTAGTTTAACAGGGGAATCCTAGACATGTTTACTCAGTAAGTAAAGATCAACTTTGTTTAATGGGACTTACTCTCAAAGAAGTGTGTAAAGAGCTGTAGCTTTAAGAGCCTTTGCTGCAATTACTGTTGTTCTGCAGAGAGTCTGTGGGGGATCCAAGATAAACTTGTTATGGGATAGGTGTTGCTCATGCATGCTTCCCCCTGCCCCAATGCCATCTTGCATTTAACCCTTTAATATGGATTGGGGGGGGGGATCCAGTAAGTAAAAACAGAAAACAAAACAGTTGCCAACAATGTATTTGCAATATCTGAACAATTTGTTCGCAAATTAAGCCTCCCTCTCCCACCCTCCCTAAATCAGGGGTGGGCAGGCTTAGGGGAGGATCCCAGAATAACTAATAAACTGGAATGCAGTACAGAAGCTCTAGTATAAATACACCGTTAATGCATTATTATTGTGTCAATGCAGAATACACGAGTTGGGGGGGGGGGCTGCATTACCCACAAGTATAGTCAACAATTTGTTTTTCTAGGAAAAGCTCCTGCTGTTCTTAAGAGCAGTCTGATGTGCAAGGAATTAAAGAGGGAAAGTTTTTCCAGGCATGAAACTCAAAAATTTCACCTCCTTAAAAGGTAAAGGGACCCCTGACCATTAGGTCCAGTCGTGGCCGACTCTGGGGTTGCGGTGCTCATCTTGCTTTACTGGCCAAGGGAGCCAGCGTACAGCTTCCGGGTTATGTGGCCAGCAGGACTAAGCTGTTTCTGGTGAACCAGAGCAGTGCACGGAAATGCCGTTTACCTTCCTGCTGGAGATACCTATTTATCTACTTGCACTTTTGTGCTTTCGAACTGCTAGGTTGGCAGGAGCAGGGACCGAGCAAGAGGAACTCACCCCGTTGCAGGGATTCAAACCGCCAACCTTCTGATCGGCAAGTCCTAGGCTTTGTGGTTTAACCCACAGCGCCACCCGCGTCCCACTGCACCTTCTTAATTTCCTCATATTGGGTTTGCTAATGAAGACATAAGAGCAAGGCCAGTAGAAAACATAAGCTCTTTCCCAGCCCTACCTGGAAGTGCTGGGGACTGAATCCAGAACGTTCTGCATGCAAGTGGTGATGCTACAGCTCTTTCCCCAACCTTAACTAGGAGAGAAAAGAAAAGCGGGGCGGGGAATAGCTTTAACTAACAAAGGCAGTGTCTTCTTGGCCCTTTAACAGAATCTGTGTGTTTCCTCAAACTCCTGAGCACATGGTTTCAGCACACAGCATGCTCTCCCTCTCTGGAAGGGCTTTTCATTAGCAGCTCTGTCTGCATCAGAAGGGTTGGAAATTGGTTGTGATGGTGCGTGAGCTCTTCCTGTCTCTTCCTGCCTTCTCGGTCCCCCAGCAGAGGGCAGTTTCTGGATGCTCCAGGCCACCTGCACAGACTTTGCATTAAAGCCAACGCCCCTGCCCTGTGGCTTGGCTAGCGGGGGACAGAGGCAGGATAGTCTGACGGATGGCTTCCGCCAGCTCTTCAAAGGGAAGAACCCCGGCAAATTATTCTGATGGCTTGCTGTTCCCCATCTTGCCCTGCACAGGACATGTCTGTCTCAATGCTGAGAAGATCCAACTTTCTAGTTAGACAACAGCTCGCTGTCTCTGATCCCCCTCGCTTCCTGTACCCCCTCAAGCTAAGGACTGCTGGTCTGTGGATTCAGGCTCAGGGAAATCTATTATTTTGTGTTTCATCTATTTCTCACCAAAGGAGGGGTTTTTTTTTGGGGGGGGGGCAATTTCAGAATACATATTTCTTGTCTGAAAAGGGAGGCTTCTGCCTGATAATCATCTTCCAAAGCAACTACTCTATTCCAAACTTAAAAATGGAAAGCGTAATGCTGGTGGTCAACAAAAGAGGTTTAAAGACTCTCTCAAGGCAAATTTTTAAAAATGTAGTATAAACACCAGCAATTGGGAAACACTTGCCTGCAAGCGCTCCAATTGGAGAACAACCTTTACCAAAGGTGTCATGGGCTTTGAAGACACTCGAACTCAGGATGCAAGGGAGAAACGTGCTAAGAGGAAGGCACGCTTGGCAAATCCACACTGTGACCAACTCCCGCCCGGAAACCAATGTCCCCACTGTGGAAGGATGTGTGGATCCAGAATTGGTCTCCACAGTCACTTACGGACTCATTGTTAAAACCGTGTTTATGGAAGACAATTTTACTTGGCTAGAAGCAGAAGATTTTTTTATTCCCTTAAATTTCCACCCCCTCCTCCTTCCCATTAGAGAGCCCAGGACAATAACAACAACAAAAAACCACCCCCCCAAAAAAACCCATAAGTGAATGCATTTTAAATATTTTTAAAATGCAAACAAGTCACATATTCTCACAGCTAAAAAGTTGGCCAGTGATAGTCTATCTCTGCCAACAAATACCAGGGGTGAGCAGGAATGTTTAAAATTTTCTCCTGAATGTTCGTATTAAGGGAAACGGATGCACCTCACCACGGGGAGCATTCCATAAATGGGGAGCCGCCACCACAAAGTCCCCGTCACAGGCGAGCAACAACCAGGCGGCATCACCAATAGCATGTTAAAAACATAGGACTCTTGCCTTATACAGAGTCAGTCCACTAGTCTATGTAGCTCATTCTTTCCTTCACCAGGGTAGGAACTGTTGGCCTGCGTGTAGCCCATAACACAGGCAGCTTGTGGGCTGGGTGCAGTCCAGCAAGCTTTCAAGCTGGACCACCAGCCACTCCTCTCAGGCTCCGCCTCTCTTCTCAGCTCCACCTCTTCTCAGAATGACTCCACCCCCTCTTGCACCCATTGGCAGTGGCTTTCCAGGGTTTCAGGCAGAGGTTTGTCCCATTCCTACTGGGAGATGATTGGTATGGAACATGGCACCATCTGCATTCAAAGCATTTACTCTCCCATGGAGCTACAGCCCTTCCTTCATAGCAAACCATCGCCTCCTTCATCATTCGTTGCATTATTATTTAAGAGAGCTAGCTAAGGTCACACATGAAATGGCTCGTAGCTGCAACAGCATCTTCTTTCCTGCTGCCTGTTGTCTCTTCCCCTCCCACCTGGTCACTCCTCATTAATTTTGGAAGCTTTCCATTGTGCCAAAATTCTCAACCTGTGTCCTCCCTCTGTCCCCCAACCCCCTGGAAGTCCAGTGTGGAGAAGAGGAGAGATGTTAATTTGCACTTTTCCTCTTGTGCAAATAAGATTTCTAATACGGACCAGACACCTGCTGGTTTCTTTGGCAGTGGGGAAGATAGGAGGCAGGGCAGTTGCAAAAGACGGTGAGGAGCGTATCAGATTGCTTTCTCCTCTCTGCTCAGACAAGTGGGGTTGAGACGGAGCGAGGGGAAGAGATCACAGATAGACCAGGGAAGGTGGATGTGCTTCTGGAAAAGGAGGAGGCTGGGAGATGCATGATAACTCTTTTATTTTTCTCTCTGAGAATTGAAAGTAAGGCCTTGGTTGCTTGTGCTGTATTTGTGTGTGTGGATGTGCATGTAATTTAGCAAACTCATTAGGTTTTTTTTTTAACAAGAATAGCTCAAAGTGATTTGCAACAAAATAGAACACTTGCTTTAAAACCAGCAAAAAACCAAAACAAAATCTAAAGCTCTTTAGATATATTCATATATAGTTAAAGATAATTAAATTGCTGGCTGCTCAAAACACAGCTACACAATGCAGTGTCTACATAAAGAAATGTCTGAAAGTCAAAAGTGAGGATGCCTCTGCTGCAACTCTTCTGGAAGAGTGTTTTCACAGCATGGGGCTGGTGTCTCTAAATGCCTGACTTCTAGTGGAAGACATTTGGGCCTCTGTAACACAGTGGTCCTCCAGATGATTGCAGTGCTCTTAGCAGAATCAGATGGGTGAGGGCCGACATTTTATTTTCCTACAAAGCCCCAGTGTGATGCTGCATCAGGGGCATTGTGGGGAATTAAAATGGCAGCTAGACTCAGCTGCCTGGTGCTGCTCTGACAATAGCTGCTGGTGGTGTGTTTGTAATGGGGGGGGGGGGACCTAAGAAAGGCATCAGTATTGGTGGGTCCTGTCAGGGTCTGGCCTCAGGCGGCTGTCCAAGCATGCTGAGTTCTAGCACACAACTGTGTGCTTATTTCGCTAGTGAGTTGGTTCCTACTACTTCAGCGTGCGCTATTGCAAGGATGGAGAACCTCAGGTTCAGGAGCCCTGTGGCCCTCCAGACCTCTCCCTGGTCCTTGGGACTCTCTCCAGGCCACACCCCTTTTCTGTGATGTCATCTCCCAAGGCCACGCCCTCCCTGCTGCACACCATCCCTGTTTCTGCCTAGCTTGAATGTGTCCTTGAACTCTAATGCATCTTTCTTGCCTGAAGGGAAGAGAAGAAAGGGGTGTGTGGATATAAATACTAGCCAAAATTACATTGATCGTTTTGCCCCCTTTTCCTTCTGGCTCTGCCCAACACTGGCACATGGCCTCCAGAAGATTGCCTAGATGGGAAGGTGGCCCTCAAAAAAGGGTTCCCCATCCCTGCAGCTATTGGCTTAGCTGCTAACTCACCTGGCACTGAATTCTGGCGCCGTCCTGTTCTGCAGAAACTTTTGGTGAGAGCTGCCAACATTTTCTCCTTTGGGCAGACGGCAAAATGCATTTCGGACCTGCCCTCTCATTGCTTTCCTCTCAAGCGCTCACAAAAGCAACGACGGAGGTGATCAGAAACAAGAGGAACAGGAGGTGACTCACCATCCTTCATGCATCTGATATGCATCCCTCATGAAGACTGTGTTCAAAGACAACGATGGAAAGCTTAACGGGACCATAGATAGAGTTGAGGGGTTTCTGTGACATCACCGAAGCAGAAGCCAGGCTTCGTAAGGCAGACTGTGACTTGTTGTCATGAGATAAAGAACAACAAAATCACTAGTCTTCCATAAGGAGCAGGGCAAGTGTGTTTCATGTGGGACTCATTCCCCACAATGCTGACTCCTCAGCGTCTCAGATCTTCAGGTTCAGTAGATGAGGCCAAACTGGTGGTCCCTGTGCAGAATGATGTGCACCTAGTGCCTGGGCTCCTGGCATGACCTTTTCAGTAGTGGCACCACATGTGTGGAATACTCTAACCACACCATCTTATTTTTTTATTTTAAGAAAAAGGATGAAGACACACCTCCTTCCAGGAAGCTTTCAGATTATGAGATCAGCGCCTGAAATAATATATGAACAATTTGATGTTGTTGCTTATTATGAATTCTATTGACATAACTGTTTTTTGACTTTTGCATTTTAGGGATGTTTTGTTATGTTACATGTATGTTACATTGGGTTTTTTATGGTGTAAAATATCCTTTGGGTGAAGAGTGGTATAAGCATTTCTTTGTAAATAGAACAGTGCCCAACAGAAATGCAAGATGCCCGGTCAGTAGCTCAACCATCCATACTGGGAAGACTGAAGTTGGATTAGACCCACCTGGAATACCATCAGTCCTTCCATTTTTCCCTTTCCTCTTGAGGAATGTGATGGGGAAGAAAAGGTTCTTACACCAAGCAACTCCAGGCTCCAGGAAGAGTCACTTATGTAGCACCAAAAAAGTGAAAATGTATTATCATAAATAACAGAAAAGACAGATTTGCATGAAATTTGTCAAACATTACGGATGGATGGATGGATCTTTGGAAAAATAACTATAACTTAAAGCAGAAATGCAGTACGTCTTGTTGGGAGGGCAAAAGCAGAAATCAGTCAGTTGAATAACTAAAGGTTCATTTCTGTAAGTGTCGCTGGTGAATTCTGTCTTCATCTAGCAAAAGGCATGAATAGAGTCTCAGAGTGTGCCAACTCCACACACGGATGCTATCTCCACACAACCAGGAACATGGCAGAAAGTGGGGTCTCCCAATTACCTATATTACGGAAGCTACATGTGTCCAATTGTATGCATATTTATTTCACATTTTGCCTACCTTGCCTTTTTATTTCATTCTCTCAACAATCTTGTGCAGTAGTGACTGCCTCAAGGTAACCTAGTGTAAGGGTAGAGGGAGCAGGTGACGCTCTGGTCTAGACTCTAAACCACTGAGCCTCTTGGACGATTGGAAGGTCGGTGGTTCAAATCCCTGCGATGGGGTGAGCTCCCGTTGCTCTGTCCCAGCTCCTGCCAACTTAGCAGTTCAAAAGCACACCAGTGCAAGTAGATAAATAGGTACCGCTCCGGAAGGAAGATAAACAGCGTTTCTGTGCACTCTGGTTTTCGTCACGGTGTCCTGTTGCGCCAGAAGAGGTTTAGACATGCTGGCCACATGACCCAGAAGGCTGTCTATGGACAAACGCCAGCTCCCTCGGCCTGAAGAGAGATGAGCGCTGTACCTCATAATTGCCTTTGATTGGATTTAACCATCCAGGGATCCTTTACCTTTTATCTTACCTAATCTAGTGTGCTTCAGTGGTTGAATGGCCAATAACCCACCCTCCAATTCCAGCATCAGGCTGGCTCTAACAATGCCCTTTTCATGGGTGAATTATGTGTACATTATCCACAAGACTTGGGGAAAGTGCACAACAACCAGTTGTTATATACATTAACTTATCAGCTTACATTTCCCTCATGATATTTGCTACCTTTCTATAGGCATGGATCAATCCCATTCTATTCCATGTCAATTTCCTATGCATTTATTCATCCTGTTTCTGCATTAATCACTTTCCTCCCAAAAAAATGCACGTGGAAATTTTAATTGAATGTCCATACGTCTAAATATATCTGAAAATGCACATTTCAATGGATTTTTGTACCTTTTGGGAGTTGAGAACTGCATTGCAAAATTTGGAGAATGGCAAAATCTGAAAGAGAATTGCATTCCAATCGGCATGTTGGTGCAGAAGTGCCAATCAGCTCATTTCCCATCAGATTTCTAATGTATTTTCACTCCTGATGCCCAAAGAGGTTTGCAATAAACTCTCAAATCTGGATTTTTTCTGCTGATCTCTTATAGGCCTTGGGGCCGTATCCACTGTTCTCCACCTGTTAGCGCAAGAGCCCCTGCAGAGTTTGAAGATTGCGCAACGAAGTGATCCAATCTAACAGTTATGCTTGCAGAAGCTTGTTTCACAACAGCTGATTTTTGTTGTACAATCTGTTGCACAACAATCTTTGGTAATGTACTTCTATTTTCCCTTTTGCAACAGCTGATCCTCATTGTGCAATCTGTTGCACAACGATCTTCTGCGATGTACTTGCCTTTTCTCTTGCGCAATAAATTTATGCCAGTGTCACAAGCTAAGTGGCTCAAAATTGGCCCTGAATTGGATACAACTGTCACCATTTAATGCATTTTCTCTCACTCTTCCACCATTTCAATCACCAAAAGTTCCCACCTTTTTGAATTTTGACTGTGGTCCAATAGTTTGGAAACTTTGTGACTTGCCCATTTTAGCCACCTAAGGGTGTGTTTATTCTTTTGAAAGGAGTGATTGTCTTCAAACCATAATTTCACCCCACCTCCAATTTCATGGCTATAAAATCTCTTCCCTGACAGCCACCACCTCAAAAAAATTCAAGCATTTTCCTTCCCTTGCAGCCCTAGTACTAAGCTAATTAATCTTCCATTAATGAGTCTTTTAAAAACGTTTCACAATAGCTTCCTAGGAGGCCACTGAAGGTCATTCTTTTCTATAGGAAAGCTCTAATCTTGTTTATTATGAATGGCAAAACCACAGGGAGGTAATTATCCCTGTTCCATTTGATGTGGGGGATCTTAAGCCCTGGGTTGTTCTGCCAAATTGTTGCTTGGAAGGAGCATTCTGGCTGTGAAATAAGACACTGTCCACTGAAAATGAAGCGAATGTAGAGATCCCCAAAATGGAAGCATGATCAGCATCAACAGAATTGCAGAAGATTGTCGATGCA
Source organism: Podarcis gaigeae (assembly GCF_964106915.1). Lineage (NCBI taxonomy): Eukaryota > Metazoa > Chordata > Lepidosauria > Squamata > Lacertidae > Podarcis > Podarcis gaigeae. Next base: position 18,895,411 of record NC_139690.1, read on the forward strand.
AACAAATTGGGTTCAGGGGCCGAGAGCACGAGTCCTCTGCTTCCTGAGCCACCAAACCTACTGGTAGGAGAAGTGGGGCATAAGCAGCTTGAGCCGGCACACTAACACCACAACCCAGAATCCATCTGGGTCACAGAGATCAGGTGACCCTAGGAAGCCAATCTTGGGCCACTGCTTAAGTCCTTGACGGCCCCCAATCCTGAATGTGCCACTTTAAATTTACTCCATGCAACCAAGTGGCTTTGGACATTCCATAGGCTGCATCTACACCAGACATTTAAAGGTAAAAAAATAAAGGACCCCTGGACGATCAAGTCCAGTCAAAGGCGACTATGGGGTTGCAGCACTCATCTCGCTTTCAGGATGAGGGAGCCAGCGTTTGTCCACAGACAGCTTACCGGGTCATGTGGCCAGCAGGACTAAACAGCTTCTGACGCAACAGGACACTGTGACGGAAACCAGAGCGCACGGAAACACTGTTTACCTTCCCACCACAGTGGTACCTATTTATCTACTTGCACTGTTGTGCTTTCGAACTGCTACGTTGGCAGAAGCTGGGACAGAGCAATGGGAGCTCACCCAGTAGTGGGGATTCGAACCGCTGACCTTCCGACCAGCAAGTCCAAGATGCTCAGTGGTTTAGACCACAGAGCCACCTGCATCCTACCATACATTTAAAGCACTATGACACTACTTTAAACTGCCATGGCTCCTCTGCAAAGAATCCTGGGAGCTGTAGTTTGTTAAGAGTGCTGAGAGGTACTAGGAGCCCCTCTCTGAGCTACAGTTTCCGGAGTGGCTTAACCACCAATAACCACTTTCCCAGGGAGGTTTCCCAGTGAGTGGTCTACAGAGTCTGCCTCCGACAGAGAAGGAAGAATAGCAGGAACAGACCTCATGGCTAGCTATGAGCACACCATGCAGTGTGTCCTGCACCCCGATAACTAGACAGCTGCCCTTAGGTGTTGTAGGGTTAAGGTTACAATTCACCTGCCAGTCCAGTTTGCTTCTGTATGCGGAGCTTGCGACAGGGGGGAAGCAACATATTTTAATTCAGGCAAAAAAATGCCATCAGCCAGTGTGAGCAGAGGTAGCATTTTGTTCCAGGTGGGTTAGACATACAAATAAGTAATAACACACACACACACACACAAACTCCCTAGGTGTAACAGATTTGCTTGCTGCTACAAAGGAAATTAATTTGTACATATGTATACATTTTTTAATAAGCAAACATTTAAATGTTTAAATAGTTGAAAATCAAATATTTAAATATTTGACCCATAAACTGAGATAATTTGAATCCTTACTTAAGGAAAATGGATATTCTCTAACAGCAATATTAAAAGGTTTTGTATTAAGTTATAGGAATATTGAAATGTTTATATAAAAGGAAGTGCAGCATTATATAATATTCTTACTAATATTTGCAGTGCTTTTTTAAAAAAAATGTTTAGGGGTGCTCTCATTTTGACTCAAGAAAATCACCATTTTATAGTTCAAATTGGGAAAAATAAATACAGTAAATGGACAAAAGTACAAAGATTCACAAAATGTTTAGGGGTATGCGTCCCCCTGCATCCCCCCAGAAAAAAGCACTGAATATTTGTATTATCATTAAGAGTTTTGACGGCACATGCAGTGCCTATATTCATTAAATACATTGCTTATTTATTGTTTTTAATAGCATGCTTGACCCCTCTGCCCTCCCAACGCGAGAATTAAACCTTTACACCTGAAAAAAGGCTCTTGTTACTGAAAGGAGTAGAAAAGAAAAGAGGTCTAGCTTATCTGTTTATTAACAGAATAAGGAAAGAAAATTAGTGGGGGGGGGGGGAGAGAGAGAGTCTGTGATCTGAGTAGTTTTCAAAAGTGAATTAATAAGACGAAACTTTGTAAAAACAGTTCTTATAAATGTTCCTATAGATTATATAAGAAAAGCCCAAGAAAGCCAGTGACCTACATCTAATCTATCTTTTAAAATGGCTGCACTGAGTAGTCGCAAAAATAATTTTATCACAAATATTGTTCGTTTCTAAGTCCTCTCAATGCGATTAGAAGAATCGCATTGGGAAGCCTGGAAGAAATCAAGGCCCCATTCATAGGTTTCCCCCAAAGAATCCTGGGAGCTGTCATTTGTTAAGGGTGCTGAGAGTTGTTCCCAGAGTGGTTTATCAATCAATCCCTCTTCCCAGGGAACTCTGGGAATTTTAACTCCTGCTGCTGCTGTGCTCTATGCAATTAAGCCAGGTAGCATTACAGCAAAACCCAAGCTGGTGGCTTGTCTCCCCCAAAACAAAAATGAACAAATCTGGGCAATAGCTGGTGGTTTGGAAAGGAGACAAAGGACAAGTCCCGGTTTGGATGAAACAGTAAGCCAAACCATGGCTTAGACCTGGGTAGCACAGTAGCAAGAGGACAATCTTTGCTCCAGAAGCCAGAACGTTTGTGCCAAGCCATGGTTTGGTTAAGCAAACCATGGTTGATCATAGTGGCAAAAGATAATGAAGGAAGGGGAAAGAAATACCTTTTTAGGCAGGGAGCCCCCAAGTTAATTATAAGGCAGCTTAGAAGTGCAGTAAGTAAAAATAAGTAAAATCAGGGTATGGGATGGGCCTCAGTTTACCAGAAGTCTGATATGTACAAGCCCAAGTGAAATAAAGGAGTGTTGACTCAAACACAGGGACATCGTAGCTTCAGATGCAACCTTGAAGCCTAGCCATGTGGACAACCCTATTATCATGGGGACACTGGATATGACTTTGAGAAAACCCAGAACAGAGTGAGGTTTCACTGCATTTTTTGTGCATGCATGGGGGAGATTTTCCTTGCACAGAAGAGCAGTTTATGGAGTGGAAATAATTTGAGAGCTGGCCCGTCTCCCTCGCTCTTCCTCCCTCCTCTCGTTCCTGCCCACTGATGTTACTTCGAGTTCCAGTTCACGTGGAGAGATCAGGTTGGTAGCATTTGCTGACCTTTTCATCATATTGCCATATCCCCCTTCAGTGACCTGAAAAGTACAGCTAATGTACCTGAGAGAATTCCTGAGGCAAGAGAGACGAGCTTCTCCTTCAAGCGATCTGTCTTTGGAGAAGCAGGAGCTGTCAACTGTGTCAAGCAAACCTTTTGGAAAAAAAACACAACCAAACAGACAGAATTATTGCATCCGTTATGGCGCGCTGTCATTCTGCAGTGCACTGCAACAAAGAGTAGCAGTGTTGACTAGTGGCTAGAGCATCTTTGGCCAACCTAGAGCTCTCTAGATGTTTGGGCCTACAACTGCTATCAGACCCAGCTGGCAGTCCAAAACATCTGGAGAGAGAAAAGATGGCAAAGGCTGGGCAGAGTGTCAGGCTAGGGAGAGAGCTGGGTTCAAATCCTAAACAATCTTGGAGCTCACTGGGTGACTCAAAAAGTTATGGGGCTTTGGCAGAGACCAAGGCAGGATGTCGGATGAAGCTGCTGTGTCCAAAAGCCATAACCATGCTGTGAACATTAGCGATCAAGAAGAGGCAGATTTTAAGGAGGACTGGAAACCTTTTGTAGAATATTTAAAGAGTTATTGTAAACATGTTAAAGCACAAGTAGGATCTGAATGAAAAACAGCAGTAAATATGCATTTGGGAATAAGTGGAAAGGATAGGGCATAGAATAATTAAAGTATGCAGCAATATTAGAAACTATGGGGAAACTGTGGTGGATGAGAAGTCAAATAGTAGTTGAATATTAATGGGAAAGTATGTATTTTGTATTAAATTTGTAAACTGTTGAAATTTATATTTAAAAAAATTAAGAGCCAACACCAAGCTGGGGCCCCCAGGATTATAATTTCTGTTACAGTGCCTCCATAGGCATGTACCCATGTTATCTAACCATATTCCATAAAATTAAAACCGTAGTACAATAAAGCGCAATATATAAGGAATAAAAGAAACCACTGAAATAACAATGAATGGAAAATCAATATGACTATTTCATGTGCCGTCATCAGGCCACAAATCCACAGACATGCTTAGACCACCTGGCTGAAGCTCATGGACCATTGGTGGTCTGTAGACCACAGTTTGGGAACTTCTTCTGCCCTTACACAAAGAGTGTTGGTTATAAAACAAATACAGATCTATAATAGTGCCTTGGGGGGTGGGATTAAGTGTTGTTACTCACATAATGGCTGCTAGGAGCAGCATAAAGATACAGTATTCCATACTGCTCAGTACCATCACAAAAAACCAGATAGGTAGATAGATAGATAGATAATAGATAGATAGATAGATAGATAGATAGATAGATAGATAGATAGATAGCAAGCACATTAGGAAATTATCAAGATACACTTAGTACTCTCATGTCTTCATATCTCCATGACAATTTACAGAAATGGAACCCAAAACCCCACGTCTCTGCTGCTGCTTCTCCCTGCTGTGATTTGCCTTTCAGTTGTAGCTTTATTTTAAAAATATTTTTAATTGCTAATTGTTTGTGGGTGGTTCCCCCCACCCCTAATTCACTCTTGTTAACTGCTTTGGGATTTTCCTATCACGCATCAGAAATGTAGAACAGAAAAAGATTTCAGCCATAATCCTATACACCCGCCTTCATCAACCTGGTGCCCACCAGATGTTTTGGATAATAATTCCCACCATCCCTGAATGTGCTGGCTGGGGCTGATGGCAGTGAGAATACTCTAGGCCAGGGATGCTGAGTCTCCAGCACTCCAAATATTGTTGGACTCTAATACTCCCATTCACCAGCATGGCCGATGGTCAGGGGTGATGGGATTCACTGTCCAAGTCATTTGGAGGACACCAGGTTGGCAAAAATACTTCCTTGGGATTAAGCCTCGCTGAACTCATGGGGCTTACTTCTGAAGAGACAGGCGTAGCATTACATCATTAATCAACCACTTTCCCGGGGGTCAGGTTTCGAACCCACTTCCTCTACTTGATGTCTTAAAGACCATGGAAAAAACATGGTTCGTTTTCCAGAGCTGCTGTTTCAAATGCAAGGAAACACTAGAGAAGTTGATTCCTCCCCCCCCCCCCACCCCACTGCCGACTTGCTTTCCAACCCACTTCTAGACAGGAAAGGAAAAGTATAAATTGCCTCAAATTTGCTTTAAATTGGAATGTTTTAATGCAAAAGATTCCATTCCCCGCTTTAGTTTAGTTCATTTATTTTTTTGCTGTTGCTAGCCATCACTTTTGTTCCGGATTCTTGATAGTAATTTCTTATTAAGAATTGCTCTGAGTTATTTTTCAGCAGCAGGCTATCTCTTGATAAATTTGACCAGTTTTATATCCCCATAAGGACTCTGGGGTGTTTCCTTCCCCACTCCCCATTCCACCTCGAAGTGGAAATACAGCTGCCTGGCCATCTGTCTGCATCAAAAACGTGGGCGTGAATTATGCAAAAAGTGGTCATGCATGCTAAATCAATTTGTGGTCCTGATCCTGCAGCTCTGCTCGTATCGTGACTTCCATCAACCACCTGTTTCCCTACAGGTCTGACTTAGGCTACTTGAGAACAGGTGGGTGTGAATGCAAAAGTTGGGTGGCAGTGAGATTTTTGAAGAGTCTGACGAGGAGGAAGACTGTAGCACCTGGTATCTGTACTCAGGTGCTCTGGGAAATCTATATTTCCCAGGGTGCCTGGAACACTGGTATTGCAGCATTCAAGGCACCATGGACAGAGGAAGGTGCAACAGCTCAGATAGCAATCCTGAGTCCCCCATGTTCTCTCTGTACCCTCATCTCTGCCCTCTTTCTTTCCCTACTCTTCTGGTCTCTTTGCAATAGGGATGGGCAACTAGGTCGATTTTGGTTGCCCTTGCTTTCTCAAGGGCATTCAGCACGTAATGGCTGCTAGGGGCAGCAGAAAGAGCCAGTATTCTGTACTGTTCAGTACCATCACAAAAAGATTCAGCTCCCAAACTTTTCGCATCAGTTTGTGAATTATAATTACTATTAAAGTCCTCATCAAAACCTGGCAGCATGTTTGTGCAAATTGCTCCTAATTTCGTATGCAATTTTGCCTAGTAAACACATTTCTGCAAATCAACGTTCCCTGGTATAATGCCTTTTTGTAAGTTATTTTCACTAATGTACACCTTTATATGCATGCTTTATGCTAGTGTGTGCATTTCTGTATGCATTAAGTGGCTGGAGAACTGTGCTGCAAAATTTGGAGAGATGCAAATTTCGAAGGATGGACAAATTCCTGTTTGCGTACAGTTTCAGAAAGTGCAAATTAGGCACGGTTGCTTTTGAATGCAAACTGGATCAAATTTCTCCTTCGTTCCTACGCTGCAACCAGTACTAGCCCCCTTTTTTCTTCCTGCGCTCATGGGGCTTTCTCATCTGTCAGCACCACACTCTCCCTTTCTCCCACCACCCATCACTCAACAGATTTTTATCTATCTCATCTCTTTGATCCCCCTTTTCTACATCCAAGGTTCCATTTGCTCCATCTTCTCCCATCCTTCTCCTTGCAGACTTCCTCAACAAGCAACAACAGTCAACGAAGGTTTATCGTATGCAGCTGAGTGTAAAAAGCCTCTATGGTGGACCACAAGCAACTTGGTCCTGAATCCTGAATCCTAGGGAGCTGGTGAAGAAGACGAATGCAATGATTACAATCCATTTATTCTCCCACTTTTGATGTCTTCGGGAGGGACCAAAAACGTTGGGAAAGGCTACCAAAAATGGGCATTTAGAACTCCTCCATGAGGCTGTCAAGAGAAAGGGAGGGTGTTGCAACTGATCAATGACCCTTCTGTTCTGCTAGCTTTGTTGATTTCATTGTCTTTCCTTAATTTTTGCTTCTACCACAACCTTCACCTGCCTGCCTGCCTGCCTGCCTGCCTGCCTGTCTCTCTCTCCCTCCCTCTCACACCATCCCAGCCTTCTCTTCTAATCAAAGCCAGATGTGGAATAAAGACATCTCAACATTTGGAGTGCAAAGGGACATGAATGTGGCGCATGGCCCAGCGCTGCGAGGGAGGGCAATGGAAGATGAGAGCTACTGTTCTGGCAGACAATTAACACAATCATGTTTATGAATGTGGATCAGTAATTCCAGGTAAAGTCCCCGAGAGCCCTAATGCTGAATAACAATGCCTTCTCTTTGCCCGGGAAGCCATGTGGTGAGCCGAGGCCTCCAATGATACCAGCACGTTCCTGATGTGACTCCAAAATGCCTCATTTCTCAGCCCCAGCCTAGACATGTCTCGTTTTGTCTCCTTGAGAAGCGATTAGCAAGAAGCCGGGATTGTTAACTTTGCAGAGCCCAGCGGAGCTGGTGCATCGCAGCGCATTAGATATTTATCCCTCTCTCGCTTCTGTGGTCTTGGTCAGTGACAGAAAAAATTCTCTGGTGTTTAGCCACTGTCTGCAGGATAACAATATCAAGACAATGGCAATCTGGTGATCTCCCTGTTGCAGGTGAACAGAGGAAATTTTGCCTAACTTTCAAAGAAATATAACCACATAATAATAAACTAATAGTTGTTGTTGTTGTTGTTGTTACCCCACCCATAATAAAACAGCAGACATGAAAAACATAATAAAACGGCAGACATTAAAAACTTCCCGATACAGGGCTGCCTTCAGATGTTTTCTAAAAGTTGTGTAGTTTTTCATCTCCTTGACATCTGATGGGAGGGCGTTCCACAGGGAGAGCGCCACTGCTGAGAAACGCCTAATGGTCTGGGGCTCTTGCATGAGTCACCTGGTTCGTGGCAGAGGGCCAGACCAAAAGGTCAGTTGAGCGGTATGGCACCATACATTTAAAGCACTATGGAACCACTTTAAACAGTCATGGCTTCCCCCAAAGAATTCTGGGAGCTGTAGTCTGTTAAGGGAGCTGAGAGTTGTTAAGAGGCCAGAACTCCCTATGAAGAGATGGGTTATTAAACCACTCCTGGACTTGTAGCTCCGTTGGGGAAATAGGGGCTTCCTAACAACTCTCAGGGACGCAGGTGGCGCTGTGGGTTAAAGCCTCAGCGCCTAGGACTTGCCGATCGAAAGGTCGGCGGTTCGAATCCCTGCGGCGGGGTGCGCTCCCGCTGCTCGGTCCCAGCGCCTGCCAACCTAGCAGTTCGAAAGCACCTCCGCGTGCAAGTAGATAAATAGGGACCGCTTACCAGCGGGAAGGTAAACGGCGTTTCCGTGTGCGGCTCTGGCACGCCAGAGCAGCGATGTCACGCTGGCCACGTGACCCGGAAGTGTCTCCGGACAGCACTGGCCCCTGGCCTCTTGAGTGAGATGGGCGCACAACACCAGAGTCTGTCAAGACTGGCCCGTACGGGCAGGGGTACCTTTACCTTTACCTTAACAACTCTCATATGCCCGTTGTCTTGGTCCATGGAGTTTTCTTGGAGGGGCTTGCCGGTTCCTGCTCCAGGTGGACCATAAAGAAGGCTGATCGCTGAATAATTGATGCTTTTGAATTATGGTGCTGGAGGAGATTCTTGAGAGTCCCATGGACTGCAAGAAGATCAAACCTCTCCATGCTTAAGGAAACCAGCCCCGAGTGCTCACTGGAAGGACAGATCCTGAAGCTGAGACTCCAATACTTTGGCCACCTCATGAGAAGAGAAGACTCCCTGGAAAAGACCCTGATGTTGGGAAAGATGGAGGGCACAAGGAGAAGGGGACGACAGAGATGGTTGGACAGTGTTCTCGAAGCTACCAGCATGAGTTTGACCAAGCTGTGGGAGGCAGTGGAAGACAGGAGTACCTGGCGTGCTCTGGTCCATGGGGTCACGAAGAGTTGGACATGACTAAACAACAATAACAACAACTCTCATCACCCTTAGCAAACTACAGCTTGCAGAAGTCTTTTGGGGAAGCAATAACTGTTTGAAGTGCTGATGCTTTAAATGTCTGGTGTGGCTGTGGCCTGAGACCATAGGGGAGGAGGAATTTGGCAGGCAGGGCCACCCTCTAGATTGGTTTTGAGTAAGAAGACAGGCAGGTGGGAGCTGGCTGAAGGCAGACTGAGGATGATGGGCCATGACCCATTTGCTTTCCTGGGCCAGTCCTCCCCCCTCCCCTGGCCTCCCCAGCCCCCCCATGAAGCTTTGAAGACAGAAGGATCCAGCCTAAAGGAGCCCCACTGCCTCTACTACTGAAAGACCGATTCCCACAAGGCTCCACTCACACCTTTAACTGGCTTAACCTTGGAAGAATGAATTGCAATTATGGGCCTTTCAGGCTTCATTATCGCTCCGGCTTGGCCACGTTCGACAAGACCCTTTTATTGCCAAAGTTATTATAAGCGGAACGCACAGCTCCGAGCTGTAATTTCCTGTCTGCCGTGATAAGCCGGGGTGCGCCCGCTGTTCAATAAATAGTTGTATATTTCCCCCACCCCCTTAACAACGTACGTCTCTTTCTTAGGGTGGGAAAAGGAAGGCCACCCTCTGTTAATTGCATTTGTTAATGAGATTTACCCTGATATCCCTAAATGGGGGGGGGGGGCTGATCTCTCTCTCTCTCTCTCTCTCTCTCTCTCTCTCTCTCAGACACACACATCCTCCATTTGGGACGCTTTGCGGCAGATGGGGCGAATGGATGTTCGTTGCAAGAGAACTGGGCTATCTGCCTGCTACACACCAATCCCCGAGCTGTGCGCTTGCATTACTGAGAAAATAAGCACAATAATTCAAGCCTCAAAAAGGTGCCACGCAGGCGAGACCATTTCCAATCAGCCTCCATCACGGACAGGCAATTTGGCGCAGTCTCTGGAACAAGTGGGAAGGGTCGATTCGAAAGCACACACCACTGGGCACAACCACCTTAGAGGAGGACCCTTTAAGAACATTAAGAGGAGCGTGGATCAGGGAAACGGACCCATCTAGTCTAGCATCCTATCTCACAGAGGCCAGCCAGATGCCCCCAAACAGGGCCTGAGTGCGAGAGCATTCTCCCTACTTGTGATTCTCAGTAGCTTCGATTCAGAGATACACTGTTCCTGGCAGCAGAGGTAAAACATAGCCATTGTGGGCAGCAGCCATCGATAGCTTTATCCTCCATGAATTCATCTAATCCTCTTTTAATAAGAACAACTGTTCCATCTCTGCATGAATCAAGTGTCTCTGGGATCACTTCCTTCCTGTCAGAAGGCATGCCCAGAAAAACCAATTGCCTAGAAACACCCAGTGTGTGGGTTATGGGGGAGGATGAGCTCCTAGGAGCAAGTAACTCTCCTTACAAACTCAGGTTTCCCCACAAAATAAATAATAATAAAGACAATTCAGCAAAGGATGTATTCTCTCTCCTTTTTTTTTGCAGGAGAGGGAGAGATGGTGCACTCCACAAATAAGAAATGATGCTCACTTATAGTGATGGGGAAGTTAAATACATATTTCTATAAAATATGCATTTGTGTGTGCCCAAAATGATTGTCCAGCCCTCTGCAGTAGGCAGCATGATCCTCCCTTGCACCCACACAGGCTCTGTAAGCAAAATACTTTTAAAGCACATTCAAAGCACATTTTCCTCCTCAAAGAATTATGGGTACTGCAGTTTACACCCCTCCCCTGCCCCCCGAGATACAAACCTCAACAAACGTACAGGACCCAGAGTTTTTGGAGGGAAGAAATGTTTTTCAAATGAATTTCAAGTTGCATGTCTGATGTAGATTTGCACCTTTGCACATCTGCATGTGCATACATTTGGGGGCACCCCACTCCCCATTAACTTGATATAATTATGCATTTTTCTTGACCATCCAAGAATTTTGCTGCACAAAAATCCCAGAAAAATAGCACATCAAGACAAAACATCTGTTTAAACAAATATGCATTTCAGTGTTCTGTTTTGGTATGTGATCAGATCTCCCAAAGGTTTGGGGGCTCTTTCTCTGTTTTAGTTCAAAATAGATCTGAGCCAGTTATTTTCAGCCTAGCTCTTTTTGACCATTCCCGGCTGGGAAGAGAGGTTCAACCTTGAAAGTTGGGAAGGGATGAGAAAAATTGCTAAGAATTTTGCAGGTTGGGGGCTGGTTAGACTTAACTTACTTTTTAGGATGTGGCAGACAATGGATTCTTTTTTCTTTTCTTTTTTAAGTGTTGTCGGCTGCCCTTCCCAATCAGACTTTCCACTCCAGCTGCCTCAGTTCCTCTTCCAGTCTCAGATCTGGCACAATTGCAGCAGCACCTCCCTCTCTCTCTCTCTCTATATATATATATATAGGGAAGGGGGGAGAGACTCTGATTGGTCTCCATGGAAACATCCCCCTAAATGTAATTGCTGCATGCCCCTTCCCCATGCCTTGGATCCATTGGGATCAGAAGCATTGCTGGGAAAGGAAAAATTACCCCCCCCCCCATGTGCTGTGGTCCTGATCCAAATCAAAATCACTCCAGCAGACCACAGAAATGTTTCTTTTAGCCATCTCACCTTAAAAAGAAAGCTGTCAAAATCACACCCTCCCCCATATTAGATATTTAATCCTACATACCTGAAAGCCTAAGAAAAAACAACAACACTCCATCTTCAGCGTGAGGACGAATAATCTACAAATATTGGGTGGGGGGATTTCAATACAGCTACTTGTTCAAACCCCCTGCAGAAAAATCCAAAGTGGGGTCAAGAAGGGGGTGCTTTGTCTCTTTCGCTTAACGCTTTGACATTTTCCAAGTTTTTATGCCCACCCAAACCTGGATAGTAAGGCACAGTGCAGGCATATCTAGGTACAGTTGATAAGCATTATGTTTCCTTAGTACTGGGGTCCCCAATGTGGTGTCTGTACACACCAGTCATCCCCCCGGACACCCCTCCCTTTGCACCCTCCAAAGTTCTCTACCCTCCTCATTTTAAAAACTTTTTGATTTGAGTGTTTTTGGCCTTTTTCTTGACTTCCTGCTTTTTTGTTTCGTTTTGGAGTGTGCCTCTTTTAAGGCAGTTCTGAGAATCATCCGTTCCCCCCCTGTGAAATTGGTATTTTGAGATGCCCATGACAGTTCCTTAAATTTCCATACATACCCCCTGAGGACTCCTGTCCTACTATAAGGTAAAGGTAAAGGGACCCCTGACCATTAGGTCCAGTCGTGGCCGATTCTGGGGTTGTGGCGCTCATCTGGCTTTATTGGCCGAGGGAGCCGGCATACAGCTTCCGGGTCATGTGGCCAGCATGACTAAGCTGCTTCTGGTGAACCAGAGCAGCGCACAGAAATGCCGTTTACCTTCCCACCGGAGCGGTACCTATTTATCTACTTGCACTTTGACATGCTTTCTAACTGCTAGGTTGGCAGGAGCAAGGACCGAGCAACGGGAGCTCACCCCGTCGTGGGGATTCGAACTGCTGACCTTCTGATTGGCAAGTCCTAGGTTCCGTGCTTTAACGCACAGCGCCACCCACGTCCCAGTGTCCTACTATATCCTTAAGCAAAAGACCTATCAACCTTTTTCAATCTGTGGAGGACACAAAATGGATGCGGTGCACTGACCGGCAGTGAAGAACTTTCAACAATGTCATAGAATCATAGAATTGGATCATTCTAGCCCAACCCCTTTCGATGCAGGAATCTTTTGCCTAACACTGGGCTCAAACCCACGACCCAGAGATTAAAGACTCATGCTCTACCAACAGAGCTCAGCAAATTATCCCTGGCATGAAAATAAGGTTACTAAAAGATAGGCACTCTTTTCCTCTGTGGAATGCTGGCAGTATGGACTGGTGAGGTGGGGTTTTTTTTGCAGGTATATTCTGCAATATGTCATTGATGTCATAAAATAGAACATTAGTGGTGAATTTATACTGAACCGCCCACACATCATTCTGCTTTTATTAGTTGCTCTGCAATGCTTCTCCAATGTTACTGCATTATTGCCACCTGGTGGGGCACTCTTTCACTATAGCACAACCAAGGCAGGGTTGTTATTTTTTAAAGACAGCACCACCTGGAACTTTTTTTGTGTTATGGAAAGTTGACGGATTTCAGCAGAAAGTTATACACCAAACTGGAAACAAAACAGCACGTCCGCCCTGCAACTTCTGCAGGTCCAAACAGTATTGAAAGTGGAATCGCAGATAACAGCCACAACTTTTAGGTAAAGGTAAAGGGACCCCTGACCATTAGGTCCAGTCGTGGCCGACTCTGGGGTTTCAGCGCTCATCTCGCTTTATTGGCCGAGGGAGCCGGCGTATAGCTTCCATGTCATGTAGCCAGCATGACTAAGCCGCTTCTGGTGAACCAGAGCAGATCACAAAAACACTGTTTACCTTCCCGCTGGAGTGGTACCTATTTATCTACTTGCACTTCGTGCTTTCGAACTGCTAGGTTGGCAGGAGCAGGGACCGAGCAACTGGAGCTCACCCTGTTGCAGGGATTCGAACCACCGACCTTCTGATCGGCAAGCCCTAGGTTCTGTGGTTTAACCCACAGCGCCACCCCTGTCCTTTTGCAACAACATTTATCACAGCCCAAATCACCTTGAATGCACATTTTAAAAAAGGATGTTTGAAGGGGTCCTATAAAGAGAGAGGAGGGAGAGGGAGAGGGAGAGAGGGAGAGAGGGAGAGAGGAGAGAGAGAGAGAGAGAGAGAGAGAGAGAGAGAGAGAGAGAGAGGCATAGCAGTTACCAGGCAGACCCAGGTTCAAATTCTACCAAGAAGCTCAGTGGATGATCTTAAGCCAATTCCTGTCTCGGCATAACCTACCTCACTGGATTCTTGTGTGGACAAAATGTGAAGCGGCAGTGGGATAGCGGAAGTAAGGAGGAAACTGTGGATATTAGCTCCCTGGAGGACTCGTGTGATGTTATAATTACGGTAATAATATGCACCCCAATTCTGCCACATCTGTGGCCCTAATACCTCTATCACAGGCAGCAGCGCATGCATACACAAATACACAAATTTGTCAAATAGTGATATTGGGTACAGTACTGAATATTTGACAGATGCACAACATCAGTATCCGCAGTGGAAGATTCTGAAATGTCTTTATGGGGCCAATCCATTTTTGCTCTCAAATTTAACAGCCCAGCGGTGAAAGCTGTTATTCACGTGCATATATCCATTAGAAAAATGCGTCATGGAAGTTGCAATGGGCGGGGGGCCCGGCAGAAATAAAATTACTATGTTCTGACAGCAGCAGGGGCTCTCTGTCCCTTGCTTGATGCTGAGTGCCGTACTGGGCTCGAGGTACATGCTCTATGACAGCCATCAAAGATGACATTTAACTGTATCTCACGTCTCTCATTTCCCTGTCACCTCCAGATGGACCAAACCACCGTAAGGCCCAGAGAGAGAAAGAGAAAGAGGCGAGAATTGCGGAAATGGGACCTGATCCCTCCTGGCAGCACAAAGACGAGGGCAATCTTCATTTGAGGCACCAAATACGGGAAGGGAGGGGCAGCATGTTGTGGAGGCATCTCAAGATGCTATGAACGGCCTTTCTAGATCAGATGAAAGGTTGGTCTTGCCCTGTACCCTGTCTCCAACAGTGGTCCGTCAGATAAATCTGGGAAGCCCACAACTGATATGTTTCACATTTTTGTGTTATGTATGTTTTTATAATTGTAAGTCCCTTTGAGGAATTTTATGCAGTAAGTGATGAATAAATGTATTAATGCAACAACAATGGCATGAAGGTAACAGCTCTCCCACACTGTCTATCCCCACATCTGCTTTTTGCCACCTTCATCACATTTTTTTCAGTAGCAAATTCCAGTGGTATTCAAGTCCCTTTAAATTAGGGGGAAAGTGAAGGGGGGAGTGGCGGCTCATGCAAAAGTAAGGGAGTGTTTTATACATAATTGGGGGAGTCCTTGCATATACAGAAGTATGGAAGTTTGAAAATTAGATTACATTCACACACAGAGAGACCCACCAAGTGTCCCTATTTTCCAGGGACAGTCCTGGATTTACAGAAGCCATCCCAGTTTCTGATTTGATCCCGGAATGTCCTGGACGCCCCCTATTTTCATCAGAGATGTGTTGGAGGGTATGGAGTTATGTGATAACCCCAAGCCAAGGAGATAAGTAACTATACAACTTTTAGAAGACATCTGAAGGCAGCCCTGTAGAGGGGATATGACTAGATCGCAAGCAAAGTTTTGGAGTACATTCAGATGTAGAGATTATTGGATTCATTTTCCTGGTTGGAGTGGTAGCACTTCTGCCTTGGTTTCTATAATTTCTTTTACACTGTTGGATTTGGACCTGAAGCCTTTTGATCAATATAAGGTAAAGGGACCCCTGACCATTAGGTCCAGTCGTGGCCGGCCCTGGGGTTGCGGCACTCATCTTGCTTTATTGGCCGAGGGAGCCAGCGTACAGCTTCTGGGTCATGTGGCCAGCATGACTAAGCCGCTTCTGGCGAACCAGAGCAGCGCATGGAAACGCCGTTTACCTTCCCGCTGGAGTGATACGTACAGCACCACCTGTGTTCCTTTGATCAATATACCCAGGGCTTTTTATCGAGGGAACTCATAGGAACTCAGTTGGGCACCTCTCAGTTGGGCACCATTGCCATTCTGAGAGAACAAGTGTGGTGTTCATGGAGAGTTCCAGCACCTTTTTTTCTAGAAAAACAGCACTGCATATATCGCCACGTCCCCCTAAATGTCATTCACATCCGTGGTGTGACACAATAGTGGATGTCATTGGAAAGGTCGCTACCATTTATGTTCCTCCATGAAGACAGCAAGCAAGAACTGCATGCCAGAATACCATTTGAAAGTTTGTCACATGCCCATGAAAATAGAGGGAAAATGACCGCACAAAGCTCCCACAATTCCCACAATTTATGGGGTTTCAAACAGATTTCCCCTCATACCCAAAACAATCAGCATGGAGATGAGCTTTAAACTTCTGCTAGATTCCCAGAAGTGTTTTTTTATCCTGCGCGAAAGATCACATAAAACATAGAAAGTAATCAGGCAATAAAACATTGGGGAAAGGGAATAAAGTGCTATCTGAATCAGTCCAGGTGATTCTCTCACCAAACTACAAGTCCCAGGTACTTTGTGGAACAGCATTACAGCTCAGCTGGTTAAAATGGGATTTATACTTTGGAATGTAGTTGTGTCTGCTGAATATTGGCTGTTCCAGAGACCAAACCAACAGAGAAAGCAGTGGCAAGCAGTAGGCCTAGGATCCTGGACTTTTACCAGCTCCATTCAGAGCTGACCCCGGGATGTCCTACAGTAATAACAGCAATAATAATAATCTCCCCAAAGGACAGCACAAAGACAGAAGCTATTTTTGCTGCTGTTCCTGCTCTGCCGAGCCTTTAGCTAAGTAGCCAAGGAAATATTTTCATCTAATTGAACTATTTCACAATGTCAGCTCCAGCTGAGCTCCAGTGAATGTAATTTGCAAGGAGCTGGCAGAGGAGCAGCTGCAAGGCCCGTAGAGCACCTGGTGTCAGAGTCAGAAAAGGGATCCAGCATTTGGCTCTTCGGGGGGAAGTGAAACAGTCAAAGACTGAAGTCCGTGAGGCAGAATGAACCGGTCGCCTCAAGCAACACCTCCCCCCCCCACAAGGGACGGCACCCCTGTTACATCACCCAGCTTTGCCACGGGGCAGGAGGGAGAGATCTCCTGCCCTCCCTTCCAGTAGTGTAAGAGGGGTTAGGCAGTATGTCTGCTAGCATAAGGGCTCTTGTGCTAGTGGACAGGTGATTTTTTAAAAATAACTTTTTTATTCAAAATTTAAACAAAACATATTATCCAGAAACATATCATCCTTATTTCCCCCCCCCCCCATTTTTCCTCCCAGGGAGCGGCCGGGGCAACACAGTCAGCTGGGAGGGGTATAGAGCGGAACCTCGGTTTTTGAGCGTCCCGGAAGCTGAACATTTTGGTTCTCAGATGCCGAAAATCTGGAAGTAATTGCTTCAGTTTTCAAATGAGCCTCGAAAGTTGAACGGCTTCTGAGGCGCGTTTCTCTGTTTTCTCCATTGAAATTGCTGACCGCCCTTTGCGCCTCGGTTGTTTGACAACCGAGATTCCACTGTAAATATTATTATTATTATTATTATTATTATTATTATTATTATTATTATTATTATTAAATAGGACATCCCTATTTCATTGGAGAAATGTTGGAGCGTATGACATTGGATACAAGCCATTATTACTAAATCAGTATCTATATATATAAAATGGACACAGGCAAATTTTATGCAAATCATCAGCGGTCAGGTCCCCCCCCCTCTCTGGGGTATGTGTACTCTAGGCAGCTCAGATTCTAATAGTAAAATCCTATTTGGGAGCAGGTCCTGTGAGGTTTCCTGCCAGGCAAATGGGCCTAGGTTTCAGCCTAAATGGATGAAGATGGGCATGCCTATAAATGCAAGGTTTCTTCCTGACAGCATCTTCTTCAGATGTGCTTTCAAGCATCCGTATGTTATTTCCCCAACACTCCTCCCCCTGACTTCTGTTTTCTGCGACTTAAACAAGGAGAAGGGGGGAGAAAACTTCAAGGAGCAAACAGAGGAAGAGAGAGAAACCTCAGCTTGTGGTATTGTTGGTTAAAGAAAGAATACAGAAGGAGACCCGAGGAGCAGAAAAAGAAAAAGTAAATTAAATAAAAATCTTTGTGTGTGTGTGTGTTTGCTTTTTTTAAAAAGAGAAGGCACCTCTTTCATTCTCTCTCTTTTAAAAGGGATTGAAAAGCAGCAGAGGTAGGGAAGGGTAATTATCCCTCCTTTCCAGCTGAAATACAATTAAGGCAGCTCTCAATGAGCCCCTGGGAGACTGTGGTTTACTAATTAACAAGCGGATATGCTGTGGCCCCTGTCAGGGCAATTAAAGCATGAGACAGGCTTCAGGAGTTCTAATTACACATCAAGTCAATGACATGCGCAGAAATACAAATCAGCAAGAGACCCTGGTTAGCTGTGGAAGGAGTTTACCTAGCAAGTGAAAAGGTGCTGTCAGATGACTGCAAGAGATTGTTGGGAGTTGTGGTCCAGTACGGGGGCTGAATGGACTCCTGGGGAAAGAAATTTCTCCTTTTTTTTACAAAAATAAATAAATAAAATGGTCCAAAGTAGCAAATAAGGATGGGGGAGAAATTTAATTTTGTCTGCATTTTAATCATAAACTACTCGATTTGCACTTTCTGAACAAATACACAAACACAATTGTCCTTTAGAATTTGCTCTCCTCTGAATGTTGTAATGCCATTCTCCAACCAATGTGTGCATTAACAATGTATGCATTCATGAAAAGAGCATACCAAGACGCATTACGTTGGGGAGGAAATTGCACTGATATATACTCATGGGTTTTCACGAGGATTCAAAAACAATTGCAAATCACTGTGGAAATGTGGAGAACTGAATTTAAGATGGGAAAATCAATGAGAAACTGAGAGAAACTGGAACTGACGGATTCATCCACCTCTAATAAATAGTAAACGGCCCCTGACCATTAGGTTCATTCATGACCGACTCAGGGGTTGCAGTGCTCATCTCGCTTTATTGGCCGAGGGAGCCGGCGTACAGCTTCTGGGTCATGTGGCCAGCATGACTAAGCCGCTTCTGGTGAACCAGAGCAGCACACGGAAATGCCCTTTACCTTCCTGCCGGAGCGGTACCTATTTATCTACTTGCACTTTGATGTGCTTTCAAACTGCTAGGTGGGCAGGAGCTGGGACTGAGCAAGGGGAGCTCACCCCATGACGGGGATTCAAACCACCAACCTTCTGATCAGCAAGTCCTAGACTCTGTGGTTTAACCCACAGTGCCACCCGTGTCCCTTCCTCTAATAAATACATATGCCAAAAATGCTATCTATTTTGGAAAACCAATGTTGAGCTGTAAGTACCTAGGAGGAATCGGTGCTATGCCACTGACCTCATCCCCAAGGCAGCATGCATGCGCTCTGTGACTCCAACCCTACCCTATCTCTAAACATTAAGCAAAAGTCAGAAGGAGGAGCCAACTGTGTATTTGGTTGATAAGAGCTCTTTGACAGTGGGATGGACTTCCTCCGAAAGTGGTGGACTCTCCTTCGTTGGAGGTTTTCAAACACAGGTTGGATGGCCATTGGTCAAGGATACTTTACCTGAGATTCCTGCATTGCAGGGATTGGACTAGATAACTCTTGGGGTCCCTTCCAAGTCTAGAATTCTATGATTCTACTGCAGTCGGCTCTGTACAGTGGCATCAGCACATAGCCGAATCGAATTGGCTAGTATGTAGCATTGCAACAGCATCCTATTTGATTCCTGATTGGAGGAGGAGGAGGAGGAGGAGGAGGAGGAGGAGGAGTTTGGATTTGATATCCCGCTTTATCACTACCCGAAGGTGTCTCAAAGCAGCTAACATTCTCCTTTCTCTTCCTCCACCACAACACACACACTGTGAGGTGAGTGGGGCTGAGAGACTTCAGAGAAGTGTGACTAGCCCAAGGTCACCCAGCAGCTGCATGTGGAGGAGCGAGGAAGCGAACCCGGTTCACCACATTACAAGTCCACCGCTCTTAACCACTACACCACACATGGCTGGAGTCATGCTATGAAGGTGAAAAATACCCTAAGAAGAGTATGAGGGTAGGGAACAGCTAGCTAAAAAAATCAGAGCAGAAAACTCACATTGCTAGATCATAAAAATTGGAAGCTGAAAGATGCAAAACAGCCAAAACACCCACACAGCCATACAATCAGAAGGGATTACCACATGGGAAAGGCCGGTGCTTGATATTACGTCTCCCACAGAGATGCCAGATGGAGGCAGCCACTGGAACAAGCTGTACAAAATTGGGAGCACTTGAGGGCAAACAGAAGGCACTTGAGCATGGGCAGAGTGTTCACGGTGGCTGCGCCGCTGCCATTTGCTTACCAGCGAGTGTTGTGGACAGGCTGGTTCTAGCTGAGTGGCTGCAGTGACTTTCCACAAATTAAGAGATTATGCTGTAGGTTAATTAGATTTGTTGTTGACGAGCTGACTCGATTCCCCCTCCCCCTCTCTTCCCCTCTGTTGTTGCTGCCACACTAGGAGTAACTGCCAGAAACTGGATCAAAGTCCTGGAGAAGCTCACATGGCATTTTTATCCCTCAACACTTAAAAACATCGGTGCGGAATAAAATGGGGAACTCCACCATGTCTGCAAAGGGGCGATGCTGTCAGGGAAAGGGATTTAGATCATAAGAAACAAGCAGAAGGTACAGGAGAAAGCAATTTGGCTCCAGCATTGGTAGACCTTTGGGCAAGTTGTCCTCAATCAGCCTCTGCTGGCCAAGGCCTTTGGTTGCATCTCCTGCACCCCCAAAGCTTGCAGGATCCCCATAAGCATGTGGGCGGCCTCTAGTCAAGATGGCTGTAGGCTCCCTTCCCTGTTGGAGACAGTATGCTTCTGAGCACCAGTTGCTGGAAATGACAAGTCAGGAGAGTATATAGAACTCAGCAGGAAGGAGGATGGGGACAAAACCAGAATCAGCTGGCTCTCTCTGTCATCAGCTCTGGTGCCACCTACTGTTGGCCTCCCTGCCTTTTCTCCAACCAGTTCTAATGGGCAGGCGCCAGCCACTGCTGGGTATAGCCCAACTTGTTTTGCTAAGGTAGAGCAGCAAATGGTACTGCTACCTTAGTCTAGGTTCTCAACCTGTGGTTCCCCAGATGTTGTTGGACTACAACTCCCATTGCTAGCTAGGGGTGATGGGAGCTGTGTATTGAATACCCAAGGCCAGCCATGTTATTTTGGCCCCTAAAACATCCCCCACAAGTGTCTCATTCCCCTCCTTGGCACCAAAACTTCAATAGGCAATATTCAACTAATTAAAATGGGTCTACTCTGAGCAGGACTAACACCGGCCATGCCGGAGGTGCACGGTTACACTTCTGCAGACAATAATACAGTACAAGCCTGAAGGAAATGTGTTTTGCAGGGGGTGGGGAACAGGGCGGTTCAGCTTTTGTGCTGCCAACGTTAAAAATAAAGTAAATGTGAAAAAATAAAGTATATGTAAGGTAGGTGAGACTGAGAGACAATGACTGTCCCATGGACACCCAATGAGCTTCATGGCTGAGTGGGGATTCAAAGCAGGCTCTCTCAGATTCTAAGGACATCAGAAGAGCCCGGCAGGATCAGGCCAATAGCCCATCTATTCCAGCATCTTGTTCTCACAGTGGCCAACTCAATGCCTGTGGGTAACCTGAAAGCAGGACCCCCATGCAACCTCACACTCCCCTGCTGTGATTTCCAGATCAGGCAGGCCTTCAAATAAAGGACTCGCTTCAAATATTCATTCGTGCATAAAAATGTCTATAGTGCACTATTCATGAGGACTTTTCAAAGAATGAATGAATATCCAGTTGACAGCCTGAGAGGCAATTCAAAACAAAAATTTATGGAAAAGTGGGATAGATATAAGATATATGTTCAAAAATACAGTAAAGGTTCACTATCTATGCTAGCATTCGATTGACGTTGGAGAGAGACTGAGTTGAGAAATAAGACCAAGGGTACATATTGATATAGAAATGTATTAGATAAAATGTAAAGAAATATACAATAATAAGAGTACATTCATTTGTTTAAAAAAAAGGAATATATAACAGGATAGACAGGAAATCCAAAGTGTTGGTACATATATGACTTTGGAATAGTTCTTTGTCCTTGTTTGTTTTCTTTTGTATACATGCTGAAAATTATATTATAATATGATAATGTTTACCGATGTAACATAAGAACGTTAATAAATAAATAAAACTCGAAAAGAAAGAATGAATATCTGCAAACTAACGCGGAGAACTGAGCTTGACACCAGAAAAATGAGAAACCGAAACTGACAAGACTCAACCATCGCTACTCACAGTGCATTCTTAACCGTGTCTACTCAAACCCATGCCCAGCAGAGGCAGATGAGAACATGAGAACATAATACAGTCATACCTCTTGTTACGTTCGGTTCTGGTTACGTCTTTTCAGATTGCGTCCCGCGGCGACCTGGAAGTACCAGAAAGGGTTACTTCCGGGTTTCACCGCTCGCGCATGTGCAGAAGCGGCGAATCGCAACGTGCGCAGACACGGGTTGCGTTCCTTTCAAGTTGCGAATGGGGCTCTGGAATGGATCCCGTTCACAACCAGAGATACCACTGTAATAGGCTGGATCAGGCCAGTTGCCCATCTTGCCTAGCATCCTGTTCTCACAATGGCTGTGAGAAACCCACTAGCAGGACCCGAGCAGAACAGCACTCTCCCCCTCCTATAGTTTCCTATAGCATTGAGAAGCATCGCTGCCTCTGATGGTGGAGGCACAGCCTAGCCCTCAGGGCTGGTAGCCACGAATAGCCTTAAACTCCATGAATTTATCTTGAAGCCATCTAAGTTGGCAGTTTTCACTGCCTCCTGTGGGCGAGTGTTTCACAGCATAACTATGCACTGTGTGGAGCAGTACTTTAATTTGTCCTGAATCTTCCAATGTCCAGCTTTTTGCTATGCGCATGAGTTCTAGCGTTCTGAGGGAGAAAAACCTTCCTCGAACCATTTTCTTGACACCATGCATAGCTGTACAGTGGTACCTCGGGTTAAGAACTTAATTCGTTCCGGAGGTCCGTTCTTAACCTGAAGCACCATTTTAGCTAATGGGGCCTCCTGCTGTCGCTGTGCTGCCAGAAGATGATTTCTGTTCTCATCCTGAAGCAAAGTTCTTAACCCGAGGTACTATTTCTGGGTTAGTGGAGTCTGTAACCTGAAGCGTCTGTAACCTGAAGCGTCTGTAATCTGAGGTACCACTGTAGAGCATTATGATAGTGGCATAATTGCCTTTTTCACAGCTGCCACCTACTGGGCTGAAATCTTCATCAAGCTGTCCACTACAACCCCCAGGTCTCATTGCTGGTCAGTAATTGCCAGCTCAGACCCTATAAGCATATATATCAGTAATATATATATAAGCATATATATCAGTAATTGCCAGCTCAGACCCTATAAGCATATATGTGAAACCGAGGCAGGGTTCCTCAACCTCGGCCCTCCAGATATTTTTGAGACTACAATTCCCATCGTCCCTGACCACTGGTCCTGCTAGCTAGGGATCATGGGAGTTGTAGGCCAAAAACATCTGGAGGGCTGAGGTTGAGGAAGCCTGGTGAAACAGGTCAGTGCATCTGGCTGTTAACCTGAAGGTTGGTGGTTCAAGTCCACCCAGGGCTTACCCCAACCTGCATCACTTTAAACTTCCTTACTTAAAATTTGCATTTGCCATCTTACTGCTCATTCACTGAGTTTGGAGAGGCTCTTTTAGAGCTCTCTTCACAATCCCCCTCCTTGTTTGTTTTATCCACCACGAACAATTTATCAGCAAACGTGGCTATCTCACTGCTCCACCCTAACTCTAGATCATTTATGAAGGAGTTTCAAAGCGCAAGACTTATCACTGTGGGATTCCACTTGTTATATCCCTCCATTGGGAGAACTGCCTGTTTAGTCTTACCCTATGCTACCTGTTAGTTTGGAGGATGGAAGCATAAGAAGCTGCCTTATACAGCAGGCATAGGCAAACTCGGCCCTCCAGATGTTTTGGGACTACAACTCCCATCATCCCTGACCGCTGGTCCTGTTAGCTAGGGATGATGGGGGTTGTAGTCCCAAAACATCTGGAGAGCCAAGTTTGCCTATACCTGTAATACAGAGTCAGACCATTGGCCCATCTAGCTCAGCATTGCCTACACTGACTGGCAGAAGCTCTGCACAGGAATTTGCATGTGAGAAGGACTCACAGCGGATCAGTCACGCAGGAGCTTCAGATCCTTTTTGTAATATCTACCATGGTGCTTTTCTAATGCAATAATTCCACATATTCAGTCAGGGAACACACAAACATAGGAAGCTACAGAGACAGACCATTGGCTCATCTAGCTCTGACTGGCAGAAGCTATCTGTGGTTTCGGGCAGCCCTACCTGGAGATGCCAGGATTGAACCTGCGACCTTGTGCATGCAAAGCAGACACTCTACCACTGAGCTACAGCCTTAACCTCTCCTCCTGTTCCATGAACTGGGCTTAATGCCGCCACTGCAGGTTGATTCTTGTGTTGCTTGGGAAGGCAGAGGCACAACCAACCACCTCATGATATCGTATCCCAGCTGTCTCCCCTTCTCCCCATCAGCTCTCCAGTCAGCTGTTTCTGCATGCATCGCTTCCTGAGCCAGCCAGCCAAGGGAGGCTGCTTTCCAGCACTCTCAACAGGCGTCAGATGTCATGTTCAGTGAATTTTTGCAACAATTTGCGAGAATCCCTCCGAGGGCAGATCTTACAGAGCATTAAATGCCGGCACTGAAGCTGAAATCCTGCCCGCACCTACTTACTTACTTACTTACTTACTTACTTACTTACTTGGGAGCAAGTCACATTTGTTGGGGGGGAGAATAACATGTTCTGTGATGGAGGAAAAAATCAGGCCACCTGAGTTCCTGCCAGAAAAGCTACAAAGAGGGGAGGTGAAGGGCAACGTGGAGCATAGAATGCAGGGGAGAGGGTGCTCAGACCTCCCTGTTGACTCTACTTCCCTCCCTATCACCTCCTTTGCCCTTTCTCTGCAACATGGCAAAAGGTGTGTCTGGAACTCCTACTCAGGGTAAATGCAACTGGTGGGAAGGGCTTCAGGAGGAAGTCGTGGAAGGGGAAGGATTAAGCATCCCTTCTCACCCACTGCTTTTCCACGGCAAACAGCCCTCTCGCCACTGATGCCTGGAGAGACCAGCAGTAGGTAGAGCAATAGAACAAATTCCCTGGCGGGCTTGTAAATAAGAAGGCAGGCAGCTGAGGGCTGGCTTAGGGCAGACTGAAGTTGATGGGGCAATGCCCCATTCACCCCAACAAACCAGTCCCCACTGCCTGTCACATTTCCATCTGTTTGGTCAAAACAACACAAACCTCTGTTATCTCTTCAGCAGCTATTGTGACATCAAATCACATCACCTTCCAAGCTGCAGAGTGTAAATACAGTCTTGCAGTCTTGGTTCTCGAATTTAATCCATTCCAGGAGTCCGTTCAACTCCCAAAATGGTCTGAAAACCAAGGCACAGCTTCCAATTGGCTGCAGGACCTTCCTGCAGCCAATCAGAAGCCGCATCGGATGTTTGGCTTCCAATAAACATTCGTAAACTGGAACACTCACTTCCAGGCTTGCAACATCTGGAAGCCGATTTGTTCAACAACTAAGGCGTTCGATTACCAAGGTAAAGTAAAGGTAAAGGGACCCCTGACCATTAGGTCCAGTCGTGACCAGCTCTGGGGTTGCGGCACTCATCTCACTTTATTGGCTGAGGGAGCCGGCGTTTGTCCGCAGACAGCTTCCGGGTCATGTGGCCAGCATGACAAAGCCACTTCTGGCAAACCAGAGCAGCACACGGAAGCACTGTTTACCTTCCTGCCAGGGTGGTACCTATTTATCTACTTGCACTTTGACATGCTTTCGAACTGCTAGGTTGGCAGGAGAGGGACCGAGCAACGGGAGCTCACCCCGTCGCGGGGATTCGAACCACCAACCTTCTGATCGGCAAGTCCTAGGCTCTGTGGTTTAACCCACAGCGCCACCCGCGTCCCTGATTACCAAGGTACCACTGTATTAAAAGGGGGGATTAGGAGAGAAGACTGAATCTGTGGAGTTGATGGACTGATACTGCTTAAGAACATGGATCTAGTCCAGTATCCTGTTCTCACAGCGAATAAGCAAATGCCTGTGGGAAACTAACAAGCAGGATTCAAGCACAAGAGCACTCTCCCCTCCTGCGGTTTCTACCAATTGGTATTCAAAAGCACTGCTGCCTCCAACTGTGGAGGCAGAACATAGCTATCACGGCTAGTATCCATCAATGTCCTTCTCTTCCATGAATTTCTCTAAGCCTCTCTGAAAGTCATCTAAGTTGGTAGCCATCCCTGCCTCCTGTGAGAACAAGTTCCATAGTTTAACTGTGTAAGCAAGTACTTCCTTTCATGTGTGCTGAACCTTCCAAGACAGGTGGTTATAAATCATCACCATCATCATCATGCTTGCTTGCTTCTTACCTGCACAATCTGTGCATCTGAAAACAAGCATCACACTGGCTCTGTAAATCCCCTGTACTCTCTCCCCCCACAAGAGAGCTGCACCCAGAATTTCATTCTGCTTGAGAAAGTGAAAAGCAAAGAGCTGTGCTATGGAAACAACAACAACATACCTTTTGAAATTTGTAGATTATAGCCTAGGTTACGAATGACATCATCTGTAACAAGAGGCACCAAGAGTATGGTTCCTCAGACAAGCTTGGAGAGTTGCTTTTCTTTACTGATCCACAGCCTTCTTTCCTTGCCCACCCTCCTTTAGTTGGTTGTTGTCTTTTTAAGCACAGCAGGTTCTGCAGTTTGGTAGGAAGTGTGGATTGGTGTCAGAGTAATTGCCAAAGAGCTAATTGGCTGATAAATGTTTATTGTATCTCAAGTTAATTTATACACCCTTGGCACCCATCACAGAATTGCATTAATAGGCACGCTCTTTGCATTTCTTCCTTTCTTTAATGTTTTAAAAAAATCCTGCTTATTGTCTCCCAGAAACAAGAGAGATGTTCTGGCATCAGGCTTGCAAACTAAACAGATGAGGCACACAAGGGAAATGCGGAGTTGAGGGGAAGGGAAGATGAGGGGCTTCAAGGCGATAAAAATGTGGAGGGCATTTTTTTTAACCAGGCCAGCCTGATCTTCCCTGGCTGGTGATCTTGTAGGCCAGAGATTGGGGAACCTGTGGTCCTCCAGCTCCATTTGGACTACAACTCCCATCATCCAGCGCACAGTTAAAACTATGGAACTTCGCCCCCCCCCCAGGAGACAGTGATGGCCCAACTTGGATGACTTTAAAAGAGGTTGGGACAAATTCATAGAGGCCCACGACTATCAATGCTTCCTAGCCACAATAGTCCATGCTTCTGAATACCAGTGGTCGGGGACAGCAGGTGTGGAGAGGGCATTTGTGCTAAGGCTCTGCTTGCGGGTTTCCTACAGGCATTTTGGTGGCCCCTGTGAAAACAGTTTGCTGGACTAGATGGCCTTTTGCCTTGATCCAGCAGGGATTTTCTGCTGTTCTTAAGGATATTATTGTGTAGTGGAGACAAGGAAGATCAGTTCATGACAGTGGAAGAGAGGGCAGTTGCTGAGGCAGAGCAGCCCATGATGAGAGAAATCTCTATTTTCATCTATGAACTCTTAGAGGATATGACTCTCAGGGGAGAACTGCGGAGCTGCAAGCGGTGGAGAAAAGGGCAAGCAGAAGGCTGAGGTAGTTTTTCTATGAGGAAATGCTACAATGATTAGGGTTTTTTTTGTTGTTGTTCAGAGAAGATGGAGGAATAAAATAACATTATGCTGGTCAAAGAGATGGTACAGTGGTACCTCGGGTTACATATGCTTCAGGTTACATACGCTTCAGGTTACACACTCCGCTAACCCAGAAATAGTGCTTCAGGTTAAATACTTTGCTTCAGGATAAGAACAGAAATCGGGCTCCGGCGGCGCGGCAGCAGCAGGAGGCCCCATTAGCTAAAGTGGTGCTTCAGGTTAAGAACAGTTTCAGGTTAAGAACGGACCTCCAGAACGAAATAAGTACTTAACCTGAGGTACCACTGTATAAGCTAAAGCTCTTCTCTCAGATCCAACAGAGGCAGTGCCCCTCTGCTTAGTCCACCCCACACCCCAGTGAGAAAGTACAGGGTTGTCGCCACCTAAGTTTACTTAGAGAAAACTCATTGAAATCAAGAAACCTGTTAGTCATGCCCATTAATTTCAATGGGTCGCCTTGAGCACCTTGATGCTGCCTTGAGCACCTTGATGGAAAAGCAAGGTATCAATGTAATAAATAAGCATAAATGTAATAAATAAATAAAAACTTTTTTATTTTCACAAATAAAAAAAATACTAATTTAGGATGCATTGGCTATTTTTCCCCCTAATGCAATTTTATTGTTGATCTTCTAATGTTTGTTGCCATGGATTTTCCTCCCCCCTCCCCCGGCTTTAATGTTGCCAGTATAGAAACTTAAATAACAAACTAATGAAATGTTGTGGCTACAAACAGCCTAAGTTCAGCAATGAAATTGCCTCTGTCTGCATCTTGGAAGTAGAGACCTGACGTGGGCAGGCTGTTGTGTGCATCTTTTTTGAATTCTAAAATTGGTGCCTGGCCAGTGCTGGATTTATGTATAAGCTAAACAAGCTATAGCTTAGGGCCCCACACTCTTGCCCCCCCCCCAAAAAAACTTGTGGATGTACATTTTGAAAATATAATATAAAAAACAAATAAAATAAAGCCTACATACAGCACCAGTGTTTTGTGTTGTGTAGGCTCCTATGATGTAAGTAATGGGCCCCGCTGGCTAGCCTGCTCCCTAAAATATCACTGGTTTGCTCATTTCTATTTATAGGGTGCTTACATTCTGCATGGACTTTTCAACAATTACTTTGATAAAATACATATTTTGTTATGTTCAAATGGCTTTAGATACCTATTAGCTCCATAAATTACCATATAGCATATATTCAACACAAAAAAACAAGTGACAATTTGTTGTTGACAAAGGACAACTGGACATATAAAGGACCCCATTACCTTCAGTAGCTGAGGGCCTCATCAAACCTATGATTTGGCCCTGTGCCTGGCTGTGGTTGAGTTGGGGAGTTGGAGTTAAAAACAAAGCATCGTTGGACAAGCCTGAAGTCAGCTCATTCCTGGTTTCTCTGCTAAGCATAGGACCCATGATCTTTAGGGCCGTTAGAGGTCGTAATCTGGCTGTTCTCATAGCACAGCCATCCTCTTTGCAAGCCCCTCCCTTTCTCCACCATTACACACTGTTGAAGGCCAGGCCTTGCCTGGCTGTACTTTGCATTCATCTGCTTTGCGACAGCCTGTTTCCCGCTCATTAAAAACCAAATAAGGGTGACCGTTCCTTTGGTTAGAGATGTACTAGGAAAACATAATAGTCCCACAAATATGTTATCAACAGGGTGACACGTAGGTCAGCAGCTGCCGGCTGTGCACAGTGTGGTGTCTTAATAGTTATTCGCCAAAATAGTGTATTCGCCAAAATACACATGCATGCACACACACACACACACACAGAGAGAGAGAGAGAGAGAGAGAGAGAGAGATAAACACGCAACATTCATGTGGTAAAAGCTTTGATTGGTAAGTTAATCAACTACAGCTCAAGTTGATTCACTGGTGGGAGTGATTCTAATTGTCAGGGCTGAAAATAAAGGGCAATGCCCTATTTGAAGCGACTTTTGATTGTGTTGCATTAACATGGAGGACTGGACATTTGAGGAGCCCCCAGTGGGAGGAAATTAAATAAGATGTCAGGGACGTTCCTCCCCAGAGTGACAGCAAGGAATCCGAAGAGGAAGAAGAGCAGACTGGAGGGAGTAGAGACTTGGTTCCTTCCCACATTGAGAGTGATGTAAGCCCCTCTCGCTCTGGAATGCAGACTGTCAATTCTCAATGTAGCACAGAGCAGACAGAACCAGCTGCAGGGAAACAGTCTCTGTCAAACTCGGCTCAGGAGGAGGAGGGGGGCTGGCTGCACCCGAATCTCCTCGGAGCAGAAGGAAGAGCTGGGTACTGGGGCAAAATCAGCCCAGCAGGAGGTGGGGCAAAAGGTGGAGGATATCCTGCTGGCGCAGACAGGGTCATCCAGTGGGGCCAACTGGGTCATCCAGTGAAGACTGAGAGCTAGGAGAGCTCGGACTGTAGCTACTGTGTAATTACTAAATACAGTGGTACCTCGGGTTAAGTACTTAATTCATTCCGGAGGTCTGTTCTTAACTGAAACTGTTCTTAACCTGAAGCACCACTTTAGCTAGTGGAGCCTCCTGCTGCTACCGTGCCACTGGAGCACGATTTCTGTTCTCATCCTAAAGCAAAGTTCTTAACCCGAGGTACTATTTCTGGGTTAGCGAAGACTGTAACCTGAAGCGTATGTAACCCGAGGTACCACTGTAAATTAAAGAGTAATTAACCTGCCAGCTTGCTGCATCTTGTGTGGGAGAGACATCGTAAATCCTGACATAATGCAGCAATCCCATATTTGCTTAAAGGTAAAGGTAAAGGGACCCCTGACCATTAGGTCCAGCTGTGACCGACTCTGGGGTTGCGGCGCTCATCTCGCTTTACTGGTCAAGGGAGCCGGCGTACAGCTTCCGGGTCATGTGGCCAGCATGACTAAGCCGCTTTTGGCGAACCAGAGCAGATCACAGAAATGTAGTTTACCTTCCTGCCGAAGCGGTACCTATTTATCTACTTGCACTTTGATGTGCTTTCGAACTGCTAGGTTGGCAGGAGCAGGGACTGAGCAACGGGAGCTCACCCCGTTGCGAGGATTTGAACCGCCGACCTTCTTATCGGCAAGTCCTAGGCTCTGTGGTTTAACCCACAGCGCCACCTGCGTACCCATACTTGCTTACCTAGGACTAAATCCCATTGGACTCAGTACAGCTCATCTTTGAATACACATGTACAGGGTCACACTGTATGCTTGTGGAGACCCTGAGCATGGAGCGTAAACATGAGAAATGTGGCAGTGTAAAGACTGAAGTTTCCCAGGTAGCAGGAAATCAGGATCATTCCTGATACATTGGTACCTCCGGTTACAAACTTTATTTGTTCTGGAGGTCCGTTCTTTAGCCGGAACCATTCTTAACATGAGGCACGCTTTCGCTAACGGGGCCTCCCGCTGTTGGCACACCACTGGCACATGACTTCTGCTCACATCCCGGGGCAAAGTTCGCAACTAGGGGCATCTACTTCTGAGTTAGCAGAGCTTGTAACCTGAAGCATTTGTAAGGAAGACGGTACGTAACCCAAGGTTCCACTGTACACAGAAACAACTTGAGCATATATAGAAGCTCACAAATTCAATATCACCAATAGCCTTCCTCTAAGGAGACCAGGGTACTTATCATGGGAATTTTATTGGAGGGTGGAATATGTAATAATCCCTTTGCAATGAACCATGTTCTGGATTTTCATTCGGAAGGGAACAGGAAGGAGGTCCCTTGGGGGTGTTGAGTAAGTGGCAGGGAGTGTTATCGAGAGCACAGAATGACAGAAGAGAAATGACAGGAGGCAGCTAGAAAAGAGAGAAGGAAGATGATGGGAGATAGATGGGACTAGCAGGGTGAAAATACTATGATCGAGTAATTTCATTTCCGTGAATTCCAGTGTAAACTGACCTCGGGATGGATGAATCTGTCAATTTTGGTTTCTCCCAGTGTCTTGTTTTCCGCCATCTTAAATTCAGTTCTCCATATTTTCATGGCAATTCACATTTTTAAAAAAGAAACTTCTCATGAGACTTCATCAGCATATTACTCTGAATTTCTCCTAATGCTTTTAAATTCACTTTTGCCTAATATAGACAATTTGGCAAAGCTACTTTGCTAATATAATGCATTTTTGATTTTTTTTTTTTTTACTTTTACTAATATCTTAGTATATGCATTTCCATACACTTTCTACTTAGAGAACTACATCACAAAATTTGAAGAGGCTTAAATGGCAAGGGAAGCCATTTTGGTTGAGAAAATGTGAATTTTGTGGTTTCTTACTGGAATGCAATCATAATCATATTTCTCCCCCATTCCAAAACTGACTTGCTCCACACTGCCCAGACTAATAATGTGTGAATAAGAATGTAATTATCCTTTGGCTATTGCCCTTCACCGAGTTTTTCAATGCAGTTTTAAGCTTTAAAAAAGTAGCAAAATGCTTTAAAAATTGGATTTTGGGATAAAATATGTTTAGAAGCATGTATGTTGAAATAAAATATGTATTTAAATAAGAATTTACATGCAGTTTTTTTTGTTATAGATATATACAAAATTAACAAGGATATGGGATGAAAAGGGTGTGTGAAGAGCAATTAGCCCACTGTACAAAGGCAAAATTTGCAAGTATTTCTCCACCCACTTTGGCAGCCCTGTTTAGGGAAGTTTTTAATGTTTGATGCTTTATTCTGTTTTTAATTTGTTGGGAGCTGCCCAGAGTAGCTGGGGAAACCCAGCCAGATGGGTAGGGTATAAATAATAAATTATCATTATTATTATTATTACAAATTGGTCCTTGCCCCGTAGCTTGACCAATCGCAGCTAGGTAGAGTCATAGATCTACATTAAACAACAGGGTTGTAGAATTGCACACGCTGGCCAGCTTCCGTTTTGACTTGAAACATTCATTTTGGGCTTCTCAGAAGTACATAAAGCATGGGTAGGCAAACTAAGGCCCGGAGGGCCGGATCTGGCCCAATCACCTTCTAAATCCAGCCCGCAGATGGTCTGGGAACCAGCGTGTTTTTACATGAGTAGAATGTGCCCTTTTATTTAAAATGCATCTCTGGGGTATTTGTGGGGCATAGGAATTTGTTCATTCCCCCCCAATATAGTACAGCTCCCCACAAGGTCCGAGAGACAGTGGACTGGCCCCCTGCTGGAAAAGCTTGCTGACTCCTGACATAAAGGCAAGAAGCGGGAAGAGGGACTGCTAAGCCACAATGGTGCCCACCAGAGAGGTGGTTCCAGCAAGTTCTGGCTGAAACAATAGCCCAGAAAGTTGTCCAAAAGGGAAGGTGGCCCTCAGGCGGAAAATGATCCGCCACTGTGCTTCAAATAAATAAATAAATAAATACATGGGGAAATCCAGTATACCCCACCCCATATATGGATAAGTCCTAGGAGGTTACACGGAGAGACAGGAACTTGCTTCAGCCACCCATCTGCTTCATAAACATGGAGGTTTTGCAACCTAAGCTACCCCAGCCTCACTCTAACACTGTATCCTTCACCTCACCCTGGCCCTGTAGAGCTGAAGACCCTCCAGGGGCTTCTCATGCCCGCTTTTGCATAAGATGAAAGGGTCTGGTGTGCTAAAGTGCTCAGTACTTCGAGAGACTTGTCAATGACACTGGATTGCCCAAACCTTTTCCTCCCAGCCTTGACACTCGCGGTTCCTCCCTCGGAAATAATTGGTTGCCATGGTTTCCCCAAAGACAACACACACACACCCACCTCAGTTTCCAGTTCCCCTCCCACCCCCCACCCCCCAGCTGGCTTAACCTTGTGGCAGCAATGATGACGCGCATCTCCTTTCGAAAGGCCACTTCCCGTAGCTATGGAAACAATTAGCTCCCGCTTTATTCTACCTCAAGGGTTATCGTAACGAGAAGGGGCCAAGATTGGCCCCCTCCCCGGGTCTGGGTGCTTCCCACTTGGAACTCTGGACCAGAAGACTTCTGGGAGGATGAGCGCAGAAGAGGCTAGCCTTTCGTGCTTTGGTGTGGGGTGGGGGGCAGGTGTTGGGTGGGGGGCAGCCTTTGCCAACCCGATGCCCTCAAACAACTGCAAATTCCTGAAGAGAAAAATTGTGGCCACTCAGTACAGGGAAAGCCCTGGGGACATTGATGGTAGATCTTTCAGGCTGAGCCATCTCCATCCCCTTCCCGGTGTATTTTTATTTCACATTCATGGTGAGTTGCTCTCATGATGTCATACATGGATCTTGCTTCCAATGATGTCACAGACAAGCAGGTGAGAGGCGACATGAAGAAAGAACGGCTGGAGCAAGTGTGGTTTTTCATTCCCCTCCTTTCTTAATAGGGGCTCAAAATTCTCAGACCCTTCCGATACCCATGCCTTGCTTTGAAGGGGCTGTACAATACAACAGGCTCTTCCAAAATAATTTAATATCTTGCTGTAATCTGTTCTGACTCGGTACTAGGTATTCTATAATCTGCTTCTGTAACTGGATTCTGTTATGAACGCATTGCAGGGGGTTAGACTAGGTGACCCTTGATTTGCCTTCCAACTAAACAATTTTAGGTTTATTCAAAGTTGTTCTGTTTTGTTTTATTGAAATCAACAAGAACTATTTTCAAAAAAATACTGTTTGTGTCTGCATTTTTGTGGGGGAGGAGGAGGCAGACATACTGCTTTGTTTCTAATCTGTTCTCCTACCTTTTTGCTGAAATCCTGTAACTTTTCCTACCACAAATGTTGCAGTATTGGGGAAGGGAAGGGGTGTTGTGGGGGGGGGGGTAGCTAAATTGCCTTTGCATGACAATAATGAGGAACTATTGGAGGACAATTACTAAAGTAGAATGATATGTGGACAGTTGTATAAATTCACCACTATTATTATTATGTCAACGGAATGTTGAGAAATACACTTGCCAATAATAATTTAAAAAGCAGTCTGGAGAGGCCCTGAGTAAGGTTTACTAAATATGCATTCAAAAACTACTTGGAAACCACTTCCGGAGGCGGCGCAAAATAGCAATGGCGGTCCTCTTTACCCAGTGAAGAGGGGCTCCGCGAAAAAGGGTCGTCCGCTACGGCAAAGCGGAGACCCATTAAGAAAAACCGCAGGCAGAGCGAGCCTGCGGCCGTGGGACTCGGCGGGCGCCCAAAGCCCCCCCGGAAACGAAGAAGGGGCTCCGTAAGGGGCTCCGGAACGCAAAAGGGGGAGCGGCGCTGTGAGTTCATCGCTCTTTTCGTGGATGCAAAGCCGCGCTGCTGCTGCTGATGAGCGCCGACCTTTCTTCTTGAAAACATCAAAATTGGCTGCTACATACCCGTGAGTAAGGGGAGTTAAACATCGGAAAATTTGGGAATTTGGTTGAAATTCGGCTGAAAACGGGAGGCGAGTAACAGGAAGTCCGTCTCCCGATCCTGCTAACCAGATTAAAGCAATTGCGCAGAAGAGCACTGAAGCGCTGAAAAGGGACTGTAAAAGTAAAACGAGGGTGTATTTGACAGACTTTGTAGTGAAAAGACAAGCAGGAAATCTTTGTAAAAATTGTGGATTTTATTTTTGGGACCTTCTTCCTAATTTTGAGCTATGTGGAGTTAAAAGGGACAACCCAGCTATCGGGCTGTCAGTGTGCAAAGGAGAACTGTCAATCTGCTGATACTGTTACTTGAGCTTAACTGATACATAGACTGAGACACTAACGTTTAAACATTGTTGCTGGGACCTTTCTTGACACCTTGTGGCTTTTCTTCAAGACAAAGAAAGCCTGTGGAAACTTCCTTTTGTGCTCTGGAACTATTAAAAGATTGGAGACAATTGGAGGTTGCAGAGCTTGGAAAAACTAAAAAACAAGGTGCGAGATTGGTTGCATTATGCACAAATTCAAGAGGTCTTTAAAGTAGACAAGAAGGTTGGATTCCAGGTGGGAAAATCGAAACTAGAGACAGAATTGTTAGAACCAAAAAGTAAACTACTTTCGAGAATGTATAACCTGCTGCTTAAATGGAATACTCAGGATGAGACAGTCAAATCCGCCATGATAAAGTGGGCGCAGGATTTGGGGCATAACATTATGTTTGAAGACTGGGAAAGGTTATGGAACACCGGGATGAAATTTACGGCATGTAGTGCCTTGAAGGAAAACATTATGAAAATGATATACCGGTGGTACATGACCCCAGTCAAGCTTGCTAAGATATATCACCTGTCTGATAATAAATGCTGGAAATGTAAAGAGGCGGAAGGGACATTCTTTCACCTCTGGTGGACCTGCCCGAAAGTGAAGGCCTTTTGGGAAATGATTCATAATGAATTAAAAAAGGTACTTAGATTTACCCTACCTAAGAAACCAGAGGCCTTCCTCCTGGGCATGGTGGACCAGAGAGTGTTTAAGAAGGACAGAACCTTTTTTATGTATGCTACCACAGCAGCAAGGATCCTGATTGCAAAATATTGGAAGACACAAGATTTACCCACACTGGAGGAATGGCACACGCAGTTGATGGACTACATGGAACTGGCCGAAATGACTGGCAGAATCCGAGACTCGGGAGAAGAAACATTCGAGGAGGATTGGAGAAAATTTAAAGACTATTTGGAAAAACATTATAAGTTGTATGAATGTTAAAAAACACACCTTTTAGGAAATTCTAGCTTCAGTAATGTTAAATTAAAGAAATGGAAATTAAGGTACAAGGAGTCAGAGATAGAATAATGAAACAACTTTATTGTGTTAAAATGAAAACGTACATGGGTTATAATTTAATTTGAAATTGGGTAACATGATAAAAAGGAAGATACAATAAGTATTGAAATAAGTTAACAAATTGCAGACGATATGTATCACAGAGAATGCAGGGTTGGGAGGACGTGGGGAAGTCCAACAGATTTGGAAAAAAGAGTAAGAAAATTTTGTAACTTTTCTTTTCTATTCTCATAATATGTTCTTTATTCTTTTTTCTGTATTTCATAAAACTAATAAAAAATATTATAAAAAAAAAGAAAATGGAACAGCCAAAAAAAAAAAAAAAAAACCTACTTGGAAACCAAATGAAGGGCCACAGCTCAATGGCAGAGCACGTCAAAGTTCCCCAAGTTTAATACTGATTCATTTATTTTATTATTGATTAGATTTATCAAAAGATCTCAGGGCAGTTCACAAGAGCAGGAGAAAACAAGCTTGTTCCCTCTTCCATGTGAAAGCCCTCAAGATATTTGGCTCTTATATCTTTGGATGAAGAGCAGTATAAAGGGGTTTTTCTTTCAGGGGGAATTTTGCGGAGCTCAGTTCCAGCACCTCTCAGGTGAGTTCTGGCACCTCTCAGGTGGGTGCCATTGCCATTCTAAGAGAAAGAGGGAGGCGTTCATGGTGAGTTCCGGCATCTATTTTTCTAGAAAAATAACCCTGTATATAAAATAAATAAATTAATAATAATAATATGAAGGGGTGCCTCGTGTCCTCTTTTAGTGTAACAGAATCTGTAACTCCTGCCTTTTATCTAAATATCTGTCCTTTTAGGTTTTATCAGTGGTTTTCATGTAAGTTGCTTTTACTGACTCTGTAAGAAAGGTGGCTAACAAATATGTTAAATAATCATCTGCTTTGCATGCAGGAAATCCTAGGTTGGGAGAGACACCTGCCTGAAACCCCTCGAGCTGTAGCCAATCAGCTTCCTACATGTAGACCAATGGTCTGAGTTGTTAAGAAGAAGTTTCCTCTATTCCTAAATGTGTAATGGCCGTCCCATACCAGTGCTTGACATTATGCCAGTAACCCACGTCCAAACTTCACCTGCTCATTCCCCATTGCTGCATCACAGCATGAACAGCGGTTTTTCCAGATGGCTTTCATTAGCATATTTATGGGAGAGAACTTATTGGCCGCCGAGTTAAAGAGATGGGATCCAAGGGAGATGGAAGATGCAAAGTGGGTATTACTTGATCAACTGCAAACGTGTGTACTCTAGCAGACTGTAAGAACCTTCTGAGGAAACAGGGAATGGAAAGATACAAGGCAGACAGGAGCAAGAACAAATCATGTGTTTCTGAATTTGGCGGCGGGGGGGGGGAGCATTCAGTACAGAGGCAACAAGAGGAGGGTAGGGTGTTCCAAAACTGGAAACTCAGAACCAATAATGATATAGATAGGACCCAAGGATGGTGGGTCTCCTGTACTGTCCTGTCCAGTCAGCAGGGGTACAATGAGAGCCTGTGCATGGATTGGTGAGGCTGTGATTGCAGGACCTTGGACAGCTCCAAGCA
Source organism: Podarcis gaigeae (assembly GCF_964106915.1). Taxonomy (NCBI): domain Eukaryota; kingdom Metazoa; phylum Chordata; class Lepidosauria; order Squamata; family Lacertidae; genus Podarcis; species Podarcis gaigeae. The sequence goes on from NC_139690.1 coordinate 18,932,902, forward strand.
GACACCTTGCTCCAGCAAGGTCTGGAGCTTAAAGGAATTTTTTTTATCCCTCTTGGGCCACACTACCCCTCTCTCAGATTCCATTTCTTTAATAAAATTGATACACTGCTTGATTGTAGAAAAAAAATCAAAGGAGTTTACCAAAAGAGATAAAACAATAAAATTACCGCAAGGAAAGGTTGCAACCCACAATAGACTAAAACAAATAGGCTAAAATTAAACCCACAATAAACTAAAACAAATTGAAACTCACACCAACCTAATAAACATCTGGATAGGCTTGTCCAAACATGCTTTTAGCAGGCACCAAAAAGAGCAGATTGAAAGGGCTTGCTTGATATAAATAGGCAGAGAACTCCAAGGTGCAGCCACACCAAACGACTAAGTTCCTACAAATGTGGAATGGGTATTTTGTGGCAACTATAATAGTGCCAATTCCGCCCTGAAGGAGTGCCTTGACACTATGCTCCTCAGAGAAAAGAGTGGAATATAAATGCAATAAATAAATAAACAGTGCAATATGATATATGCTTACTCAAAGTAAGTCCCATTGTTTTCAGTGGGCCTCACCCCTAGGTTAAAGCATACAGAATATAGCCTTAGTGGGTGATTGATTAGATTGGTTGCATCAATGCACTTGGATCAACTTAATTTTAATCAAGAAGCTGATTTCCTCCTCCTAACCCCCCCCCCCCACATTCCTATACATGTCTACCAAGAAGTCAGTTCCATTGGGATTAATGGGACATACTCCCAGGTAAGCGTGTTCTGGATTGCAGAGTAAAATAGACATCTCCTTCTTCTCCCAGACACTTCTTCTAAAATGACCGTTGCTGCAACACCTTTCCATCATGTAGAAACAAAGATAGACAGAGAGATTTGGTTCTCCCTTTAGAATAGAGGTGAGGAACCTGTGAGCCTCCAGGAACCACTGGACTCTAACTGCTATCAGCCTTGGTCAGCATGGACAAGAGTCAGGGATGCTTGTGGGAGTTGTAGCCCAGCAAGATCTGAGGGCCACAGCCCCCCCATCCCTCCTCTAGAACTATCAGTTCTACTTACTAATTTGTTAAGCTTTAATCACCTGATTTGTCAATTCAAACCCATAGTTAATCAGCTAATATTTCTTTAATTGGGTGACTGACAGCCCTCACGCTGTCAACCCATCTACGCATCAAAGAGTCCTCTCCTAATTTCAAAAGGAGGACTGTGAGCAAGGGAGCTTTCTGGCTAAACATGAGATGCCCACGTCCCAAACTTGTGCTGTGTCCACATTTCTTTCCCAACATCAGCATCCAAGGCATCCTAGAAATCGCAGCCAGGATTCAACAACCCATCTCCTTCATCTTGTCTCTCCAGGATGCAACAGCTAGACAATGAGGTGCTGGTTGGGAGGCTAGCGCAATGATAAGGAAGCCACGGGGAGAAGAGTGAAAAACCTCTCCCCACCCCACCCCCAGCCAGCAAATCAGAAATTCAGGCTGGTGTGAAGATGTAATTGTGCCTGAAGCTGGGAGACAAGGAGGAAGAATGGAGTTGGTGGGGGGGGAATTGGAGACAAGCTCCATAGCAACAGGTGTTTGTCACGTAATAGAGCCTTTTCACATTTGGGCTCCGCAGCGGTGCCGCCCTTATTTACGTGATCATAAATAATTCAATTTTTTCATTCACACATGTGAGTGCTACAGGCCTGGGCTCTGAGCAGATTCAGGCTCCATCTGTCTGGAGGGGCGGGGGTGGGGGCTGGCGCTGAAAAAAGCAAGGCACGGACTGATAACAGAGTCAAACATTTGCTTAACATCGGAGAGGCCAAGCCAGATGGTTGAGATGCTGGGAGGAGGGCAGGGAAATCGTGGACAAGAATGAAGGTTGGAGACAGGTGAAAAGCCCCTTTACCTTTGAAAGGCTTTGATGATAGTTATGATTCTCTCTTTCCCATCCTAGAATGGTTATGGAAAAAAGTTTGGGGAAGGACAACTAAAATGATCGCGGGGTGGGGTGTGCCTTCCATATGGGGAAAAGGCTAAAGCATGTAGGCTGGGGTTAAACTACATACTACAATGAATGTGTGCTTTATAGTGCAGGCTTAGAACTATTTCTTCTTTCTATTGCACAGTGATGTATCCATTTTTGGTCTGAAGTTGTTGCTCGCATCCATTTTGTGTTGGTGAAATCGTTTATATTTGCAGGTGTTCATGTACTACTTTTTTTTTGCTGATAATTTTTTATTAATATTACACATATACACATATAGACATATACAAAATCCATTTCAAATTACATAACTTACACATATTATATCCACTCCCCAGATCGTAAGTATAATACACCGTTATTTTAGGCTCTACCGAGCCTTGGACTTCCCTCCACTCCTTTGGTAAGTATCAGATAGATTCTATGGTCACATATTTTATCTCTTTTATATAGTAGCCCCTTACTGTTAGAGTTATTCCAGGTGTTCATGTACTTTTAAACTGCATCCCTGTGTAGTTACAGAAGGATTAGTAGATGGAGCACAAAAGTGGATTTTATGGGGACCTATGGTGGCTGAAATACTTTGAGCCTGGAAGGACAAGCACTCACCATCGTTTATGCAACAGTCTAAGGACATCACTTTCCCATCTACATTTGAACATATTTCATATTGGCATCCATGTGGATACCTATTTGGACACCTGGAGGGCTTATATTAGCTTATATGTTTAATTTAAGTCTTGTACTGATGATCACCTAATCTTCAATCTGAACAAATGGTAGTCTGCTGTTATTACTAGTATTATTTGTGGGTGACTGGGTTTATACATATAGATTAATTCTAATTCTTTTTTTGTCTTTTCCCTTCATAATAATAATAATAATAATAATAATAATAATAATAATAATAAATTTACCAGTTGCTTTTTTGCCATGGCAACTTACAATATTTTAAGCAAAAACCAAACACATACGTACATTAAAACCAGAAAAGATAGAAATAAGGGAAATCGCATTGAAACATCTCACCCACAAAAGGTGAGAAAGTTAAAAGGCCATAGAAAGTTAAAACCCAAAGGTCAGGTTAAAAATAGATGTTTTAAATCAGAAAGGAATAAATAACTAAACAAACCCTGGCTTAGGATAAAGCATACCCCAAGCGTGAAGGTATCTGCAACTGTAAGGAGGGCCACAGATTCAAATGCACACCATTATTCTAGAAAAGGCAGTGCAGGTAATGATTATTGCCTTTTATTATTACGTCATGCAAATAAAGAAATAATGAAAAAGGCCACGACTGTAGTTGTGTTCACAGTGCAAAGAAGGGAAGTGGGAGCGAGTAAGAAAATTGCCCAGAGACAGTAAAGGTAAAGGTAAAGGGACCCCTAACCATTAGGTCCAGTTGTGGATGACTCTGGGGTTGTGGCACTCATCTTGCTTTACTGGCCGAGGGAGCTAGCATACAGCTTCCGGGTCATGTGGCCAGCATGACTAAGCTGTTTCTGGTGAACCAAAGCAGAGCACGGAAATGCCATTTGCCTTCCCATCAGAGTGGTACCTATTTATCTACTTGCACTGGCATGCTTTCGAAGTGCTAGGTTGGCAAGAGCTGGGACTGAGTAACGGGAGCTCACCCGATCACGAGGATTTGAACCACCAACCTTCTGATTGGCAAGCCCTAGGCTCTGTGGTTTAACCCACAGTGCCACCCGCTTCCAGAGACAGTAGCCTAGGTTAAAACTGGACATGACCAGAGACGTTGGCTCCTAGGGCCAAACCCTATATTTTGGGGGTAAGGGTCAGGGCCCCCTTATGCTCCCAAAGAATGGAGCCAAAGAGCAAAGCAGAGCATGATGGACCTCCAGTGGCCAGCTCTTCTTCATCCTCCTCCTTCTACCATGGAGGGAAAGGAGGATCAAAGCAGCCTCCCGCCAGGACTTCCCTCCCCTCTCCTTCCCCCTACATGAGCCCTACAGCATCCAGAGATCTGCTCTGGAGGATTGGGGGGGAACCCAGCACGTACCATTTTTTCCTCAAGGGGAGGAGGAGAGGAGGTCAAAATCCCATTGCTCAAGCAGAAGTCATTCTGCAACTGCATGCAAGTCAAATACAACCCGTAATAACCACCGCCCTCATAGTTTCCTCATTCCCTCTATATCCAGCATTCGGGATTTGAGTGCCATTGCATATATAGACAAAAATGAACCACACACACACACACGAGGAAGGCACCAGCAGGCTTGGCTGGGACCCAACGTCTGGGAGAAATACAATATATCTTTAGATGTAAAAATATATAGAGAGAGGGGTGAATCCCAAACAGTCAGAAGACAGATGTGCATGCTCAGCGGCCATGGATTGCTTGGGGGGGGGCAGTTGGGGGGAGAGAATGGAAAGCCTGGGTGGGACAGGGAATGGAATGGAATGAAGACAGCATGGCAGGAAGCGGGCTAGACACATCATGCTGCAACTCGATGGACCAATGGTTTGACACTATAAGGCAGTTTCCTATGTTCTTAATGCAATTGTGGGACTGGACCATCTCCTAAGCCAGGCATAGGCAAACTCGGCCCCCCAGATGTTTTTGGGACTACAATTCCCATCATCCCTGATCACTGGTCCTGTTAGCTAGGGATCATGGGAGTTGTAGTCCCAAAACATCTGGAGGGCCAAGTTTGCCTATGCCTGTCCTAAACTTTCTTTTCACATCATAGACAAATGGGTCCCTACTTTGGCAGCTAAGAAAAGGCCGTAGCTCAGTGGCAGAGCATACAGGAGGTCTCAGGTTTAATCCCCTGCATCTCCAGGTAGGGATCAGAAAGGTTCCCTGCCTGAAACTCGTGGACAGCTGCTGCCAGTCAGTGGAAACTGGTCCAGCATGGTGACTGGGGCACTCCCCACCAACCTCAGCCTGCCCTTAGCCAGCTCCCACCTGCCTGCCTTCTTACTTACAATAAATCCAGAGGGTGTCATTCAGTGGCGTAGCGCGGGTTGCCAGTGCCCGGGGCTATGCAAAGGGAGAGAGACAGGGAGGGAGGGATGGAAACAGATGGAATATGCATGCACAACCAACTGCTTAACAGCACTTGTGCCACCCAGGAGATTGCAGGCACAGAGAGAAGAAAAGAAGAGTCATTTAGTTTGCATGGAGAAGCCAGTTTCAATGGAGCCCAGCAACAGAAGTGCGTAGCTGTATTGAGGCAGCACCAGGAACCTTTGGCCCTCTAGATCAGGGGTAGTCAACCTTTTTATACCTACCACCCACTAAGGCATCTTTCTTGATGGTAAAATTTCCTTACCTCCCACCAGTGCTCGATGGAAGGAGGATTTAGCTTGTGCCGTAGAACCCGCTACCGCCCACCTAGAATCCTGAAACGTCCACTAGTGGGCGGTAGGGACCAGGTTGACAACCCCTGCTCTAGATGATACAACACCCATCATTTCTAGCAAAATATGGCCAGGGGTTATGAAAGCTGCGGCAACACCTAGGTGGAATTTAGACACATATAAAAAATGCTGTGAAAATGCTTTTTAAAAATGTATTGAATTTGCCATTAGCTCACCATCACCATCTAGTGCCACATTTGTATAATGCATTTAAAACATTATATTTGCAGCTGTATGGCTGGGTCCCTAGAGGGCTAGAGGCTCTCTGTACCTGGTGAAGATGATGCTGAGCAAGATGGACCAATTATCTGATTCAGCGTAAGGAAGTTTTTGTGTTCCTATCAAGATTCTGCAGCGTCCTTCTCTAGAACTGAAATGTGACTTTTATTATGGTTTATTATTATTAGAAGAGGCATTTCTGGGTCTCTGATATTTTGCGCGCGCGCACACACACACACACACACACTGCTGTTAGATATATATTTAGATTTTTATTTTTATTTTTTTAAAAAGAAGCTTTGCGTTGTTTAACAAAACCTGATCATTAATTTGAATCGTGCCTAAGCCACAGTAGGGGCCTAAACTGGATGGAAAGAGCCCAGGATACCTGCATATAAAATTATATAAAAATCTGTACATCCACCTGCTGTTAGACGTAGCAGCGGCGGTGTTTGAAAGTTGGCAGAGCTACTTACAATATTTGCCGAGAGAGATGGCTACATCTTTTCTCTCCAGTTGCTTCCTGGGAGCCTTGGTAATTCTGATGTTTACTGCTGTGGCATTGTAATCTTGTAATCTTGCCCTGGCAGAAAAGGCAGAGCAGCCCCCCCTGCTCTTCCTCCTCCCCCTCCCCAATCTGCTGCCATTGTCAGGAAATAATGAAACCGACAAACAGAGAGACACATTGCAGAACGCCCATGTTAGTATAATTAGCAGCCTCTGAGCTGGGTGCTCTGCTGCAGGGGGAGAAAGCGGGTGGGGGGGTGGGAGGCGGGTTGAGCTAGAAAAATAAATAATCAAGCTAGCAAAGCTCAAAGGATAGGATTGAAGAGGTTGCAAATCATGCCTGGAGTGGCCGTCCTCACATGCTGAACGCTGTAATGGAGGCAGGGAACAGGGTTGGCAAACAAGCTGGAACACAGGTTCTGCTCCCCAATCTCTTCCCATGTTCTTCGTTTACTCTCTCTCTCTCTCTCTCTCTCTCTCTCTCTCTCACACACACACACACACACACACACACACAAATATTTACAGTGGAACCTCGGGTTACAGACACTTCAGGTTATAGACGCTTCAGGTTACAGACTCCGCTAACCCAGAAATAGTACCTCAGGTTAAGAACTTTGCTTCAGGATGAGAACAGAAATCGTGTGGCGGTGGCGCGGTGGCCCCATTAGCTAAAGTGGTACCTCAGGTTAAGAACAGTTTCAGGTTAAGAACAGACCTCCGCAACGAATTAAGTTCTTAACCCGAGGTACCACTGTACTTTTGTTCACCTATAAAACATGCAGTCCCTGTTCTCAACATTGCAAGCAAATATACCTTTTTTTTAATGGAATGCTCTGCACAAATGCTCCATGGGGGAAAGGACATAGCTCAGAGAGGACATCTGCTTTGCATGCAGAAGGTCCCAGGTTCAATCCCTGCCATCTCCAGGTAGGGAAGGAATAAGCCTTGTCTGAAAACTCGGACTATGTGCCAGATTTGGCCGAGTCCTGAACTAGATGGGGCAGATTTGGGGGAATCTGGGCATTGGGTCAAGTTGGGTTGAGACCGTCCCAGATTGAGCAGCCCACAGGAATCAGGAGCTTTGGGGGGGGGGCATGGCATCAGGCAGGAAGAAGGAGACACCATGAAAAGGACCTACCTGGCACCTACATCTCTGTGGAAGTAAGTAGGGGTCAGTGTGGATGGATGCCACGCCCTCTCTCCCCAGGCCACGCCCCTCAATGGCACTGCTTCACAATCTCCTTGGGGTTTTTTGTCTAGCTTAAAGGTGGCACTGAATTCTGATAACGCCTCTTCCTTGCCTGGATGGAGGACAGAGTGTGATGTGTCGGGTGTGGAAACTGCCCTGTCCACTTTTGTCTCTGATCCCACCCGTCACTGGTACATGGAATTTGGAAGGCTGACCAGCTCCGAATGTGGCCCTCAGACTGAAAAAGGGTGTCTACCCCTGCCCTAAAACAACTGACTCCATTGCCTCTGAAGATTTGCATCGCGACCCCCAATTATTGAGAGTTTTTGAATGAGTCGCTGTCGTATAATTTGCTCAGACTGGGGAGGCTCACATTTGTATTCCCACTCAGCCAGTAAGCTTTGGCTTGGGCCAGTCACCAATATGTCTGTCCAACCTACCTACCTCACAGGGCTGTTGTAAGCGTGGAGAAGGGGGGTAGGTGTGAATGGGAGTGTGAAAGAACCTTCAGGAAGAAGGAGGAGGAGGAGGAGGTTCAGAGCACATCACAAGCATTAGTTTGCTATAATAATTACAAAAACCCTGTAAAGCACAAAAGCTGAGAGAAAGTGGCTTGAAACACTGATCTATTGAATGCAAAGCAGAGCTGAGATTTAAAACCTGGGAGTTCCTGATTTATAGCTCAGTGACTTAACCCCTACAGTACTCCAGCTTTACAACACACTTTAAAAGCAGGAATGTCAACCAACGGATCAATTAAATATACAGTGGTACCTTGGGTTACAGACGCTTCAGGTTACAGACTCCTCTAACCCAGAAATAGTACCTCGGGTTAAGAACTTTGCTACAGGATGAGAACAGAAATCGTGCTCTGGCGGCGCGGCGGCAGCAGGAGGCCCCATTAGCTAAAGTGGTACTTCAGGTTAAAAACAGTTTCAGGTTAAGTACGGACCTCCAGAACGAATTAAGTACTTAACCCGAGGTACCACTGCACAAGCTTTTAATTTTCTTACTTTGGTTTCTAACCACACACACCCCCGGACTGTTTCCCCTTCCTTCTTTTTCCAACCGATGGGGTGGTCACAATATTTGTAAAATAATTGTCAGAACTGGTCGCAACAATAAGGAATCTATTGTGCAAAAAAATCATATTGACATCTCTAAAAATCGCAGCAAAGCTCTCAATGTATTTCATGCTCAGCGGATGAGGCTACTCTCCTTGTGATATACTTATCTTGATTAGATTGTAGATATATATTAGCTAACTCATCGATCATATAGCGTTTATCAAATTCAGGATATTTCCCCCCTCCCTCAGCTGAGAATAAATGGTGACAGGATAATCCATGTTTTTATTTACTTATTTATTTATTCTGATATTTTTTTATCCCACTCTTCCTTTCCAAGGAACAACCAGTGTTGTTGTTTAAAAAATAATACAAAATTTTAAACTAAATAATGCAGTTCCACTACATACAACATTCATTTCCAATGCTGATAAAAACCCTTCATGTTCAAATGATGAAGCAACTCTCCTGCTACAGGTGTTCCATGGATCAAAAGGTGATCCCCCCCCCCCCGGTTTATTTTTAAATACCAACCCTACCAAATATTAGGAAAGCACAGCATCTAACTGTGCAATCCTATTTCATTAAAAGTCCCACTTAATTTAGTGGAGCTTCCTGCCAGGTATGTAGGTATAGAAAACTATTCCAAATGTACTGAGTAATGGGGAATCTAGTAGATTGTGAAAATGGTTCTCCAAACCATGAGTTACTTTCAGATCAGGAAAGTATGAACAAAGCAATGAGCCCTGCATTCTGTTTTGGTTCCTGCTGAACATATATCCCGAACCATATCGTTTTCTTAATATACTTTTCAACTTTATTTAACCTCCAAGCCATCAAAAGCTGGGGACTTTTATCTCATGCAAGCACCTTAACTTCAGAGATGACAACCCTAGTTGCTCTGATTATGGCTCTAATTGTTCTATTAAAAAATGGGGGGGGGGGATCCTACTCTCTGCAATCTGAGATAATGACGCAGGACCAGGAAACAGCCACAGGGCAATAATACCTACACCAACAGTTTGTACTTTCAGGAGGCTAGAGAAGAGACCGACCACCATTGCCCTTCCCTCTGGAGGAAGGATGTGGGGGCCAGCTGCATGTCATCTACCCTGGTGAGAGGACCCCTCCCCTCTGAACTGCATTTAAGCCAGGCTCCTTGGAGTGCCATAAACCAGTGCCATAAACTTTATTGTCAATTAACTCTTGCTTTGCTTTGTGTTTATGTACTTAAACCTACATTATGATGGCGGTGATGAATAAATTCTGTGTTGGTTAAATTGTTGATTTTTTTGTCATTTTTAAATTTAGTGACATGTGCTCTGTATTTAATATACCGTATTTGTATTTTGATGTTTGCTGTAAGCTGCTTTGGTCACAGATCATTGTGGAAAAGTGGTATATAAGTAAACTCAGTCAATAAGCAAAATGTTTTTTTCTCTATTCTTTCCGTCTTGTTGCTTTTGGTCCAGTTTCACTTTCTGAGCATCTCAAAGACCTTTGAGCAAATGACCCCTCAAAATTCTCCACCCTGTTTGTGAGCAGAGAAATTGAAGGGTGAGGGAGAACAGTTGACTAAATTTCTCAAGCGGGAAAATAATTTTGGGCTCAACATCAGCGACAGCCCAGCTTCTTTCCTTCCCCCATCCCAGGATGTTGTTGTTTGCTGCAAGCAGTACAAAGTGCAACTATGTTGTCAACTTGAGCACCAGTTTGCACCCTTCACAGAGGCCTGGACCTAGCACTATGCCGGAGCATTGGGGGGGGGGGGGGCACTGCTACAAAAATATGGAGGAGAATAGTCAGATAAAATTATATGAAGTGCTCTTCCCTCATCTTATTTCTTCTTCTGAGCTAACTAATTGCTTGCTTCATCTCACCTACCTCTGACTTCCTTCCCTCTCTTGCTTCTGCTATTCTCTATTCCTTCCTTAACCTATCTCTTTAATCTTACCCTTTCATCTGGCTGTCTCCCAGCCAGCTTTGAGCAAGTTTAATTTATTTGCCTAAAAAAACCCAACCCCTCAAATCTTCTGCTCTTGATCAATTTATCTCTCCTCATTTTTCTGACAATTGCTTTTTCTTCTGATGCACCAAACACTCAGTAATGTTCATCTAAACCAAAGACTACCCCACCTATTTGGAGTTGTTGCATTTGTGTCTCCAAGTTGAGAAAGAAGGAAATAATAAGCTCCAATTTAGCAGTCACATCCATTTCACGGATTGGGGAACGGTGCACAATGGCAGCCTGATCTTTCGAGAAATGTCCTGGCGACAATTGCAATAGCCAAATGAAAGGAACGGTTGTAACAAGAAATATGCTATAGCATCACATGTAACAGCACTAAAATAGGATGATGAACAATATGGAAATATGACAGCGTTGTGCTGGGCACCATATGAAATAGAAATTAGGACCAAAAAGCAGTCCAGGACCCTCTGAAATAGCAAGCCAGCCAAAACACACGTCTTCTTCCAAGTAGAAGAATGTTAAGCACATCCTATGAAGTCAGCTTTCAGTTCTTTTAAATCAGAGGTGGCTAACCTGGCGCCCTCCAGATGTTACAGAGCTAAACCTCCCATCATCTCTGATCATTGAGCCATGCTAGTTATGAATGATGAAAGTTGGAAGTTGGAGTACAATATCTGGGAGGTCACAGCTAGCCACCCAGAGAACAATGTGTTTTGATGATACGAACTGAACAAACATGCAATGGTCAGGTGGACCATGGCCACAAAAGGGAGCAGAAATTGTGCACAGAACATTGTGAACATGTTGAATAAGAAAAACTCTCACTTCCGCCTCCCCTCCCCAATACTGATTGTGTTTGTGGAACTGGAAAGGAATTCAAAGAAAAGCAGTAAAAAGAAAAGAAGACATATGCCATAAGAATGAGCTCCATTCACAAAACTGATGGACGTGACGGAAATAATGGCAGCGTATAGAGTATACTTTTTTAAAAAAATAGATGAGCTGTGAACACGTCTTGGAGAACACAAAAAATATGAGACATTAAGTGAAATGGGGGGGGGGGCGGGATGACAACTGAAAGCAGTTTGACAGGAAACACTTACTCTCTGCTCCCCTTCTGAATTCTTTTGAGCTGTTTCACACATTACACAGAATGAAGCGGTTGAGTGAGATGGTGGAATTACAGACCAGCCCACTTCATATTGCGGATGTGGAGGTTGTTTCTGAGTCGTCGTCCCCCCCCCGCCCCGGGTAAAAAAAGCTTCCTGCTAGCTATAAACTTGCACTGTTTCATCCTTGCACTGTGCTAATTTGTTATATGCAGGCAGATGTTGTTGTTTTTAGATGCAAGGGATCTGGGCAAAACAAATATGGAATTTTCCACGGAACCTTTCACATCTCTTAAAAACATCATCTTTCATTACATCCCCGACAACAACCCAAGTACGGCACATAGTCAACACAGCAGAAGATGTTATCTGCAGATGGATGGTGAAGAAAGTGGATGGAACAGATGCTCTCTCTCAGAAGCTGGACTTTGCATTCAGTTTGTCAGCAGAGTGTGGCTGTGGGTGGGTTGGTGGGGGGGCAGGGAAAATATACTGTGGAAAGATGATCTCTAACATCATAGGATGACTCTGCTTGCTTCAGTGCCTGTACTGATAGTTTTTCTCAGTTTAGCACAGGGTGGCTTAGTCCAAACCATTTTCCCGCTTGGGAGGTGACTGAGCAGAGATCAGGGTCTGAAGGCAGATAATACAACCAACTTGCTGAAGCTATGTAAGACTGGGTCTAGTAAATGAATGAATGACGGGCTGTCTGGGAGCCCAGACCAACATCTCCATGATGAAAGAAAGGTATTTTAAGTGATATACAGAGATGAACTAGCCCATTTTAGTCCAGCTTTCCTTTAGCATGAGACAAACACCCAGACACTCTGAGCTTTACACCAGCTGCAGTTCAAAGTACAAATTAAGCACAAGACAGCCTTAATTCAAAAGAAGTAACATAATTAAACAGAACTGATTCTTTGTCCTTGAACACAAGCCCACATGTTGTTTCTCAAACACCCACGTCATACAGGTTTCTTTCTAAACCAGCTTTCGCCAAGTGATGTCAAAACATATATGTAGAGATATACGGTGAAGAACTTACTGGCAATTCAGTCCCATCCTGTGGCTGCTTTCTTCAGAAGTGGGAATCAGTGCCATGAAGCTATCCCTATGAAACCAAAGAAAGAGGCTTCTCCCAACCCCTGTCTTTACTCCAGGAGAGCTTTTCATCTCCTTCTGAGCAACTGCAGCAACTGCCGTTACCGCAGACGCTCACCAAAGTAGCTGCTGAGATCTTCTGAGGCGTCACCTCTATTCCGCCCACCCCATTCTGGTCCACGGCTTTCTCTAAACGTATGCTAACGATTGCCACAATCACCTCCCTCCTCCTTCGCTCTGAAAGCACCCTGGACCATCCACATCAACTGAACCAAGATTCAATTACCATGTTGTGCCTGAGCCTTTTGCCATAGACATGCCTAGCACCAAGCAGTGATGAGAAGATATAAGCTAGTCCCCTTGGAAAGGATAGCTCACATATCCTTGACTGGATCATGGGGCAAACCGTCTGCAAGACACCTGCATTGCACAAACTAGAGCTCAAATATATCTCAAACTCTGCTCCCTGGCAAGAGAAAATGCAGCTCCACGAGTCGGCGCCCAACAAGCCTCCAGTAAATTTAAGGCAAGGAAACAAAACCAACAAAACTGGGCACAATTCTATATATACAGAGAGAGATGAGGTGTGGTGTCTCTAGAATCTCCTTCCAGAGTTTTCCTGGTTGCACAAAGACTTCAGTGTGCAAACACTTCAGGCGCAGCAGCGCCTCTTGCTTAGAAGGGAGCTGTCCATGACCCTAGTGCTGAAAGCCACTTCAGCACTGGAGACCAAAGACTTCAGAAGCTTCTCGGGGTTTATTTCCCCTTTGCCCCATGATTTCTAGGCACAGCTATAGGAGGTTTTAGTTTTGCACTGCCACTTTCCCTGGGAAAACCTTCTGTTTACTGATGAATCAGAGCAGTCGTCAGTCGGGTTTTCTAAGGATTGAAGTTCTGATTCAACAGCAAAACAAGAGGTTTTCCCGGGGAAGCAGCAAAGGCAAACCTCTCAAACCTGAGCCGAGAAATCATGGGACAAACAGAACTTTGGCTGAGCCCATAGTGTATTTTGTTCAGGAGGGAGCTGTCCAAGAACCTGGTTCTGAAAGCTACTTCCGCGCTGGAAACCGCATTCTTCCAAGAAGCTGTTCCCAGTGGCGAGGCTGGCACTAACCCAAATGTTTAACCTGCCCTACATGGCTGTTTTCCAGACCGTCCTAATCTAATCCAGTTAGAAATATTAGGCATATCATCAACAAGTGTTTTGGTTCCTCCCTTCTATTGAAATTGGCTATTATTGTGCAAACACTACCAACACAAAAGCATCTCATATCCACTTTTTAAATTATTTAACAATGGCACTGCAGGAGAGATGACTTCCAGATCATGCAAAGTTCATCAGCTACAACAATTTATTCCCCCTTTCATCTGACCATCTGGGAAAACTTAAACAAAATAACAACAACGGCAAAGCAAAAACAAACAAACAAACAAGTGAACAGAAGTGGAAAATTTGGGGGATTTTTTTTTAAAAAAAGAATCAGATCACAAGGTTTCACCCACCATCCAAACTCTAGACACCAATATTCTCCTTTCTGAAAAGTCCACTTATCTGTTTGGGTGTCCTGCACTGGGGAAAGGACGAATCCCTGAAGTTCCTTTCATTGCTAAAATTCAGTGGTTCTGCATTTAGCCTCTAAATGCAGGTTTTAAGGCTCTGTTGTTTTGGGACCAATGGCTGGCTTCTCTGTGATCAGAGCTGCACTTCTCTCAGGTTGGCATTAAGGAAAGAAAATAGAACAGTGATAGCTCTAATTTCCGTTAATGCAGAAAATCAAAAGCCTGGGCTGGAATTCTCCGCTGCAGCAACCATTTGACAAACAGCAATCAGATAATTGGGGATGACAGTGACATCCAATGAAGCCCCTTTGTTAGCTCCCAGGGTGCGATTGTTCTCCAATTCAATTTGCACTACAGAGAATTCAAAAGAAACCATTTCTCCCCTCTTGTAAAGTGGGGATGGGGGGGGGAGAGACTGAAGCCCCAAGGAAATGAAAAAAGAGAGAGCTTCAAAGATTAGATTAAAGCCCGATAACACAATCAAGAGTTTGCAGAATCCTATTATTAGCACTCAACAAGTTCTGCAAAGGGCAATTTGCCCTTTTTGCAAAGAGAGGATCCTGCAGTGTCATTAATAGCTTGGATCTCCAAAGAGAAAAAGGGGAGAAGAGGGGAGGTTGGAAACCTAAATTAAATGCATAGTGAAAGAAAGCAAAAGGGGGGTGGGAGAAGCTTAGGACATTAGCAAAAGGAGATAGGAGTCAGCTTGGCTACCATCAAAGGCATAGCTGAGGGTGCCTTCTTACCATAAAGCTAAGCTTGCATTGACAGAGACACATCTGGAAATACTAATAAAATAAACAGGGAGGGAAGAAACGTAATCAATGCAGGAAGGCTTATTAAACAAGGAAGTGAAGTTCAGATATATCAGAAAGAGGAAGCTAGTGAACAGATGGGAAGCCAGAGAAGGAAATGACCCTGATGCCCAGATTCCACAGTAGTGACTGAGGGCGGAGAGCACTCTACTTTTAAAAAACCTTTCACACTCTGCATATCCATCCTTCAAGATCCATAAGTTGGCTCAACAAGAATGTAAGCATTTTAAAAAATTAACAGGATAGAAAAATAATGTCATAGAAAGGAGAGGGGCGAAAGAATAATGGAGAAGCCCAACAAAGCCAAGGGGGGAATAGGGGTAACTTATTAGCCAGGATCCCCAAGGCCTCAAGGTCTATAGAGTAACTGCAAACAAAAAACCCAGCTTATCTTAGTGGCAGAGCATCTGTGTTATATGCAGTTCAATTCCCCAAGTTCAATCCCCAGCATCCCTAGGTAGGGCTGAAAGCCCAGGGAGCCACTTCCAGTCAGTGTCGACAATATTGGGCTAGCTGGACCAACAGTCAGACTCTGAATAATTCAGCTTTCTATGTTCCTTAGGAGGTGAGGGATCTGGGGATGGGGTGGTTTCTGATAGTCTCCTGCTTCCATGAGAAACTTTGGAGATCAGTCTCGGAACTGGAGACTGGGAGGACAGTGTTCTTCGCTGCCAAGCTGACTTCATCAGTAGCATTCAAGGGGATCACAGAGAGAGATCTAGAGGATCAGACCAAGGGGTTCCATCTGGTACTCCAACCCTCGCCAGCCAGAAGCCACCCTGGGTTCTCACAAGCAGAGCATGGAGGGAAGACAAACAACTTCTCCCCGTAATGCAGTGACATAGCATCTGCTTTGCATGCCAAGGGTGCCAGGTTCAGTCCCCCGACAACTCCTGGTAGGGCTGGGAGAGACTCCTGCCTGATATCCTAGACACATGCTGCCCGCCAATGCAGAGCAGACAATACTGAGCTAGACAGATCTGCGGTCTGACTCAGTAGGACGGCTAGCTTCCTCCATTCTTAACTTCTCTCCTGTTGATTTTGTGCCAGGCACCTGCTACTCATCACAAGCATGCAGTCAATGCCCTGTGCAGAGAGCTTCCATTCGCTATGATGGCTAGTGGCTTACAAATAGTTCAAGAAGATCAGTGGGATCCTATACAAATCCACCACCACACACACACACTCCACCCCACCTACAAAAGAAAATATATTCTATATTTCTAAGATTTTTCTTTTTTTTTAAAAAAATAATATTTATTACTTTTAAACCTTACAATAAAGAAGAAAAAGAAAGGGAAAAAAGAAGAAGCAAAAGAAAGAAAGAAAACAATATGATACAATATATAAACAGTACACAACGCAACATTAACACACTAGACTAAACAAAACAAAGCAAAAACAATTTAAAAACATACATCATACCATTTCAATGCCTTATCTTTCATTCCCTTGTTTCATCGACCTCCTCTCACCCCCCTTTTTGTATTCCACTTCTATTAATTGTTTCAGCAATTCCTTTCCATCTTTCTATATTTTCTGTCATATATATTTCTAAGATTTTTCCACCTCTCTTTTTCTTATACTGCATTTGAAAAACAAAATTGTCCATATTGCACAGTATTAAAAAGATTTTTAAGGAGCCTCCCAGGGTGTAGAAGATGGGAAATGGGTGTTAGCTCAAGAGCTCAGAGAACAATACTTCAGAGCTACCCTACCTGTTGAATGCCTTCTCTGTTTGAACCAGACGGAATAGTCTCCTCAAACACACACAGCTTAAAACACAGGCGCGCGCGAAAGAAAACATTTTCTTTTTATTTCCACGTTCTGCTCCCAGATTTGGGGAGATCACCTTGCCACCATCCAGTACAGAGGAAGGAGGCGAGAGGAAAAACGGGAGAAGAGACAGAGAGCGAGAGAGAGAATAAATTTAGAGATCTTACCTCCAGTTTCACCTCTCTTGGGGCGGATGAATGAATTGCAACGGAATGAATGAATCACAACATTCATTCCCGCGGCCTCCAGGAAGGGTTTTTTTTTCGGGCACAGAGCTGCCACTGATGGAGGCAGCCTTTTTTTCGCACAAGGGATTCTTCTGCGTGTGTGCATGTGTGTGCATGTGTGTGTTGCGCGCGCGTGTAAAGGATGCTCTGCGTTCCTTGTACACGCGAGTTCAGCGCGTGTGCAACCCGGGCTGCCTGAATCAAGCTTCTGGGCGTGCAGGGTGTTGGTATGTGTGTGTGAAACGAGAGCACTACTGGCTCCGTCAGAGAGAATTTCCCCCTCTCTCCTCCTCAGATGCAGAGACAATAGCCAGGTCTCCTGTTCCCCGGCCGGAGCCTGTCTCTTTAAAGCCTCGCTCAACCCACAGGTGGCCCCGTCACTGCCATGACGTCATCCTCAAGGGGGCGGGGAGAGAGAGAGAGAGAGAGAGAGAGAGAGAGAGAGAGAGAGAGAGAGAGAAACCCACTTCAGAACAAAAGACCCCCGGCGCGCGGCCATGGTAACGCGGCTCCGCAAAGGGCCAGGTGCGGGCGCGCATGCGCCGCGCTCTCCCCTTCCAGAGCGGACATTTTGCAGCGTTGAGGAAGGCGAGGTTGTCCTCCTCTGCAAAAAAGGGCTGGAAGGATGGAAGGGAGTCTGATGGCAAAAGCTGCTTCATGCAGTCAAGCCGAGCACTGCGCCTTCTAGCGCAGGTAGTGGCACTGCGGGGTTCGGGGAAGGTTTTTGTTTATTGCGTTTCCATGAACTCCCAACATTTCTCCAATGAAAATAGGGACACCCTGTAGTACTACTACTACTACTACTACTACTATTATTATTATTACCCCGTGCAGTTGACTGAGTTGCCCCAGCCACTCTGGGCAGCTTCCAACATACATAAAAACATAAAAAAATTAAAAAACTTCCCTATACAGATGTCTTCTAAAGGTTGTACAATCGTACCTTGGTTGTTGAACACCTTGGTACTCGTACGTTTTGGCTCCCAAACGTGTTTTGGAAGCCAAACATCCGATGCTGTTTCCAATTCAGTGCAGGAAGCTCCTGCAGCCAATCGGAAGCCGCACCTTGGTTTTTGAACGTTTTCAGAAGTCGAATAAACTTCAGGAATGGATTCCCTTTGAGAATCAAGGTACAACTGTATCGTTACTTAACTCCTTGGCTCGGGGGATGCATAACTCCATACCCTCCCAACATCTCTCTGATGAAAATTCAGACATCCTAAGGAAAAGCGGGACTTCCGGGATCAAATCAGAAACCAGGATGGCTTCTGGAAGTCTGGAACAGGGACGCTTGTAGGATCTGTTATTGCCTTTCTAGACCACCCTTTCCTCCAAGGAGCTCAAGGTGGTAGACATGGTTTTCCCCTTCCTCATTTAATCCCCGCAACAACCCTGCGATGTAGGCTAGGCTGAGAGGCGGTGAGTGGCCCCCAGGTCAATTTAGCGAGATTCATGGCCAAGTGGGGATTCGAACCCCAGGCTTCCAGTCCTTAGTCTGACATTCTAACCACTACAGCACTCTGCTTCTCCAAGCCCTTCCGCTTTCTCCCAACCCTACCTGCAGATGCCTGGGCTTGAACCTGGGGCCATCTATTTGTATGCAAGGAAGGTGCTCTGTTGCTGAACTACAGCCCTTCGGCATGAGATATTTAAGAATACAGGAGCTGTCTTATACAAAGGAAGACCACTGCTCCATCTGTTTGTTGTTGTTGTTTAGTCGTTCAGTCGTGTCCGACTCTTTGTGACCCCATGGACCAGAGCACGCCAGGCACTCCTGTCTTCCACTGCCTCCCGCAGTTTGGTCAAATTCATGCTGGTAGCTTCGAGAACACTGTCCAACCATCTTGTCCTCTGTCATCCCCTTCTCCTTGTGCCCTCATTCTTTCCCAACATCAGGGTCTTCAGTCTTCTCTTCTCATGAGGTGGCCAAAGTCTTGGAACCTCAGCTTCAGGATCTGTCCTTCCAGTGAGAACTCAGGGCTGATTTTCTTAAGAATGGATAGGTTTGATCTTCTTGCAGTCCATGGGACTCTCAAGAGTCTCCTCCAGCACCATAATTCAAAAGCGTCAATTCTTTGGCAATCAGCCTTCTTGATGGTCCAGCTCTCACTTCCGTACATCACTACTGGGAAAACCATAGCTTTAACTATACGGACCTTCATCTAGCTCAGTGTTATCTGCACTGACTGGCAGCAGCTCTCTATGATTTCAGACGCGGCTCTCCAGGGTTTCAGACAAGAATCTCTCCCAGTCTTATCTGGATATGCCAGGGACTGAACTGGGAACCTTCTGCATTCAAGGTGGATGCTGTAACCACTGACCTGTCTCCTGTTTTCTCTCTTCCACAAGCAGGAGGATCACAGCTTTACAGTATATGACAAGGACTCTAGGTGACTTCTCTACCTGCCTAGCCTTTGCGCCCAATAGCTTCTTTCAGTCTCCTCTTCTTTTCTTCTTTTCATTTTTTTTTTTTGAGCTGGAATCCAAAAAGGCGGAAGAAGTAGCAAAGTCGCTACGATGGGGGACCTATGCCTTTTCTCCTCCCCAATTTTTAAATAATAATAAAGTAATATTCCTGGCCCAAGTCTCAAAAGTCTTGGCTGCAAATTCTAAAGCAGTACTGTACCAGCTTTTAGGAAACTCCTTGGCTGTCAGCAATAGCTTACACAGTCTCCAAGTTCAGAAGTGGTATTATTTCTGAATCACTGGTGGCTGGTGCCCTTTGAGACTGGTAGGGCAGAAGGCAGGGAGGGAGGCCAACACTAGGTGGCGCCAGAGCCAATGGCAGGCAGAACCACCCTTGACTGGTTGTAAGAACGTAGGTGAGGGCAAACAGGTTGCTGGGTTCGGATACAGTTTCACTAACACAACTTATTTACTATAATCAGAGCAAATAAGGACAAAGAAATTAACTGAGAAGTGGAGTTTGCATATATCATTGGAACACAAAATTGCAGGAAAAGTCCCAGCCTATGCTCTGTTTGTGCTTATCTAAAATTGGCTATATACAGTGGTACCTCAGGTTAAGTACTTAATTTGTTCCGGAGGTCCGTTCTTAACCTGAAACTGTTCTTAACCTGAAGCACCACTTTAGCTAATGGGGCCTCCCGCTGCCGCCGCGCCACTGGAGCACAATTTCTGTTCTCATCCTGAAGCAAAGTTCTTAACCTGAAGCACTATTTCTGGGTTAGCAGAGACTGTAACCTGAAGCGTATGTAACCTGAAGCGTATGTAACCTGAGGTACCACTGTAATAGGAAAATATATTGCTATCAAGGACGTGTTATAAGCACAGTGGCTGCTCTCAACTTACGTTCTGTATTACTATTTTTTCTTGACCAATATCTGTATTGCAGTTTTTTTAAAAATATCTGTTATATTTAAGTATATGTGATGTAGTACTGTTGAATGATATAAAGAAAATTTCATTTTCTAATTAACCCCTCCCCAGAAACCATATAAATGACTAAGTCAATTAAAATTACCATAAAACCAGTGAGACATGCAACAGAACAGTGCAGTGTAGACTTGTCCCTGTTCAGATTTCCAGCTGTTCCAACAACCCTGCTCCCCTCCCCATGTTTTCTGTGTTTGCTCCCAGCAGTCAGTCAGCCTTCCATGCCCACAGAACATATGCTATCCTCACTGGGCTGCTCTAGGCTGCCTGTCATCCAAACAGATTGCAAGATGCTGTAACCACTATTGTCACACTGGTATGATGGGGGCAGCTGGTGGTCAGAAGATGATGCTTCCAGGAGCTTCTCATAGTCAAAAGCAGTCTTGACAACTTACAAGGAGATCTTAACTACTCAGAAGTAAGTCCTGTTGAATTCACTGGGGTTTATTCCCAAGTAAGTTGCCAAAACAACTGCCTGGTATTCTGGCCATTCCTTTGAGATGGTAATCACTTAATTCCTGAGACCGGGACACGGGTGGCACTGTGGGTTAAACCACAGAGCCTAGGACTTGCTGATCAGAAGGTCGGTGGTTCAAATCCCCGCGACGGGGTGAGCTCCCATTGCTCAGTCCCTACTCCTGCCAACCTAGCAGTTCGAAAGTATGTCAAAGTGCAAGTAGATAAATAGGTACCGCTCCAGCGGGAAGGTAAACAGCGTTTCTGTGCACTGCTCTGGTTCGCCAGGAGCGGCTTAGTCATGCTGGCCACATGACCCGGAAGCTGTACGCCAGCTCCCTCGGCCAATAAAGCAAGATGAGTGCCGCAACCCCAGAGTCAGCCACGACTAGACCTAATGGTCAGGGGTCCCTTTACCTTTACCTTTAATTCCTGAGACAATGAGAAGGTTCCCTCTCCCTCCTTGCAGAGAAACATTTGGTCAGTTTGGGAGTCAAAATGGTTTCAGGACTGTATTCCTGTGCTGCTCCAGACATGTGGTTTATATATTTATGTACGTGTTTGCTTGGTACATTTATGAACATTTATTATATAACTTAAGACCTTAAAATTCTTATAACAGGTTCTACTTTGAGCTAGGGCTTCACAGGTCAAAACACACACTGTCGGGCCACAGTTGTAAACGGCAAAGAATAGGTGCAAATTACTCCCCCAGGACTGTGCTGATTACCAAGGATGTGGCTTAGTATGCATTAGCTTTGGTGGCTGAATGCGCTCAGTGTGCAGTCGGCGTGATGATGAATGGGTTGCACAAATGCCATCTCAAAAGAAGAAACCTGCAGCCAATGGCAGGTCCTCTACAACTGGTTCTTGGGTTTTTGGAAATGCTTGACCCCTGCACTCACATCACTGCATATATATGCCATTTCTCTCTAGATCTCACCAAGAGGTAAGCTGGACACTTCATAATCAAACAGCCTAAGTTCTCTGATTGTTGGAATGCTGGCTTCCACAATCCTAAAGTAGTAGCAAGTGCCACATAACATCCTGTCTGGCTTCATTCAGAGGTCAATCAGTTGGGTGTATTCAGCTAAGTTATACTAAGGGTAGAGCCACAGTTAGCCATGTCCTCTAATTTCAATGGGTCTGCTCTGAGTAGAAGTTACACTAAAGGCAACCCATTCCTTCCCAAGAGAGGTTAGATTGGGTCCCCCTTTGCTATCATTCCACCATCAGGCAGAACTTTGAAAACTAAGGTTCAAATCCCTGGGCTGCTGTCAGGGCAAACTGCATTTTCGTTGCTGCTTCTGAATGTGTTCTGTTGCATTCTAATTATTGTTTTTGACCAGTTTGTTGTTCTTACTTGGCATTTTATAATGATGTTTCTAAATGTTGGAAACTGCGTTGAATCCTAATTTGGGAGAAAGGCAGAATATAAATGCATTAAAATTAAAGCAAAACAAAATAAAAACATGTGTAGAAGATCCCACCAAGAACAATCTTCTTTTCTTCTCCTTCACTTTTAGCACTAGCTTCTTAGCATGGTGAACTTAGTCCAAAATTTTACAAATCATGATGGCTTCAATCCCAGGCTCAGTTAGGCTTCCTTGAGTTCTGTGCGACTTAAGTACCAGCCATCCACATAGGATGACAGCCAAAGGAATTAACAATTTGGCTTTCAACCATGTTGTGCTACTTAAACGTAATCCATAGGCCATAGAAAAAGCAACGCATGAGAGCCAGAACACACACATAGATGGCCAAATACCTATCCTGTTGGCATCGTTGCAGCTCTACAAGTTAGGGATGTTGCCAGGGTGTGAGGTCAGAATTAATCATACAACCCTTGTTAACTCTGAACATCAACCATGTTCAGCCACAGGAAAACCATCTGTGTGAAGTTCACTGATGAGGATTATGGTTTCTCCCTCTTGCATCACCTCCACAGTGAAGGCTGGTCCATTTGGGTGAGTTGAGAAGTCCCTCACTAACTTCAGCCAGCTTCCACTTGCCTACCTGTACAGTCACACCAGGGGGTGCCACTGCTTCCTTCTCCTTAGTCTCAGTTGCTCTTGTGGAACTCAACAGGATGAGAACAAACCTAGAATTGGTTGACTAATAGTTGACTAAACCATACCTTATGAGGAATGGTTGAAGGAGCTCTATACGTTTAGCCTGCAAAAGAAGGGTCTGAGAGGAGATACAATAGGTAAAGGTAAAGGGACCCCTGACCATCAGGTCCAGTCGTGGCCGACTCTGGGGTTGCAGCACTCATCTCGCTTTATTGGCCGAGGGAGCCGGCGTACAGCTTCCGGGTCATGTGGCCAGCATGACTAAGCCGCTTCTGGCAAACCAGAGCAGCGCACGGAAATGCCCTTTACCTTCCCGCCGGAGTGGTACCTATTTATCTACTTGCACTTTGATGTGCTTTTGAACTGCTACGTTGGCAGGAGCAGGTACCGAGCAATGGGAGCTCTCCCCCTCACGGGGATTCAAACCGCCAACCTTCTGATCAGCAAGTCCTAGGCTCTGTGGTTTAACTCACAGCGCCACCCGCATCCCATATAATAGTCACCTTCAAATATCTCAAGGGCTGTCACACAGAAGAGGGAGCAAGCTTGTTTTTTCCTGCTCTGGGTGGTAGACTTGGACCGAGGGCTTCAAGTTACAAGAAAGGAGATTCCAACCAAACATATGGGGGACAACGACTTTCCAACAGGAAGAGCTGTTGGAACAGTGGAAGGTGTCTCCCTCAGGAAGTTGTGGACTCCCCTTCATTGGAGGTTTTCAAGCAGAGGTTGGGTGGCCGTCTGTGATGGACATGTTAGCTGAGAGTCCTGCATTGCAGGGGGTTGAACTAGATGACCCTTGGTGTCCCTTCCAACTCTACAGTTCTATGATTCTATGACTCTACCTTCATTGGCTCTAGCTCCACCTATAGTTGGCTTCCCTGTTTTCCGCCCTTCCAGTTCCAATGGCCAACAGCCACCGCTGCACTTCCCATTTCAGAAGCTCCAAGCACTTGACCTTCATCACTTATGTCTCTGTGAAGCATTAGGTAGTAAGTGGATACTCCAAACACTCTCTGCTTCTCTCTTTCCACATCAACCTGTCCTGCTTCTATGAAGCAACAGCAAAACAGGCTAGTTCACCCATTGGACATGCTGGGTATGTTCCCACCCAGGACATACAAGAGCAGCATAAAAGGGGCTGCCCTTATTTCTTCATGAAGTACGGAACTCCCTCCTACAGGAGGCAATGATGGCCTCTGTCTTGGATGGCTTTAAAAGAGGATTAGACCAGTGGCATAGCATGGGTTGCTAGCACCTGTGGCCACGTAGAGATAGAGTGGGTGGAAGGGGGGGAAACGGACAGAGTACATATGCACATTCAACTGCTTAAGGCATCTGTGTTACCAAGGAGATCGCAACCACGGGGATAAGAAAGGAAGAGCTTTTCCGTTGTCTGGAGAGGTCACCTTTTGGTTCGCATGGAGCCCAGCGATGGAAGCGCGTAGCTGCATTGAGGCAGCACTCAGTGTTGAAATTTTGCACCTCTCACAAATTTTGCACCCATAATGCCAGTGCTCTGCCTCCACATTTAGGGGCAGCAAGGCTTCTGAATGCCAGTTGCTAGAAACCACAGGCGGGGAGAGTGTTCTTGCGCTCGAATCCTGCCTGCTGGTTCCCCACAGGCATCTGCTGAGAGAACAGGATGTTGGACTAGGTGGGCCATTGGCCTGATCCAGCAGGGTCTTCTTATGTTCTTAAATGGTGTTCCAGGGTACACTAGTGCCCTGGAAAGAGGACTGGAGGGTGCTTTTGATAATCAAATTGTCACGTTGGCTGCTGATGCCATTCGATGCAAGGAGGCCCCCGGGAAACCTTGATCCCCCCCCCTGCTCTGCCAACATGTGATTAGCATATTCACATTAATGTTGGCAGCTGGCAATGTTTATTTCAATGGGAAAGGCAGCAGCTCATTGGTGGGGCATCTGCTAGGCGTGCAGAAGGTTCCAGCTTCAAGCCGTGGCATCTCCAGGTAGAGCTGGCAAAGATTCCCTTCCCGAAATCCCAGAAAGCTGCTGCCGGTCAGTGTTAACGGTGCTAACCTAGATGGACCAACAGTCTAACTATGTAAGGCAGCTTCCTAGCATTTAGGGGTAGGGAGGGTCAGGGGAGGGAGCTGTAGCTCAGCAGCAGAGCACATGCTTTGGGTGTAGAAGGTTCCAGGTCCATTTCACAGCATCTCCAGGTAGGGCCAGAAATGGCCACTGTCTCAGTACTGGGCTGCCACTGTCAGTCAGCATCCACAATAGTAGACGGACCAAAAGTCTGTTTAAGACAACTTCCTTTATTCCTTCTTGTCTTGAGAGTAAGTGAGTAAGGATGCAGTGGAATGCCCTGATTAATCTGCATAACAGCTGACAGGAATAGGGGAATGCCAAATGCATCAACATTGGGTGGATCTACACGGGAATTCTAGAAATAAGTCAGAAATTAAATCTTTATAACAAAAAAACACCGTTATGGAAAATCAAATCAATTTTTTTTACACCCCAGCGCCATCTGGTGTTGCATATTTATAACATATTCAAAATACTTTTTTACTAATGTAGCTAAGTCCAAAGTACAGTGGTACCTCGGGTTACATACGCTTCAGGTTACAGACTCCACTAACCCAGAAATAGTACCTCGGGTTAAGAACTTTGCTTCAGGATGAGAACAGAAATCGTGCTCCAGCGGCGCAGTGGCAGCAAGAGGCCCCATTGGCTAAAGTGGTGCTTCGGGTGAAGAACAGTTTCAGGTTAAGAACGGACCTCCAGAACGAATTAAGTACTTAACCCGAGGTACCACTGTATATGACATAAGTTGTGGGGGCAGGGGCTGGCCTGTCTGATTTATTTATTGCATTTGTAGCCCACCTTTTTCTCCAAGGAGCTCAAGGTGGAGCACACAATTCTCCACTACCCATGCATAGCGGATAGCTCAGTTGGTTGGAGCGTGGTGCTGTTAACGTCAAGGTTTCAGGTTCGATCCCCGTATGGGAGAGATGCATATTCCTACATTGCAAGGGGGTAGAATGGATTACCCTTGTGATCCCTTCCAACTCTTCACTTTGATGATTCTGGATCAAGTCAAGTGGGGATTTGAATCCTGCTCTCCCAGGTCCTAGCATGACACCCTAACCCATGGGTAGGCAAACTAAGGCCTGGGGGCTGGATCTGGCCCAATCGCCTTCTCAATCCGGCCCACTGACGGTCCGGGAATCAGCGTGTTTTTACATGAGTAGAATGTGCCCTTTTATTTAAAATGCATCTCTGGGTTATTTGTGGGGCATAGGAATTCGTTCATTATTTTTTCCAAAATATAGTCCAGCCCCCCACAAGATCTGAGGGACAGTGGACTGGCCCCCTGCTGAAAAAGTTTGCTAACCCCTGCCCTAACCAGTACACCACACTGGTACCCTTGGGATCACTGCTGTGATCACACCCGCTGCTGTGATTCTTGGCTCTTAAGTTGTCCTTGAGTAGAGATAGTGGTATGGGTTATCTGGAGGCAATGCTTCTAATGGCCTGTTTGGTGTTGTATTTTAAATGATTGATAACCCTTGACATTCAAACAATGTGTCTCAAAAGGAGCTAAGGTACCCCAAGAAAGCAGAGCAGATGAACAGAGATGACTTATTCCCCTACACCCAGCAGCTAGTGGGAGGGCCAGCCTGGAAGCTATGGAACAGAGTGCAAAGCAGACAGCCCACAATTGTTTCAAAGCAGGTGTGGAGAAACCTGTGACCCTCTCGATGTTTTTTAAATGGACTGTGAATGTAGCTGAGTTCTGTTACTGAAAGCAATTTCCTAGGCTTAGCATGTGCTCAGAGGCACCCTGCCTCTGTTCTTCAAATCTATCAATGTCTCTCTCACTTGTAGTTTCTGGAGTTCTAATAAAACCCAAAGCAGGGCCATGTTTGCACCTTACATTTAAAGCAGTAAGATACCATTTTAATAGTCATGGCTTGCCCCAAATCATCCTGGGAGCTGTAGCTTCTATAGGGTGCTGAGAATTGTTCGGAGACCCCGCCGCCCTCCCAAAGCTACAATTTTCAGATTGGTTTAATGATCAATCGCTCCTCACTAGGAACTCTGAATTTTACCTCTGAGGTTATCTGAATCCTCTTGAGATCTAGAGCCTTTTCTCTCTCTTGGGTCTTGCAGCCTTCCTGATGAGTGGAGAGCCTTAAAAGGGTGGCCCCTCCAAGTCTGGAGCCAAACACTCCATCCTCCCTCTGTTAGCATCTGCTCTGGGCCCTGTTTTGGGGGCAAGCAGGCCCTGGAGTCCCCAGATTCTTTGTAGGGGTGGAATGTGTACCTAAGGCTCAAGGGACTCCTGCGTAACAGGCTCAGTGTTTGCAACTCCATGGCTTTCACCTCCAGATCCAGAGCTTATCCATACTTCCTCTTGATCTATTGCTTTCTCCTGGGGAAAACAGCTCTTTAGTGCTCAATCAGAGCAATCAGCAATGTGCTTTTTCTCCAGATTGATGTTTACTCCAATTTAGCACTAAAGAGCAGGTTTTACCTGGGAAAGGAGCAGGGCAGGTGGGACACCCAGACCCTCCAGGTGTCCCTATTTTCCAGGGACAGAAGCCATCCCAGTTTCTGATTGGATCCTGGAAGGTCCCGCTTTCCCTTAGGACGTCCCTATTTTCATTGGAGAAATACTGGATGGTATATGGAGTTACATGACCTCCAAGCCAAGGAGATAAGTAGCTATGCAACCTCTAGAAGACATCTGAAGGCAGCCCTGTATAGGAACGTTTCTTTAATGTTTAATGTTTTATTTAAAAAAAATATAAGTTGGAAGCTGCCCAGAGTGGCTGGGGCAACCCAGTCAGATGGGTAAAGGACCCCTGGATGGTTAAGTCCAGTCAAAGGTGACTATGGGGTTGAGGCGCTCATCTCGCTTTCAGGCCAAGGGAGCCGGCGTTTGTCCACAGACAGCTTTCTGGGTCATGTGGCCAGCAGGACTAAACCGCTTCTGGCACCACAGAACACTGTGATGGAAGCCAAAGTTCATGGAAACACCATTTACCATCCCGCCACAGCGGTACCTATTTATCTACTTGCACTGGCGTGCTTTCGAACGGCTAGGTTGGCAGGAGTTGGGACAGAGCAACAGGAGCAGAGATTCGAACCTGCTGACCTTCCAATCAGCAAGCCCAAGAGGCTCAGTGGTTTAGACCACAGCACCACCCACATGAGATGGGAGGGGAATAATAATAATAATAATAATAATAATAATAATAATAATAATAATAATAGAATAGGATGCCTCTATTTTCATTGGAGAAATGTTGGAGGATATGCTGATCAAGAGGAAAACCATTCGGACCCTGCTTGTGTTGGAGTCCTGATTACTGCTTCTGGTCACGCTCATAGGGACCAAAGAAGCTGCTTTATATTGAATCAGAGCATTGGTCCATCAAGCTCACTCTTGTCTATTCTGGCAGTGGCTTTGTGGTGTCATTGGCAGGCAACATCCTTGGCCCTGCCTGGAGATGCTGGGAATGGAACCTGAGGGCTTGTGTATAGAAAGCAGCTGCTGTACCACTCAGTTACATCCTTTCTTGAGAGGGATGCATGCCATGTATGCTCTGTTACCTGTGGGACCACGTGCACTTCTGCAACTTGCCTGGGTAAAGAAAGGATGTGACAGAACAGAATGGCAGATGACTCAGTAGGCAGAGGAATCAAAAGTTTTCATAAGCCTGTTGGGCACTCATTCAGGTGGTTAAGATTTGCAGCATCTGGTAGAAATGTAATTTAGAAAGCTGAGCCCTGTTCTGAGAATTTGATCCTTGGGAGGCAGACAGCCTAAGATTTTGGCAAGGAAACTGCCATTTCCCCAATGAAGTGATCTCAGCTGCTTGATGGTGTTTGTCCAAACGTCTTTCTGGGCAAATCTCAGTGAAAGCTATATTTTCTCTGCTACGGTGCGGAAGACACACTCAATGCTTTTGTCGAAACAAAACAAGAAAAATTTCTTCCAGTAGCACCTTAGAGACCAACTAAGTTAGTTACAGGTAGGTAGCCGTGTTGGTCTGCCGTAGTCAAAGCAAACAAACAAAAATCCTTCAGTAGCACCTTAGAGACCAACTAAGTTGCTACTGGAAGGATTTTTTTGCCCCCGACTACAGCAGACCAACACAGCTACCTACCTATAACTAGATTGATGCTTTTGTGGCATTCTGAAGTCCTTCCTCTTGCCTGGTATGTTTTGATTATCTGTGCAGTATATTTCTGATTCGAGACAGGGTGTCGGGAGTCTAGCAGTAAAGAGCAGTAAAGATTCTGTAGGCACATCTTCACGACCAGCTTCTATCAGTTTTTCATTAGTATAACCGCCATGGCTTCTTTCCCACCCCTCAGTAATGCTGGGAAATGTAGTTCATTGAAGGTGCTTAGAATCTAGTTAGACCTCCCTGACTGGCTTCAGAGTTCTCGATGGAGAAGGAATGTTAAACAACATTCACTCTGTGGTGTAGTTGTGCCCTGTGGATAGGAATATTTAGGTATTCTATCAGAAAACTAAAGCAATTTGAGGAAAGCTGTTTTGATTTCTGTGGTTTATTCTGGATCCACTTTTTTTCCCCGGGGGGAGAACATTTCAGAGGACTGCTTTGGATAAGTAACACCTATGATGAAGAAGACATGCATCTGAAAGCAGCAATGTACTCACTGAAGCTACCATAAAATGATCGCCCCAAAATCAGAGGCTTGTTTCTAGGGAGTCCAAAACAAAGGATTAAGGTTGGCTTCATAACTACCTCTGCACCACCATCACCTGCAGGAAAGTAGATTTTTTGATCGAGATTTCAGGAAGTTGACAATGCTAGTTCTACCTGAAGATGCTGGGGCTTGAAGCTGAGAACTTCTGCTTGTTCTACCACCACCTTCCCCAGTTCTCTGGTCAATGCAACTCTGAGAGCTCACTGGAAGGACACATCCTGAAGCTGAGGCTCCAATACTTTGGCCACCTCATGAGAAGAGAAGACTCCCTGGAAAAGACCCTGATGTTGGGAAAGATGGGGGGCACAAGGAGAAGGGGATGACAGAGGACAAGATGGTTGGACAGTGTTCTCGAAGCTATCAGCATGGGTTTGACCAAACTGCCCGCAGTGGAAGACAGAAGTGCCTGGTGTGCTCTGGTCCATGGGGTCACGAAGAGTCGGACATGACTAAACAACAACAACGCTTACCTTTTCCTTCGCATTTCTAGACACAGGTGTGTGCTTTCTTTGCATGGGCAAGACTAAATGTGTGAACTATTCAGCCTAGGTTCAAAAAGTTAAGACTAGGTTCTTTTTGTGAACCTCGCTAAAGCTTGTGAGTCCATGTGCTCTCTCTTCATTCATTTCCCTCTTTTCCTCTCTAAACCTGGCAGTGATTGTTTGTTTTCCATCCACATACTATGCATTTAGCAGATGCTCTTCAGTAGTTAAACTGATATCGCTAAGGTGGATCCCAATTAATTACGAGGAAGAAAATGGGAACACAAGGCCCGTTTGTCTTAATTCTGTCATCAGGTTGCAACTGCTGTGCTGGGAAAATCTCTCAAGCCCTGAGGTGTCCCAGGTTAATACGTCAGCTTCTGAATCCATTACCAGAGAAATCAAGTACTGGTTAAAGGGAGGGGTATGTGCATGCGGCGATTTCATTTTTCCATTTATTTTTAGGATTATGAAACTGATTCTTTTAGTGCCTGGTGGTTTCTGTTGTGTTTTATAAGAGTTAAACAACTATATAAATTTCCGTAGACATCTGAAGGCAGCCCTGTTTTGGGAAGCTTTTAATGTGTGATGGTTTGTTTGTTTTTTGCTTTGTTTTATTTGCATTTTTGTTGGACTTGTATGTCTGTTTTATTGTAAAGCACTTTGGGGGACAATTGCCTGACAAGAAGTAGCGAAATCTT
This sequence comes from Podarcis gaigeae, assembly GCF_964106915.1. Lineage (NCBI taxonomy): Eukaryota > Metazoa > Chordata > Lepidosauria > Squamata > Lacertidae > Podarcis > Podarcis gaigeae. Next base: position 18,963,631 of record NC_139690.1, read on the forward strand.
TTACATAAATGAAATAATCACCAGTGTTTCCCCTCCTCTTTTCCATTGTTAAAGTGCAACCTCTTTGCATGTTTACTCGTGAGTAAGTCCAGACTTTAATTTGTCGAGACTTACTCTGCTATAACCGTTTAGCCTCAGTTAATTATTGCATTTTGTTTATTTCCTACTACACGAAATTCTTGACCGTAAGGCTTACATCCATTCTAGGTGTGGGGCAGACAGCTTTAAGGCAAAGAATAGGCGCCAACTCCTAAGCCTCAAAGCCCCCTCACCACTCCATAAAATATTTGAGGGGCCTGCCCCCCCCCAGGTTGATGGGCATTGCCATTCAAATGGTGTGTATGCACCATGTAATGTTATCAACCCCATATTTTATTCCTGTTGGCACGCCTGAGGCAGAGTCCAGTCCATTAGGGCAAATGGGAACCACTTGCTTCAGCCAATGACCTTAGCCGGCACCACCTTCCCACTCCTTAGGCCAATTCTGGGAGCTGCGAGTTATTAGGAGACCCCCTCACAGAGCTACAATTCCCAGAGTGGTTCAACAGTCTATCCCTGCTTGTATGCGGTTCTGGGAACTGTATCATTGGGAGCAGGATAAGGGCATCCTGGCAACTCTTAACACCCTTAAAGTACAGCTCCCAAAATTATTGGTGAGGGGGGAGCCATGACTGTTTAAAGTGGTACCATAGTGCTTTAAATGCATAGTGTGACTGTGGCTTTTAGCCTCCTTTTTTGCCCTAGACAGTGGTGAGGATGGGGACAACACTAGAATTAGTTATCCCTGCCTGTCATTGGCCGTAGCTCCATCTAACCGCTGGCCTCTCTTCCTTCCACCTACTAGTCTCAATGGGCAACGGCCACTGCTGCTTTAAGGATAGTCGTTGTTTTTAATTATTCATGATACGTTCTCCCTGCCAGTCACGACATATGCAAAACCAGACCATCAAACTATCCATCTTTCAGTCACGGGAGGCTGGTACAATGGATCTCTCTCTCTCTCTCTCTCTCTCTCTCTCTCTCTCTCTCTCTCTTTCTCTTTCTAACCAAATGTGCTCAATTTTCTTGCATTTAATGTTTGATTGCCCTATGGTTTGTTTGGCTATTTATTTTGGAGCTCTGTGTCATTTGTTCTCTCTATCTCTCTCTCTCTCTCTTGCTCTTTTTATACCCTGCTGTGCATCTTCCCAAATGAAACTTTGTTATAACCGATGGCTAAAACAAATAAAATTTGATTTAATAATTAATAGCTCTAGATGATGAACAGTGTCTCCTCCTCTCTCTTTACCAATATATTCTCTCTCTCTCTCTCTCTCTCTCTCTCTCTCACACACACACACACACACACACACACACACACACAGACAAACACTCACACTCACACACAGGCTATAACAACAATTGAGCCAGGCAGACATCATCCAACCTGAAGCACTGATTGACACCATCTTAGGATTTCTTGGAAAACAAGCTTTTTACATTTGTGAGTTGACAGCTTCCATTTACAGAATGAAATCTTGTTTTTTTAGGAGAGGAACATTTCTGTTGAAGTATTGCCCGTGGTCTCTTGATACGCATCTGTGGTTGAATATGAATCACTCGGCTGTGATTGGCTGAAGACTGAAGGACAGAAAAATGAGCTCCATTGCATCAGACCCAAGTTCCACTTACCTCACCTCAAAAAGGAAACTGCAGAGTTGGAAAAAGGCATCAGAAAAGGGCAGCCAAAGTGATCAAGGCGATGGAGCGACTCCCGTACACGGAAAGATTGCAGAACTTCAGGATTTTTAGTTTACAGGAAAGGCGAGCGAGAGGTTGCATGCTAGAAGCTTATAAAATTGGTGCAGGACATGAAGAAAGCCAATAGAGAAAAGTTTTTCTCCAACTCTTTTAATACTAGAACTCATGGACATCCAATGAAACTGAACGTCGGACGATTCAGGACTGTGGAACTCACTCCCACAAGAGACAGTGATGGCCACTAGCTTGGCTTTAAAATATATTGCAAGATGGCTGCTACAGGCAGTGGCAGCCTTTGGGCTCTCAAATTTCAGCAGTGACGTGTGCGACACCGAAATTTGGTGCATTCAGATACCTGCCTCTTGTGCTCCATTCGACATCACTGTTGCAGCATCTCCTGTGGCACTGGCCAACTGGTCTCGCTACCCTAAAACCACCTCTGCTACATGCCTCCTTGAGCAAATGTCACCCCACACTTTCCAGCAACTCTCCCCTATCACTTTCCTTGCTGCAAGAAAGCTGGTGGGTTGTTGTTTTTCTGAAGCACTTTGGTAAGCAAGAATCCACTTTAATTGCACCACCTGAACCTGCTGGTAGGCAACTGAACCCCACCTGCACAATGATGACTGTCTGGCAGTGCCCAAGAGCAGGAGAAAGTTATCACTAAAGCCAATTGATGAGTTTATGGCATGAGGAGACCCCTGTTTGAAAGCCTGTAGAGCTGCTTCTAGCCAGTGTCGACAGCACTGCACTAAATGGACTGATTGTCTGGTCTTGTCAGCTCCCTGTATTTATAATGGAGCTGTGGGGCTGCACTGTCTCCTCTCTTCTTCTTCTTCTTCTTCTTCTTCTTCTTCTTCTTCTTCTTCTTCTTCTTCTTCGCTGCCCACTCTGAGCAGCTTTCAGCATATACAGAAACATAATAAAACATCAAACATTAAAAACTTCCCTGTACAGGGCTGCCTTCAGATGTCTTCTAAAGGTTGTATAGTTTCTTATTTCCTTGACATTTTCCGGGAGGGCGTTCCACAGGGTGGGTGCCGCTACCGAGAAGGCCCTCTGCCTGGTTCCCTGTAACTTCAAATCTCACAGTGAGGCCATTGGAGTTTGATCACAGTGAACGATGGGGGTGGAGACGCTCCTTCAGGTATACAGGTCCAAGCCTGTTTAGAGCTTTAAAGCTCAGCACCAATACTTTGAATTGTGCTCAGGAATGTATTGGGAGCCAATGTAGGTCTTCAGCAAACAGCTCCCTACTTTGGCAGCAAAGGAAGGACCTCAGTGGTGGAGCAGAAGGTCCCAGTTCCAGTTCCCAGCATCTCCAAGTAGGGGAGTTTGGAAATGGGACACAGTAGTCGGGGCAGAAAAGAGAGCGAGTCATTTCCCTCCACTTGCCCCCTGAACACTGGAAGTAGAGGGAAAAGACTCTCTTCTCTGCCCTAACTACTGTGTCCCATTTCCAAACTCCCCTCAGCTCTTTGCACCTTAACCGGAAAGACCTGCTGCTCTCGCTGACAACATCCTTCTCTTTGGGAAGCTGAGGCTGGAAGAGTCTCATGCATTTCAAGCATGTAAGGCCCACCGTTTCCAGCCTCCCCCTTTTCCTCTCTGCTCCCCCAGCGCTCTGAGGCTGCCCTTAACTTTTCCTGCCCCAGATGAGTGTCAACAGAGGTGTGACACCAGCCCCACAATGGCAGCCCTTTTCTCCTTCTCTCTCCCCAGCCCCAGCAGAGGTAGCGGCTGGGTAGCTTTACTTAATGGTGCCAGGCCTCATTAAACCCAGTTTGAGCGAGTGAAGCCTGCACGGCTCCCCCTCCTTGCCGCGAAAAAAAGTTCAAAGGTGGTGCTAACAGATGTCCCCTATCAGCATCAGAGCACCCGAGGCTGCCTCGGTGTTGTTTGTTTAACAGCGTCATCAGTAACTGATTATTGGCACAGGCAGGGAACATCTGTTCAATTTACAGAAATGGCTGCACAGCCCCCTTCTCTCACCTGACATCCTCCCTGGGTTTTATTGAATCTTCAGGCCTCACAATTACCTCTAATTTCATTGCCGGCCTTGTGTGAAGAAAAGCACTTTCCCCCGGAGCCCCGGCAAGGCACAAGCGTTGATGGCCAATTCCCTTCCTCCTCTGCCCTTTATTGGACACGCAAGGCAACAGACGCAGCCGAGGCGTCTCCCCGGGATTTGTCTCAAAGCACGGCTGTGGTCTGTGTCTTTCGGGCACCCTTAAGAGGGACCCAAAGATCTTCCTCTACAAAGGCTCCTGTGTCATGAAGGACCAACTCCAACTACAAGAGGATTAGACCGATTCATGCAGAGAAAGCCACTAGTGGTGATGACCATTAGCCAAGGCAGCTATGCTAGACCTCCTCACTCAGTGGGCTTCTGAAGGCTCATCCAGACCTGGCATCAAAGTGCACATTAAAATTTTTATTTATTGCACAGAAGGGACCTGCAACTAACTAGAAACACCCAATTTCCCCCTTGGTATCCACTCTGGAGAACAGAGCGTGCTATACCTTCCAATATTGCTCCCATGAAAAGACAGACGTCCTAATCCATAATAGTCTCCTGCCAACCTAGCAGTTTGAAAGCACAGCAAAGTGCAAGTAGATCAATAGGTACCGCTCTGGCGGGAAGGTAAACAGCGTTTCTGTGCGCTGCTCTAGTTTGCCAGAAGCGGCTTAGCCATGCTGGCCACATGACCCGGAAGCTATACACCAGCTCCCTCAGCCAATAAAGCAAGATGAGCGCCGCAACCCCAGAGTCGGTCACAACTGGACCTAATGGTCAGGGGTCCCTTTACCTTTACTAATCCATAATAGTAATGTTACTATTTATACCCCACCCATCTGACTGGGTTGCCACGGCCACTCTGGGCGCCTTCCAACATATATAAAAACATAATAAAACATTAAACATTGAAAAACTTCCCTATGCGGGGCTGCCTTCAGATGGCTCAGGGTTTGGATAACTCCATACCCTGCAGTATTTCTAAGAAGAAAATAGGGACGTCCTATAGAAAAGGAGGGGACGCAGGTGGCGCTGTGGGTTAAAGCCTCAGCGCCTAGGACTTGCCAATCGAAAGGTCGGCGGTTCGAATCCCTGCGGCGGGGTGCGCTCCCGCTGCTCGGTCCCAGCGCCTGCCAACCTAGCAGTTCGAAAGCACCTCCGGGTGCAAGTAGATAAATAGGGACCGCTTACCAGCGGGAAGGTAAACGGCGTTTCCGTGTGCGGCTCTGGCTCGCCAGAGCAGCGATGTCACGCTGGCCACGTGACCCGGAAGTGTCTCCGGACAGCGCTGGCCCCTGGCCTCTTAAGCGAGATGGGCGCACAACCCCAGAGTCTGTCAAGACTGGCCCGTATGGGCAGGGGTACCTTTACCTTTTTTATAGAAAAGGGGGACATTCTAGGATCACATCAGAAACCAGGGCAGCTTATGTAAAGGAACATAGGGACACTTGGAGGGTCTAGCATTTTAGAGCTGGTTATCTGACCAAACTCTTACCAGTTTCCTCAAGAAAGGCTTTTTCTGAGCTGCATTCCCAAGTGTTGACCACTGCAGTCTTGAATGGCTGCTATGCTAATGCTCTAGTTGCGTTTTGAATTGTGGTCCTGTTGGGTTGAATTAGATCAGGAAGGGGGAACCTTTGGACCTCTGGAGTTTTGCTCTACTGCAAACTCCCATCAGCCTTAGCAAACATGAGGTGATGGGGGTTGTAGTTCAGCGAGAACTGGAGGGCCCAAGGTTCCTGTGATGGGATAATGAGCTGCTTGTGCGTAAAAGCTTGATCCCTCTGGGGTTTGGCTGGTCATCCAAACCGAGGCACTAACGGAGCCCCCAAAGCATGGCTCCGTCAGTCGCTGGTAGAATCTGACAGTGGGCGTCTATGGAACTTACGCCAACATAAAAGCTGTTTGACGGACATGCGCCTTCGTGACTCTCTGCGTGACAGTTTCCGGCGAAGGGTGGGAGTTCCTAAGGGGGGTCTTGTTCCCTCTTCACTATTCTCACTAGAGGTATCCCAGAGCCTCCCCTCCGCTGTAACTCCTGCACTCCCCCTGCTGGTTCCTTCTTCTGCTGCAGAGTCTCTCCTATTCTCCTGGAGCCTGTCCACCACCTGTCCTTCCGATGGCAGTTCCCTGACAGTTCCCTTGCTTGAACTAGATGATCTTCAAGGCACCCACTCTGTGTTAGGAACCTTGATGGATCAGGTCAAAGGTCCATCTAGGTCACAGTCACAACATGGATTGAAAGCACAATGATACCACTTCAAATAGTCACCCTCAACAAACTACCACTCCCAGAATGCTTAGAGGAACCTGTGACTGTTTAAAGTAGCATCACAGTGCTTAAACATACAGTGTGGGCAGTGGTATAGCATGGGGTGGGGTCACAGGGGCAGTTTCCCTGGGCACAAAATTGTTAGGGGCGCATAAGAAGAAGAAGAGTTTGGATTTGATATCCCGCTTTATCACTACCCGAAGGAGTCTCAAAGCGGCTAACATTCTCCTTTCCCTTCCTCCCCCACAACAAACACTCTGTGAGGTGAGTGGGGCTGAGAGACTTCAGAGAAGTATGACTGGCCCAAGGTCACCCAGCAGCTGCATGTGGAGGAGCGGGGAATCGAACCCGGTTCATCAGATTACGAGTCCACCGCTCTTAACCACTACACCACACTGGCTCTCACTGGCATAATTTCAACACCTGGTGCTGACTCAATACAGCTGCACAGTTCCATTGCTAGGCTCTGTTGAAAACAGCTTCTCCATGTGAACCAGGAAGTGACCTCTGCAGACAATGGAACAACTCCTTTTTTCTTATCTATGCGGATGCAATCTCTTGTGTGACACGGATGCCGCCAGGCAGTTGAATGTGCATGCATACTCTGTCCATTTCCCTTCCTCTTACCCCCTGCCCTCCACACAGCCCTGGGTGTTGGCAACCTACGCTATGCCACTGGGTGTGGATGTGGTCCTAGTTCTTCCCACAGTGGCCAATCAGATACCTCCAGGAAGCCCCATACCCAAGCTGGATGTGAAAACAGTAGCCCATCCCTCCTGTCCAGGCAGGTGATTTCCAAAAGCTGATGTCCTCTGGACATGATGGAGCTCACCTTAAGTGGTCAGATTTCTCTTCTGAAAGCCATGAGCCATCACCTATGGTGGTGAAGATCTATACGCACAACGATATCTCCCTCACACCATCCTCCGAAGTGGGAGCAGGCACTCCAGTCCCACTTACCAGTCAATAAAAATAATTAAATAAAATCCAATCCTTGGATTTTTCTCCCCGCACCACAACGCCGCCGGCCCCCATCTCTTTTGTATTTACTCCACTTATAAAGGAGCATTGAGTGCCTGGATGGCTGGTGCTGGGAATGCATAATAAGCCACTCGAGCCTGGGAGAGAAAATGGACAGGCCAGCAGCCAGTAAATGGAACTCAAGAGACCCCTGACATTCTCCCTTTTAAAGGGGGGAAGAGGGAGAAAGGAGGAACTGAAGGGGAGATGGCGAGCACCTCTGCCTCCAGCACCCCTCTTGGCTCCCATTTCTGTCTCTCCTCCCTCTCTCTCCTACGTTGTTAATGCAAAAGGATGGAGGAGAAAGTGCAGCTAAAAGCCCTGCTGCATGCCAGCTCTGGATTTCAGGGCAAATCTGAAAAGAGCTTTCCAAACTCACCCTCTATGAGATGCGCTCATTGCTCCCGCATGCCCACCCCTTTCGGCACAGGGCAAACCCAAGTGTATTTCTGCATGGAAAGCACATGTTCAGAGGTAGCAGGATTGGGAATATTGGCTCTCAAAAGATCTGGCTGTATCCTATGGAGCAGAAGGTATGAGCCACCAGAACAGAGAGGCCTTGAGGAGGGGCCTTGAAGTTGCCCATCCACAATTAAGGGGTCAGCAGAGCCCAATCAAATGGCCAGAGTCACATTTTCATTTGGCTGGATAAAATAAATAATAATAATAATAATAATAATAATAAAATTTATACTCCACCCATCTGGCTGGGTGTGCTGGTCCTGGGGGGAAGGTTACCGTTGGCGTAGTCAAAGTCCGGTCCTGGGTCACTAGCCTGGAAACAGTTCACAAGGAGCGAAGCCAGATGCCGGGCAGGGACAGGAACACTGGAGGGTCAGGTCTGGTCTGGGCAGGAACAGGTACTCAACAACGATGTTGCTCCCGCAACCTGGAACTGGGCTGACTGGCCTTTATCTTCTCTGAGGCCAGGGGCGGCCCTGGCCCCCAGGAGACCCGCCTCTCCTGGCCTTAAGGCGAGCACTCCTCCTGGGAGAAACCAGTTCCCTTCGCCTCTCTGCCCTGAGCCTCTGCAGTTCAGAAGAGGCCGAAGGGTTACTGGGCCCAGGGGGAGACTCACCTGTAGGCACTGAATCCTCAACCACCTCTGGAGCCAGAGTGGATTCACCTGGTGCCTGCTCCTGAGGATCCGGCACAGGTGCAGACGCTTCAGAATCAAGGCCCTGCCCCAGTTCAGCCGGCCCTGGAGGCGGGGACTCCTGTGCAGGCTGGGATTCCTCCGGTTCAGCCTCTGAATCGGATTCCCAGGCCATCACACTGTGTTTCCCCAGACTCTCTGGGCAGCTCCCAACAGAATTAAAAGCACAATAAAACATCAAACATTAAAAACTTCCTGAAACACGGTTGCCTTCAGATGTCTTCTAAAAGTCAGATACAGTGGTGCCTCGCAAGACGAAAAACCCGCTAGACGAAAGGGTTTTCCGTTTTTGGAGGCGCTTCGCTAAACGAATTTCTCTATGGGATTGCTTCGCAAGACGAAAAAATCTTGCGAGTTCCCGCGTTTCCCCCCCGCTTTTTTCCGCCCTTTCCCTAAGCGCTAAGCCGCTTCTCAGCTGTTCCGCTGATAAGCCGCTTCTCAGCTGATCGCTAAAAGCCGCTAGACCGCTAATAGCGCTAATCTGCTAAGCTGTCAATGGGCTTGCTTCACAAGACGAAAAAACCGCTAGACGAAGAGAATCGTGGAACGGATTAATTTCGTCTTGCAAGGCACCACTGTACAGTGGTACCTCATGTTATGGATGGGATCCGTTCCGGAGGCCCATCCGTAACATGAAAAGCCCACAACTCAGAGCGCTGCATCTGCACAGGTGCACAGTGCGATTTAGCGCTTCTGCACATGCGCAAGCGGCAAAAAGTAACCCATTCCAGTACTTTTGGGTTGCCGCGGGACGCAAGATGAAAACATACAACCTGAAGTGGATTGTAACATTAGGTATGACTGTAGTTGTTTATTTCTTTGACATCTGGTGGGAGGCATTCCACAGGGCGGGCGCCACTACCGAGAAGGCCCTCTGCCTGGTTCCCTGTAGCTTCACTTCTCGCAGTGAGGGAACTGCCAGAAGGCCCTCGGGGCTGGACCTCAGTGTCTGGGCTGGACAATGGGGGTATACTGGGCTGAGGCCATTTAGAGCTTTAAAGGTCAGCACCAAGACTTTGAATTGTGCTCAGAAACATTCTGGGAGCCAATGGAGGTCTTTCAGGATCAGTGTTATATGGTGTTGGCAGCCACTCCCAGTCACCAGTCTAGTTGCCCCATTCTGGATTAGCTGCAGTTTCCGGGACACCTTCAAAGGCAGCCCCACAAAATTCAGACAAGTGCAAATTTCTAAGGAGGGCTGCATTTCAAGTCTCACATTTTTCAGAAAATGTGACTTGGATAGCATCACCTTTCAATGTGAACTGAATCAAATTTCTTCCTGTCCCTAATCAAGAAAAATGGGAAAATGGGAGATGCACTTGAAATTTAAAACTGTCTCAAATACCTTTATGTATCTTTAGATGTTCATATATTTGACTGAAACCCGGGGAAGCGAATGGGGTAGTGGGGGGAAATTTGGAGGAACATCCCCTGCCCCTTGCTCCCTTTTTGACTAATCCCTGAAGCAACCTCTGTCTCCTCCTTTTTTCTTCTTCTTGTTTCCCCTTTCTGTTGCCATAGTTCCCACACATTTCTCTGCTATAGTGGGTGGAGGCAGAGCAGTTCCATCTGCCATATTTTTCTGTCAAGGGTCACCAACCTTTCTGGGCACATCTGCAACCTGGAGAGGATGTTGGGGGCACCATGCAGAGGCGGCAACCATGCACATGTGCTCTGCCACAGTGCACATGCATGCACACTCAGACACAGCTGCGGCTGTGACCTCTGTGCAGTAGGCTAAGGGCTCTCCCAGATGACCTGTTTACTGAGCATTCGTCCTGATATTCTTGCACGAAGCTTTAGCAGTGGTTAGACTAGGGCTAGGGCAAACCTAGACAGCATCTTAAAAAGCAGAGACATCACCTTGCCAACAGAGGTCTGTACAGTTAAAGCTATGGTTTTCCCAGTAGTGATGTATGGAAGTGACAGCTGGACCATAAAAAAGGCTGATCGCCGAAGAATTGATGCTTTTGAATGATGGTGTTGGAGGAGACTCTGGAGAGTCCCATGGACTGCAAGAAGATCAAACCTCTCCATACTGAAGGAAATCAACCCTGAGTGCTCACTGGAAGGACAGATCCCGAAGCTGAGGTTCCAAGACTTTGGCCACCTCATGAGAAGAGAAGACTCCCTGGAAAAGACCCTGATGTTGGGAAAGATGGAGGGCATAAGGAGAAGGGGACGGCAGAGGACGAGATGGTTGGACGGTGTTCTCAAAGCTACCAGCATGAGTTTGACCAAACTGCGGGAGGCAGTGGAAGACAGGAGTGCCTGGCGTGCTCTGGTCCATGGGGTCGTGAAGAGTCAGACACGACTCAACGACTAAACAACAAAGACTAGGGCTACATTCACACAATACACATAAATAACTGTGGTACCACTTTAAACAGTCATAGCTTCCCCCAAATAATTCTGTGAGCTGCAGCTTGATAAAGATGCTGAGAGTTCTTATGAGGCCCCTATTCCAGTTTCAAGTTCAATTCATCCCAATCTCCACCTCTGTTTGTGAATGCTTTTTCTTCTTTTTAAGTCCTCAGCATTTTCATACAAATTCCTTCTAACATACACATTTTCGTATGCAGTTTTGGCTAATATGCACATTTTTGCACAAAGAAACATTCCTTAAGGAGTTTTTCATGTACTCATACCAGACCCTACAAGTGTCCTTATTTTCCATGGACAGCCCTGGATTTACTGAAGCCGTTCGAGTTTCTGATTTGATCCTGGGATATCCTGCTTTTCCTTAGGATGTCCCGATTTTCTTCAGAGAAATGTTGGAGGGTATACTTTACACTAGCACATGAATTTTGTGTATACATTATGCAGCTGGAGAATTGCTTTGCAAAATTCAGAGAAGCGCAGATTTCAAAGGCTGGCTCATGTGTAGTTTGGAAAAGGCTAAATTCTGTAAGTTTGTCTTTAAAAGCAAACTGAATCGAACTTCTCCCCCATCGCTAGGTATGTGGCATGGGAAAGGTCCCAAGGGCCTTACAAAGAGGCATAGGGGGCCTCATTCTGTTCCCTAAGCCCAAGGTTTCCCATTGCCATTTTATAGCTATAAGAACAGGATGCAAAGCATTAGAGGAGCATTCTTCGTGCTTAATGCTTATCCTTCTCATTGCTATTCCAGGAGGAGGGAATTGAGCCAAGGAGCATTATCTTAAAAATAATAACTACTGCATTTGATGAAGCCATTTGTGGGCTTAGAAACTATTAAGAATGAGGAGGTGCCTTCCTAGAACGATCCTGTGACAATGGAGGACCCGCAGGTTGCGCTCATCTGGAAACGATTCTGACGAAAAGCACGGCTTGCAATGCAATATGGATGCACTAGAGACAGACAATCAGAGAGGCAAGAAAGGGACCTTTGGTGGTATAATATCGGTTGCCACAGGGCCAGGAATGTATCTCCCTCTGTGACAAATTCATCCCAGTTTGCGGCTCATTGTTTCGTGCACCTGTTCTAACAACACGGCTTACGCTGCCCTAACTCCCACTGATGCTATTGACTCACAGGACTTGAGCCAACAGACACGTTGTTAGCCAAACACAATTTAGTGGCCTTGATATTGTAACAATTGGAAGCAATTCAATTGCCTACATTACACAAGGCGCAGGCCCTGACGCGCCTAGTGGTCCCTTCTGACCTTCAAAGTGCATGCGTCGGTGAAACGGTACGGAGAACTTTTAATGGACGGATCGGCGGTGTTGGACCCTTACGTGTGCTAACGATTAGGACTGCATTGGGCTTTTTAATTACTGTCTGATCTACTGAGGGCTCGGGTGCCAAAGCAAAGCAAAAACAACACAGGGTGCGTTGCTAAGGTAAGGGCACACAAGCCAAACTTGGGACTCAGCTACGCAGCTGCAAATTAAATGTTTTAAGTGTGCTGTAGAGTGAATTATGCAAATGTGACACTAGATGGTGATGGTGAGCTATGGCAAATTCAATACATTTTTCTAAACTTTTTTTAAAAAGGATTTTCGCAATTTTTTTTATATGTGTGTAGATTCCACCGTCTGGAGGAGACTCTTGAGATTCCCATGGACTGCAAGAAGATCAAACCTATCCATTCTTAAGGAAATCAGCTCTGAGTGCTCACTGGAAGGACAGATCCTGAAGCTGAGACTCCAATACTTTGGCCACCTCATGAGAAGAGAAGACTCCCTGGAAAAGACCCTGATGTTGGGAAAGATGGAGGGCACAAGGAGAAGGGGACGACAGAGGATGACATGGTTGGACAGTGTTCTCGAAGCTACCAACATGAGTTTGACCAAACTGCGGGAGGCAGTGGAAGACAGGAGTGCCTGGCGTGCTCTGGTCCATGGGGTCACAAAGAGTCGGACACGACTAAACGACTAAACAACAAGATTCCACCGTGAATGTTGCTTGGCAGGGCATCCACGGTTGTGGCATGAACAGCAGTCTGGGCTAAGGAGAAATCACTGTACCAGGCCCAAGTCAGGCCCAACCCCATAATGTGACATCCCAGGACAATCTAGCCCCCAACCCCAACTCAGCACAGAGAAGGTTTGGAGTGCACCTTAATGCTGGACGTTGTTGTTGTTGTTACACGTTGTTCCAATCTCTGCATGGTAAGAGACTCCAGGGATTCTAAGCACTTTTTCCAGGCTTTCAGTTTCCTTCCTATCTATCTATCTATCTATCTATCTATCTATCTATCTATCTATTGGTTTTTACATATATTTTCCAAACAGAACAAATCATCTCATCTCATCTTATACATCATTTTGGCTATTTTAGCCTGAGACTTCCATCAACCACATCTTATGATTTTCAAACCTCCTCTCTTAATCTTACATTTGTTATCATAACTATTACTTTTAATAATCAGTAACTTAAAATCCATTCTCATAAGTCTTTTCTGCAATATTTCATATGGTTCTCCTTACAAAACCTCTTGTAATCCTACAAGTAGTCAATTGATTACAATTGTCTTTCAAATAACTCGCATATTTACTCCACTTTCAAGAATTCCTGGTCTCGCTGGTTTCGAATTCTCCCTGTCATCGTATCCAATTCTGCATAGCTCATTAATTTCGTCTGCTATTCCTCTTTCGTCGGTAGTTCTTCCTGCTTCCATTTCTGCACCAATAATACTCTTGCTTCAGTTGTTGCATATAAAAACTTTTTTTTATCTTGTCTATTAATGTCAGTGCCTACAATACCAAGTAGATATGCTTCTGGTTGTTTTTTTTACAAATGTATATTTCAACATCTTTTTCATCTCGTTATAAATCATTTCCCAGAAGCATTTCACTTTATTACATTCCTGGCTTTCAGTTTCCTTGGAATGAGGGTCAGAGAAGACTGGTGTCTTTTGCATGAATGGCTTTATTTACACATATATTATACAACTTGATGACTGGGGGGGGGGGCCGGACTCACAGCATGAACCCCACAACATTTTGCTTCTCTATTTGGATTCCAAGCAAGCCCCCAAGTCACAGCTTTGGATCCAGCAAGGAGCAGACTGTGTCTCCTGCTTCTATAATCAGACCAGCTCAGTGTCAAACTGCAACTACACATGCAACAGATGGAAACAAAGTGCTAGAGCCCTGGAGTGGTAAATCAGGCTGTGTCCCGTGCAGGCTGGGGCTGGCGGCAGCTGCAGTTCGAAACCTCAGAGTTGTGCCAGGTTGACAAAGACTCCTCTAAGCACATGTTTTGAGGAGAGGCTGTTGACGGTGGCTAGATGGAATCCATTGTAGCTTTTACCCTCAGCTCTCCACACTAAGAGAACGGAGACTCTCAGTGCCTGTTTTGATTTACTGAAGGACGCAAAAAAAAGAGAGACTGGGGTTGAATTGCGTCAAAAGGCAGCTGCAGCTTCTTACAGCCAAACAAAGAATCTGCTCTATTATCTATGGAGAAATAAAACTCCGGCATGAGGAACCAAAGCTCTTTGAGTAAGGCTCAGCTCTTAAATTAGGCCCTGGCTACTCCTGTCCGTGGAAGCTTTGAAAACTCAGCATCTACCAACAATAGGTTGGGAATGAACAAGTGCTTCAGGAGCTCATCTTGAGCAGCAGCTCAGACACTAGCTCTGAACCACATGAGGAAAAGCCAGTCAGATTAGTTGGACCAGCAGCACCAGAAGCCGAGGTGTTGGGTACCAATCCGGGCTGCAGCATCCTAGGTGAGCTTGTTGGCCAGGTAGGGTTAGCATCTTACGTACCATCAAGCACAGAGGGCACCAACTGGCATAAGTTTGCCTTTACTGATTTATATTTGTTGGTGGCCATTTGGAAAGAATTACTATGATTTAAATAGGAATATTTCACCATAATGGGGTAGATTGCGACCAGGTGGCCTTTGTTGGCAAGTATGGCAAGTGACCGCTGTACCCTTGAGCCAAGCCCTGCTGAACTGAGACCTTCAGAGGCACTGACTCTTAAAGCTGTACCCTGCCCTGAAGAACACAAACCCCACAAAACACACCACACTTCACAAGCCCATTAGACTGCTTGTCAGCCAATGAGACTGATAATGAGGAGACAATAAAGAGTCACAATCCTGAGTAGGCTCCAAGTCCTTAGTGAAGGCTGGGCCCATTAGAGTGAATGGGGCAGTGCCCCACCAAGCTCAGTTAGCCTTAAGCCAGCCCCCAACCCACCTGCCTTCTTGCTTACAACCTGCCCACAGGTTGTCACTGCCTGCCGACTCCTTCCTCCTAAGTCCCTGGCAGAACTCAGCAGGGAGAAGGATGGAGCTAAATTGGAATTAGCTGGCTGTGTCCTTGGCTCTGCCTCCACCTATCCTTGACCTCCCTGCTTTCTACCCCACCAATGGCTACCAGTTACCACTGCACCTGAGGAGCTGCAGAAATTTGGAACAAGTAGGCTGGATGCACAGGAATAAAGGATCTCGGTTCAGCCTCCGACGGCAGAACCAGTTGCTTGCTTGGTATTCTCTGAAGTTCTGCAGCTGAGGCCGGCTTTGCTCCATCACACCCTGTCTGCTTCTGCTCAAGGTCAGCATGGGATGGAGTCCAGCTTGAATCTCCTACTGTGGTTCCTGTCCCCCCCCCCCCTTTTGGAAATTAAGGTGGTTGTATAAGGAGGTTCTTTATAATCACAGCTGCTATAAATCCTGATTGGGTTGCCCCAGTCACTCTGGGAGGCTTCCAACATATATAAAAACACAGCAAAACATTAAACATTAAAGAAACTTCTACTGCCTTCAGATGTCTTCTAAAGGCTGTATAGTTACTTGTCTCCTTGGCTTGGGGGTTGCATAACTCTGTACCTTCTAACATTTCTCTGATGAAAATAGGGATGTCTTAAGGAAAAGGGTTTGCAAGAAGATCAAACCTATCCATTCTTAAAGAAATCAGCCCTGAGTTCTCACTGGAAGGACAGATCGTGAGCTGAGGCTCCAATACTTTGGCCACCTCATGAGAAGAGAAGACTCCGTGGAAAAGACTCTGATGTTGGGAAAGATGGAGGGCACAAGGAGAAGGGGATGACAGAGGATGAGATGGTTGGACAGTGTTCTCGAAGCTACCAGCCTGAGTTCTTCAAGCTACCAGCCTGAGTTTGACCAAGCTGTGGGAGGCAGTGGAAGACAGGAGTGCCTGGCGTGCTCTGGTCCATGGGGTCACGAAGAGTCAGGCACGACTAAACGACTAAACAACAACAACAACAAGGAAAAGGGGGACATTCCAGGACAATCCGGGGTTGTCCCTGGAAAATAGGGACACTTGGAGGGTCTGCAAAGGGGAGCATAGGAAACATGTGACCACCTTGAATGCCTTGGAGAAAAAGCAGAATATAAATGCAATGAATAAAGCACTCCTCCAGACCAGTGCTAATCCATTGGGGGTGGCTGAACAAAAGACAGGTCAGACCCTCATAATGATTGCGATAGAAATTGGCTGGGAGCTGCATTGCTCTGCATGGACCCTCTCTCCCAGTGCCAGAGACGGGAGCGGAGGAAGAAAATTGTCAGAGGTGTAAGAGGCCTGACCTTTTGCTGCTTGTTTGTCCCTGAACCTGCCACATCTGTTTGAGGAAAGAACCCTTTTTTCGCTTTTCCCCTTTTTCATAGCTTTCGGGTATCATTTGTTGGGGAGCTGGCTGCTGTTTCCATTCCTGAGAAACCCTTTTTGAACAAGAGAGATTGAGCTGAGGACGAAACCAGGCCCTCTTACCATCAGGCCACAGAACCTGGGGAATAATATATCTGTCGCTGGGTGAATTCCTCAGTAACAGGGGCCCTAGGCTGGTTTTCACTCTGCTCTCATGGAAGAAGCTTGCTTTGGTAGGGGACGGAGAAAGCAGCTTCAAACAAGCATGGCGCACCCTGTGGTTTACGGCATGAGGGTAGCGCATGTCAGGGTAAATGAGTGAGGTCAACTGCAGCTATACTAGAGAAGTACTTCACTGTCCTTGGTTGAGCAGTGCATGAATAGCAGAATGAAATGAAGCCGCAGACGGGCGAGGAACAGTGTTTCCTCCGCCTGCAACATCTTCCACATGAATATTTCCAGGCCTTCTGACATTAAAGCTACAGTGGTACCTCGGATTACATACGCTTCAGGTTACATACACTTCAGGTTACAGACTCCGCTAACCCAGAAATAGTGCTTCAGGTTAAGAACTTTGCTTCAGGATGAGAACAGAAATCATGCTGTGGTGGTGCAGCAGCAGCAGCAGGAGGTCCCATTAGCTAAAGTGGTGCTTCAGGTTAAGAACAGTTTCAGGTTAAGAACGGACCTCCAGAACAAATTTAGTACATAACCAGAGGTACCACTGTATTTCATAAAGGCTTTGCTTATGATCTCCCCACATCATCTCCCTTCCGCAAAATCTCAGATCTCTCCATCATTTCCTTTGGCACTGAGGGCTGGTGTTCTTTGTTTCAAGGTGTTCCGGCAGTCGTTTATCGAGAGTTCTTGTCTCTTATTTCAAAATTCAGGGGGGAACAGATGTCTGTGGATCTACTGTAACTGAAGATACTATCTGGAGTAACAAAGAGGGGGAAATTTGATTCAGCTGACATTTGAAGGTGAATCTACCAAATTAGCAAATGGGGAAGGGGATTAACTGAAACACAGGTGCCCTTCCAAATGTGCAGTTAATCAGAATTTTCAGATACAGATCTCTAACGAATGCTTTCAAAAAATTATACATTAAGGGAAATTGTAAACAACCATGAATATATTTGTGAAATATAACACACTATACCATTAGAAATGCAAATGGTGAAGCAATATAAAAACGCCTTGAATAAATAATTGGGGAAATTGCTTGCAAACATGTGTACAATAGTCAAAACTGCCTACAGAAATATGTTTAGTACCAGACATTTGCACTAAAATACTGATTCTCATATGTATTTTTGCAAAATAATAAATCGCTACAGAAATATGGATAACTGAATTTAATGCTGGGAAAAGTAGAAACTGAGAGAAGCGAATTAACAGATCCATTCAGTGATATTTTTCTAGAAAAAGAGGTGCCAGAGCTCACCATCAGTGCCTTTCTTGTTTTCTTATAATGGCAATGGCGCCCATCTGAGAGTTGCTGGAACTGAGTTCTAGTGAGTTACATATGAAAATACACCCTGTGTCAATTCTTAATCAGCTGCCCCCCTGGCTACGCCCATGGCAACGTGAGTTCCTTTTTGCTACCCATGAATATCTGAAAATAAGCACATAATACAGATCGGCAATGAGATTCTAACTCAAATACTGTAAGCTCACCCTGCAGCCACTCAAGGATGCAGAGAGCTGTGAAACTGCCGTAAGAAGGTATTGTTCGTTTCCAAGTATCAACTCTATTCTACTCAAAACGTCCAACATTTTTTCCCCCACAAATGCACAAATCAACAATATGAGGCAGCGATGGGGAACCTCAGTCCTGGGGCGGACTCTCCCCTCAGTCTGGCCCTTGGGACTCTCCCCAGAACACACCTTTTCTACATCTACACCAATGGCTTCACACATTTTTCCAGGCTGGAATGTGTCCTTGAATACTGATACTTTTGCTTGTCTTGAAGGTGGATAGTGCCTCACTCTGTGTGTGTTTGCAAATTTACCTATTGTACAAAAGCAGAATTAGCTTTTATTTCTGCACCCACCTTTCAATGCAGCCCCAATATGGTACAATGTGATCAAATTAAAAGCCACCCTCTAAGCCTGCTGCAATAAATGTTTTCACCGCCCAATGAAAAGGAAGATCTCAGGCGTTCTACATCCTTGGTGCCACAACAGAAAATTATATATTCCTCCTGCCCGCTCGCTGAACTGAAAACAGCTTTCTTCTTTCCAAGGTCAGCACTCTGCACTGACACACACAACTGAGGATAGGAATCCTAACAACAAGATATGGTTGTGTGTATGTGCAGATGTAGGAAATCTCATTTCATGTCAACAACGCTAGGCATGAGGTCAAGAGTAAATAGGCCTCCCACCAATAATTGAAAAGGCTCGGGAGGAATGGGATGGGATGGAGAAAAGTTTGCTGGTTATTTACTGTGACAGCAAGGCAGATCTTGAACTGGTTGTTCCTAGGGTTGCTAACACCATACTGGGTCCCATGGTTGTCTTATTTCATAACATTCAAAAAATGGAACTCTTTGATTTCAGCTACTTTCAGTCAATGCAGGGGAACTCATGGAGTTGTAAGTTGGATCCAAACACTCAGGAAACAGCAGGGATATTGATTTGTCTAACCTCCCACTAAAACACATTTCCCAAGCACTGAAAGAAGAATTCAAGTTGCAACACTTATTCCCAAACTTATGAAAATCTCGATCTGTTGACAGAACAGACAGCAAAGTGGCTTTTGCTGTTCTGTTTTCACAAGGCATGAAATCCCAATAGTCTACATGAATCACAAGCATTATAAATTTTGGAGACTGCTTGGCAGGGGGTTGGACTCGATGGCCCTTGTGGTCTCTTCCAGCTCTATGATTCTATGATTCTATTCTATGATTCTAAGTCCAGATCACATCTCTTTTAAAATGGCCCAAATATTGCAGCGAAGCATTTCTTGGAGAGCTTTAGACCAGCAGTGATTAACCTTTTCTAGCCAGTTGTCCAGATCCTTAACACACACACCCAAGTGTTGTAGGTCATTTTGAATTTTTGACCAATGAAGACATTGTGGCTTCAGCTCCAAGTCAGCCTCCAAACCACACCCCTGCATGCGTGCCTCTTCTGCTTTGTTTAACATGCAGTCTGTTGAAGAGTTCTGGTGGACTCAGAGGTGTGCCCTGGGAAGTGATGTTATTGGCTGTCCACTAAACAGTGGTGCTCCATTTGTGCCCAACCCTGTCCCACTGCAACAGTGCAGCAGAACATAATGCCATTGTAGGGCCTTGTTGGAAGAGTCTAGAGCACAGCCTGGATTTGACTGGGAAGGGCTGTGTCTCTGCTTGGCTCTGCTCTCTATGGGAGAGACCATAGTCTGAAATCTTGAAGAGCTGCTGCCAGTCAGAGTGGACAATACTGAGCTAGATGGACCAATGACTCAACGGTACAAGGCAGCTTCCTATGTTCCTATCACACACATTACCACTGTTTTGGGTCCTTCACAGCAGAACTGCCTGAGTGGTAAGGATATGCAGGTGTAACATTCAGCTGCTTTATTTCTGAAATTGCACTGGTGTATTTTCCCTAGTAGAGGCATATCTCTGGATACACCAGTGTAGCAGCTTCTTCCAGATCCTAAAGTTCCCCAGCTGCCGTATCTGGAGCATAGGATTGTACCCTAAACACCATATCCCGATCCTTTGGTTCAGCATGCCTATTTGGATAACAGTCTTTTTTCCTGCAATTTGTCTAACTAGACAAATCATGAAAGCAATATTTTCCTAAGTGGATGGTGCTTGATTCTGGGGAATATATGCCTATTCAAAAGCACAGAATCAGAGATACTTCTTTTCTCACCCTCTGCAAGTGTTTATTGACCACTTAAATAGAAAAATATCCAAAATGATATCATGCACGTGTAGTAGCTCTTATATTCCATCACCTGCATGTGCACGGGTGGAGCAGTTTGTAAGAACTGTTTGTAAAAGCCTTTGTAGCCTATGCAATGCTAGGGGAACATTTTCTTTTCTGCTGAGGGCCACATTCCCTTGGGGATACTTGGGGGGGGGGGCGGAGGGCACATGCAGTAGGTAGGGCCAGAACCAAAAGTGGGCAGAATTTACAAGATTGCATAGAACACTCTGTGTGTGTGTGTGTGTGTGTGTGTGTGTGTGTATTGGTGTGTGTGCACGCGCACACCACACCATTCTCCCTGAGTGATTTTGATTTGTGTCCTTGAAATAGGAATCATTATAGCCTTTATTTCCCTAACATGCTGGATTAAGAAGAAAATCAGACAGATAAAAGACTAGCAGATGAACTTGAAGCTCTGTTAATCAAGAACATGTGGCCATCTTTGATTGAGGAGTGCTGGGTCATGTTGTTTGCAAAAGCCATCAAGAAAGTCCTTAGCAGCTTTTGAGAGGGTAACTGATCCATTGTGATGCTTCATATGCATGATATTAGGGAGGACTTCAAAAGAAAGACTTCAGAAATATGCTTTTGATAGGAAGCCTTTAAAAATGATATTAGAAAGATGCCAGCTATGGGAAAGGCTTCCAGCGAAAGTACCGTAATTGTGGGGTAAGTTAAGGATATAGATGATGAAATAGTTGGGATGGGTCAGGTCAACTGAAGCATGGCCATTTATGATTAGATGACAGCAGGAAACAGGAAAGATATTAGGGCTGCTAGTGGAAAGATATGTAGAAGGGTGATAGAAAAACAAATTAAATAGTAAAAAAACAAGTTTAGTCATACATTTAGTCAAAACAAGATAGTATGAAGACTTGACACATTGGGGAAAACACAAGTTGGGCACAAGTCTCTTGTATGCCATATGGTAGCAAAAGGGTGGGAGATTCCCAGAGCAAGAAAGGGAGGAGCAAACCCCTAAAATGGCAAGTATTGGGGCTTTGAGGAGCATTCAGTACTGTTTGTTTAATATGTTGGATTATTTTTAGCATAGGTTGTGTACATTGAAGTAATGTATTCCATATGAGAACTGTATTAATCAAAGTGTGAATAAAGCATTGAAAAGGCATTATATGTCCTTGTCTCTTGTTACCACTACTGGTGGTAACTGACAACTGGATAAGCATACCATTTTAGTTCGGTCAGGCATTTCAACCACAAAAAATTCTTAAAATATATAAAAAACAGTAATTGGTAATCAGTAACCTGTTTGGCTAACACTCACTGTGCCATCATATTTTCTCTCTGCTCCTCTCTGTGTCACCATCTGGCAGACCACAGGCTCTCTATCATGGATATAATGTATTGCTTACATTGCCAGTTACTATACGCCTTTGGAATGGGTGCTGTTTGTTAAGGTCTAAAATTTGGCCATGGCCAAGGCTATTTCATTCTTTTAAGAACTGGAAGATGTTCAGCCGATAGAACTGAAGCTATGTTTCCCATCACAAAGCCGCAGCGACGACAAAAGGGGCAACTGCCCAACAACTCAAATGGTTAGTAAAAACAGATCTATCCAGAAGCAAGGGTCAACATGGTTTTCAAACTGTGTTCCACTTCCAGGAACCCTGGAGTTCCCAGAAAACTAAACAAGGACTTCTCAAGATAACACTGGTCAAGACAGGGAAGTGAAAAGGCAGCTTACCATCCTCAGCTTACAATTTCCCTGTGATACACAGTGTTGGGTATGTCCCAGGGTACAAACAGGTGGAACAATAATGGGGCCCAAGACGTCAGTTCAATGCCCCATGTGAAGGCAGTGTGCACACCTTAGAAGAGGGATGGGTAACCTGTTTCAGTTTGAGGGCTACATTTCCTGCAGTGCAGCCTTCTGGGTGGGGGGCACATACCAGTGGCAGGTGTGGCCAGAGGCAAAAGTAGCCAAAGCAATGTGTGGACGTTTTACAGTAAGCCAGTTTCTACACTCCCCTTTCTCCTTCCATCTAGACAAGTAAGAGGCATTAGCTGAGTTCAAGGACATAGTCCAGCCAGCAGAAAAAACACCTGAGGAGAATGCAAAGCAGGACTGGTGAAAGGTGTGGCTAGGGAGAGGACCAGATATTCAAGCCCCGAGGGCTGCATTTGGCCCTGGGCCTGAAGTTGCCCACTCTTGCCTTAGAACAAGCCCCCCAAATTTTTGCAGTGCAAAGAGCTTGCAGTATTTGTTTAGGAGTTTCCTCAGTGGAAAATAGAATAGTCTGTGTATTCTCTCAAGCTTCAACGCCAGGGGCCTCTCAGAAGATATGTAAGTATGTATTTTTTCATCCTGAGGGAGAAAATCAGTTTTTGTACTGTTCCCACAGGGACGACATTTGGACATCAGAAATTATTTCTGACATGCATGCTGAAGCTTTTCCGGGGAAACAAGTTGTCACAGTTCCTGGAGGCTCCCACCGGGTTAGTAGTAGTCCCACTGTGTGTCTGGGGTGCCCCAGTGCCTTTTTTGGGGTGCGGTAGAGTCATTGTTGCCCTCATGACCTGTTTGTGGAGATGTGTGTGCTTTGTGGTTGGTTGTGGGGAGAGACGTTGCCATGGTACCTAAGGTTGCCATGGCACCCTACTAGGCTGTGGCAAGGCACCCAACTGGTGAGAGCAGTTGGCATGGCAACCTGGGGGGGATTGGCATCAGGCTTCCTCCTCCCCATGCTGCACCGGGAGGTGGGGCAGAAATGGCCCCCCAAAGGCTCCTTTATGGGGCGGGTACCGTAGGCAGCCCCAGCTTTGATGGTGGCCACGTCAGTGGAGAAGATGGTGGTGCTCATGCCCCCTGCCAGGGTATGGCAGAGCAGACGTTACTAAGTCGACATGGGGAAGAGAGAGGGATGCTCCACGTTTGCCGCGAGGAGCCCTCCCTCCTAGGAAGTTGGTTGCCATGGCGCCGCCTTAGGCGAGGATGCGGTTGCCATGGCAGCCAAGCGGGAGAAGGCGGAGACAGCGGGGTACCGAGGCGCCACCCTCGCGACCTCCGTCCGCCAGGGGCCGCTGCGGAAATACAGAGAACAGCAGCCGCCAAAAACTAAACCAGGGCGGTCGACACTCTGTCCTCTGACGCTTGTCGCTCGGTGGTTCCCGGGTAAGTCTTTGATTTACCGCGGCTACGCTCCTTCCGCTCGCGGTGCGGTAGGCTATGGGGACTCGTTGGTAGTGCATGACGTCACTCACCCCCACTCCTCCTCTTTCTTCGGCGGAAACATGGCGGCGGCCTCCGCGGAGTGAGTTGTGGAGGCGGGCTGCTGTTCTTCCCCCGTCAGGGGAGGCCTGGGTGGCAAGCGGCGAGGCGGGACCTCTCCCTGCTCGACCCTTCCGTCGCACCCGCGGAAGCCCGAGTTTGGGGGCGGGAAGGGTTGGCTTGGAGGAGAGAGTTCGCGCTGCTCCCCTCGCCGTGGCCTCGGGTCCGCACCTGCCCAAAATAGCAAGGAAGTTGAAACGTTCAGTGACTACCCGGGGAAGCAGCATCTAGAAATCCCTTTGAAAGACCATCTTTGAGCAATTTAGCCAGTATCGTGTCGAGGGTGCCCCCCTTTTAAAACAATTCATAAATCTGATGGTTGAAAGTTCCCAGAAGTCACACAGCTACCCGTGGAGGAAGAGGAGGAGGAGGATGCCCACTGTCTCTGTGCAGGCTTGGCTGTCCTCAGCCATTGGTTCACCAAGGTTGCAGACAGATCTTTCCAAACCTATCTTCAGATGTGAGTGTTTGAGTCTGGGACTCTGAATTCAAAGTATGTGCACTGCCACGGTGCTATGGCTATTTTCATAAATGCTACACACACACACACATTTAGTTCTACCAAGGCACACTTTTCTGTCAGATCTTTGGGGAACACCAGATAAGAGTATTTGGACTTGGACCCAGGTGACCAGGATTTAAATCCCCATTGAACTCTGAATCTGGCTGGGTGACCTTGGGCCACTCACTGGACTCAGCCTAATCCTTTCCCTAGTGGTCAATGCAAAGATAAAGTTGTAAAAGAGGGAGCCCTGAACTCTGGAAAGCACTGGAAACCCATGCTTCTGCAGTTTTGCTGTCAATTCTAACCTCAGCATCTCAGCATGGTACCATGAAGATATTTTTTGTTAAAGCTTGTTTCTAGTATAATATGTTAGAATGATTGTAATTTGGTTCTGTGCTGCTGTTGTTTCTAGAGTACGTTTTGTTGTATAATAGGCATTCATTTTCATGATGCATACATGTCACGCCAGAGAATCTTCATGTTTCATTTCAGCTCATATTTCCTGAGACACTATTAATAGATATAGCTCCCTAGCTGTTCTGTTGGGCCAGATCATCTGTTACTTTACTGCAAGAGTGCATAGAAATATTGAAGTGGGAAGGAGTTTTCTTACTCGCCAATTCCTTCTTGCAAAATTTTAAATGTTTTCAACAAATGTATTGTTACAATTATGTCTTTCCCACAAAGAATAAGGCAATGCTCAGTTCTCATATGTGTTCTGTTAAAGCCCAGGTATCCTCTTCAGGCTTTGTATATTGAATACATGTAAACAGCTGCTGGTCAGTGGGTAGGCAGACATTCCTTTGGCACTCAATACAAAGAACTGGACAGAACACTGATGGGGAACTTTGAGATGTGGCTACAAATCCCATTATCCCAGACCATTGGCTGTGCTTGCTGGAACTGATGAGATTTGGAGTCCAGCCACATCTCAAGAGCCATAGGTTTTCCATCTATGGGACAGAGTGTTGTGCCACTTTTAAGCTAACAGAGGTATTGTTGCATAGGCTTTCATGGGCCAGAGTCCTACCTCACCCCATTTGACATACTAGATTTACCTATAGTATTTGTTGTTGTTATATGAACCATGATATATTTATTCTTAAAGAGATGTGTGTGAATCTAACACTGACTTCTATTTCCTTTGATCTCTCTACAATTTGATTCTCACAGCAACCACACCCTTCTTTTCTTGGACAGCATGATATGCCTTTTGACTCTGTCAGATTCTAGCCACCCTGGGACTTTTTCCACTTGAAGATATTATGGATCCTGAGGCCCCAACTATCAGGCCTCGTCGGATCCAGAACCAGAACGTCATCTACCGTCTAGAACGTCGAAGGATCACCTCTGGCAAGACTGGCACCCACTGGCACCAGGTGCGCATCTTCCACCAAAATGTCTTCCCCAATTTTACCGTGGTCAATGTTGAAAAACCACCCTGCTTCTTACGGAAGTTCTCCCCTGATGGCAGGTACTTCATTGCCTTCTCCTCAGATCAGACTTCACTGGAGATCTATGAATATCAAGGGTGTCAGGCAGCAGAGGACCTCCTCCAGGGCTACGATGGGGAGATCTTGGCTAACGGCAATGACCAGCGGTCCATCAACATCCGTGGGCGACTCTTTGAACGTTTCTTTGTCCTCCTTCACATTACCAACGTGGCCTCTAATGGCGAGCACTTGAACCGTGAATGTAGCTTGTTCACAGATGATTGTCGCTATGTCATTGTTGGCTCTGCTGCCTATTTGCCTGAGGAGCCCCACCCTCCCTTTTTTGAGGTTTACCGCAACAGTGAATCAGTGACACCTAACCCCAGGTCACCTTTGGAAGATTACTCTTTGCACATCATAGACCTTCACACAGGCAGGCTTTGTGATACCAGGACGTTCAAATGTGATAAAGTCATATTGTCCCACAACCAAGGGCTCTACTTATATAAAAATATCCTGGCCATTCTGTCTGTACAGCAGCAAACCATCCATGTATTTCAGGTAACACCTGAGGGCACCTTTATTGATGTACGAACCATAGGCCGCTTTTGCTATGAAGACGACCTCCTCACACTCTCTGCTGTCTATCCAGAGGTTCAGCGGGATTCTCAGACAGGCATGGCAAACCCATACAAAGAACCGTTCATAAATTCTCTGAAGCACAGGCTGCTGGTCTACTTGTGGCGAAGGGCAGAACAGGATGGGAGTGCTATAGCTAAAAGGAGGTTCTTCCAGTATTTTGACCAGCTGAGGCAGCTTCGCATGTGGAAGATGCAGCTCTTGGATGAGAACCATCTCTTCATCAAATACACAAGTGAAGACGTGGTCACGTTACGGGTGACAGACCCTTCACAGGTATGGAGCTCACCTTTGTGGGAGCTATTCTGGCAGGATATTGAAACTCTGCTATTGTTCTTAGAAATCCTGTCGACCAGGCTTTCTGTCAGCATGCTGTTTTGAGTTTTTGTGTGTGAGTAACAAGGAGAGAGACGTGGGTGGCGCTGTGGGTTAAACCACAGAGCCTAGGAATTGCCGATTAGAAGGTCGGCGGTTCGATTCCCCACGACAGGGTGCGCTCCCGTTGCTTGGTCCCTGCTCCTGCCAACCTAGCAGTTCGAAAGCACGTCAAAGTGCAAGTAGATAAATAGGTACCGCTCTGGCGGGAAGGTAAACGGCATTTCCATGCTCTGCTCTGGTTCACCAGAAGAGGCTTAATTATGCTGGCCACATGACCCGGAAGCCAATAAAGCGAGATGAGCGCCGCAACCCCAGAGTCGGCCATGAATGGACCTAATGGTCAGGGGTCCCTTTACCTTTCCCTAACAAGGAGAGAGCTCCTGGATCAGGTTGAGGGTCATTCTATTCCACCATCCTCTTTCCAATAGTAGCTGGCAAGATGCTTCTGGGAAGCATCCAGGGACAAAGGCAATAGCCCTCCCATGTTGCTTATCCTTCCAGCTGCTGTATTTTATATAGTCAAGTTTCTAGTCAGGTTCCTAATCCTTAGAACCAGTCCAGAATATTTGAAATAAAAATGACATTTCTCCTTCCTTCAGTTACAAGAATTTATATTAAAGTTGTCATTTAACCTGCACTCAATATAATTCATATTCCTGGAGCCCTGTTCCTATTGCATCTCTTCACTTTGCTTCAATGGCAGTGTTGTGTGTGTGTGTGTATTTATATTTACCATTGTGTCCCTGAACGCTATTGAACAAAGGTTCTAGAAACATATAAACTTGAATCCTATATGGACCAAGTGATACTGTTTGGCTGCTGGAACTAAAGGAAATAGTGTCCTCAAATGTAAATTTCACTAGTCTCTGAAAAGGGGAAAAACCTGCAATCGTATATATTATTTAGTGAAAACATTTGTACCTTGCTTTTTAGACAAAAAGGCTACCTATAAAAATGTGGCTTCTCATTGCAACCACTCAGCTGGGGAGCCTATGTTGTAGCATTCTGATGGTGACTCTTTCACGATTGTCTCTTATGAAATCTGCAGCAGCTTCCTTTCCAAAATGGAGCAAGAGCCCTGTACTATTAAACACAGTTGGAAACAGCTGAAGAAAGGAGGCATGCATGTTCATGCTGCTGGGTTGGGCTGTTTTTAGTTTCCTTTCCTTTCCTGTTTGTGATGTTGATTCGTGTAGAAAGGTTAAAATTTTGATTCCCCCCCCCTTGCTCCTTTATTATTATTACTTTAAATCACCCCAGCCAATTGTGAGTCATGCCTCTCCTTCCATTAGGCAAGATTGATGGCCTGTTACTTTGATTCATCTGGAGCTCTTTTTTCCCTTCCCAGGCAAGCCAAGAATGGGTTGAAACAGTGCTTCACAGAAACATACAAAGCTACTTAGGCCAAGTCTGACCATTGGCCCATCTAACTCAACACTGAGTTAGATCTACACTGACTGGCAGAGGCTGGTTTCTAGCAGGAGTCTCTACCAGTTCTACCTGGTGAGGCTGGGGAATGAACCTTGGACCTTCTTTATGCAAAACACATACTCTGCCACTGAATTACAGTCCTTTCTGGCTACTCCAGTCTTTGCTGCCTGTTGGAATAGTTGCACGAGGGTCCTTTTTCCATTTCCAAGCACAAATCAAAGTTCTGGAGCTTGTGTTTCAAGCCCTACATGACCTGAGACCCAGGTGTCTGGGGATGGGGTCTGTTCCCCCACATCAACCTGCTCAGCACTGATACTGTCTTCAGAACCCTTTCTTCATACCCTCACCTATGCACAATGAGCGATGAGGGATACAACATGAAACAGAACTGCAGTAGGTTGCAAAGTGGAAAGATGTCAGTGGAGCTAAGAAACTTTTATTAGCTGCAAGTCAAATGGCAGCATAAACGTTCTAATATAGGGCATGATCTGAGGGTACATGGGGCTGCCACCTTGCAGAAGCTATGCAGGTCTGGGTTTGTGCAGTGGTGGGTGCATAACCACCTGGGAGCCACATGTATGCTGCTTTGGGTCCCACGATGGATGGAAGGTGGGGTATAAATGTAAGAAAATAAACGCAGAACAGAATTGCACCATGTGGTTGTTTGCCACTGAGACTTAAGACTTTAAAAATAAATAAATCTTGGGGTCCCCACCATCCCTGGCCATTGGTTAAGCTGGCTGAGCATGATTTGATTTGGAAGCTAGCAACATCTGGGGACCTAAGGTTGAGGAACACTGTCTTCTTGTCAACCTAACATCTGGTAGGCTGGGCCATGGCTGGGCTTTCTCAGGGCCTTGTGGCACCCCACTTGTGCAATTCATTTTCCAGGGAGGTTGGCTTAGCACCAGCACTGTTCTCTCTTTAATCTCTGGTTTAAACTCCTGCTAAAATTGTTTTAAAGTGCTACCTTTAACAGTTGCTTCATTGATTACCATGGTTCTATCATTTTACGATCTGTTATAAGGGCTTAGGAGCTTAGGTTCATTAGTCATTAGTTTGGTTGTCACTCACTCAGTTGTGCAATGGGTCCCAGCAGATAGACCATTTTCTTTTACTTTTTTACTGAAGTGTTTTTAAGAGACAGGGAGAGGAGAAGGGCAGCGAGTGAGAGAGGAGGAAGAAAAGTGGACACAGGGAAACATGGACATTGAAAGTAGGCCTGTGGTTAGACTTTAAAATGGGTCAGGGGATTGAAAAGGTTGATCTTTGTGCTGGTTGATCAATTTGGGTTGTTATCTTGCAGTCAATCACCTTGCTCTTCAGTCGTTAAATTTGACCGTTGAGTCCATTGATTAACCTTTTCAGATAAATGACTGGTGTAAGAGTTTCCATGAATGACAACCATACAGTCTGATTTTGTCCACCTTTACCTGGAAGTAAGTGCTATGTGGCTTGCTCCCTGGTAAAGTGTGCATAGGCCTGCAAGATGAATGCAAGTTAGTAGTGTGGCAATGAGTCACAAAAGGCCCTCAGTTCTTGGTATACAACTTTTTCTCTTAGAGAGAGGGCTGGTATGGTGCACTGGTCATGGTTAGGCTGAGACATGGGTTCAAATGCCTCTTTAGCCACAATGCTTCGCGTGGAGTTGTCACTTTCTTTTTTCAACCTACAACTCTACTGAGATCAATTAATATCTCTGCTGCTGTGTATAGTACTGGTTGCCAGGACTGGCTTTGTGTAAGGATTCATAGGAATATTGCAAGAATGAGACAAAGTCTAGTATGCAAGCTGTGGGGTGTGGTGGAAAGGACTTAAAAGGGTCTGGATATATGTAATGTGGATACCAGATTAAAATTGCTAATGGAAGCGCATGCTGATTAAAGTTAACATATATGTTGGAAAGGCTATTGGAGAATGTGAGCTCTGTTATACACAGGACAAGAAGCAACTTATGGGTAGGCTCAATGTTGGGATGTAGGGGCCTTTAGAATCAATGGAATAAGCTGTCTGAAAAAGTTGTGGTTTTCCAGGAAAGAAGGGAGAGGTATTTATTGGGGCTTCTTCTGCACTCTCCAGAATCCTGCCTTTTTGAGGTCAATAAGCTGCATCTGGGTTGGACCTAGCACTTCCCTGCAAGATTAGAGTTTTCCCAAGGGGAAATCAATAGGGTTCTTGGGCACTTCCAGATTCATTTTGTTGAGTAATCAATGTGAAGTGTTGGTCTTAGTTGTTGTGTGGGATCCATTAGTGGTCTTTCACATTTATTATGATAAAGAGTGCTAAATGAAATTTGGTCGAACAAAAGTTGCAAGCACCTATTGTAAGGGTGGGGAACCTTTGAGCCTTCAGGTGTTGTTGAAGTACAACTCCCATCCTCCATATCAGGCATGGCCAAAGACTTATCAGTGTTTCAGTTCAGCAATATCTAGAGGGTCAAAAGTTCCCCATACCTGATCTGTTGTATTATATCTGAGATGTCACTGGTTCCACTAAAGGTTGAATATGCTGGTCTAGGAAAGCTAGATGGTGCTTTCAGGATTTCACTCTCCACCTCCCTGCAACCCCCCCCCCCCCTCTTTGACAGGGATTGGAGTAGCAGAGAAACAGCAAGAGAGAATGTGGAGGGTAGGGCTTAGATTGCCAGTAGCAGGCAATTGACCCTGGCATGGTGGCTATAACAGCAAGCTGCATTCCTTCCCCCTCCATGACTTTTCATGGACTTGAAACTTTTCCTTTATAAAAAGAAAAGGGGATGCAAGGATTCTGGAGATGCCAAACTCAGTGCAGACTTGAGTAATCGGTCTGTAGACATGCAGAAATAAACATAGACCTGATCTTTTGTCCATAGCATGTTACCTAGGGAAAGATTTCTTCACAAGTACCTAGGTGACTGATTGCAAAACCAAAATGCAGCTTTTGGACATTCTTGGATAAGAACGCAAGTAATTCAAAAGAAATAGTTAATGGCGCTCAGTCTTTCATTTCCCCAGCAGCGGGGGACCCTGAAGGGTACACCATTTACAGGCAACAGTGGAGCACAATGCGCTTTAAAAGGTTCCTCTCGGCATGTTGGAAATATTAAGACAGGAAAAGAAAATAAGTGTCCCCCCCAGCCCCTCCCCAAATAAAGCCTACCAACTCTCACCTTTCTGCATATACAGGGGAAAATAATTCATTGCCAGCCACCACCTGGCTTAAAAATCACTTCGCAGCAGGAGCTAAAATTAAATCTGCCACTCTGAAAAAACATTTCATGTTTGGCAGAGAAAGGAAACAGCAACATTGATGTGTCCAGTTTGAAATAAACAAAACAAGAGTTGGAGGAATTTCACATTGCTTTGTTAATAATTTGACGGTAGTTAATAGCATAGTTAATCTGTCGCCCATTGTGATGGCTGGAAGTTACAATGAACTTGGCAGGTGAAATGCAGAATCCTCCCATCCAGCCACAAAACAGCATCGTATCTTGGTTGGTTTAATGGCTTGGTGGTGCAAGTTGCTCACTTAACATGGCCTTTGTGTCTTCCACCTGGGCTCAGCTGGCTGACGTCAATTCTGCTTCCTCCTGCTCAGCCTTCGTTTTTTGTTGTGTACAACATGGTGACCACCGAGGTGATTGCTGTATTTGAGAACACATCGGACGAGCTGCTGGAACTCTTTGAGAACTTCTGTGACCTTTTCCGGAATGCCACACTGCACAGCGAGGCGGTCCAGTTCCCCTGCTCGGCCTCAAGCAACAATTTCGCCAGGCAGATCCAACGCCGGTGAGCCCTTTGGACCGTGCATGGTTGCCCAGTCAGTTTGCAAATCCAGTGAAGCTGGAGAGGCTAAGAACTGGCTTCATATCGAGCTCTCTGGCTCAACTAAATTTATTGCTATAGTGCCATTGGTGTACATGGGTATAATAGGAATGATGATGATGACAGCAAGCATTTATGTACTACTGGGATAACCAGCATGGTGCCCCCCAGATGTTGCTGGACTCCAGCTCCCATTACCCCAACTAATGTGGCCAGTGGTCAGGGATAATGGGAGTTGTAGTATGTCAACACATTAGATACCCTCAATGTAGTGCTTTAACATGTTCCAAGTGCTTTACATACATTATCAGTCATCCTTAAACAGCCTTATAGGGTAAGCCAGTAGTTTGTCCTCATATTGAGGAAAGTGAGGCTGGGGGTGCTGGGTTACCCAGCTTGTAAGTTCATGGCAGAGGCAAGGGTTTGTTCATTGTTGCTTTTTACTAGACTGAGGTCCCTCAACCAGAACCATAGTGTGTACAACGGGAGTGGAGCCATGGGCAAATGGTGGCCTAGGGTGGAGCTGATTACCTCCTGTACCCCAAGAGGCAAATATTGGGATAACATGCATATGCAACTGAAAATTACTTACTAATTACTTATTAACTGTAGCACAAAAACACCTGACTGGATAACTGTAACATACACTACTTGGGGCTGTTCTTGAAGACTGTCTGGAAACTGCAGCTCATCCAGAATGTTGCTGGCTGAGTGACACAACCCATTGGGACCACATGGCACTAGTTCCAAAGAGCCTGAACAGGTTGCCTGTGTGTTTCTGAGCTCAGTTCACAGTGTTAACATTGACACAGGACCCCCTGAATGACTTGGGCCACAATACTGTTTTCTGTACCAACCTGTCCAGGCTTAAAGGTCAGCGTGGCAGGCCCTCTTGTGGTTGCACTGCCAGGTGAAGTGGAAGGTGTGGTGATGTGGGAAATGGTCTTCTCTGTGGTGCATCCCTGCCTCTGGAATGCCCTCCCCACGAAGATGCATCTGGTGCCAACTCTACTTGGCTTTAGTGCCAGTTTAAGATTAATATTTTTATTCACGCTTTTGGATGAGTTGTGGCCTGTTGCCGATTATATGTTTCACCTGCTGCCTTTTACATTGTATATGAATTACTTTTAAAAGGTTCGTTTTATGCTTAGAATTGCTTTATGATAATTGCTTAACATGACTGGTGTTGACCTGTTTTGTTATTTTATAGCAACTCTGTAGATTTGAGGGGGGAGGGTGGATTAGAATAAAATCAGACAGCAGAACTACACAAATATGAGATCAAAGGGAACCAATTAAGACTCCTGTTTTACAAGTGAGGAACACTGAGGCTGAGACAGAAGCAATTAGCAAACGGCCAGCCATGCCATACACAAACACACACACTATTGTTCAACTATTGGGAAACTCCTGCTGTCCTGCAGATCGCCCAGAGGACTAGCAGATCTACTTTCTGCCAGCCTCTGCTCTAACCACTGCATTATTATGGCCCTTTGTCTGGCTTGAGGAAGAATGGAGTATACCAAAGGGATCCTGGAAGAGAGATGTTCTAGCTGGGTGGGTGGCATGAGAGCCAGCAAAGTCCATGCATACGGCACAACAAGGCAAATAATGATTATTTGTGAATTGTACACTTGAGTCCAGTGACGAGAGCATAAACACTCTCTTCTATCTCCAAGGCAAGAAAACTACTTTAGACTGTGTACTGGAAAGCATTTTCTAGGCAGCTCAACAAGAACAAGGTCTTCTTTGCCTCCACCTGCCTGTCCCTCACCTTTACATAATCTAAACAACATCTTAGGATGGATTTCCCCATCATCCTTCAACCTTGGAGGAGCCATCTGTAGCTCTTAGAGAAAACCTGTATTAATTTGATGAGTTCCTAATCCATCTCTTTCCTCCCACATTTCTAGTTTCTGCCATATTATGTAGCTTAGGGGCTCTTGAACCTGGGAAGGAGCCAATCTGTATCCGTTAAATTCAAGGCTATCTCCAGAAAGCAAACTATGAGTGCTGTTTAAGGGGAATAAGGTAGCCCGTTCGTTATAAAGGCTTTTAATTATTGCAAGGCTGAAATCTTTGACTGTTAGATTAATCAACTAAAGCTTCAGTTGATTAATTGGTGGGTGTCAGTGTTGATCAGTAAAGCTGTGGGTTGATGACAGGTCTTTGATCTCATTCTCATCAGAGTGGAGCATACTAGCAAGGTTCAGCTCTTCTTCTGGAGGCAGGATCAAACTTTTAGGGGGGTGCAATAATGATAGCCAGTCAGAAGGGGAGTGAACCTTCCTCAAGTATCCAAACTTGACTCTGCCTTCAGCAAGTCTGCAGAGTAATCCTCTGACTCTTGTATGCTACCATCATAGGTGCAGGACCTCATTTTTGCTAGCTCTTAGGATTTCTTTAAAAATTGCTTTGGTTTGCATGTGTTACTTTAATGGAATCTGCTAAAGAATATATTAAAGGTTGCTTCTCCTTTCAACAATGTGCAGTGGCTGTGCTGCTTTTTTATGTGCTTTTATCTTGTTGTGAAGAAGCAATCTAAAAAAGGCACCTAAATTGAATGCATATGCATTTAAGTGATTGGCTCATGCGGTAGCATCAGGAACCTCCTTCTACATTGATTTTATCTGTTGGGGTCCCTCCAAGGAGACATCTGCTTTGACATGGAACCTCAGGTCTGTAGCAGAGGATTTTGGACAGTGCTCTAGGACTCCCACTCATTTTGTTTGGCGTCCTGCCTGAACATGTTGAGTCTTACTGTTGCCCTGTGTAAAGTGAGTCTGCACCTTAGAACTTGGCCAGAGTAGTACAGCTGTGGCTAGCTGTTGCAGGGGAACGATCCGTAAGGATAGGCTCACTGTCTTTCAGGGAAGCTTCTCCTCCATCGCTCATCTTCTCACTGAGGACCCCATAATGTGCTTCCAGTGAACGAGCACACTTTGAACGCAGTTGCACCAAACAATTGCTGCTTAAAATGCAGATGGTTTGTCAGCAAAAAAATACTGTGTAACTCTGGAGTGGGGAATCCTTGGCTCGCCAGATGTTGTTGGATTACATCTTCCATCATCCCTGACCATTGGCTTTGCAGACTGGGGCTGCTGGGACTTGGGAGTCTAACAGCATCTAGAGAGTCACAGGGTCCCCAACTCCTGCTATACAGTCTTACCTTTGTTCTCGAACGGCTTACCTTTGTTCTCGAACAAATTGGCTCCCGAATGCCACAAACCTGGAAGTAAGTGTTCCAGTTTGCAAGCATTTTTTGGAAGCCGAACGTCTGGCGCATCTTCCACTTGAGTGCAAGACACTTCTGCAGCCAATTGGAAGCCGCGTCTTGGTTTTTGAACTGTTTTGGGAGTTGAAGGGACTCCCAGAATGGATTCAGTTCGACAACCAAGGTACCACTGTAACTGGCATATGAAACTGCTAGCTTTTCACACACACACGCCAAAAAAGAAATCCTTGAAATTGCAGTAGAAGTGCTGGGAATTGTGGCTCAGCAAGGGGTCTTCTATAAACTCTAAGCCAGTGGTCAGCAACCTAAGAGCCATAGGCCAGAAGTGGCCCACGGAGGTCGTTTGACCGGCCCCGAGCCGCCTCCAAACCGAGTTGCCTGCTCATGTGCTGCGCTAAAGCAGCACGGCGCAGGAACTCACTTCTGTGGTACCCAAAATTGCATCTGCACAGACGCAGATGCCAAAAATTGCATCTGTGCACATGCAGACACTGAAAATCATGCGCATGCGATCTGGTCCACAGAGGGATCTCCGTGGGACTGATCCGGCCCAGGCAAGATAAACCTTGCTGGCCCCTGCTCTAAGCACTCTGAAGAAACTGCAGTCCCCAGGATTCTTTGGGGGAAGCCAGGGCTGTCAAAGGGGCATCATATTTCTTTAAATGTATGGTTTGGATGCGACAGTGCTCTGTACAGCAACTGGCAGCAGCTTTCTATTGCCTTGGGCAGAGGTTCTTCTCATTGCTGCTTCCTCAGATATTTTTAGCTTGATGTAGCAGGGATGTGCTCCATTGAAACATGGATCCCTCCCTTCCTTTTGTATCTTTCTATCTCTGCTTCTTCCAAGGCTAAGACTTAGCGTTGTGGGTGGTGGTGATTTTTGTTTCGTGCCTTTCATCTCTATACCGCCAACCTGCCTGTTGCCTTCAGATTCAAGGACACCATTGTGAATGCAAAGTACGGTGGGCACACGGAAG
Source organism: Podarcis gaigeae (assembly GCF_964106915.1). Lineage (NCBI taxonomy): Eukaryota > Metazoa > Chordata > Lepidosauria > Squamata > Lacertidae > Podarcis > Podarcis gaigeae. The sequence continues at coordinate 18,999,501 of NC_139690.1, forward strand.
CCGTGCGGCGGCTGCTGGGGCAGCTTCCCATCAGCGCTCAGTCCTACAGTGGCAGCCCCTACCTCGACCTCTCCCTCTTCAGTTACGACGACAAGTGGGTGTCTGTCATGGAGCGCCCCAAGACGTGTGGGGACCACCCTATCAGGTATGTGGCGTGCCCCCATGACGGTCCATGTTTAGGTCTAGTACACAAGACCTTTGTGTATCTAGCGCGTTGTGAAGGGGAAGGCTGGCTGCTGGCTTACATGAGCCTTAGTCTGATCTAGCTTTCACTTTTCTTACATTCGGATGTTGCTTGTTGTGATGCTGCTAGGTGTCTTCTAAGAACCATTGTTACTCACCCATGCCAGCAGTGATTCCCTCCTCTTACCCAGACTCTCTTGGGTGGGTAGGATAATGTTTTTTTGGGCTTTGGGAATGTGGCCCTGGGAAAATTGCCCAGGGCCACATTCCCAAAGTGAGCAGGGTCAAACCCACACACAAACACTCCCTTAACACACACAGAATTATGCGCCAACATACCCACAAAGCTATTTCCCATGGAAACAGAGGCATCCTTAGAAAAGCCACTCGTTTCACCTCCCATTTTTCTTCATAGATTTTATTTTTTATAACGCTTGAAAAGAAAGAGAGTTTTCCAGCACCCTCTGTGCAAAAGGAAAATCAGCAACCACCACTCAGTCATCTCAACAGAAGCATGTAAATAAAGTCAGCGCGCATCTGAACTGCAAGCTCTGCCTTGCAGCTCCATAAATTTTCAGATTTAAAAAATGCAATTGCATCCCCAAAACTTCATGCATGCAGTTGCAAAATGCATAGGCTGCTTTTTGCATATTTGTTGGGAACACAAGTCTACCGAGACATTTCCCACTCAAATGCCTTGCAGAGGACATCAAGGCCCTTTCTGCTCCCCTGGACAACTGGGCCCCCCAGAGGGCAATATGAGATTTTGGCCAGATGTGACCTGCATACAGGAGTTCCCATGTCCCCAACCACACTCTGTGATCTGGAGAGGTGGATAGTGGTTTGAAAGCCATCCAATGAATTCTTTGGGAATTTTTATCAAATTGATTTCCTTCCTGCCCACGATATGGTAGTGCCTCCTTTGCTCTCTCTGCAGTTTTGGGGGAGTGTTTGAACCATCTAACCCTGTTCAGTGTGCCTCCCAGTCATAAGAGCACTTAATGTATATGAGTCATCCCATCTTACTTTTCAGCTTGTTTTTCTGCTGCTGTCCTTGATGCTATAGGAAGGCTCCACCGGGCTGTAGGTGGCAACATATTTTTTCTCCCGACAAAATGCAGATATTCTCACTAATGAGCTTCTGTAAACAAAGCAGTTAGCCATTTTCACATAGTTTGTCAGCTGGTGTTGTATAGGGCTAGAGGCAATATGTAACATTTTGGAGCTCTTGAGTGGTTCTTGTGTCTTCGGGAGTTGCTGACCACACAGAAGAACCTTCAGTTGGAGGGGCAGATAGGAGACAGAAAAATGCACCCTCAGTCTTTGAGAGACTTGCCTAACCAAGCTAGTTTGGTGCCTGAGACAGAATTTACAGATGGGGTACTCTCAGTAGTAATGATCAATTGCTACATAATTGGTTGGTATTGCTGCCCTTTCACGGTACCCCAAAATCAGCTGACTTGGCTGATGCCTCTAAATTAGGATTTGCTTGTGGATTTCCCTTAAATTAACAGCTGTGAACACATGACAGATCCAGCTAGCCCAGAATAGTCTACACAGACTGAGAATGGCTCTCCAGACGTCTCTTGCAGAGGTCTTTCCTACCTTTGTAACCTTGAGATGCTGGCGATCGAACTTGAGAAGCCTGTCTGCTACTCCTGAGCTGTGGAGTTGCTTTATTCTCGCCTAGCCCAGTACTGCCTGTTCTTACTGGCTTCAGCTCTCCCTAGATCCTGGAGGTGCTGCTAAAGAAACATTTCGACTCTAGAGATTCTAGAGATTAATCCTGGGACCTTCTGGTCCTCAGGGAGTTATACCGACAGGAAGAGTGACTGGCCCAAACTGAAGGGGATGTATAATACTTCTCAAGGCATTCCTCTTTGGAGGGACGATCCCAAATGAAACATGTTTGCAAAGAGGATGAATTCCACCCTTTCAGCTTTAACTTGAGCATTAAAGACGTGCATTCTAATGGAGCTTCAAACGGGTGATGAAAATTCCAGACACAGGACATAGGAAGAGCCCAGCTGCATCACACCAAAGATCATCTCACCAGGCATCCTGTTTCCCCCCGGAGGCCAACCAAATGCGTCCTGGGAGCCAGAAAAGTAGGGCCCACAGGCAACAGCAGACTTCAGGGGAGCTACTGTCGTGCTCATGAGTGAGTGAGAAACTGACATAAAAAGAGCCCTGCTGAATTGGGCCAAAGCCCAGTCCCATTCAGCACCCAGTTCTCACAGTGGCCAACCAGAAGCCCATGGACCTGAGCATCATAGCCCTTTCCCCACCTATGATTCGCCGCAGCTCAGGGACATTCTTCCTCCCACAGCCGAGGGAGAACAAAGCCATCGTGGCTAGTGGACATTGATAGTCTTGTCCTCCATGGATTTGTCCAATCTTCTTTTAAGGCCATCCAAGTTGATGGCCATCATTTGTTCTTGTGGCAACAAATTCCTTAGTTTTAACTATGCTGTATGTGAAACACCCCCCACCACCACTTTCTTTCACCTGACCTGCATATGCCAGCATTCACTTTTGTTGGATATCACCAAGATGTAGTTAGGAGAGAGGGAGAAACTTATCCCTGGCCACTTTAAGCTTGCCTGAATCTACTCTTTTTTCTTTTGCACGCTCTTGATGCTGGTGGGCTGTGATGACAACATCACCAGTATGCCAGCGTCAACCTTTTGCCTTCAGCTGTGCCATCTCGGCCCCTTCACGGGGGCCAGTTAATCAAATTAACAGGCTGGCAGCTTTGTACCCTCTCCCATCACACACTCGGCTCCTGCCTGCCTGCCCCCCCCCTTTTTCCTCCACAAAAAGAATTGCTGCTGTTCTTGCTCTTCTGCATTGTGGGATTGCTCCATGGGTTTCTCCCCCTGCCCTCCCACGACCACACAGTGTTTCTCTTATACCAGGCTGCAGCTGGCAGAACAACCAATTTTTGCTTCTTCTAACACCTGTGCCAGGTGGTGGGATGACTGGAGAGATTCTGGCGCCTCCCAGACTGCCCCACTTGAAGTGTTTTTCAGGAGTTCCCTAGCTCAAGGATGAAGCTTTGGGGGGGGGGGCACAGAGGGAATAGGGGCCCAAGCAATGGTGTGGCTTCCCCGTCTTCAGCCACTGTCACCGTTAGAAAGCTTGGGAGACGTAAAGGAAAGTTTAATAGGCAACCTACTTGGGAGAATTTCTTTTAAGAAGCAAAACAACTTTCCATTTTCTTAACAATTGGCTTGGGGGTGGGGTGGGGGAGATGCTCAATATTACTGTTCTTATTGACACGCATCTTGCATTTCAGCATCTAATTTAACCACCGCATGTGAGTCTGTGGAAATGGCCTCTGATTGCAGAGCACTCTTCAAAAATAGATTTAAAAATACGGAGCCCATCTTGGAGATTACAGGGCGTTCTTCTTGAGTATGGTAAATTGCCCTGAATTGGAATGAGAGGAGCAGGCAGCAGACCCATGCTTTACATGGGAGGGGGGTGGAAACAACACTAGCTCCACTTCCTTTTCTCTTCTCCCTCCCCCCCTTCTCTCCCCGCCACCCCCAGTTCAGAAGGCTGCTCCTGTGGAGGAGGAAACCCTTTAGAAAGGCAGCTATCAAGATTGTTGCTCTTCCACCCAGTCTGTTTCCTTTAATTGTCAGGCTAGCTGGGGCTTTCAAGAGGAGACACAGAGAGAACGAACAATGGCAATGCAGAGAGAATGTGAGGAATTCAGCTGGCTGCCTTATCCAAACCTGGAGGGGTGTCTACCTATTGAAAGAGCATCCTTGGTCCCATTCAGTAGCTGAAGTGGTTGGCCCAGGAGCCAACATCCTGCTGGGGGAAGCACATGGTGCCCGCTTCTATAGGAGGGAGACATGTTGAGCTGAAAGCAGGGGAGAAGCAACTCGTTGCAGTTGCAGCTGCAACTCCCCCAGGACATGGTTGGCCTCTGCCTTTTGCTTATATTGTACAGCTGCAATTTTCAAACTTTCTACCTTTGGGGAGCACTTTCTGCACTGATTTCATCTGCCAAGGAATAAACTGCAGCGTCTGCCACAGAAACCCAGCTCTTCCTTTCTTTGGTTTCTTTTTCTATGAATTGCTTCCTGTAAAGTGCCTCAAAGCAATTTCACAGTAAAAAACAGCAACAATTAAAACAATTCCACCTGTAAAGGGCAACGTGGGACAAATCCAGTGCAGATATAGACTGGGATAAAGACATCCACTTCAAAGATTTGTTGAGAAAGGAAGATCTCCACTACGGGCCAAAAAGGCAACTGAGATGGGTGCCTGCCTGCTATGTAGAAAGAGGCAGTTCCAGAGGTTAGTTGCTGCCATAAAGACCTAATTCCTACAAGGTATGGAATGGACTGCCTTATGAGACTTTCCCATTGTAGTTATCACCACATCTTCTGGCATAATAATAAGTGGGACCTTCCGCAGCATGTTTCAGTGTAGAATGCCATGCCTTTTCCAAATTACTCTGCTGAATTCCTCCACCCACTCGCTCTGGTTTTCTGCCCCATCCTGCCTCTCACCCTCACAACCCCAAATCAGACAGCATTCTGTGTCTACTGAGTTTACTGAGTTTGCTCAGTTCTTATTGAGTCTTCAAGGTTCTGCTTGTACGTTTCCCGTGGGCATCAGGTTGGCAAGATGGGCCTCTTAATGCTCCTCTCATTTCAAACATGTTTGAATGCCTGGCAACCAAACAGCAAAGACTGTTAGGCTCTGCAGACCAAGGAACAAAAGGATACAGAACTGCTAGCTGTCGGGAGGGGAGCATCAATCTGCGCTCGCCCTGCTGCAGCCCGTCTTTATGGTCTCATTCATCATAGGTTTCCACCATTTCATGGGCCATTCACTAGCTAACCCATAATGCCATTTAGGCCCCTTACAGTTCATTTTCTGAAAAGCTAGCCTTGACTTCTTCCGAACTGCATTTATGAGAACTTTCTCGCAATTCTGTCGTAATGCCCGCTTTTTCTTTTTATCACTAGTCAAAACAACATGGCATCTTTCTTTGCCTGCTCAGTCACAGTAGATTTCCTCTTACTCAGATTCATGTAGTTAAGACTGGCCTATGAGCATCATTGTCTGTCTGTCTGTCTCCCTTGCAGGTTCTATGCCCGAGATTCCGGGCTTCTAAAGTTTGAAATCCAAGCGGGACTCCTGGGTCGGCCCATCAATCACACCGTCCGACGCCTGGTTGCATTCACCTTCCACCCTTTCGAGCCCTTTGCTATTTCGGTGCAGCGGACTAATGCAGAATACGTTGTAAACTTCCATATGAGACACAGCTGCACGTAGCACACTTTCCCCTTATGGTCGCCATGGGCACTGAGTGTACGCATTTTGTCAGAAGCACACCAAAGCTAAACATTCATGCTCTAGGAAACCAAACGGCTTTAGAGGAGTGATGTGCATCTCATCTAACAGTGTGCGGCTTTGATGCGTTGCCTGAGTACAGATGAAGTCATCGTTTTCCTCATGTTTCTCAGACTTTCAGCCCTTCTGCCATTCTCAATAAGCAAACAGATTATCTTGTAAATTACTTCTGCTCCAATAATGCCTCACATTGTTTTGTTTTTTAAAAAGATTGGCATTGCTACGTGAGCAAAATACAACAGAGGAACCATTTCCTTTTAACACCAAAGATTTTAGTCTTTCCTTCTCTCCCTCTTCCCGCACTGCAGTCTTGTAACAGTGGGATCAGAGTTCATCGCTTCAGAGTAGAGGTGTAAAATTTATGGAAATGTTAAAGCTCTGGAAAAATGTAATGTGTGTGTTGTTTTTCAGGGAGAGGGTGGCGTAATTTTTGAGGACATTTGAAATATATGCAATATTTATTTTCTTATGAAACCCGAATGTATTTTTACTGCTTTAACAACATAAAATGCATAATTCGTAACTTGGCACACAAAGCTATATCATGTGGCGTATTTATGAAATTGATAGGACAGCCCTATGCATATTTACTCAGAAGTATATGTCCCACTCTTTAGTGACGCTAACTCCCAGGTAAACAAAGCGTAGGATTGCAGACTCAAAAGTATAAAAATGCCTTAGTTTTGTGCAAGCAAAGTTGCAGATATACCCAATTCTAGAGAGAGATGCAAACTGCTGTACTTTATGCACATGTATCTTACTTTTTTGCCACCTGAGAAGTAGGGGGGAGGGGGAATAAAAGTTGAAAATAAGAACCACAAATTTTGTAGTAAAGTAAACAAAATAAAGTGTATGGTCCTCTCATGAAGATAGCAGCACCCTCTAGTTGCAGAAATGCTTCTGGATTTGAGTGTTGTCATTTATCACTACAGTATATTTTAGGTTTGGACTACAACTCCCATCAACCCTGACCATTGCCAATGCCAGCTAGGGGTGCTGAGAGTCTGAAGGCCCACAAATTTCCCATCCCTGCTGTAGATTGGCTTACACATAAATATATAAAACCTTGCCTTAAAAAGCATTTCATTTTTTTAAAAAAAAATAAACACATTTCAATGGAGCTGCTTTTCATGGTTCCTCAAAATGTCCTGTTCTTCTGTGTGAAAAAATAGGTTCTCAAGGGAGAAAACATCCCTGTCCCTCTTCTTCCCATCCCACTCCAATATTTCCATTTCCCCCCTTGTTTTTCCTCAGTCTTCACATCTCCAGGGTCTTTCTACTCTAGTCAAGAATTTATTTGTTTTTTAGAAAGAAAAAGAGAGAGAAGTTTGCTTTTTATCTTCTTGCTACCCACATTCTGTTCTCCCTTTGCCATAATGCTGCCTAAATCTGCCCACCCAAAGGGAGTAAACAAGGAGTATTCTCTTTGCAAGCCAGTTTGTGGTATTTCCCCCCACAATTAAATAGTATATAATATTTTTGGAAATAAAACATTAAAGGGGAGGGACATGCCTTGCGGCGCTCAGGTGGGATTTAATTTTGTAAATAACTGGAAAAGCAAAAGGTAGGCCTTCATGTTGTTTCAGCTGCATAGTGGCTGTCCATGTCTATCACAGGCACAAAGGGATTGCCTTGTTAACTTGCGCTGGTCACTGGAGACCACAGTACAGACATGGCCCAGCCTGATCCATTGGTCAAGACAAAGAGCCATCTTCCCTCCAGCCACATTGAATGATCGGCACATTTTTGGACACCCACCCAAAATTCACAGCTCCGTAATTTAGGTCTCGGTCCAGCTGTCTGAGGATCAGCCTTGGTTGCACCTTGCCAGTTCTCATCAGGAAGCAAAGCCTCTAATGGAGTATCTTTGGGGGGCATTCCCAATGGAGGGGAAAGCACTGTGCATCTCACTCTCTCATTGCACTTTCCCACTGCTGTGAGTAGGTGCAACAACTGTGCACATTTGGACCTTGGGAGGTCTGGGTGAATTCCCATGAGATCTAAATGAGCATCACAGAGCAATATCTTAACTCTGACCTAGGAACCTGCCTTGTATCAAGTCAGACCATTGGTCCACCTAGCCGAGTATTGTCTACAGTGACAGGCAGTGGTTCTGCTTGTGTCAGGCAAGGTTCTCTCCCAGGCTGACCTAGAAATGCTTTCAGTTGAACCTGGGACCTTCTGCATGCAAAGCTGATGCTCTGCCACTGAGATACGACTCTTATTTGCAATAGGCAACTTTCTGCTGTCTTGGTCCTGGAAGGTCCTTTTGAGCAGGGTCAATCTCGCACTGTTCACCCCGAAAGCTGTTTAGCTTTATAAGATTCTCTTTGCTTCTGTGGAACAAAGTGTCTTGCAATCGACATCCTTGGGCCTTAGTTTCCGGAGACAAAGAATGGATGTGTCTAGCATCCCTGTTTTCAGAAGCCCACAAGCAGGACCTGAGCACAACAGCATTCGGCAGTATTCAGAGGCATACTGCCTCCAGCGGTGGAGGTAGAACATAACCTTTTTGGCTAGCAACCATTGATAGATTTATCTTACTGAAAAGTGCTGCACATAAGACCTGGCATAGCTCAGTTGGTAGAGCATGAGACTCTTGATCTCAAGGTCGTGGGTTCGAGCCCCACATTGAGCAAAAGGTTCCTGCATTGCAGGGGGCTGGACTAGATGACCCTTGTGGTGCCTTCCAACTCTGTGATCCTGTGTTCACAGCTATGAAGTATTGGGAGTGTGTGCTAAAGGGAGGTGGGCATCACAGTGCAGCAGGGCAGAGCCTATCACTGTATTATCTGCAACAATGTATGTTCTTCCTCCCCTTTGATGTCTTTAGGAAACCCAAACGGATAATATTTACACCTGATATTTTTGTTTCCACCAGGGATAGGGTGTGAATTTGTTACCTGTGCAAAGTTAAAAGCAAAATAAACTGGAATTCTATTTTTTAATATGGCTTTGCCTTCTCTTTGCTTTTACATACATTTTGCAGAGGTTCCAGAACAGACATAGGCAAACTCAGCCATCCAGACGTTTTGGGACTACAACTCCCATGATCCCTAGCTAACAGGACCAGTGGTCAGGGATGATGGGAACTGTAGTCTCAAAACATCTGGAGGGCCGAGTTTGCCTATGCTTATTCCAGAACCTTTTGCAGAGGTTCCAGGAACGTGTTTTTCTATAGCATTCAGACACATGAACTCTAAGGGTAAAGCTAGACATAACAGGGACACACAAGTTTCTTTAGTCCCATCTCTGTCCTGCTTGCATCTAAGCGGGGTCAGCATCCATTTTCATAAGAAAAGCTTAGATTAGGCTGGAGAGAATGACTGACCAAAGATCACTCATCAGTCTTCATAGCATCCACTCATCATGCCTTAAAACCATTTGAACTCTGATTTTGTTGGTCCTAGTCTGAAATTCTTAACCAATACCATGCTGACTCCCAAGTGCTCCAAAAAGCACATTTCTGACATGGGACAGGATTATGTGTGTTCACAAATGTATGTCACTTGATTTCTCTACACTTGTCTGCTGTCATCTTAAAGGCTAGCTGCAGAATGACTGTACAGTGGTACCTTGGTTCCTGAACGGCTTGGCTCCCAAACAAATTGGCTCCTGAACGCCGCAAACCCGGAAGTAAGTGTTCCGGTTTGCGAACTTTTTGGGAAGCCGAAAGTCCATTTCGGCTGTCGGCATTGTTTCCGGGGCCTTCGTTTGCAAACTTTGTGGGAGTTGAATGGACTTCCAGAACGGATTAAGTTTGTGAACCAAGGTACCACCGTATAAACTGAAAAGCATCATGAAATGACATGCAAGCGCCTCTCCTGTGGGAGCTCCTTCTCCCATGCCCATTCACACACACCAGGATGCTGCAGTTGGCCAAGGGATGAGCCTTCACGTGTGAACTAGCTCTTGATGACTACCAGCTGAAGGCAGCCAGTTAGCCCACTGGGAGGCGGCAATGCCAGCAGGGAGGAGCATCATTGTCAGAGTGGACCCACCAGACAGCACTTTGCAAGGGATCCAGGGCTGGTCTGACACAAGGTCATGATGGTGCCCCCCCCCCCCCGCCTCCACAATTGCATGCACAGAATCTGATCAAACTAGCAGTTGACTCTTTCTCCAGCGCTGGAGATAAGGCAACAGCTTCCGCCATAGCCACGGGCAACTCTTAGAAGATTCACGGGGATGGTAGGGCAGCTGCCTCCCATTATATACCGTATTTTTTGCTCTATAAGACTCACTTTTTCCCTCCTAAAAAGTAAGGGGAAATGTGTGTGTGTCTTATGGAGCGAAAGCAGGCTGCGCAGCTATCCCAGAAGCCAGAACAGCAAGAGGGACTGCTGCTTTCACTGAGCAGCGATCCCTCTTGCTGTTCTGGCTTCTGAGATTCAGAATATTTTTTCCTTGTTTTCCTTCTCCAAAAACTAGGTGCGTCTTGTGGTCTGGTGCATCTTATAGAGCGAAAAATACGCTAATAGTAGGGCCACAAAAGCTACAGGAGTATTGTTAGCCCAGAAATGGAAGCAAGGAGAAATTCCGACAGAAGAAGAATGGCAGACAAAATTAATGGACTACACAGAATTAGACAAAATGACAGGAAGGATTCGAAACCTGCGGGACCAGAGATTTACAGAAGATTGGAAGAAATATATGAATTATTTGAAGAGCAACTGTAATCAACAAATTACGCTAGTAGACTACAAGAAGTTTTGTAAGGAGAAATATATGAAATATTGCAAAGTAGGGAAAGAAGAATAGAGATATTAGTTATGAGATTTAAAGGTAATCGTGAAAGTAAGAAATATATATTAAGTGAATAGATTGGAAATTTTTCAGATGTGATTGATGGAAGTCAAAAAAATTGTATAAGATGTAAAAGTATGTTTAATTACTGTTGAAAATGATATGTTAAAAACGTGTGTGTGTGTGTGTGTCTGTGTGTGTGTGTGTGTGTGTGTAATAGTAGGGCCAGACCTGGATAGTTGCTACTTGGGTGTCCTTGTCAATCATAGTCTTCCATTTATTTGTTTTTTTAAAAGATCCATTGTGTCGCCTTATCAGGTCACAAAGCACTTGATCCATACACGGGAATGGAAGAGTCGCTGCCCTTTTGCATGCATAGAGTGGACAACAACCACTCTTTTCAACTCGGAGCTGCACTGGGAACATTCCATGTAGGGGGCTGCCTCTCCTGGTTGCCATGGTGACTGTGATCAGCAAGAGCTCCATCCTGGCGTGGCAGTGGGAGGGAGAAGGGCAAACTCTCCCTATCCCCTCAAGTGCTCTCCAAGGGCAACAGGTACACATAATCCTGGCGTTGCTGCGTTTTCAAATCCCCGGCGAGCACCTAAGAGCTACTAAACGGCCAACTCTAAGCTTTGCACCTGTTGTACCGGGAAGGATCAGCACATGGCTTCTTCTCTGATTAACACTTTAAATTAAATCTCGGGGAGGGAATTGCTGGATGTGTTCCAAGACACCTTCGTTTCCTGCTTTGGCTCAGTTCCAGTCAGGGAAAACCCTTCCTTTCCTGCCAGACATTGCCTTCCTTCTCTCGAAAATCTGCCGGAAGGATGACCACCAGCCCACCATTTTCAGACGTTCAGTTCTACGGAGAGCTGAAGCTTCAAAGCTTGCTCAGCCTTGCAGGCCCATTGCTTGGAGGCCGTAGCATCAAGTGGAAGAAGAAGAAGAAGAGAAGAGTCTGGATTTGATATCCCGCTTTATCACTACCCGAAGGAGTCTCAAAGCGGCTCACATTCTCCTTTCCCTTCCTCCCCCACAACAAACACTCTGTGAGGTGAGTAGGGCTGAGTGAAGTCTCTCAGCCCTACTCACCTCACAGAGTGTTTGTTGTGGGGGAGGAAGGGAAAGGAGAATGTTAGCTGCTTTGAGAAGTGTGACTAGCCCAAGGTCACCCAGCAGCTGCATGTGGAGGAGCGGGGAAGCGAACCCGGTTCATCAGATTACAAGTCCACCGCTCTTAACCACTACACCACACTGTGTAAACAAATCGTGGCAGATCAGGGACCTACAGGAAGGGCCTTCAGATTCTCTTTGGAGCATCCATACTATGCTCCTTTTCCCACATACGCAACCAGGGAACATGGGAAACTGCCTTACATTGAGTTCAGATTCTTGGTCCATATAGCTTAGTATTGTCTGTATTGCCTAGCACTACTCTGCAGGATTTTAAGCAGGAGTCTTTCATCAGCCCTACCAGGAGATGCCAAGGATTGAACCGGGAACCTTCTGCATGCAAAGCAGATGCTCCACCACTGAGCTATGGCCCTTCCTTGGGTTTGGCTCCTGGCAAGAATGACCCTACCATTATGGAGAAGGAACCAGCTGCCTCAGGCAGCAGATACTGAGGGACGGGGAGAGGGCAGGGCCAGGCAGCTTACCTTGCACCCCATAAACTAGCCTGCCTGCAAATCACCCAGCTCTGCCCAATCAGTTGCAGATGTTTCTTTTGAAATAAACAAATAAAAATTCTAACCATAAAGGTGCCTAGAACAGAAATCATACAATTATTTGCCTGTAATCTGGCAGGCTTTATCCAGCTTTGCCTGTCGCTGATGGGAGTTGTCCAAAACATCTGAAATCACCTGTATCAGAAGTTTTAATGTTTGATTTTTAAAAATGTTTTTAAATGTTTTTATATGTGTTGGAAGCCACCCAGAGTGACTGGGACAACCCAGCCAGATGGGCAGGGTATTATTATTATTATTATTATTATTATTATTATTATTATTATTAGGGTTAGTGAAAGCTAGTCTATTTCAATTCCAGCTTCTTGCTATAGTAGAGGATGGGGAAAAACAACAACAAACACCTATTGAATGAAGATGGCTTTACCTTCTGCCAAGGCATGACAGATTGTCATTTAAAATACACTTCCACCAGCATCTCAAAAAGGTACCTACAACCACGGATTTGCTAATATGCAAACTTCACGAATCCCTTAGCTCATTGCCATGGAAGGCTGTGTACACATTGCAAGCTTAAAATGTTCTCCTCCCCTCTCAGCTCAGATTGAAGCTGCTTTATAGAAAACACATCCAGATGCATTATTTCATAAGAAATGACAGAATACATGTGCTGCAGCATGGGTGCTGGCAAGAGTGAGCGCCAGTCAGCATATAACACCTCTGCTAAGAGATCTGCCCTGGTTGCTCCTGGGTTAAGTTCAAGGGGCTACTGTTGGTATATATAGGGTTGCCATATGTCTGGGAAATGCTGGACATGTCCTGGTTTTTTTGGGGGGGGGGGCTACATGCCCACCTGGTGGGATTTTTAAAATCGTAAGCAAATGTCCAGGTTTTGGGTTTCTTCTAAAAACAGTTTGTGTGCACGGCTGATTGGGTTCAAGCTTGAACTCTGGCTCTGGTCCGGGCTTGGTGGTAGCAGCTGCCCCAGGGGTGAGCGGGGGTTATCACCCTATGTTTTATTTATATATATATATATATATATATATATATATATATATATATATATATATAAACACTGCTCTTATATCCCTTATGGGGTATGCAACCGCCCGTATAGAGTCCTTATGTAGGTTCTCTATCGGTAGGAGAAAATAACAGAGGCCAAACAGAGAATATTGAGAAGCAAAGTAGCTATTATGCTTGATCTTTATTAAACTGTTGAAACAGGGTGCTCACTCACCACATGCAGGAGGAAGGAGGAACCCAGAACAATGGTGTGCAAGCCCCTATATACTTTTGAAATTGCCCACACTGTAGCTCAAGACCCACCCCCCCCCAAAAAAAAAATCATACATACATCACAGAAGGATCAAGCTGCAGGGGCAGACTCGTTCTGTGTGTGGTTTACCCTTGAATCTGCCCTGCAATAAGGCAGATGGCAGCACGTTGAATCTAGTGAGGGTAAATGACTGTAATTCTAAATTTGGTGTTTTTCTACTGATAATTCCATCCATTGTTTTATTCTCGTTGTAAACCGCTTTTGAGGTTGCTGCTTTTTGCAATCGAGTGCTATTTTAATTTTATGAAATAAATAAATGTGGGTTGTGGCTAACTGGGTATGTAAACTAGCTTCCAAAACCAGCAGTAGACGCAGAGTAAATGGGAAGGGTGTATGATAACTGGAAACGGTGATAGGAAGCTTGAAGTGTGAGGATCAGAGATCAGTCGCCGAGACAAAAGGACACGGAAGAAGAATGCACCTGGATTTTGCCAGTGTAATTCTTGCTCTGGTGACCAGTGATGAATGTCTTTCTGTGTCTCTGGTCATCAGCACTAAACTGGGCTCTCCAAATTATCTCTTTTGCTATATATGCCTTGGAGGGGGTGAACACAGGAGGCAGCTGCATTTGCTGCACAGCGGAAAAAGCTTCAGCCTTGCTCGGCAGCTCACCTTACAAATTAATCTTCCTTCCCATCTGTCCGGTACAGACCTGCTTGGGCAGATCTGAGTGCTGACAAGGCAATGGATTGATGCACATCTGCCATAAACAGCACCAAAAGCAAATGAAAACCTTTGGTTGTTCCGTAAAGAGCGGCAAGAGGGCCGTTTCTGACAATTGCCCTGCGAAAGTTGGTTGCCTTAGGGCATGAGGAAAATATTGCGATCATCTTTCTTCGCTTTCACTCAAGGATCCACCATGGGACCTTGTGGGAAGGCAGAAGAACCAAGCCAGTAAATCTTGCCCAAGCAAATTTCTTCGCTCTCATTTCAAGGGTTTGCAAATAAGGTGACTTACCTTTGAGTTACAGTGGTACCTCAGGTTACAGCCGCTTCAGGTTACAGCCGCTTCAGGTTACAGACTCCGCTAACCCAGAAATAGTACCTCGGGTTAAGAACTTTCTTCAGGATGAGAACAGAAATCGTGCAGCGGCAGTGGGAAGCCCCATTAGCTAAAGTGGTACCTCAGGTTAAGAACAGTTTCAGGTTAAGAACGGACCTCCAGAATGAATTAGGTTCTTAACCTGAGGTACCACTGTACAAAGGTGCTAGGCTTGCAGGCCTCTGAGCATGTGCAGAGCTCTGTACCCAAGACACCAGGGCACAGTTGTCTTTTTTCTTTCCTTTATCTTAATCACCTTCCTCACAGGGTTGTTGCAAAGAAAAATTGTCTGAGGAAAGGGATTGTATACAACACCTTCCACAGATAAAGGGAATGAAATGAAATTATAGCGGAAAGCTGCCTTGAGTCCCTGTCATGGAAAAAAGCATGAAATAATAATGATAATAATAGAAACTGAGAATGATCAGGAACATACCAGTGAGTAAATCCTATGGTACTAAGTGGGATTTAAGATTTTAGTCAAAATGCTTTGGATGGCAGTATGTGACCCAGTTTTAACCCAGTTACCTGGGAGTAAGCTCCATTGAATACAGTGGGACTTTCTTCTGAGTAGACAGTGTCAGGCTCCATTTACAATACAGTGGTACCTCAGGTTAAGTGCTTAATTCGTTCCGGAGGTCCGTACTTAACCTGAAACTGTTCTTAACCTGAAGCACCACTTTAGCTAATGGGGCCTGCTGCTGCTGCCGCACCGCCAGAGCATGATTTCTGTTCTCATCCTGAAGCAAAGTTCTGTAACCTGAAGCGTATGTAACCTGAAGCGTATGTAACCCGAGGTACCACTGTAAAGGAATCAACACTCTCTGTGTTTCTCAAGAAATGTCTGCCTTTGCAGTGAAAGACTTTAAAGTGGATTGGTGACCTTTTCCTTCGAAATTATAGGGCTTCTCAGCATCACCGCTTCCTTCATTTGGTGCAGGGATTTTATTTTCCATATAAACAGGACTCTGTTTTTTCACTGGCACACATTCTGGGATCAAGTCAGAAACTGGGAACGGCTTCTGTAATTCCGGACTGTCCCTGGAAAATTGGGACACTTGGAGGGTCTGTCTGTAGTAGAGACTGCTCTCCCCATTCAGTGCTTCCAAGGAACGAAGGAAGCTGCCTGCTTCTTCCATCTGCCTCCTTTACCAAACTCCTCCATCAGGGCAAGGCCTCTTGGAGGCTTTTAGCCGGCTCGATAACAAAAGCACCCTAGCAGCTCCAGAGATGGAAAGAGTACGCCAATTAAAGCCAGGGTGTCTTGCAGAGAGTGGAGAGGGGGGCCAAAGTACAGAAACAACAACTGAAGGGCCCTTGATCTTCTTTGCCCTGCGAAAAATGTGTTTAAGGAATGTGGAAAGGCGAGCCGGGTGAATAAATGCCACCTGGGCTTGTGGAAAGCAATCGGAAGCGACTCCCAAAGGTTGAACGTTTGTTGTGATCCGCACTGTGCCGCCATTTTGACCGAGGTACATCAGGACATTGGGTCTCTGCCCCAAAGAGCTTACATTCCCCACACGGAACACAAGAGGACCAAAATATTATGCATCCTGTGCAGGGTTGAAAGCGACAAAATACGAGAGATGTGCAGTTGGTCCTCTGGAGCTTTTGAATGTTTTTCTTTTTCTAAGCAGCCACAGGGGCCTTCAATTTCTGAGAAGTAGCGCTAGGGGAGGGGTCCTCAACCCTGTACCACCCTCCTGAAAATAATGCAGAGATGGGGAACCACAGGCCCAGGACATGAAAGTGGCCCTTCAGGCCTTTCTATCTGGCCCTCAGGATCTCAAGCCAGCCCCTTCCCTTCTCCCCAGGCTACACCTCTCACAGAGCCTGCATTGCACTCTCCTCAAATATTTTTTGAACGGCTAGTCTGTGTTCTTGAATCAAAAGCAGATGCACTCTGCTGCAAGTCAGAACGGACTGAGGGCCATGAGATGTGGGCACCGCCTGCCTGTTGGGAAGATCATGTTCAGCTGACCAACCTGTCCCTGCAGAAACAGAGTCGCTCTGGCATGCAGAGGTTTCCCTGCTTCAATCCCTTGTGGCATCTCCATATAGGGCTGGCAACCTAAAACCTTGGGAAGCCACTGCTAGGCAGCAGAGCCAGTGCTGAGCTAGACGGAGCCATGGTCTGACTCGGGTATAAGGCTGCTTCCTTTGTTGCTTTACTCATATTCCATTGGGCAGGCGTGAAACTATTCCAGGGAACTTGCTTCCCTCGCCTCCCTGCCACAAAGACATCTCAGCTCCAAATGACAGATTTGACGAAATCGGCCAATGGAAGCACCTTTGCTTCACCTTACCTTTGAGAATGTCCAACTACTGGGCGCAAAAGGTAAAGGACCCACGGATAGTTAAGTCCAGGCAAAGGCGACTATGGGGTTGTGGCGCTCATCCTGCTTTCAGGCTAAGGGAGCTGGCGTTTGTCCACAGCTTTTCAGGTCATGTGGCCAGCATGAGTAAACTCCTTCTGGCGCAACGGGACAGTGTCGGAAAACAGAGCGTATGGAAATGCTGTTTACCTTCCTGCCACAGCTGTATCTATTTATCTACTTGCACTGGCGTGCTTTCAAACTGCTAGGTTGGCAGGAGCTGGGACCGAGCAACAGGAGCTCACTCCGTCGCGGGGATTCGAACCGTCAACCTTCTGATTAGCAAGCCCCAGAGGCTCAGTGGTTTAGACCACAGCGCCACCTGCATCCCTTTTGCAGTCTATTGGGTGCAGTTGGGGAACAAAACGTGTTTTTATTTTTTGAAAACAGATTTATATTAAACTTTTAAAAAAAAGAATACCAAGGATAAAACAAAAAGGTGACTATTAACAGGTTTTTAAAAAATCTCAGTGACTATACAAACTGATGAACCATTCATTTTTCCTTAGAGAGAAAATAACTCAAAAGATCCACAATCCAGAATACATGGGGGGGGGGGGAGACATCTTTTACATTTGTGTAATCCATAAACGCTTCCCATATTTTCTCAAACGGGTCCTTCATCTTTTGCCTCCTGGTCAGCCCTTAGTGACCTTAGCTTTTGTGTTAATTTCTCTAAAACCTTTTCAAAGTTTTGGGTGTCACTGGTCAGTATTTATATTCCGAAGCATTTTCCAGTCCCAAAACATTTGAACTAGATGGAACTCCGATGTGATCCAGGAGGACAAAGCGATCCAGATATTTTCACGCAGAAGCTGCCGTATTTTCCTCCTTGGCCAAACCTGCATAGAGAGCGGCCCTTTCCAAAGAACTCTCCTGAAACTTCAGTTCATTTTTGCAATCTGTCCTCATTCCTTCCCAGCGTCGCCCTCTCCCCCACCTGCTGCAGTTAGTGCTGCCAGGTATTTAAAGGCACTAACCTTTAATTAACTCTGTAATTGAAAATTTGAATAGGCACCAGAACTTAACACCTGACACATTTCACTGACAGAAAGGGAAGCGGAGATGTTTTTGGCGGGGAGGGGAGGGGTTTGAAATCTCAAATAAGGGAAGAATGACAACTAGCTTTGATTTTATTTTTAAAAGAAAACTATTGCTGATTGACTTGGCACAATTATTTTCCCCTTTCATATTTCCTCCTCAATTTTACTTAATAGGTATTATTTATTTTATACCACACCCTTCCTCGCAAAACAACCTGGTGAGGCAAATCAAGTTGATTATTGATTATGTAGAGTCTCTCCCTCCCCCCCCCCCGCCATCAACAAGTTGAGCAGCCAGTGAGAGTAGTTCAAAGAAGGCTGAGTGGAAAAGATCAAACAGCAAAACACCACTTTTGCAAACTACATTAAAAAACTTTAGGGATGTTGGTGGCAGGCTTAACTCAGGTCCTTCTTCATGGCTTAATGGCAGAGGCAAAGTTCAGACAGCCTGCTAAGCCATAGTTTGTGCAAACCATAGTTTAGAACAGGCACCCCCAAACGTGGTCCTCCAGATGTTTTCGGACTACAATTCCCATCATCCCTGACCACTGGTCCTGTTAGCTAGAGATGATGGGAGTTGTAGTCCCAAAACATCTGGAGGGATGAGTTTGGGGATGCCTGGTTTAGAATAACCATGGTCTGTGCTTCCAAAAGGACAACAGGCAAACCATGGTTTAGACTGCGCTTCCTCATTGCTTTTCTTTTCGATTCACTTACTATTTCCAGCTCTACAGTGGCTTTTTGTGGCGAGACAATGTCTGTCAGGACACTTTAAGTTGAAAATGTCGCACCACACCTTGGTGATCACAACAAACTGCAGTTTGCAAAGCTACTTCAAATTAGTACTGAACCAAAAGTTCAACTTAATGTGAGTGAATCCCAAAATAGGGTTAGTTTTCAAAAAAGGGAGGGGGAATTTGACAGCAGCATAAGGGCTAGGAGAAAAAAAAAAGGATGTTCTTTAGCTATAGCCAGCTCCAGAGTACAGTATAGAAAAGTTCTCGGGAGCTCATCTTCGTTAGCCATATCGCTGCCATGGAGTCACAAGATACCCCACTAAGTCTGAAAGACAAAGGCAGAGAGGCCAATGTTTACAAACCCCTAGTGGAGATTATGCTGAGCTGGAGGATCTGCAAGGAAGCAAACATGTCAAGATGTTACATTTCCCTGGCCTAATGGGCAGCTGGAAAGGTAACAAGCCCACCTTTGCCCAAGCGAGAGATGCACAGATCTGAAGAGCAAAGCAAACACAAATGTATAGAAGGGCAGGCACCAGATTGCTCCCAGGCAATAATGGGTCACATTCCTCACTGAGACAGGCTGGCTTGCCAGGCCAAGCTTTGCAGCTTACACAAATGTTAACAGTGCTATTTTAAAAGGGGAAAGCTGAAGGGCTGCATCTTGGGGATGTTCATGCGTTCACCTCTGAAACAGTGTGGTGTTTTTATGCTAGTGGATTGAAGAGAGACTTGGGTTTTCTGTCCACTTGTGGCAGGATGCGTTTTGATGTTGTGCAACAGAGGA
This sequence comes from Podarcis gaigeae, assembly GCF_964106915.1. Classification (NCBI taxonomy): domain Eukaryota; kingdom Metazoa; phylum Chordata; class Lepidosauria; order Squamata; family Lacertidae; genus Podarcis; species Podarcis gaigeae. Next base: position 19,018,820 of record NC_139690.1, read on the forward strand.
ATTCAGTGTGACAGCTGTGCTAGCAGAAACTCATTACAGGAAGTTGTGCTATTGTGGAACAGATTCAAAGGCAACCAGCTTGCGCATCATATTCTGCAACAAACTTCCGCTGCCAAAACTCATCATGAACGCCTCTCTTGTTCTCTTATAATGGCAATGGCGCCCACCTGAGAGGTGCTGGAACTGAGTTCCAGCTGCAAAAAGAGCTCTGGATAGAACAAAAAATAATATATTTTTTTAGCCTATGTTGTGTGTTAATTGGCTTACCAGTGCCAGGAATTCTGTGTACCATTCTGTGAATTATTTCTGTTAAGTGAAAGATTATCACTGTACTTTTCTGCATCTCCGACTTCTTACAATTGCTGCCTTCTTCCCACAGATGTGTATATATGTACCTGAAAATCACACATCTGATCAAATGTAGTCCTTTGTCTTTTAAGGAGCCCAAAGACACTTGGGTTGTTTTCAGGAATAGAACTGCGTTCAAATTTTGACATGCACCCCTGTGGGCAACTTAGGTTTCATATCGTGGGTGCAGGAGGTCTTGTTGAATCAGCCAAAGGCCTGGTTTTAGAGAAATGTTTTTGCCTGGTGCCTAGAAAGAGGTAATGAAGGCACCACGCAGGCCTCCCTTAGAAGAGCATTCCACAAGTGGGGAGCTACCACTGAAAAGGCCTGTTCACATGTTGCTGTGCTCCAGACCCTGTCGCAGAGGAGGCACATGAAGAAGGGCCTCAGATAATGATTGCAGGGTCCAGGTCTGTTCATTTGGGGGGAGGCCGTCCTTGTGATATTGCGGTCCTGACTGGGTGAGCCACTGGGCTTATTTTGCATTCTTCCTAACCGGTTCCAATCCAACCCCCATCTCTGTAACTGCCTTAAAGCAAAACAAGTTGATTCCAATCCTTGCCCTCTCTGCAAACACAAATAAATAAAAAAAGAGAAGCAAGAAAAGTTGGGGAGGGAGGGAAAAGAGTCGTTTTTTTCAGCAATGCATAACAAGGGCAGTCAGGAGTTAAAATGGCTGCCTGGTTGCCATGGCACCCTTTCTTTTAAAGAAGAACAGAGTTGATTACAACATTAGGAACCAAAGAAGGAAAAATAATGGCATCAAGGGGAGGGAGTCAGACACAACAACATTCACTTTGGAGCTGGCAGCTGGACCGAAGGGGAGCAATCTACGCCCCATTAGCGCTCATGACAAAACAAAGTATGTTTGCTGGCTGTTCATTAACTATAAGCATCGGCTCTGCTCAGTTTTCTTGCAAGGCTGGCTTTGAGTAATCAGCCAACCTCCCGGCTGCAATGGTCAACATTTGTGGGTGGCAGCTGCGAGGTTATCGGGAACAGATAACAGGGCTGTTTAAACTGGGGAACTGGGGAGGAGGGACTGGGAGCAACCTACCTTCCGAGCTGTGTGGCAGAGTGTAGGGAAACAAATTGGGGCGTGCTCTCACACCTACCCACCCACTCCACTTCCCTGAGAAGTTCCAGGAACAGCCCTACCTCCTTCCGGTCTTCTTTGGACAAGAGACTCTCCTCCACATTAGACATTTAAAGCACACTGCTTCACCCCCCACAGAATCCTGGGAAGTGTAGTTCTCTAAAGGTTCTGGGAACCGCACCTCTGAGAAGAGGCAAACTACACTTCCCAGGATTTTTTGGGGGGTGAAGCCGTGGGCTTTAAACGTAGGGATATGACCCCCTGTTCCCTTCACATAGCAGCAGGTGACAGAGTGGCTTGGTCATCAATCCCTCTTCCTGGGGAATTCCAGAGAGAAAATAAGAGTACAATAAAAATGTGGCAGCCTGAGAAAGGAGACATTTAGAGGCGGCAACTTTAACCTACAGATTTTATAGGCAAGACTTGTTCGGATGATAAAAACTGCCGCTTGCATGTTCTGTGACTGGGCTAAGCTCAAGGCCATCTCCATTTTGACATTCTGACGGAGGAATGAGGGGCAGGTAGCGCTGCCCCCTCAAGATGGCTACAGGAGGCGCATCGGAACCAGACTGGCACAAGCCCCAAACGCAGTCTCTCTTCCTCTCTCTTTTCGACCCTCTGCTTCCGGTTCACAGCCTTCGTGCCTTTCGAGGCCGGCAGCCATTGTGTGGGATGGGGGTGTCGTCTGTGATGGAAATCACCTCCAAGCCACCCATGGTAAGTCCTTTGATGGCTGCCTGAGAGAGAGAGAGAGAGAGAGAGAGAGAGAGAGAGAGAGAGAGAGAGAGAGAGAGGAGAGTGTTTTTTCCACCCTTCAGACAACACAACATTTAGCTTCCTGCATGGGAAGACGAGAGAGAAGCTGACTCAGGCCCCATCTGCACTATACCTTTAAAAAAAGAAACACACTGTGGTTTAACCAATTTAGCAGTCATGGCATCCCCTCAAAATGCTGTTTGTTAAAGGTCTGAGAGTTGCCAGGAGACCCCCTGCTCCCCTCTCGGAGCTATAATTCTCAAGAGTTCCCTGGGAACTCATCTCCGTGAGAGGAAGGAGTCTTAACAACTCTTAACAAACTACACTTCCCAGAGTTCTTTGTTTAAAGCAGAGTGCCGATTGGGCCTTATATGGAATCAGACCAGTTTACTGTTGAAATCAGGCTTTCCAGACCTTCCACCATCCCTGACCACTGGACATACTGCCTGGAGATGATAAGAACAGTTGTCCACAACAGACGGAGGGCATGGGGTTGGGGAATCCTGGGTCTACACACTGACTGGCAGTGGTTCTCCCAGCCTCACCTGGAGATGAGCCAGTGTAGTGTAGCAGTTCGAGTGGCTGACTAGGACCTGGGAGACCAGGGTTCAAATCCCAGCTTGGCCATGAGGCTTGGGTCAGCCACTGCCTCCCAGCCTAGCCTACCCCACAGGGTTGTTGAGGAGAAAAAGGCGGGATATAAATGCAATAGATGAATAAGATGCTGCATATTGAACCCAAGACCTTCCCTGACCACCTTCTAATCCGGTCTGTGGTGTCCTCTCTACTCTATTCCCCTCTATTGCAGTTTGGTTTGTGGGGGAAACCCTTCTATTAGAGCCAAGCGAAAGTTCCCCTCTCTCCATGCTTAATTACAGCTTGGGGGTAGGCGGGGATGTTTTCAGGGGGGGTTACAGTGGGAGAGGGAAGGCTTCTCCCCATGTGCTGTGGCCCCTGTGAAAATGGCACCCTTTGTATGACAATTAGGCTTTAGTGTGGGAGACGCAACTCTTCTATAGGTTCCCAATAGAAGGGTCTATTCTCCACCCCAAGCCTAACTGCTTCAGGGGTGTGGGAAGGGGAAAATATGTATTTATTTATTAGATTTATATACAGCCCTTAAACAAAAGATCTCAGGGCGGTTCACAAGATAAAAACATGAGATCAAACCACAAATAAGTAGTTAAAACAGAAACGAGAGAACAATAAGGTAATGGGACCCCTGACCATTAGGTCCAGTTGTGATTGACTCTGGGGTTGCGACGCTCATCTCGCTTTATTGGCTGAGGGAGCCGGCGTAAAACTTCCGGGTCATGTGTCCAGCATGACTAAGCTGCTTCTGGCGAACCAGAGCAACGCACCGAAACGCCATTTACCTTCCCGCCAGAGCGGTACCTATTTATCTACTTGCACTTTGACATGCTTTCAAACTGCTAGGTTAGCAGGAGCAGGGACCAAGCAACGGGAGCTCACCCCGTCGCAGGGATTCGAACCGCCGACCTTCTGATCGGCAAGTCCTAGGCTCTGTGGTTTAACCCACAGTGCCACCCGCGTCCCTTACAATACGCCCCCTCCCCAAAAAAACCACATTTTAAAGGCTGTAGAATATTAATCAGCTGAAGGCCTGGTTGAAGAGGAATGCTTTTTTGCCTGGCGCCTAAAGATTTATAAGGAAGGTGCCTGATGAACCTCCCCAGGGAGAACGAACAGCAGCTAAGGAGAGATGGGGAAGCTCAGTGGCCCGCAAGTTCAGGCAGAAGACTCCAAATTGAGGCTACTTCCTTTGCCACAGGTCAGTTTCTCAATGGAAAAACTGCTTGACCCTTCACTTCTCAGAGTCACCTATGCTTATAAATTAGCAAAGGCACATTTTAAGGAAAGTTTCACCCCAGAACTGTGTTTTGAGCCATATAAGTTCTTGACAATCCCCATTGGTCCTCACCATCAACTGAAACAACTGGCTAATGTCCGTCCCCCACATTTGTTTCTGCTTCTACCTTTTCATTGTTGCATCTCTCCTGCTTTCAAAAGGCTGTGTGTTTCTTGGGAGCAGGGGCAGAGACTTGCCTTCTTCTATTTTGCCACCCTGTAATGTGCCATCTGCACCAACAGCATCCAGGGTGGATTAAAATAGAATGGATTTAAGCTTGTAATGTCCATCAATTTCAATGAGCACAGCAGGACCAATGAGAACCCTCAGTAAGGAACCGCAGACACTTACCAACCGGCCAGGTCCTAGGCCTTTCACCACAACTCGGACGTGGGACACACCCTTCGCCGATGCTTTCTGGGTGGGGAAAACAAAGACATTTTGCACATTTAGCCAAAGAACCATCCCCACGTTCAATCTCCATGTTTGCTGTTGTTATTAACAGTTCTCAAGCACCTGACATTTTCTGAGCGCTGCATATATAAAGACTGTCCCTGCCAGCAAGGTCATGCTCTCACAGACATCTCATCAAAGGAAAATGGAACAGGGAGGGAAGAGGAAAGCAAGCTGCTCCTTCTCTGGTCGGTGGATGGGGCCACATTGGTCTGTGTCTTGCTTGGTTTTTAAGCACCTTCACATTGTGCTTGAGCCAAAAATCACCCCTCCCCACCGGAGCAGCTTACTAAATCTATACAAATACAGTCCCTGAGGCTTGCAACAAGAGCATGAGCTTTGAATGTCATTGAGGTGGGCAGCCTCCTAGAGACAAACCTTCCTGTTTAGGGTCAGTACCTGAAATATAATAATAATAAATATATTATTATTATATATTATTATAAATATAACATGCCCCTAGAATACAGTGGCTTGCGAGGAGACCTCTCTCCATAGCAGGAAGGATGAAGGGGGGAAATAGTATGGTGTGTTTGGGGGGGAATCAGACAATTTTAGGATTGTGTCTGTCATTTTGATGGTCACATTTCTTTCTATATATTTATTTACATACTTATTGCATTTATACCCCACCTTTCCTCCAAAATGCTCAAGGTGCAGTGCATTGTTCTCCTCCTCTTCTGATTTAACCTCCCAACAGCCTTGCAAGGCTGAGAGCGAATCCCCCAATGAGCTTTGTGACTTTGGTGGGGATTCGAACCCTGGTCACCCGGGTCCGGGTCCAATGCTCTAACCACTACGGCACATTGGATTAATGATTTCCTTAGGAAGAATGGGAAGTCAGCAACTGAGCAGCTGCTTGGTGGTGAAGAGGGAGAGAGAGCAGAGTTGCTGGATCTTGACTGCAAGGAAGCTTTTTGGAGTTGCATAAAACTGAGAATCGCAACAAATGTGGCTTAGGAAAGCAGCTGCCGTCTGAGAGAAGGTTACAACCCTTTTCAGCTTAGGAAAAACGGTGGGTGAGGAGCAACGTGATAAGACGATGGGATGTTGAGAACCAGGTAGATAAGAAATCGTTCTCCTCCCTCTTTGGTAATGTTACATTCCGGAGCCATTCAACAAAGCTGAACATTGGCAGGAAGAAGGCAAGTGAATCTTTCTTCACGCAGCTGAGCTGTGGAACTCACTGCCACAAGATTGCCAACACCTCGGATGGCTTTAGAAGAGTAGACAAATTCATGGAGGCTATTGACAGCTAGTAAACCACAATGGCCACGTTGTACCTCCACTGTCGGAGACCATATTGCCTCTGAGTAAGAGTGGTTGGGTACTGAAGATGGGAAAAGTCATGATGCCTTCCAAGTTCTGCTTGTGAGCATCCCAGAGGCATCTGACTGGCCCCTTGGAGGCCAGAATGCTGGACTAGATGGGCCCTTGGCCTGTTCAAAGAAACCACAAATAAGAGAATTATCTTTTTTTTTTAATAATGGTGATGGATTGGAAACTGCAGGAAAAGAGCTTTGCAGTTGCAGAGGTACCGACGGGGCTTGTGCAAATAGGCTCTAAGTGGTAGTGGTTTCCTCAGCCATATTGTGTTAAAGGGAAAAGGGCATTCTGGGAGGAAGGGAACTGTAGGGAATGGGACTGGATGACGTTTCGGGTCCCTTCCAACACCACAGTTCTATGATTCTATGAATTAAGATGCAAAAAAGAGAGATAAAAAGCAGGCTGTGGATGAGAATTATGGCCTTGTAATATGAGAGAACTTGCTACATTTGCAAAACTGAAATGTTACGTTCTAGGGCATTTAATCCTACCCAGTGGCATTGTTAAATGTCTTCTACTTCCAAACTGGCTACTGGCAACTTTCTAAAGAGAATATGGGTACCCTGACTATAATATGGGAAGGTTGCCATCTAGTGGCTATTTTAGTTGTCTTTTCTTCTACAGCAATACTGCAAATACAAATCTTAGAAATAAATAATTAGGGTGATAGTCACATGTTTGTCCTACTCAGAGTAAGCCCACTGAATTTAATGAATGTGGCTGACTTAGGCCCATTAATTTCAATGAGCAGGATCAGTGCTCAATATAAGCCACCCGTTTCAGTGCACACTGGAACTTTTCCCTTTATAATGCTCATTCCCGTTTTCTGAGCCCACTTAAAACATACACCAACACCCAGAAAGCTGTTAGCAAGACCCTTGGGACACCAAGAACTGACAATACACATCCATCATCTCTGCGCAGAAGCTCTTCACAAGCACTCTGGACTGAACTAGATGCAGGAGAAAACCAATTTCCATCTTGAAAGAACGTGCAAAACTAAATGGGTTAATGAGTCAATCAAGTGAGGGAACGAGCCCCCAAATAAGAAGGGGGCTCTCTTTCAACGAAAGAGTGATCCCTGCAGCCCTTTTCTCACTGGCCTTAGTGCTGTACTCAGATATTTCCTTTTACACTATGCAGCCACAAGCCTGGGTTTGCCACTGAACCAACGGCATGTTTTCTATTGCTTGTGCAAACATCTTTGTGATCAAGATCTTGCTGAGAATTGAGGGCTCCAGTGTCTTCTGGGTGGAGAGGGGAAGATTTAAATATCAAAATCACAGGTTGACAAGCTAATGGAGGTGGGTTTTTTTATTATTATTATCTGCTGGTTACTGGGTGAGAATATTGTTTTGTTTCTTGGAGGCGTGCTGCCAATGTTTTCTATCACTGTTATTGGGGGGCTGCCCCCCTCATACGTTCCTTCAAACATTAACATGTTATATGACCCCCTCCTTCACTTTTTCTACAGTACAATGTACAGTGGTACCTCAGTTTTCAAACGTAATCCGTTCCGGAAGACCGTCCGAGTTTGAAACGGTCAAAAACCCAAAACTCCATAACTGACAGCTAGGCCTCAGGATCTTGCACTCAGTGTTTTCTGTTCGACTTCCAAGGTGTGTTCGAAAACCAAAGCATTTACTTCTGGGTCTATGGCGTTCGAAAACCGAAATGTTCGTCAAATATCCGAAAACCGAGGTACCACTGTATTTATGCATATTTTTTTCAATGTCACTTGGAGACTCTTTGGGTGACAAGTGACCAGTAAGTTTAACATCTAATAAAAATACTAGCATATATTTAAATGTGCAAAGAGTTTTGTGGCCATCATTTAGGTACAGGACGCAAGTGAGGACCTCTGTGCAAATAACACAGAGCCAACACACTGGGATTCCCCGCCTGCGTCAAGAAGATCCATCCAAGCGGGAAAACTGGCCCTCGCCCTTCCCCCTGGGGAAAACCTTTGCCTCCAGGGGTGCCGCGACTTGGATTTCACTCACAGCTGCTACTGCGATCCCCGTGGTCTGTGCTGCAATGGCGGTGGCCTTCCTGGCGCTCTTGAACCCTTCGCTACCGCAGGTTGACAGGGTCAAGGCGACGTTCTCATGCGAGGTGATCAGGATGTGAGTGCTGCAAGGAGGGAAGAGAAGAGGGCATGGTTTCCACACTTCTGTCACATCACTCCACGCTTGCCTTTTCTCTAGACTAAAAAAAACCCAAATGCTGTAACCTCACAGCGGAAACTGCTCCACCCCCTTCGTCATATACCTGAAGGAGCGTCTCCACCCTCATCGTTCAGCCCAGACAGTGAGATCCAGCTCCGAGGGCCTTCTGGTGGTTCCCTCACTGCGAGAAGTGAGGTTACAGTGAACCAGGCAGAGGAGGTCCTTTTTGGTAGTAGCACCCACCCTGTAGAACGCCCTCCCACCAGATGTCAAGGAAATAAACAACTATGTTTGATGTTCTATTGTGCTTTTAATTATGTTGGGAGCCGCCCAGAGTGGCTGGGGAAACCCAGCCAGATGGGCGAGGTATAAATAATAAAATCACTTTTAAGGATAAAGAGATACAACAAATACAATAACATCATGAAACACCCCAATAAAAATTGTGACCCTCCCTCCCTTCTCTTCCCCAAAGCGTTATGCTTTTACAGAGAGATGGCTGAAGATTGTAAAGACATTACCAGTCAGCTTTCACAGTCTGACCATCATATACTTAACCCTCGAATGTCCGCCAAAGGGAGTCATATATTCAATAATAACTCCAGTCTCATACATGCATTAATTGTAGCTGTACAGTGGTACCTGGAGTTACATACACTTCAGGTTACAGACTCTGCTAACCCAGAAATAGTACCTCGGGTTAAGAACTTTGCTTCAGGATGAGAACAGAAATCGCACTGCAGTGGCGCAGCGGCAGCGGGAGGCCTCATTAGCTAAAGTGGTGCTTCAGGTTAAGAACTGACCTCCAGAACGAATTAAGTTCTTAACCTGAGTTACCACTGTAATTCAATATCCTTGTTGATCTTTAATATTACAGAGGGCTACAGCCAATGGCTCTAAACATATAGCAAATAATTGTGGGGAAGGAGATGGGGGCATCCCTCTTTAGCCCTGCTCATGAGTCTCACAGAATTATAGGAATTAGTGTGAACCGGTGCATAGTTTTCTTTATATAGAACCTTAAAGGTAAATGTAAAGGTACCCCTGACCGTTAGGTCCAGTCACAGATGACTCTGGGGTTGCGCACTCATTATGCTCTATAAGCCAAGGGAGCCGGCGTTTGTCTGCAAACAGCTTCCACATGACTAAGCTGCTTCTGGCGAACCAGAGCAGCGCATGGAAACACCGTTTACCTTCCTGCGGGAGCGGTACCTATTTATCTACTTGCACATTGAGGTGCTTTCGAACTGCTAGGTTGGCAGGAGCTGGGACTGAACAAGGGGAGCTCACCCCGTCACAGGGATTTGAACCGCCGACCTTCTGATTGACAAGCCCTAGGCTCTGTGGTTTAGACCACAGCGCCACCCGAGTCATATAGAACTTCAATGGCATTTGATATTATTATTTTTGCAAAATGTTGTGTAAAACCATCCACAGTTAAGTCAGGTTGGCTCTCACCTCAGACATTTTCATGTTGTCTTTATTCAGCCCCATCGCTAAAGGGGGACAGATCCCCACCCCAAACTGCACGCTCGGGGCAAATCCACCACAGGAGAAACTTGCCACTTACTTGTTATATGTAGCTTTGATGTGAGCTATTGGGATCTCTTCAAACTTCTTCCCATCCCACCGCAGAGTGCTCCCTTTCCCTGGTGCCGGGGGGTAAAAGCTGAAAAGTGAAATGGGAAGGGAGAATGTGAAGTTTTGGTGCAAAACTTAACACGGGCTGGGCATTCAGAGAAGAACCTCTGTGTGGCCTGGGGAGGTTTAAGAAGTCTTAACAGCAAAGAGGGCACTTGGCTTACTCTTGCTTCACCTTGCCCATTCTCTTACCTTTAAGATGCTCAGGTTTAGTAAAATTAAATTGGGACTAAGCAGGCATCTCCCCCACCCTAATTTCATTAACTCATTCACAGATGGCTCAGAGGCCCACTCACTCAGTGTTAGTAATTAGCCAGGTGCCCGGTGCATTTCTGCAACTGGCATGGGTCCAATTGCAACCCTGTGGAGATCTCTGGATACCAGATTAGCGACTGACATCTCTGTCTGGCTGCAGCCTCCAGCTTTCTTAAACAGGCAAGCAGAAGAGCTTATATCTTGCATTTACAGCCCATCTTTTTCTCCAAGGAGTACACCCCCTCCACAGTTAATCCCTGCAATGACCCTGTGAGCTAGGCTAAGAGGCTGTGACTGGCCCCAAGTTACCCTTTGAGCATCATGACTGAGTGGGGATATGAACCCTGATCTCCCAGGTCCTAGTCTGACACTCTAACCACTGAACCATACTAGCTTCCTACAGTACTTCTGTTACGGGGCAGCTATAGAAATCACGTTTATATAAATCAAAATCAAATATAAATCTATATAAATCAAAAAAATATATAGGGAAAGCAAAATGTCACTTAGAGAAGGATCTCAAATATTTTCCTTGAAGCTTGAATTTGTTTTATTCTTGGTTGGTTTATTTGAGGTTTTAATGTGCTGTAAACTGCTTTGAGATTTTTCCTGTAAGCTGCACCTGCAAATTAGCCGCACCTTTAAAATTCAAAGTGGTGGTGGTGACAATACCCAAATATGAGCCAGCTATTTTATTTTTCTTTACCTGAAGATGCGAAAAAAAAGGGCAGGAAATCTGGGGGGGGGGGGGGGGACCGTAACTCAGAAGTAAGGTGTCTGCTCTGCATACAGAAGTCCCCAAGGTCAATTCCTGATATCTCCAGGTAGGGCCAGGAACATCCCTTTCATGAGATCCTGGAAGTCAGTGCAGACAATACTGAGCTAAATGGACCAATATTCTGACTTGGTATAAGGATCCTATAGGTACCACCCCACAGTGTGGTTTTGTATCACACTGCGAAGTTCAGAGGCTTGGCAGCACAGTGACACCTGAAGCCACATCAGAGTGAGGGCAGTCCTTCTCGCCCTCTGTCTTTGCATGGACACAAAAGAAGAACAGGTACACAGCAGGAGTGAAGTCACTGCCAGGACCACAAACACTGGTTGAAGGAGGAGAGAGATGTGTGCAAATTGGGACCTCCTGGGAGCACACTGGCTCTCTCCCCGAAGTTCAATTTTGAAACATGTGAGACTAAGCTGCAAACAAAACAATTTCAAAGCATCTCACACAATTCTAAAGGCAGTTTGCAACCACAGGCAGAAAGATGCAACTCCAGAAGAGCCGAGATCAATAAGCGATCTTTTGGAAAGGGACTGCAGAAATCTGTTTTCAAATTTCCTACGGTTTCTGCGTGTTCCTCAAGGTGGTCCCTTTGGGTCACAGGATACTGGGCCCTCTGAATGTCACAACAGCAGTGCCTCATCCCTTTTTTCAAAACCACGCGAAACGACACCTCACCTGAAGTCGCTGTTGTTCGCAGCTTCTGCCTCTTCTTCAGCAGCTGGGCTGGCGGAATCCCCAGTTTGCCCTTGAAGTCTCTGGATACTTGTCTGCACACCGCGAGACAGGGTAACCCTGCAGTTGCCATAAGGAGAGAGAAGCCGGAGGTTGCAGGTTAGCATAGCTAGAGCAGTGACTGGAAAAAACAACAAAACAGCAGACTGATGGAGTTTTAAAAATTAATTTTCAGGACTGGCCAATCAAATTCCACCTGCTGATAATGGCTCGATTTAAAGGATGGGGGCACTTTTAAAAGGCAAAATTTGTACATGCAGTGTGTTCCTTTTCAGGGTACCCAGCTATGCCTTTCCAGGATGCTCCCCCTTCTAGGTTCCCTTCTGTTCCATCTCCTCTCCCCTAGAATCCCCCTCTTTCGCCTACCCCGAGTATTCTGTGACTAGCAAGCAATCTCCCTCCTTCCACAAGTTATTTTGTACTTCTGAAGCTCACCCAATTTTGCCAAAGCATCCTCCCCGAGTGTGGATACAGCCATTTTGTCTATGCAGGAGGCCACAGTGGGAGGGTTCAAGTCCCGCAATGGCACTCACTGGGTAGCCTAAGCCCATCACACTCTCTCGTGGCGTGAAGAAAGGAAATAGATGGATTTTCGCTCCCCTCCTCCTAATTGCATAATACTAGAGCCTAGGGACCGCCCAGTGAAGCTGAATGTTGGATGATTCAGGACAGAAAGGCATGAAGTACTTCTGCATGCAGCACTGGGCTAAACTCTGAGACTTGCTCCCACAAGATGCGGTGAAGCCTCCAAATACCAGTTGCTGCTGGAAATCACAAGTGGGGAGAGCGATGTCACACTCAAGTCCTGCTTCCGAACTTCCTACAGGCACCTGGGGGCTACTGTGAGAATCAGATTCTGGATTTGATAGCTGTCTTGGTCCAATTGAGCAGGAAAGTACTTGTACGGCAGGGCAGTTGTGAGAATAAAACAAGGAGGAGCAAGGGTAAGAGAAGAAAAGTCACATATACTGCCCTGAACAATTTGGAGGATGCTTAAGGGTTTGTTCTTGTTTTTTTAAAGTAGTAAATAAATCAACTAATGGTTTCTACATAGAGAGAAAATATATAGATCAAAGCCTCACTGTTGATTTTCAAACTGACCCACCTCACAAGGCTTCCCACCCCCCAAAGTGATTTTCAAAAGGCCATCAGAATTGTTCAATACATTTGCAAGACATTTACGATTGTCATTCCAGCGCACCAAAAGAGGGAATTAAAAACCAGACATCACTTGAAATACTAGTCAAGAATAATAAAAAGGGCAATCAGTTGTGTATTTTAACACCCACTCCCTGAAAACACCTTCTTAAGTCAAGGATGTCTAGAATGAATGGGATGGGGGGGGGACCCATGCATTGTCACTTCAATAGGAAGAGGGCCATTTTCACTGCAAGTCTGTATTGCTACTTCAACAGCATACGTTATGAAGAGCGTATACAATTAAGAATATCACCCACAAAAGAAGTTCATCTGCAGACCTTGTCCAACCACGCAACATTGTGCAACCACTCCTAGCAATTAATTAAACGGGCTCATCTATAACCTTGCTGAACAGGATGGAGAGGAAGAGATTGCTATCGCTTCAGCAGATCGCAAGCGTTTCCATGTGAACCAACGGCCTTGCTGCAATAGCCACCAACTCCTGTGGCATCAGAAGAGCTGGGAGGATTTTAAAAAACAAACCAACCAAAAGAAACAATGCCTCTCACAGGTCTGGGGACTTTAAAATATTTGATTGGGTTTAACAGTATTTTTTAACCTGCTGATAAGTGCAACGGTGCCCTCACAAAGAGTTGAGTGCTTAATAAAAAGTTGCAGCAGAAGAACAGGAGAATCTGCTCCAGAGATGCAAGCGATGGATGGATATCAATTAAAGGCAGCCATGAAGTGGAAGGTGTTCAAAAGGCCTCCCAAGTGCCAGAGCTGAAGGGGCAAGTCCATGATTGTTTCAGGACCCTTGCTGAGTAGCGCCCCTCTCGTTTGCTCACCATCCTAAAAGGCAGGCACTGAAGAATGACCCTTGGTAGATCTCAAGTGTATGGGCAGGGTTATGTAAGTCAAGGTGGCCTTCACAAGACCTGGGCTGTAATATCTTCATCCCTGGTCTACCTACCTACACAACAAACCAGTATTAGTGGTTCTGTCCCCTTTCCCCCAACAGCCGAGAAATTTGGTAGCATCTGGAAGGGAAAGAGATGTGTCTGAAATACTATAGTGGTACCTCAGGTTAAGTACTTAATTCGTTCTGGAGGTCCATTCTTAACCTGAAACTGTTCTTAACCTGAGGTACCACTTTAGCTAATGGAGCCTCCTGCTGCCACCGTGCTGCCGGAGCACGATTTCTGTTCTCATCCTGTTCTCCTATTCTGTTCTCATCTTAACCCGAGGTACTATTTCTGGGTTAGCGGAGTCTGTAACCTGAAGCATCTGTAACCCGAGGTACCACTGTACTGAACTTCAGACAATTTTCAGCTTATGCAAAGGCTGCATTCCAAGGATAGTACGTAAACTAAACTTGTGTATAGCTGGAACACATTGGATGTGTTGGGGGGTGAGGATTGCCAAAGTCGTCCCCCCCTCGGGATGCCTGCCCCCTTTTATTTTTGCCAAGCACATAAAGCTGAATGTGCAGAAGTTAAATGTGCAGTTGTGTGTTATCAGCCTTCCCTAACTTAGTGCCCTCAGATGTTTTGGACTACAACTGCTGGCTGGGGCTGATGGGAGCTGCAGTTCAAAACATCTGGAGGGCACCAAATTGGTAATGGCGCCTGCCCTGTGGAATGCCCTCCCATCAGATGTCAAAGAAACTAACAACTATCTGACATTTAGAAGACATCTGGATGCAGCCCTGTTTAGGGACGTTTTTAGTGACTGATGTTTTAATGTATTTTAAATCTTTTGTTGGAAGCCGCCCAGAGTGGCTGGGGAAACCCAGCCAGATGGGCGGGGCATTCATAATAATAATAATAGTAATAATAATAAATAAAGCTGTATGAACATATGAATCTGCTATGTATCCAACACGGTCATCTGGGATAACCTGGTGGCAGCAGCATTCCCGTTGACCAGGTTTTAAGCACATAAGAGTCTGAATTAAAATAAAAAACTAAAATAAAAAGATCAAATTATAGTCAAAATCGAAGTATTATGATTGGATGTATTAATTGGATTTTTTTTATTGGAAAATCAGTAAAAATGCTTTTTTAAAAAGAACATAAGAGCCTGCTGGATCAGGCCAATGACCCATCTAGCCCAGTTTCTCACAGTGTCTTTAAAATGCTGTGTGCTACTGCCAGTAGTTCCAGACAGGCTGGGGCAAGGGGCATTTCCCCAAACCTGCTACCTAGGATGCTTTTAATGGAAGATGTCTGAACCTGGGACTTTCTGCAGTGCTCTCCCCACACAGATCTATGGGTCTATCCTTTAAAGGTAAAGGGACCCCTGACCAGTCGTGGCCAACTCTGGGGTTGCGGCACTCATCTCGCTTTATTGGCCAAGGGAGCCGGCGTACAGCTTCTGGGTCATGTGGCCAGCATGACTAAGCCGCTTCTGGCAAAACCAGAGCTGCACACGGAAACGCCGTTTACCTTCCCGCTGGAGCGGTACCTATTTATCTACTTGCACTTTGACGTGCTTTCAAACTGTTAGGTTGGCAGGAGCAGGGACCGAGCAATGGGAGGTCACCCCGTCATGGGGATTCGAACCGCCGACCTTCTGATCGGCAAGTCCTAGGCTCTGTGGTTTAACCCACAGCGCCACCCACGTCCCCTTTAACTACCCGTAAATCACTTTACTCTCTCAGTCATGCTGATAAAGCCGAAAGGAGGTTCTCATTCCGTGTTCTTGAGATAAACACATTATTGTACTAAAGCAGAGGGGAGCCCGCGGCCTCTTAATCGGGGAGCAGCGCCCAAAGTGACTGCGGTGGTGGTACTCAGCTATTTCTGGTGGGCCACAAACCCAGCCGAAAAGTAGCCTCTCCAGATCCCTGCTTGAGATTGCACATACGAGAGACTGGTTGGAGGTCATTGAGAATGACCAAGTACGCATTCGAACCTAGATCTTCCCAAGTCTTAGTCCGACACGTTTTTTCCACTAGCTTGTGCATCCACAATGCTGCAAATCGTTAACAGAATCATCGGGTACAGACGTCCCCCAGCATGGAGGCATGGGTGAAAGCTCCACCGGTTAGATTTCTGCCTTCCCTGCAAATTTTAAAGGCAGAAGGGCCTTGAAGGGAGACAAGCCGCCTGGCACCCCCAGCAGCAGCCTGCCCAGGAATGGCAGATGCTCCACCAGCCTGCCCAGGAATGGCAGATGCTCCACTGTTGGATTTCTGCCTTACCTACTGACTTCAAAGGCAGAAGGGCCTTGAAGGGAGACAAGCCGCCTGGCATCCCCAAAAGCAGCCTGCCCAAAGATGGGAGATGCTCCACCTGTTGGATTTCTGCCTTACCTAGTGACGTCAAAGGCAGAAGGGCCTTGAAGGGAGACAAGCCGCCTGGCACCCCAAACAGCAGCCCTCATAAACTGAAGCTCCAGAGCTTTCCCCCCGACCAACCCAGCCCTTTCCTGCCCGGCCTGCGACTTCTTACCCCGAGCCGCCCCCCAAAAGCCCTCGCCGGGCAAGCGCCAACCAAGGAAGCATGATCCTTCCCCGCCACCGTCTGGATCCCTCACGCCGGGAACCGCGAAGCTCTCGCAAGGCGGTAGGGGCGGCGCTACAGCGGAAATATCTTCTCGCGGTTATAGGTGTTGGAAAATGGCGGCGCCCTCTCTACGTACAGAGCCTCTGCTTACGACTAATCCTAAAATGGCGGCGCCCAGGCCTGGAGAAAGCGTGGGCGGAGAGACGTACGGCGCCCAGGTCTCGACCATGGTGCGTTGTCGACCCCCCAGCAATGGAAACTAGAGACGGATCCACCATGGAGATGGTAATTTCCTAGAGCTACAGGACGTAAACGTAATGAAAAGTCATAAATATATTAACGAAGAGTGATCATATCATTGTTCGAACGCGGGTTCATTTTCGTGGGGAAATTTCTTTTAAGTTCTTTTACCTTCTTGTGAGTCGTATTGAGACTTTATTGTGTGTGTGTGTGAAAAACGACACAAATAATAGTAATTTTAAGAAACATTCTAAAAATAAAGCAGGGGCAGCTTGGGAGGTGAAGCTCACTGGGTGACCTTGGGCCAGTCACTGCCTGTTCAGCTTAACCTACTTTGCAGGGTTGTTGTGAAAATAAGATAAGAAGAGGGCGTTGCACTTCTTGGCGGAAAGGCTAAATAATTGTAATTATAAATGGGAAAATGAAATCGCTGGCAGCGTGTAACTCTTCATTCCTACCTCTACGGTTGGGTTGCCGCCGCGGTGCATTGTGGTCCGGCGGTGGCAAACATGGCGGCGCCCTTCGCCAGGGTGCTTCTAAGCGGGGTTGCGGCGAACTGGCCGACCCGCGCTTTTTGGAGGGGCCTTTCCGGCGGCTCCGCGGCAGCCGGGCCGAAATGGAAGCTTTTCGGGGCGCTTTGCTTGCAAAGGCCGCCCAGAGTCAGTCAGGAGATGAGTCCGGAGGAGAAAGAAATGACGGAGCTGCTGCAGCAGGTGAAAGAGGCAAAGGGGCGCATGCGCACATCGGGTGGCGGGAGCAGCGTGTTGAATGGGAGAGGGGAGCCTCAGAGTGGCCGATGTAATAATTTGTTATTTACAAAAATTGAAAGATATATATATTGTGTGTGTGTGTGTGTATAGAGTGTATAGAATTAACACACATTTATATACACACACAACAAAAATAAAAGCAATATATATACACACACACACACACACACACACACATATACACACACACACACACACACACACACACACCCCACACACACCCCCACACCCACACCCACACACCCCCCCCCACCCCCCTCAGGTTACATACGCTTCAGGTTACAGAGTCAGCTAACCCAGAAATATTACCTAGGCTTAAGAACTTTACTTCAGGATGAGAACAGAAATTGTGCTCCTGCTGCAGCAGGAGGCCCCATTAGCTAAAGTGGTGCTTCAGGTTAAGAGCAGTTTCAGGTTAAGTACGGACCTCCGGAACGAATTAAGTACTTAAGCCGAGGTACCACTGGATATAGCTTTTAATTTTGTAAACAACAAATTGCCAGCCAATCTCTCCCCCGCCCCCATTCAGAACCATATACTGTAAAAGGTATTTTGCTGGATCAGATTGATAAAACTGCAATCCTAATCTCATTTACCTGAGAGTGTAGAATCACAGAATGGTAGACCTGGAAGGATATCTGGCACCATTTAGTCCAACCCCCTGCAATGCAGGAATCTCAACAAGTTAGTTGGACTTACTTCTGAGTAGGCATGGCTTGGTTTGCAGCCTAAAGCAGTGATGCAATTGTTGGGACTCCCTTCCCGGATTTCCCTAACTATTGTGGCCAGTCGTTGGGGGTGATGGGAGCTGAGAGTCCAGTAATATCTGGAGGAACCACAGGTCCCCTCTTGCTGCTTTGGGCTGCAATCTGAATCATCTTTGCTCAGAAGCAAGTACAGTTAAATTCAGCGGGGGTTTCTCCTATCATCACTGGCTGATGGAGTTGAATGACATCTGGAGGGTCAAATAGCACCCTTCCTTCCCCTCCCAGTCAGCAGCTTCCCAGATTTCTCTGAGATATTTACTTGCACGCAGATGAAGACAGCAGTATAGTGGTACCTCGGGTTAAGTACTTAATTCATTCTGGAGGTCCGTTCTTAACCTGAAACTGTTCTTAACCTGAAGCACCACTTTAGCTAATGGGGCCTCCTGCTGCCGCTGTGCCGCCGGAGCATGATTTCTGTTCTCATCCTGAAGCAAAGTTCTTAACCTGAAGCACTATTTCTGGGTTAGCGGAGTCTGTAACCTGAAGCGTATGTAACCTGAAAGCGTATATAGCCTGAGGTACCACTGTAATCTCCTGGTTTGTCCCTCCAACCCAGTAACTGGTGTTCACATGCAGTGGTCTGATGTTCAGAATTTAGAGGTCCCATTATCTTTATCTAAAAGACAATATGGAAAATTATTATACCATGTCTAAGGAATTATGTATTTATTTACTCTACCGTTTTATAACTGTCCTATGATTTTCAAACGAAGGGTGATATACAAATTTAATAAAAAACAATCAAAAAATAAAGGTTGCACTCCAGCATTGCCTACTCTTAAAAAGGCAGCAGCTATCCAGAGTCTTGGGCAGAGTTCCACCCTTTAAAAAAAACAAATCTGTTGTTTTACTGCCTGGGACTTCTTTGGGACGAAAAGTGGAACAGAAATTTAACCAATTAGGGCTATAATCCTATTTAACTCAGAGTACACCCATTAAAAACAATGGGCACGAGTAAGTTGAGTCCATTAGATTCAATGGGTATATTGTGTGTAGTTGGGTATAGCCTTAATTCAGGTGTGGAAAACTCCAGATGCTGCTGAACTACAGTTCCCACCAACCCTGCCCATTGGCCATGCTTGCTGGGACTGATGTGAGCTGTAGTTCCACAATGCCTGGAGAACCAAAGGTTCCCACATATACCTTAAATAAATAAGAGGAAGGGGAGGATAAATGTACAAACAATTATCATGAGATTCAGTGGAGCGAGAAAGATGCTCTGAAAGGCAGACACTTGAGCTGACTCAAATTAAGTCCTTGGTGAGTGAATGCAGATAGTGAAGGGGAGGATGAAGCTGCGCAGATGGGGCTCCCAAGGGGCTGGTGATTTCTAGTGTCTGTTCTTCCATGTGGTTCCAGCAGCTGGAAGCAGCTGCTAGTGTGGGAGAAGGAGGACAGAGCAGTTCCTGCCTGCTTCCTGCACGATTGTTTCTGAAAGCCACTCTAGAATTGACTTCATCGTGCGGCAGAGCTCAGTTTAGTGAGATATGAATAAGGGCTGGACGTCTGAGGAAGGGGAGGTGAAATAAAGATTTTGGGCGCCGGCAACAGTTCTGAGGCATGTAAGCCTTGTGTTTGGAGGGCCTTTGGCTGATAGCAACGTGGCTAAAAAAATTCAGCGTAACAAATAACACATCTAATTTTCACAGTTACCACTCAAGGGACAAGGTGGGTTTTTTGCGGGGTGTGTGTGTGAGTGACTGAGGTTCCCTGGATTCTGTTCAACATGCTACATCTTGTGTTACTGGTGTTGTATCTTGCATGCTGAAATCAAAAATCTCTTTCTTGCTCATCTTGGAACATGTGGCCCTCCAGATGTTGCTGGATGGCTTTCCCCATAATCTCGGACCGTTTGCCATACTTGATGAGAGAGGGAGGACCACGAATTCCCCAACCTCGTCTTAAACAATGCAGCACTCAGGAAAGTGATTTGCAGAAGCCTGCTGGCTGGGCTCTGGATCAGACAGTTTTCTATTTATTTTGCTTTGCCAGGTCGAGATGGAGAAAAGCCTCTATTCAGACCACGAACTCCGCCGCTTTGCAGAGGAGGAGCGTCTGCGGAGGAAAAAAGACGATGACGACGCTGGGCAGGAGATCGTGCTGATTCAAGATGTAGAAGACTTGTGGGAACAGAAATTCCGGAAGTTCAATCCTGCCCCACGGATAACAGGTTCAAGCCCATGCTTCCTCCACCTACCTCATTGGGGTGGTGTTGGGCAGCGGTAGGGGAGCCTCCAGTCTGAAGGCCACACTTGGCCCATCAGACCTCCCCCTTTGGCTTGGCAGGGGATTTTCCTTAAGCTGCAGCCACCTCCCCGCTAACATAGTCAGCTGGAAGTGAGCTCTGGGTTGTTACTTTGCTGGAGCAAGACTTGTTTCAGCTGATGGGCAGGACAGGAGCATATTGCTCCAGTAGCACCAACGGGTATGCATTGAAAGTGCTGCTAAAACAGAGGTGGGAAGACCAGTGGTTTAGCAGCAGTTTCAGTGCAAACCACTTGGTTGCTACAGGAGCAGCAAAGCTGCTTGTGCTGCAGTTTCCGAGTGCCCCTTTTTGGGTGCTTGGGAAGCTCTGTGCAATGGACTTTGACGGGGGGTGGGGGGGTGGGACAGGTCATATGTCAATTAGCCAGTGGCATAAGGACATCAGATGGCTGGCAGGTGGGTTGCCTTGCCCATCTGATGGCATGATGACAATGTGATTGACAGATGTTTTGTCCCACTCACCTGTCAAAAGTGGGCCCATGGGGTGGGGCCAGATAAGGACATAGCCCTCTGGTCCAAAAGGGTCCCTTAGCCCTGTTGTTGGGGATGCTTGGTTCTAACTAGGCTTGGATTAATTCTAATCTGGTGAGAATAAAATACAGGGCAGTGTGGTAGAAAGGGGGAGACTTTAATTAACTATGTTTTTAGTAAGAGAAACTGGATTATGTCCACGGGGGTGTTGTGTTCTTTACAGGAAACCATTGAGCCCAATGATATCACTTCCAAACGATTAATAAGTTAAACAAGATTTATATCTTGCATGATTCTAGTTAAACCTCTGGAGGATTTATCAGAAATACTAAAATTTGAAAAAAGTTTTAAAAAAATTAAACAAAATGTTTTAAAGCAGGTGCTCAAAAGAGCACAGCAAACACACACACCTCTCTCAAAGTACTGAGGAAAGCTATGGTTTATAAAGACATTTAAAGTTTTCTACCCCCTGTTCAAAAATGGACGCAGAAATGAGTCTTTGATTCTTAATGCTCCTGTTTTGATTTTCATCCTATCAGCAGAGCAAGGAGTCCTTTAATTTCTCCGCTTTCCTTAAGAAAACTATAGCTTGAGCCCATGTTAAAAAGGTAAAGGGACCCCTGACAATTAGGTCCAGTCGTGGCCGACTCTGGGGTTGCGGCGGTCATCTCGCTTTATTGGCTGAGGGAGCCAGCGTACGGCTTCTGGGTCTTGTGGCCAGCATGACTAAGCCGCTTCTGGCGAACCAGAGCAGCGCACAGAAACGCCGTTTACCTTCCCGCCGGAGCGGTACCTATTTATCTACTTGCACTTTGACGTGCTTTCGAACTTCTAGGTGGGCTGGAGCTGGGACTGAGCAACGGGAACTCACCCCGTCACAAAGATTCGAACCACCGACCTTCTGATTGGCAAGTCCTAGGCTCTGTGGTTTAACCTACAGCGCCACCCGCGTCCCAATTGAGCCCATGTTACTCATTGCTAATAGTCAGATGTGGCATAATAACCAATATGGTCATGATTCCTCCACTTGTTCACCTGGAGGCAATTCCTGTTCGCCATAGGCAGCTAGCAAGTGGCTATTAGCAACCCTCCGTTGAGCGTCCAGCTGCCCACTCTTCAATTAAAAGTGGAATGCTCACATTCATGCTCTCTGTTTGAAACAAACAGAGTTAAATTTGGCTAAATCCAGCTTCTCTGCCTTAAATGATTTTGTGAATTGAGCAGGAGAAAGAAGGACAGTTTATTTTTAGAGGTAGACGTTGCCAAAAGGTCACGCACTTCAGAATCTGTGCACCCCCCTGCAGGTATTTTTTGTCTGAGCCCTACAAACTAAAAGCCAATTTTAATAAGTCTAATAAGATTAGACACTGAACTACTTCAATGACCTTTTTTAAAATAAAAAAAGAGGTGGGGGAAATACGCAATTCTGCTTGTCACCCGAAGGTGCAAAATATAATGTATGCTGTTCAGGTTGCAAGCGGCGTCCAAACTCTTCCTAGCATGTTGTCTAGGCAACCTGAACTGAGTGTTGATACTTGACATGGTTTCATATGGCCTTTTCAGCAAAGACTTCTGGGAATCCCATTCATCACTGGCTGGCTGAATTCCTTTGACTCGTGGCTTCTTTCTTTGGCAGAGGCTGACAAGAAAAATGACCGGACATCTTTGAACAGGAAGTTAGACCAGAACCTTCTGCTCCTGGTTAAGCAGAAGATTGGGGACCAAGATATTTGGCTCTTGCCTCAAACAGAGTGGCAAGAAGGGGAGACTCTGCGAGCCACAGCAGAACGGGCCTTGGCCTCTCTCTCAGGTCAGTGATTAAGGTGTGCGTGGGTGGCGCTGTGGGTTAAACCACAGCGCCTAGGGCTTGCCGATCAGAAGGTCGGTGGTTCGAATCCCCGTGATGGGGTGAGCTCCCGTTGCTCTGTCCCTGCTCCTGCCAACCTAGCAGTTCGAAAGCACGTCAAAGTGCAAGTAGATAAATAGGTACCGCTCCGGTGGGAAGGTAAACGGCGTTTCCGTGCGCTACTCTGGTTCACCAGAAGCGGCTTAGTCATGCTGGCCACATGACCCGGAAGCTGTATGCCGGTTCCCTTGGCCAATAAAGCGAGATGAGCGCCACAACCCCAGAGTCGGCCACGACTGGACCTAATGGTCAGGGGTCCCTTTACCTTTATCTGAAACATTCTCACTATCTTCCCTTGTTGATCGGTACCTCTATTTCCCTTTCCTTTCTCTGTATCCTCCCTTGTGTCTTATTTATCACAATTTTTTGGTAGATTGCAAGCCCCTTGGGACAGTGAACTTGTTACCAATCTTATCTCTTAAATTACTGCTGGGCCCAGTGGGGGTTTGTGGGAGGAGAGAGAGCAGGAAACTTTATAGAGAAAGGAAGTTCCAGACCAATGTTTCCCAAAGTGGATTATATTGTCCATTGGGGGGTGGGCACTAGAACAATCCAGGGGGGCGGTAGTAGCCTCGGGTGCAATTGGGGGGCGTTGGATAAAAATAAGGGGGCAGTGGAAGCATAAAGAAAGAAGAAAATTTTGAAAAGCCACTTGGAAGTGTTTCATCTGTGTAATGACACTTACCGGTGTAACATAGAGTTAAATGTTACTATGCATGATTTTAATAAATAAATTCATAATTTCAAGCTTCAATGTTGTCTTTATTTACAACAACATCTTTACTATGTTGTAGGACGTAGGTAGAAATAAAGATACATAAATAATGCACGTTTGTCACTGCATCTTTCTGTTTGTTTGCTTAAAGAAAGTAGATTTCCAGAGGGGCGCTGAGTAATATATATATTTTTCTTGAAAAGGGGGCAGTAGGCCAAATAAGTTTGGGAATCTCTGTTCCAACAGTTTGTGGATCTTGTGTGTGAAGCACTTTCAGCATGCTGTACAAATGCTAAATATTATTCAGCATATTTGAGGCAGTTGGTGCCAGGGTCTATATATTCCAGCCAAAAACAGGCACCTTAAAATGGGGTGCAGGGGCAAAAGTCTTCATCACCAGGTATATTCTGCTGTCTCTGTATCACCTGATCTTACAAATATGTTTCCTCGTTTCTTTTCCTGCCTGACTCCTGAACCTCCAAGGAACCCACACGGAGGCCAAGTTCCTAGGCAATGCGCCATGTGGCTTTTACAAGTACAAGTTCCCCAAGGCAGCCCAGACAGAAGACGGCACGGGAGCCAAGGTCTTCTTCTTCAAAGCCCTCCTGGAGGGCAGCCATTTGCCCTTGGCCAGTGAGAAAGTGGACTACGTCTGGGTCAGTAAAGGGGAGCTGGCGGACTACTTGAAACCCAAGTACCACTCCCAGGTTGCTCGCTTTCTTGTGGACTTGTGAGTGCTGGAGATGGTGTTTTTATCCCTGTGTCAAGATTACTGCCTTGGGCGAAGAATTTGTTCGGTGTTTGTTTCACGTTTGCAGAGCCGTGTTTGGCCCTGGACAAGGATCCCATTTGTGTGCGTATTTTCCTCTTCGCTAAATAAAAGAGTCCAAGAATCAATGAATCTGTTGTATGTTTAAGCTGTGTGCTCTTAAACACACCTCCTGGCAAGGCTAGTGCAGCACAATAGACAGTACAGAAAGCTGTCTCATATAGAAGAATTAGAGAGGCTTTAGGTTAATTGAGAAAACCCTCTTTGGGTAAAACAGCCTTTCTGCTTTGGGAATCACAGTCTCAAGTGTGGTACCTGTTGCATGTACACACATACACACTACACTGATTGCTGTCACTTATATGTGAATGGGATGAAGGCCACTTCCTTTTTGCACAGTTCTGTATGGGACAGAATTGGCTATAATTGGATTTCTCACCTATTCCAGTTTCTGGGCACATTCAAGACCTGTCTGTCTTCCCATCTCTTTTTATAGATGTTCTGAGTTTTACTACTTTTTTAAAGCACCTGGAAGATTAGGAGCAGATGGTGGGCTGAAGTTGCGAGGGAGAAGACTTTAGATTTGACTGGTGGTTCCCCAACTCTTTAGTACCCCATCGTAAAGCAATATTGTGGTACTCAGTGGAATTGGCAAAAAATATTTAAAAAATCATTCTTCCACAATTCAAATATAAATGATTTAACAAGATGCAAAATTCCATTTCACAGATGGCAAAGGGATACCTCCTCTACACTTGGATCGTGGAAGCAAACTGTAATATATTTGGACTGCAAAATTTATAGGGTTGGAGGAAGTTCGATACACTTGCAACTCCAGCAACAGTTCCAAATTTATTTAATTTTATTTTATTAACATATAAAACACATACATATACATTTATACAACACACATACACAACACACTACCTAATTTTCATAACATAAAACATACCTACATTACTCTATATAATACCTACCTATACTATACATATCAACATACCTACACACCTACCCCATACAGACACCCACCAAGTGACTTGAATTTCAGCCGTTTTTGTTACGCTACTTTATTTTTCCAACTAGCTTAAACACATTTCCTTATTTCTTTAATCTCTTCTTTTATCTTAACTTTACTCTCCTTTCACTCTAATCATTTTCTGGATTCACTCAGTATCTGTCAGAAATCCTACTTTTCCCACATAAATTTTGATGTATTCCTTAAAGATAGCCCACTCCTTATTCACTTTTTGTACCATATCTCCTCTTATCCTCCCTGTTAGTTCGGCAATATGGAAGTATTCCATCATTTTAGATAACCAGTCTGTTTTAGTTGGGACGCTGCTGCTTTCCCAATTTTTGGCAATCATGTATGGGTTATTGAACAGTTCCAAATTTAGTGCCTTCTGTTTTGCCCTCTCTGTGACTTGATTTTCCAAGTACCTGTTGGCTCTAGAATACAGGGAATTTTTGAGGCCTTTGCAAAGATTACTTCAGTGAGTTCTCTTAACTTGGAAGAGGTGGGGCAGCAAACAGAAACCTGATCTAATTAGGGCAGATGGGGTTTTGCCCCACCAGCCTCGGCTTGCCAGCTCCCACCTGCCTCCCTTATTACACCGAGTCCCGGAGGTGCCCCTGACTATCAAGTTCCTTCTCCTCACTCTCAATGTTGCCCTTGCAGAACTCCACAGTGAAAAGGAAGGGGACAAATCTAGAAGCATTGGGCTTCATCTGTCATTGGCTGTAAAGGTAAAGGGACCCCTGACCATTAGGTCCAGTCGTGGCCGACTCTGGGGTTGCGGCGCTCATCTCACTTTATTGGCCAAGGGAGCCGGCGTACAGCTTCCAGGTCATGTGGCCAGCATGACCAAGCCACTTCTGGTGAACCAGAGCAGCGCACGGAAACGCCGTTTACCTTCCCGCCGAAGAGGTACCTATTTATCTACTTGCATTTTGACCTGCTTTCGAACTGCTAGGTTGGCAGGAGCAGGGACCGAGCAATGGGAGCTCACCCCGTCACGGGGATTCAAACCGCCGACCTTCTGATCGGCAAGTCCTAGGCTCTCTGGTTTAACCCACAGCCCCACCCACGTCGCCTATTTGTCAGTCTCTCTGCCTTCTGCCCTACCAATCCTAATGGGCACCAGCTGCCACTGATGACAAATTGAACGTCCTCATGTGGTGCCTGCAGCCTCTGAGACTGCTCTGTGCACAGTGAGTATTTATAAAGTCTCTGTGCATTTTGAACAGGGCTGGCCCAAGGCATCTTGATGCCTGAAGCAAAAGGCAAAATAGTGCTCCCCTTTGCCAAAAACATAATTCTATGGATGGGTTAAAAATGACAGGTTGTATCCAGAGTTAGTACTTCTCAAGAGAAGGCCTATTAAAATAAATGTACCTCGGGCCACATTAACACCATAGGCTTAAAATAGCACCATTCCTCTTTAAACAGTCATGGTCCCCCCACCAAGATTCTTGGGAATTGTAATTTGCTACGGGTGCTGAGAGTTGTTAGGAGGTCCCTGTTCTCACAGAATTCCCTGGCAAGAGGGATTGGATGTTAAATCACTTGGAGAACTGTAACTCTGAGGGAACTAGGGGTCTTGTAACAACTCACGGCCCCCTTAACAAACTACACCTCCCAGAATTTGGGTGCGGAGGAAGCCATGACTGCTTAAAGTGAAATGATAGCGCTTTAAATGTACAGTGCGAATATGGCCTAAGTCATCCGTAAATTTCAACACGTCTACTCTGAATAGGGCTAACAATACAACCCGTTACTTTTCTTTGTTTCACTCTAAATCTGGTGTTTGTCAATGGACACTGGATTGTCATATACAGTGGTACCTTGGTTCTCGAACTTAATCCGTTCCGGAAGTTCGTTTGACTCCCGAAATGTTCGAAAACCAAGGCGCAGCTTCCGATTGGCTGCAGGAGCTTCCTGCACTCAAGCAGAAGCCACGTTGGATGTTTGGCTTCCGAAAAACGTTAAAAAACCGGAACACCTCTGGGTTTTCTGCATTCAGGAGCTGATTTGTTCATTAACCAAGCTGTTTGAGAACCAAGGTTCCACTGTATTGTTATTTTCTGCAACTTTTAAATATATATATATATATATATATATATGCTTTCGTAGATTTTCACGGGTACAGGAATGCAGGTTCCTACTATATATATAGTTGTTTAGCCTGTTCAGAGGCATTGCCGTTTCATTCTTTTAGCATTGATTTTTATTTATGACATTTTAGAGTTCCTAAGATATGAGCGTCTTTCCTTTTCAACTAGCATCATACCGATACTTTAAGTGCCTTTAATGTGGCTCGTGACCTGAGACATGGTCACAACCGCAAGTTTAGATGGGTTTACAAGGAGCTAAATTTGTGGAGAAGGAGAAGGGCTATCAGCAGCTGCTCACCATAATAGCTAAAAGAGAACCTTCTTATTCAGAAGGTATAAGTTTCCCAAACTTGGGTCTCTAGCAGTTTTTGGACTACAAGTCCCATCATCCCTGACCACTGGTTCTACTAGGTAGGGATAATGGGAGTTGTAGTCCAGAAACAGCTGGAGGCTCAAGTTTGGGAAACCCTGGAATTGACCGTTGCCTACCAACCGTGTGTGTGTGCGCGCGCGTGCGCATGTGTGCATAGAGTCAACAGTAAGGGAGTATTGCACTCACTGCCTACTTGTGGGCTTGCTAGACGCATGTGGTTGGTTATCGTGTGAAGCAGGATTTGGGGCTAGATGGGCCTTTGGTTTGGTTTGGTTTGGTCCCGCAGGGCTCATTTTACATTCTTTGATTCACAGCTCTCCCTGTGAACAGAGGTTAGCAAACTATTTGGGCCAGTGGATAACGTTTGGTATTTGGAGGCTGTGTGGGTGACACTCACCAAATGGCTTCCGTGAGATGTGTGACATAGCATAAAATGGCTGCCACACACGAGAGAGAGCAGAAAAGTGGGCAGGGACACAAAACGGCGTCAGTGCTCTTTTTCTAGAAAAAGAGGTGCCAAAACTCACCATGAATGCTTCTCTTTTTCTCTTATTATAATTTATTGAATTTTTATACCGCCCTATGCACAAAGGTCTCGGGGTGGTTTGCAGAATAAAATCAAAATATTAAAACCACAAAATACATAATCAAAACAAAAACAAAAACCCAATAATGCCCCCTTGCCCCCAAACCCCACATTTTATTTTTGATAATAATTTCTATTGGTTTTCAATGACAACAATCCAATATTAGCCTCATTACAAGAATGCCAAATTATAATACAATGAGTAATACCGATCATTGAGATGCCAAATTATACAATTTAGGTGCTAGAATTGATGGTTTGAGGATTTATTTTATTTCTGCGTTCCAAAATCTTATAAATTCCATTACGCTCCAGTCAAAATAACAATTCCTTATATTGCAATAAGCAAAAATTCTGGGGGTGAGAGACTACTCAGCAGCCCAGCTCGTCGGGGTGCAAGTCCCCCCCCACGGGTCTATGCGGTCAGTAAAAGAAGGAAGTTCCAGCCAAGTAATTTGGAGCAAAACAGTGGTCAGTAGACCACGATTTCTATTGTTGCGCAACAGGTTCCCACACAGAGTAAGAACCCCGAACATAGGTTACAAGCGCTTTTAAGACTCTCCCCCCCCCCACAGTACCCTTCAAGAAGCATCATTGATACATCACTGATACATGAGCAACATGTCATGAAGAATGAGAGGGATCTTGAGGTTACCCAACTTCATCAACTTGCTCCGCTTCTCAGATTTAGTCCCAGACACCTTAAGTACCCGCCACCCAAAGAAGAATAAAACTATCTGTGCATATTCTTGCCCTCCAGCCTTCCTGAGGATGGCATCAGCAAACCCATCAACAGATGTCCATTGTTTCCCTCAAGGGAAAGATGCTGTGTACATGACTGTATGGCTCAGGGATTATGGAGATGGGAGAAACCCTGGGTTCCCCTCTTCCAGAGGAGTCATTAGCCACTGGAACCAAGGAAATGGGTCAAACTGTTGAATTTTGGCGATTATTTGATTCTACATTGGATAGTCGGAGGAAACAGTACGATACATGGTATCCACTTATTGCTACAGTTTTATAGACTACTTTCTGAGCTTCTTTGCTGTTGTCTATGTATTTTTTGCCTGGGTCAATGGTAATTGTCTTGGCCTTAGAGGCTGTGTGTTGTAAACAAAATCTGCCCTTCTTCCCTTATGGGGTATCCAAGAGCCCGTATAGAGTCCTTAAGTGGGTCCCCTATCGGTAGTAGAAAATAACAGAGGCCAACCAAAGAATATTGAGAAGCAAAGCAGCTAGTAAGCCTGATCTTTATTAAAGCTGTTGCAACAGGCTGCTCCCCTCACACGCAGGAGGACCCAGAACAAAGGTGTGCCTGCCCTTATATAGACATTTTAAAAATTCCCTGCCCTGGAGCTCAAGACCACCCCCCACAAACATCATACCTACATCACAGAAAAGGTGGTCTACAACAGAAATTTGAATGTTGTTGTGTTTCCTGTCTGACATTCTATCTGATAACGCCTTATCTGATTGCCTTTCCCATTCCTATGATATGGTGATTACCCAATTCCTGTAACAAGGAAGGTTTTTCTACCTCCTCCCTCCTTGCAGAGAAACATTTGGTCAGCCTGGGAGTCAAAATGGTTTCAGGACTGTCTTCCTGTGCTGCTTCAGACATGTGGTTTATATATTTATGTACGTGTTTGCTTGGTACATTTATAAATATTTATTATATATCTAAGACCTTAAAATTACTTATAACGTGGTGGGGACTTGGGAAGTCATTTAACTGCCCCCCTCCCCATTCCTGGTTTTAACAATCGCAACTGCAGTTTTAATGACTTCCATTTGTATTGACACATTAAATGATTTATACACTTATAGATGAGGCATTCAAACTCTCTCCTTCTTGTGTGTGGCAAAAAAACCACCACATTTTCAAAGGACATAGGCTGGCAACAGTGCTCACCTGAGAGGTGCCGGAACTGAGCTGCAAGTTCCATCTGAAAAAAAGGCCCTGAACATTGCAGATTTTTGAGGCGACATTTACTGAGATCGTATGAGGTGCTGGCAGGTGACAGTTTGGGGGACCCCCTGTCCTACAGAGTAAGCTTACAATCAATTGCTACTAGTGTAGCTTTGAAATCCCCTCTTTCCGTTCCCCCTCAGGGTTTTCTTCCTTCAGTCATCTTGTGGCCCTGGCAGATACCTGACCCATCCCTCTCTCTCTCTGATGCCAGAACTGCCCAGGAGCTATGGCTGATTGAAACACTGCTTTCTCCAAGGTGGGATTAGCCTGAGTTTCTGCAGTGGCAATTTTGCGACTTTTCCCTCTGTGTGTGAGTTTCTCAAGCACTGAGGAAGGACCCATTCTTTAATTACCTGGAGACCGTGGGGCTCCGAGCTGAAGATTACTGGAGATATTTTGCCAACCCACCTTGGGAACCTGTCTTGCTAGAGGCCTCAAACTTTAAAAGAAAAGAAAGTCTAGTATTTTTTTAATCACTCGCCGAGCTGCCTTTAAGTGCGGCACGGCAGCCTTTTATTTTGGAGAAGTCAGGCTGCTGCTACGAAGCTGGAGGCTTGCAATAAATAAAATAGATTTCTGCAGCACACCCTTCCTCATCCCTTCCTCTGTTCCGAAACCACCCTGGGAGCCTCGGCAGGGAGTCAGCTCAGCTGCCGAGACCTGGGCAGGCAAGAGTGATGCAGGCTGCAAAGGGGAAAATAAATAAAAGGCGAGTATGAAGCTCAGGCCAAAGAACTGCAAATTAGTTTCCCAAGGTCTGATAACTAAAGCTCTGCTTCTGGGGGCTGGAAGGTACTGGGGCGAGAGAAACACATGGCTAATTTTAGTAGTACCCTTTCTCCACGGTCTAATATTGAATCCTGATGGCTGCATCCATCCATTAAAGGACATTATTTCTCCCAAAGAACCATGGGAGCTGTAATTTACCCTTAGAGAACTACAGTTTCCAGCACCTTTAACAAACTTGGTCCTCCCGTTAGATGTCAAGGAGATGAGTAGCTATAGAACCTTTAGAAGACATCTTTGTAAGGAAGCTTTTTAATGTGCAATGTTTTATTATGTTTTTATATACCGCCCACAGTGGCTGGGGCAACTCAGTCCGACGGGCAGGGTATTATTATTATTATTATTTACACATGCACAATACCAAAGTTATCCTGGAAAGGGGTTCCAGTTGAGCCACCTGTCTCCTTCCTGCTTATCTTCTGCATGCAGGGAATTTGCATTCCTTGAGTTTCTCCCCAGCTGCAGTCTAGAGTGGTACCATAAGGGAGTCTATTGCCATATTCTATATAACATATACAGTGGTATCTCGGGTTAAGTATTTAATTCATTCCGGAGGTCTGTTCTTAACCTGAAAGTGTTCTTAACCTGAAGCACCACTTTAGCTAATGGGGCCTCCTGCTGCTGCCGTGCCGCCGGAGCCTGATTTCTGTTCTCATCCTGAAGCAAAGTTCTTAACCTGAAGCACTATTTCTGGGTTAGCGGAGTCTGTAACCTGAAGTGTATGTAACCTGAAGCATATGTAACCCGAGGTACCACTGTACTTTGAGGCCTGAGTTGGTAAACCTGTGTCAGGGCTAAACAGGTAGGAGGGGGTGGAAGGAGGAAACTCTCGCTTCAAAATACGGTAACAAAATCATTTCCCTGCAGGAGAAAAGGAGCCTCTCAGGGAGAAGAGCATAACGCTTCTCCCTGTCGCTTCTCCATGTTCAGGCAATTCAAAATATATGAGAATATGGACAAAGTGAAGTGATACGCTTCAGAAACAGGTTAATCTCCTCATCTGCTACTTTGGAGAATCAGGTTCCCACTCTTCCAAGAAAGCAGCCTGCACTTTAGCTGGGCTTTTGCTGTTCTCCCCTTCTCCCCTTATCTCCTTATTAAAAGCAAATCAAACTCAATCAAGCCCTGTCTGTTTTGTTTTCTTTAATGCATGCATTCTGCTGGAACAAAAATGGGGGGCGGGGGAGTGGAAGAAAGATTTTGAGCTGTCTTGGCAGGCATTCCCTCATGTGAAAAATAAAATAAAATAAAAAAATTGCTAGTTTATTTGTGTTGGAAATTCTTCCCTGTGAGAAGCCTGAGGAGTTTTGGACAGCAATGGCTTTGCTGCTCTCCATGTCCAAGAGTTCTGGCTGTTTCTCCCATGAGTTGGCATCCATGGTCTGATGAAGACGGGGGCCTGTGATGCTGTCAGAAAATAAATCCCACTCACGGCTGCCAGGTGGCACAACAGTTTAAGGCAGCAATTTCCTGAACTTTCCAGTCTCATGGAATCCGCACCAAGTTCTCTGCAGAGGAATCATGGCTTGTGCGCCGTGGAATTTCTGCACAAGGCAGAGGATTCTGGGAAGTGTTCCAGGAGGCACATGGTCCATGAAAGATGGCGGAACACCTGCATGATGCAGGGGATTCTGGGAAGTATTCCGGGGGCACACACAGGTCAGGAAAAGTGATGTGGAACTCTTGCATAAGGTAGGGCAGCTGTGATGGCTTCAGCTGATGGCAGTTTTAGTTCAAGGTATCTGGAGGGCACCAGGGGTTGAATCCACACCTGTCATTTATAACATTAAAATGCGTTATTAAAATGTGACACCAGAGGGCGCTGCAGAGCAGCAAGCCACTGCCAATGGGAAAATGCCATTAAGTGTTATAGAACTTATACTTAATAATGTTTAGAAGATCAATGTAGATCCAGCCCAGGTTGGTGAAGTCTGATGTATATCCTTACACTTGGCAACAGGGATGCCAGGTCAGGACCCAAACCTAATACTAATAATAGTGTATTATTTATACCCCACCCATCTGACTGGGTTTCTCCAGCCACTCTGGGCAGCTCCCAACAGAATATTTAAAACACAATAAAACATCAACATTAAAAAATTCCCTAAAGAGTGCTGTTTTCAGATGTCTTCTAAAAGTCAGAGTTTATCTCTGTGACATCTGATGGGAGGGTGTTCCACAGGGCAGGCACCACTACAGAGAAGGCCTTCTGCCTGGTTCCCTGTAACCTCACTTCTCGCAGGGAGGGAACAGCTAGAAGGCCCTTGGCACCAGACCTCAGAGTCCGGGCTGAACGATGGGGGTGGAGACCCTTCTGGCAATGTCTTATGTTTTCTTTAATACATGCATTAAATGATGTCCTGGAGACTGAGGTTGATTGGGAGAGAAGAACAAATGAAGGCAGACCGCCCCCCCCCCCGGCATGTCTATGCTATAATTTGCAGCCTGCTGCTGCTTCCGGGCTGAAACTTCCAGGCTGCATGCGTCATCTTAGAAGCAGAATCATGGAGTTGGGAGGGACACCAAGGGTTGTCTAGTTCAACCCCCTGCAATGCAGGAATATTCCCCTGTCCCACACGGGGATCGAACCTGCAACCTTGGCGTTATCAGCACCATGCTCCAACTGACTGAGCTGTCCAGCTGAAGGCGGAGCAATGAATGTAAAAAGTAAGCTAGTTTCTACACAGTCAGACACCTTTGTATCCTCCGTCCTGACCAGCGAGAGGCATTAGTTCAAGGGCACATTCCAGCCGGGCAAAAACATTTGGGGTGCGAAGCAGCAGTGTGGCTTGAGGCAAAGGGAAGTCGCTGGGGGGGTGGGGTGGGGGAGGAGGCCTGAGGGCTTGATAGGGAGGCCTGGAGGGCTGCATCCAGCACCTTGAATGTGTGGAAAGTGGAACCAGAGCCTCAGCTTCCCAAAGACTGTATCTTTGTGGCTCTGCAGCTCCCGGCTTGCCACGCGCTCGCTCACTTTCATTTATCAAAGTAATAGCGCACATTACATTTATCTGGCTGGGTTTTACCCTCCCAGCCACTCTATTCCTGAACATTAAAACGGCGGGTGGGTGGGAGAGTGAAATATCTGGGAAAGTAACTAGATTTAATCCACATTTAATGGGCGCGTAAAGAAGCAGGACAGCTTCGGAAGGACAGCCAGCGCCCTCCTCTTTCTGGGCAAACGGGAATTTATCGAGATGTCTTTCTCTAGCCAGCTTAGTGATCTGTGAGCCCTGAATAATTGGTTTGGTGACCTGTCAGCGCTGCTCATTTCCAAGAGAAGGGGCGGCGGGGGGGGGGGGAGGATTCCACATCCATTTCCCACCATTCCCTGGGAAATACAATGGGCCACAAATCCCATTCATGTTTGAATTCCGAGGAAATCATTCATTGAAAGCACATGGCTTCCCACCCCAAGAATCCTGGGAACTGTAGCGAATTAATATCAATTATTTCATATAAACAAAGATGGATGTATTGATGGCTGATCTATTCACAAGGTGAGCCTATGGAGTCCCCCCCCCCCCTTCGGTCAACCTTAAATTTTTCTTTTCTTTCTTTGTTAGATTTGTTATGAAAATGAATAATAATAATGAAAATAAATAGCCAGCCAAATGCTTCTAGGAATCTCGCAAGAATACCTTCCTCTATTTTTGGTCCCCAACAGGGACGCGGGTGGCGCTGTGGGTTAAACCACAGAGCCTAGGACTTGCCGAACAGAAGGTCGGCGGTTCGAATCCCCACGACGGGGTGAGCTCCCGTTGCTCGGTCCCTGCTCCTGCCAACCTAGCAGTTCGAAAGCACGTCAAAGTGCAAGTAGATAAATAGGTACCGCTCCGGCGGGAGGGTAAACGGCGTTTCCGTGTGCTGCTCTGGTTCGCGAGAAGCAGCTTAGTCATGCTGGCCACATGACCCAGAAGCTGTACGCCGGCTCCCTCGGCCAATAAAGCGAGATGAGCGCTGCAACCCCAGAGTCAGCCACGACTGGTCAGGGGTCCCTTTACCTTTACCTTGTGTTTAGAGGTATACTGCGGCTGAAGCCGGAGGCTCCATATAGCCGTTAACAGACCTACTCACTGTAAACATCCCGTTCAAAGGCTAATAGTCACCATCGGCCCATCTTGTGCTTCTGAATTCCTTAAGATAATTAGCTGGAGTGTGAAGAAGTGCTCTCTCCCTGCCCAGTCCTGGCCCTATCAACACCTGTCAATTTTCCTGGGTACTCCTGAGATCTAATGTTACAGCGGAGAGTGAGGAATACTGAAAACCACTGTCTTAAAGGGTTCTTAGGGGCCTATTTTTAGACCGCTGCTGTATGGAATTAGATGTCTGGTTCCAGCACGTTTTTGGCTGGATTCGAGAAGTGCTTTTTGAGTTTGACCTAATGTTCTGCTGAAGGTTACTACTGAAAGATGCACACCAAATCTGTCTAGGCCACTAGAGGGCAAGCACTGACTGGCAAAGAGTGTGCTTGTAAAATTCCCGATATATATATATATATATATATGCGCCAAGCTCTCTGGTTGCAGTTCCCAATTAGAACAGGATTAGAAGCACATGCAAACACTCATATGCCATCATCCTGCTTTGTTTTTCCGGCTTGGAATGCATCGTGCGCATGGCTAAGCTGACATCTAAAGGGTTTGACATGAGCCACATATATAACTTGGCTGCCATTTGGAGGCTGGGTCGTAAACCGGCCTGTATGTTGCCTGTATGTAGAAGGAGGTGCCATCCCAGCTCCAAAGGTCTGGGCCCGGTGCAGCTTGCCTCCTCACAGGGCACCTGTCATGGGGACTACTGGCTGTGCCCTTTCGTGTCCTCAGAATCATGTGCCCCGAGGCCACCACCCCACAGCCCCGGTCATGCTCGGCCAGTGGAGTTGCCAGCTGGCCAGCAAGCCTTCCTGGCTCGCTCTTGTGCCTTTAACAGTAGCATGAAGCTTTTCACATTTAGGAGCAATAAAATGAAACAAAACCGCCAGCTGTTAATGCATGTACCTCAAAGTTGTAAGAGTGGCAACTCTAAGGAACATGCCTACATTTTTGCCTAGGGAGAATTTATCTGCCAGGTAGAGGTTTCTGTGCAGAAACCAAGACCTTCGTGCAAAAAAATATATATCTGCAAATGCTTGTGCGGGTTCAAGAAGACCCTTTTCACGGCTGCTTTATGGGGAGTTTGGAAGTTCAGCTGCTGCACAGACAGACCCACCGTAGGCCCAATTCACACATGCGAAGAGTGTTGGTGTTGTAGTAGCTGCCTGCAGAAAACAGTGTCATGTTTTATTCCTTTCATCAAGCCAAGAGTCTGCTTGGAACGGGGTGGTTTCCATGGCATTCGGAGGAGGAACTACTGGCGGAGGAATAATTCAGATCTCACATGGCTGGGAGGCGAGAATTGCTCCGGCAATGTCAGAGCCGCTTGACTCTCTCTCTCTCTCTCTCAGCTGCTTTCTGGTGTTTTTTCTTTCTTTGTTTCCTTTGGGTTGGAGCTCAGTTTCTCTCCAGCATCTAAGGGTGCTTCCAGACTCTTGCCATTTCGGATAGGGTCCAATCACATACAGTACCGGCAGATTCAGGCTGTGCAGTTATATGTAATTGATGTGGAGGTCTCATGCAGCAAAACCACAGTTCCTCCAAATGTCGGACTTGTTGCAATTGTTATATGTGGTGGGGAAATAGAAATGGAAAGTATAAGATAATGCTTGCTTTGATGCAAGTGTCTAACCTCTCTGCAAACAAATCGGAGGGCAGAAAAAGAAGAGTTTGGATTTGATATCCCGCTTTATCACTACCCTAAGGTGTCTCAAAGCAGCTAACATTCTCCTTTCCCTTCCTCCCCCACAACAAACACTCTGTGAGGTGAGTGGGGCTGAGAGACTTCAGAGAAGTGTGACTGGCCCAAGGTCACCCAGCAGCTGCATGTGGAGGAGCGGAGACGCGAACCCGGTTCAGCAGATTACGAGTCTACCGCTCTTAACCACTACACCACACTGGCTCTCATTCAAGAGCCTGTGTTGTGTAATCTCCCTCCAATAAATCAGGGTGAATGCTCACAGTGCTAATTTTTTTTTCTAGAAAAAGAGGTACTGGAGCTCACCACGAACACATCCCTTGTTCTCTTATAATGGCAATGGTGTCTACCTGAGAGGTGCCAGAACTGATTTCGGGCTGAGAAAACTCCCTAAATGCTCAATAAACAAGTTTTATGAGCTCTTTCTCCCAGCTGTGAGCCCCTTAAACTGGCAACTGGAAGCCACTGAGCCAATTCCTGCCCTGATGCTGGGAGGCTCACAGATGAGCTGTGAGGTCAAGAAGATCTGAGGAATCTGCAGAAGATTAAAGCAAGGCCCTTTGTTTCTGGCTGATCTTAACCAAGCTTGCTACTAACTCTATAAATGGTTTATTTTAATCTAGACTGGCATCAGCACTGGGCAACTGGTTTTGGGGAGCGGCCACATACATTTTATTCAGAATATCCCAGGTTCAATCCCCGACATCTCGATGTCATACCCCCCAACATTGCTCTGATGAAAATAGGGATGTCCTCTTCAACAATACAGTGGTACCTCGGGTTACACATGCTTCAGGTTACAGACTCTGCTAACCCAGAAATAATACCTCGGGTTAAGAACTTTGCTTCAGGATGAGAACAGAAATCGTGCTCTGGCTGCATGGCGGTAGCAGGAGGCCCCATTAGCTAAAGTGGTGCTTCAGGTTAAGAACAGTTTCAGGTTAAGAATGGACCTCCGGAACAAATTAAGTACTTAACCCGAGGTACCATTGTCCCTCACTGACCGCCTCTTTCCATATGAAACTACCCGGACCATGCGATCATCTTCTGAGGCCCTCCTTCATGTGCCTTCTCCTTGAGAGGTCCGGAGGGTGGCAACACGAGAACGGGCCATTTCTGCCATGGCTCTCCATCTGTGGCAGGGGTCAGCAACCTTTTTCAGCCGTGGGCCGGTCCACCGTCCCTCAGATCATGTGGTGGGCCGGACTATATTTTGGAAAATAAATAAATGAACAAATTCCTATGCCCCACAAATAACCCAGAAATGCATTTTAAATAAAAGGACACATATTACTCATGTAAAAACACGCTGATTCCTGCACTGTCCGAGGGCCGGATTTAGAAGGCGATTGGGCCACATCCGCCCCCTGGGCCTTAAGTTGCCTACCCCTGGTCTGTGGAATGCTCTCCCCAGGGAAGTTTGCCAGGTGCCTTCATTATACACCTTTAGGCGCCAGGCAAAAAATGTTCCTTTTTAACCAGGCCTTTAGTTGATCCAATTTACATCCTCTGCCCTTTTAAAATGTATTTTTTTGGGGGGGGGGGGGCTATTGGGTTGTTGTTTTTATTTTCATCATGCATTCTGTGGTTTTGTATCTTGATTTTATTCTGTGAACCGCCCTGAGACCACTGGGTATAGGGGGGTATATAAATTCAATAAAAAAATAATAAAATAAAATAAAATAAAATAAAATAACAACAGCAACAGCAACAATTTATCATTTATACCCATCTGACTGGGTTGCCACAGCCACTCTGTAGAGCTTCCATCATATAAAAGAATAATAAAGAAACATTGAACATTAAAAAACCTTCCCTATACAGGGCTGCCTTCTGGTGACTTCTAAAGGTTGTATGCTTACTTATCTCCTTGGCTCAGGGGTCGCATAACTCCATATCCTCCAATGTTTCTCTGATGAAAATAGGGACGTCCTAAGAAAATGTTGGACATCAAATTAGAAACCTGAATGGCTTCTGTAAATCCAGGACTGTCCCTGGAAAATAGGGACACTTGGGGAGGGGGTGTCTGAGTAATCATTCCCAAACTGTATGTCAGATTACACCTGCATAATCATTCCCAAACTGAGTAATCATTCCCAAACTGTATGTCAGATTACACCTGCATGTCACATGAGAGAGCTGTCTGTGGATGAAGATAATGGTGATGATTGTTGATGTAGTTCATAACAATCAATCCCCCTCTTAGCTCAGTGTATCCATTTGCAGA
The DNA here is from genome assembly GCF_964106915.1 of Podarcis gaigeae. NCBI lineage: Eukaryota > Metazoa > Chordata > Lepidosauria > Squamata > Lacertidae > Podarcis > Podarcis gaigeae. The sequence continues at coordinate 19,057,649 of NC_139690.1, forward strand.
GGAGGCTGCCCACTACTTCTCTGTGTGATCAAGTGCTCTGGTCTAACCTTCCCATTATTCCCTGGGTGTTGCTGGTGGTGGAGGGATGGCAATCCAGTTAGCAATGACACTGCCATTGTGAAAAGTCTGCCATGTAGGACTGGGAGCGCTGAAACCCTGGAGAGCTGCTGCCAGTCAGTGTAGACAGTAGTAAGCTAGAAGGCCTAATGGCCTGACTCTGCAAAGGCCAACTTCCTATGTCTCCCTGCCTTCTTTTGCATCTGTTTGTCCACTGTGTAGTGCATCACCCCTGATCTGCAAAGTGTTGGAGACAGGCGTCACCTCGGTTGTGGAGCTGGCAGAGCCCCTTCTTGCCATTGCAGGTTCCCTGTAAGCACTTCCAGCAACAACAGAAAAGTGGGGATTATCTGGTGCTTCTCGGAGCCCTCGCAGGGATGGGGGGGAATTAGTCTCTTTGCTTGAAAATGTTCTCTTCGGCGGGATTACAAGATAATGCATACGGAACGACGTTAGCTCAGCCAGGTTTATGGATTACTTCAAAATCAAATTTCTCGTAATCTCATCTGCCATCTGGCATTGGCGGAGCGGCTCGTCGCCAGCCTGCTGCCATCCTTGCCTCCTGCCGCTGTGAAGCAGCCTGCAGCAATGCAGCTGGCCAAGGCACCATGGTCGTGAGCAGCCTGCCAGCGCGAGGCTTTGCAAACCACTACTAGCATCCCGGACTGGGCGACTCTGTTGTCTCCCAATAGAGGCATTGAATAAGCTGGGTGTCAAAAGGTCGGCCTCTCTTCCTGCGTTTCCCTCTCCCCTCAGATCGGATGCTCTGTGCCCGCAGCCTGCCATGACGCCCCGTGCAGAAGTTGCATGCCTTCCAAGCGCACGTATTTAATGGCGATGGTTTGCTTATTTTGCTTCCTTATGTTTACCAGCTGCCGGTGCATATTGAAATCATTGCTTTATATGGGAAGGGGGAAGGGGATGGACCTGCCCGATCTGAGAAAGCACTGAACAGATGATATTAAATGTTAAACACGAAATAAATAAATAAATAAATAAATAATTTGACAAGGAAACATTTTGGGCGATAGTCAAACCATGGTCTCCTCCGACCACCTGTTTTATCAGCATTCACCCCGATTTTACACTGTACAGTTAAAGCACTGTGATACCACTTTAAAAACTCACAGCTTCCCCCAGAGAATTCTGGGAGCTGGGAGTTTGTTAAGGGCGCTGAGAGTTATTATTATTATTATTTTAAAGGTAAAGGACCCCTGACAGTTAAGTCCAGTCACAGACGACTCTGGGGTTGCGGCGCTCATCTCGCTTTATAGGCTGAGGGAGCCGGCGTTTGTCCGCAGACAGTTTTTCCAGGTCATGTGGTCAGCATGACTAAGCCGCTTCTGGTGCAATGGAACACCGAAACCAGAGCAGTGCACGGAAACGCTGTTTATCTTCCTGCCAAAGTGGTACCTATTTATCTACTTGCACTTTTGGGCGTCCTTTCGAACTGCTAGGTTGACAGGAGCTGGGACTGAGCAATGGTCCCTTGCTCAGTGGTAGTAGAGTATCTGCTTGGCATATATAGAAGGTCCCAAATTCTGTCCATGGCATTTCCAGGTAGACCTGGGAGAGACTGAAACCATGGAGGGCTGCTGCCAGTCAAGAGTAGATGATTCTAAGCTAGAGGGACCAATGGCATAAGGCAGCTTAATGAAACAATATCATCTGCCATCTATGGCTGTGCTTTAACTTCATTATGGTTATTGCAATGGAATGGCAGCCTCCTTTGAAACGCAGCAGCGCCAGACTAGTGGGCAGCCCTGCTTTTCGTAGGCAAGTTTATCTTGAATGGAATTTGCACTGAGATGCCTGTGTTTGTACACTCCCTTGGCCGCAAGTCTATAGACACAGGTCACAGGGAGGTGAAGGCCGTGCAGTCTGACCCATGTGAATGAGATCCCTCATGCGTAAGGACTGTTCCTGTGGCACTAATGGGATTTGAAATGATCTTCCAGACAGGGTCAGGTGAGGCCAGTAGGTCTGAGCCTGTGGAAAGACGCTGACTTGCGATTCCGCAAGTTTGTGTTTTCCTTATGAATATTAATCTGGAACTGTCAAAGCAGACCGAGGCTCAGCGTGGAAACTGGAGATTCCTTCAGAGTTGGGATCAGGATGGTGCTAGTGACAAATTGAACTTTTGCTTGCAGGTAGTGCCAGTGGTGTAGCGTGGGTTGCCAGTACCCCGGGGCAAGGCAAATATTGTGTCCCCTATCTCATGTTTCCTGGCAGGGCTGGGTGATGTTGGTGGGGAAGGGTCTTCTCAGGAGGGAGAGGGAAGCTGAGGAGGCAACAGTGACAGTGACTAGTTATTTTATAATTATTAATTATTTCACCGCTTTTTTTTTTAAAAAGCCTCAAAGCCAGGCATAGGCAAACTCAACCCTTCAGATGTTTTGAGACTACTGTTCCTATCATCCCTGACCACTGGTCCTCTTAGCTAGGGATGATGGGAGTTGTAGTCCTGAAACATCTGGAGGGCCGAGTTTGCCTATGCCTGCTCAAAGCGTTAGTTGTTGTTTTTTGAAATTTTGAGCCCCCCCCCCATTTTTCACCCGAAGCAACAGCCTCTCTACCACTCCCCCCAACTACACCATTGGGTAATGCAAATAGACACGAAATCTCTTGGCAGAACTAGGAAGAATGAGAAGCAAAGAATCTCTTTTCCTCAACACATAAGAGCAACTGGAGATGCCTGGTGGCTGGAACTCTATATTTCCACCTGTTGGGCAGCTAGCAGGGCTGTAGAAAGGCATCATTTCCCGTTCTGCCCTGTACTAGCCACACGCTTCCGTTCTGCTGCAGCTCACCTTCTGCCCCAAACTGCATTATTCGTCTCGCTGTCCACTGTGGTGAAATCATGTAACTTTGACCATCAATATGATTATATTGTCATTATGTTACTCCACCCCATTCAGGTCAATGCAATGGAAACACAATGCAAACTGTGTGTTCTTTGTGGACTAAAAGCCACAACAGTGAATATCTATCACATTCACAGGAGTGATTTCCGTTCCGGACATGGGACAAATAAGTAAATGCTGGCAATTTCTATTCCCATTTCCGTCAGAATTTTTGAACGGACACAGCTCAGCGCCCTCATTGAGTGCTTTTGCCTGGCTGGAATGTGACATTGAATTGTCATAATTCTTCTTGCTTCCCTGGATGGGAGATGGAGGGATGCAGGTGTAGAGACCTCTGACTTTTATGCGGCTGTAATGTAGCTTACTGCAAGGAAGTAAGAGCCACATCCATTCAGTGGTGTAGCTTGTGTTGCCAGTGCCCGGGGCTACAAGGAGGCAGGGTTGGGAGGGAGCAAAACAGACGGAGTACACATGTGCATTCAACTGATTGTAGCTGCAGAGATAAGAAGAGTCATTCCATTGTCTGGAGAGGTCATTTCCTGGTTCTCATGGAGAAGCTGTTTTCAAAGGAGTCCAGCGATAGAAACATGCAGCTGTATTGAGGCAGCACAAGGTGTTGAATTTTTGTGGCCCTAACAATCTTGCGCCCAGGGCAACTGTTCCTGTGGGCTTCCCATGCTATGTCACTGCATCCATTGCCCTGCTGACTCTTGCCTCTGGCCCTGAGCAACCCTGGCACGCACCCCTCAGAAGTTTGCCCAGGTGGGAATGTGTGTGTGTGTGTGTGGGGGGAGCTCCCCCACCCCTGCTCTGTTGCTTCTCCACATGGATAGCTAGGCTGTGCCCACCTATGAAGAAGAAGAGTAGTTTGGGTTTGATATCCCGCTTTATCACTACCCTAAGGTGTCTCAAAGCGGCTAACATTCTCCTTTCCCTTCCTCCCCCACAACAAACACTCTGTGAGGTGAGTGGGGCTGAGAGACTTCAGAGAAGTGTGACTAGCCCAAGGTCACCCAGCAGCTGCATGTGGAGGAGCGGAGACGCGAACCCAGTTCACCAGATTACGAGTCTACCACTCTTAACCACTACACCACATTGGCGTGCCCAAGCATGAAGTTAGCTGCTGTTCTGCTTGGAGCTGACAGCGGGAGAGCAAGGAATAGACTGGGAGCATCTCCAGCGCAAGCGGTATCTTGGCCTGATCAAGCAAGGTGATTCTTGCGTTCTTAGGCTATTTTCCTCAATGAGCCCCATTCAAATTCTGGTCAGCAAGCAGACCTGAGGCTCTGCTAGTCCGGCTTCAATAAAAGAATGTGGCAAAAGAAAGATAATTTGCTGGATGAAGTGACACACTGTTCTAACCTGCTCAGCTGAGTAAATGCTCTTTTCACCTCTCTGGGCAACGTCTCCTTTCCATTCTCCCCCTCCTGAGCCCAGCGGGATCAGGCCAATGTCTAGTTCAGCATCCTGTGCTCACAGTGGACAGGCAGATGCCTTCTGGGAAGCCCTTTAGCAGCACCAGAGTACAACAGCGCTCTCCCCACTTGCGATTGGATCCTGGCAACTGGTATTCAGAGGCACAGCGCCCCCAACACGGGTGGGGGGCAGAGCATAGCCATCATGGCTAGTAACCCCAGGAAGCCTTATCTTCACCACTTTGTCAATCCTCTTTTGAAGCAGTTCGAGTTGGTGGCTGTTGCTACGTGATGTGGGAGCAAATCCCCTTGCTCTACTATGTGCTGCTGCTGCATGTGAAGAAGTGCTTTCTTTTTTTAAAAATATTTTTTATTGAGTTTGTGAAATACAGAAAAAAGAATAAAGAACATATTATAAGAGTAAAGTAGAAAGGTTACAAATTTTCTTGTTCTTTTTTCCAAATCTACTGGACTTCCCCACATCCTCCCAACCCTGCATTCTCTGTGATACATAACATCAGCAATTTGTTAACTTGTTTCAATACTTGTTGTATCTTTCATTTTATCATGTTACCCAATTTCAAATGTGTTATAACTCAAATCATGTACATTTTCATTTAAACACAATAAAGTTGTTTCATTATTCTATCTCTGACTTCTTGTGCCTTAATTTCCATTTCTTTAGTTTAACATTACTGAAGCTAGAATTTCCTAAAAGGTGCATTTTTAAACATTCATACAGCTTATAATGTTTTTTCAGATAGTCCTTAAATTTTTTCCAGTCCTCCTCGATTGTTTCTTCTCCCAAGACTCGGATTCTGCTTTCTTTTGCCTGTCCTGAATCGTCCAACATTCAGCTTCAGTGGATGGTCCTGGGTTCTAGCATAACGAGAAGTGGAGAAATATGTCTGGATGTGGGTGGCGTTAAACTACCGAGCCTCTTGGGTTTGGTGGTTGGAAGGTCGGTGGTTCGAATCCTGCGACGGGGTGAGCTCCTGCGGCTTCTGCCAACCTAGTAAGTCGAAAGCACACCAGTGTAAGTAGATAAATAGGTAATGCTGTGACAGGAAAGTAAAAGGCATTTCTGTGTGCTCTGGATTCCATCACGGTGTCCCGTTGTGCCAGAAGCGGTTTAGTCATGCTGGCCACATGACCCAGAAAGCTGTCTGTGGACAAACGCCGGCTCCCTAGACCTGAAAAGCGAGATGAGCACCACAACCCCATAGTCACCTTTGACTGAACTGTCTGTGGGTCCTTTATCTTTTACATTTTACCTAACCAAAGATCATAGAATTGTTGTGTTGGAAGGGATCCTGAGGATCATCTAGTCCAATGCAGGAATATGCAGCTGTCCCATACGGGGATTGAACCTGCAACTGTGGCGTTATCAGTAACATGCTCTAACCAACTAAGCTGATCAGAAAGTCTAGCGTGTGTTTTTAGAAAACAACAATAGTGGACTACTTGTGCCAGAACACTTTAACTGCAGAAACCTAAATTTACGTGATTGAATCCCTCCTGCAAAACACTGACAATCTGGAGGCGACCTTTGTCTTTTAACTTACATGCCATTCAATGCCTCTGAAAAGACACCTGGATCGAGGTTTTAGTAATAAGCAAATTGATTTCACATTTAAGCTTAAATGCTTGAAAGGGAGATGATGATTCATTAACTGAACAAAATTTAATTGGCCGTCAGCCTTAATTTTTATGGGCTTGTTTTGTCTGGATGTTTCAAGGTGCTGCCAGGCTTGGGGGTGTCCTAGGTTCTGGATTCTGGATGCGGGGTGACCGGTGCAGACATCAGAGGTAGGAGATGAGGTTGTGAATGAGTTGGAGCTCTGGCAAACAGAAATCAAGGGCTGAAGGTGGGAGATGTTGCCATTGACCAGCTGGACGTTGACAGCAGATTAGATACATGAGATGAGGTGAGATGATTCCAGGTAGAGCTGGGGGGAAGCACGGAGAGAGAGAGAGAGAGAGAGAGAGAGAGAGAGAGAGAGACTGTGTTGTCAACTGATGGGAAAGTCAGACCAGTGTGTGTGAAAGTGTTATGTAGGGCTTGGTGGGGAATCTTGTTCAGCCAAGGGGCTGCATTCCCTTCTGGGTAATCTTCTGAGGGCCACATGCCTGTGGTGGGAAGGGCCAGCGGCAAAAACGGGCAGAGCAATGATAGTAAAGTTTAAACGGCTCAGGATCACCATATCTGAAGGGCTGCCTCTCCCCATATAAAAAACCACCCCGGACTCTAAGGTCCTTCTTCATATGCCTTCTCCATGTGAGGTCTGGAGGGTGGCAACACGAGAACGGGCCTTCTCTGTAGTAGCTCCCCATTTGTGGAATGCTTTCCCCAGGAAGGTTCGCCTGGTGCCTTCATTATATATTTTTAGGCACCAGGCAAAAATGTTGCTCTTCAACTAGGCCTTGGGTTGATTAATATTCTACAGCCTTTTAAATGTGTCTTTGGGAAAAGGAGGTTATTATTTTGCTGTTTTGTTTCACTTATTTACTTGTATTTATCCTGTATTTTATTCTGTGAACCACCCTGAGATCTTTGATGAAGGGTGGTTTATAAATCGAACAGAAATAACAATAATAGAAATAAATAAAAATACCTTAGTACAGTGGGCTAGTTTCTGCACCTGATCACACACCCAACTGTGTCCTCTAGGAGGGAAATAAGTGTCACAGTCTGATTTACGGCTGGTTGAAGTCCTGGCTGAGGACGTCGGGACCGGGGGCAAGACGGCGGGGTGGGAGCAGGAACGGGAGTCAGGAAGCCAAGGGTCCGAGGATCAGGAAGCAAGGAGTCAAGAAGCCAAACACAGGAAGTGTGTTGCTGAGGCAAAGAGCCAAAGGGAAATGCTGACTTTATATCCCTTCCTGGCTCTTGCCACCAGGTGTTGTGAGTTGCCAATCAGCTTCAGCTGTACGGCTGCGCCTTGCCTCTTGAGAACAAACTTAGGAAAGTTCCAGTCCTGCGAAGCCCTACCGGTCACAGGGCCTGGCTCCTGCACGCACTCCTGACAATAAGAGGCTTTATCAGAGCTCAAGGACACATCCCAGCCAGGCAAAAACACCCAAATGAGATGTGGCCAGTGAGAAAAGTGGCCTGGAGAAAGTTCAGAGGGTCAGGCAGATGTGTCTGGAGGTCTGCATTCAGTCTTGCGGCCTGAAGTTCCCAAATGTGGCATAGGAAGTGGTGCTTCTCCATAGGGATGCAAGGTCAGCTGACAGAACTCAGGCCAACACTCCCAACTTGTTGGGTATCCTTAGCCTGTGGAGCCAGGTCTGGCAAGCTGGTTTTATAGCTGAGTGTACTGACAGTTTGGGGTAAGATGCTAAAGGTCAGAGACTGGAGACATCAATATAGGGCTTTGCCCCTAACCTAGAACCATACCTGTGAAGAGGGGAAGGGGTTTGATGTCCTCCATCCCATCAACTTGGCTTGGTTGAGATGTTTACTCATTGCACATTCTTACTTGGAAAAAAGTCCACAATGGGTTCCATGAGACTTACTAAACTCCAGATGGTCCACCTGGTCATAATAAGGTTGGCCACGGAAGCCACCCCTAAGCAGGAGATGCAACATCAAAAACAAGGGCAAAAGAGGTCACCAATATGCCTATTTGGAGGTGCCAGAAGTTGAACCAGGGTCCATCTGCATGCAAAGCAGTTGCTCTGTCACTAATCTGTGAACCTTCCATGTAAATGTGTACACAAGTAAATTTATGGACCCATGGCACTTAGGTGCCATGCAGCAACATTTCCAACATTCCCTTCCACAAGGTGTATTTTGAATTGTTGCTAATGCACTCTAACCGTAAGCCAATTATTTTTTGGGGGAGGTAAAAAAACTTTAGCCAAAAGAAGAAACACTCTCTCTTAGCCTTTAAATAATTGAGGGACAGTGTATTGCAGAGTCATCAAATGCACCAGGCAGAACAGGGAGCCTCAGGTCGGGCAATCGCTTTTGATAACAGAACAGGGATGTTACAAGCACATTTCGTCTGTGAAATGTGAAATGGTATAGTTACTCCCCAGGCTGGCACCAGGAGTTGGCATTGCAGGGCACTGTCCAAGGCTCATGCCTCAGTAAAGCCCCCCCCCCCAATCTCTTGAGCCTCCTGGCCCTGATCCTCCTCCTTGCTGCTGCATCTGTTGACCTTGCCTCTTTGAGTGAGACGAACAAGAACAACAGCCTTCTGTATGTTTTGCCCACACTTATCAGCTGAATTCAGATCTCTCCTCCCACAAACAATGGGTCAAGGTGGACAGGTGGCTGGGGCTCCTCAGCTGTTACTCACCACGTGTCAAGTAACCTGTTTTGGCTTGCACACTGCTGTGCTTTGCAAGCCCCAACCACCGCCTGATTTTGAGGGTTCGCAAAGCCCTTTGCTGGTGCTGGAGACCAGCTGATTAGTGGTCCCTGAAAACCCCTTGTGGCCTAGATGCATCTGTATGGCATGAGATGTAGGGCAGCTGAGTGTGGCTGACTGAAGTAACCTTGCAGCCCAGATTAGGAGGTCTGGTAGGCTAAATTACACCCACGGACCAAAAATTCCTCACCACTGCAAAGGGGAATGATGCAGGTTCAGCCCAGGTGACACAGCAGCAGCAGCAACAGTGGTGAGGGGCAGCAGGAGCTGGTGGGCACACTCAAGGAGGGGTGCCACCGAAAGTATCTTTCCCAAATGTCCTCCACAACCCTGGTTAGTCTCCATTAAATGTGCATAGGACATTGCATGTTTACTCCTTTCTCGCTGATGGAGCTGACTTCCTAGAAGGGACGAGGGAGAAATCCAGTTACCTTCCTGTTCAAAGACAAACCTCCCTGATTTGCATTTTTTAAAAAACAATGCACAAACTAAAACATAGCCATCCTTTGAAAACTGGCACTTCTCCGAATTTTGTAATGCAGTTCTCCAGCCCTGTAATGCGTTCCTAGAGTGTGCATAAAAATGCATACACTTGTGAAAAGCGACATACAAAAAATGCAGTACATTGGCAGAAACGGCTTTGCAAAAAATGTGTCTGCAAAAACTTTGTAGAGTAGTAATACCAATTTGCAACTAGGATGAATACCAATTTGCAACTAAGATGAAAATGTGGAGGACTGGATTTAAGAATGGAAAAACGAGAATTGGAGAAAAGCCGAAATTGACAGTTACACACATCCCCTACACCTTAATCTTTGTGTTTAGACAGTGCTTTTTTCTGGGGAGACGCAGGGGTACGCATACCCCTAAACATTTTGTGAATCTAAGTTTGGCCTCCTTGAGGGGCAGTATTTCAATATGAGTAGGAGAATGAGAGTACCCCTAAACATTTTTTAAAGGAAAAAAACAACAGTGTTTAGGACTCCAGCTTTAGTCTTCAACATTGTACTCCACAGAGACCTCTTCATAGCATCACCACACTGGCATCCCCTCCCCCCACAGGAGGCTTCTAAAAGGGGGACTAATCTTATTATCAGGTGGCAGATCCTTGGGGGCTCTGGGGTGGGGCAGAGATTGCTGAACCTGAACAATTTTCAGCTTAACGATCCTCACTACCAGTGCAGGGCCCAGGTCTCCAGAGAGGGGCAGGCAGGTGGCGTGATGGTTGGACTCTTGGATTGGCTGAGATGCCTGGTCACCCCACTGGCAGCTGGGGAGATGAGCCATATGCTTCCCTGCAGGGTTACAGCCTTTCTCAACCTTGGGTCCCCAGATGTTTTGGCCTACAACTCCCATGATCCTTAGCTCACAGGACCAGTGGTCAGGGATGATGGGAGTTGTAGGCCCAAAACATCTGGGGACCCAAGGTTGAGAAAGGCTGGTAGAACAAAGCAGGAAGGAAAATCAGGCAGGCAAAGGTAAGAAGCCACCTTATACTGAGTCAGACCATAGCTCAGTATCATGGATACTGAATGGCAGTCGATCTCCAGGGTTTCAGGTATGAGGACATTCCCAGCCTTACCTGGAGATGCTGGGGATTGAACATGGGACCTGCAAAACAGAAGATCTTCCAGTGAGCTATGGCATACCCTCCAACATTCATCCAATGAAAATAAGGACATCCTATTTCACAATAATAGGGGACTTGGGTGGCGCTGTGGGCTAAACCACAGAGCCTAGGACTTGCCGATCAGAAGGTCGGCGGTTCGAATCCCCACAACGGGGTGAGCTCCCGTTGCTCGGTCCCTGCTCCTGCCAACCTAGCAGTTCGAAAGCACGTCAAAATGCAAGTAGATAAATAGGTACCGGCCAAGATATTGGGAAATTTTGGAACAAGAGGGGGACAGATTGAAATTGCAAAGTTTTGAGAAATTAAAAGGGAAAGTGAGAGACTGGCTTCATTATTATCAAATAATGGAAGTCTTTAAAATGGACAGGAGAATTGGCTTCCAGGTGGAAAAATCAAAATTAGAGATTGAACTGTTAGAACCCAGTACTAAGAATCTGTCAAGAATGTATAACTTGTTGTTGAAATGGAATACACAAGATGAAACGGTTAAATCAGCAATGATTAAGTGGGCACAGGATTTTGGCCATAACATTATGTTTGCTGACTGGGAAAAGTTATGGACCACCGGATGAAATTCACGGCATGTAATGCCTTGAGAGAAAATATTATGAAAATGATTTATAGGTGGTACATGACCCCAGTCAAGCTTGCAAAAATCTACCACTTGCCCAATAATAAATGTTGGAAATGTAAAGAAACTGAAGGAACATTCTTTCACCTTTGGTGGACGTGCCCGAGGATTAAGGCTTTCTGGGAAATGATCTATAATGAACTGAAAAAGGTATTTAAGTACACTTTCCCTAAGAAACCAGTGGCCTTTCTCCTGGGCATAGTCGGCCAATTGGTATTAAAGAAGGATAGAACATTTTTTATGTATGCTACAACAGCAGCAAGAATACTTATCGCAAAGTATTGGAAGACACAGGATCTACCCACCGTGGAAGAATGGCAGATGAAGGTGATTGACTACATGAGTTTGGCAGAGATGACGAGCAGAATCCGAGACCAGGGAAGAGAAGCGACGGAAGAAGATTGGGAAAAATTTAAGGACTATTTAAAGAAATATTCTAAAATTAAGGAATGTTAGATGGACGCTGGAGGTGAAAATCTGAGGTTAATAGCGGTAATGATTAAGCTAAAAGAGAACGAGTGTTATTTAAATTAAGTTAAAAGTAAGGGAAGGATTTGTTGATAAATTTATTAGACATAAGAATACAGAAAGGGGAGGTATGAAGAAGTCGGGAAAGTAAGGTACATGGAATTAAGAGTCGAAATTATATGTGCTTTTTTGTTTTTCTTTTTATTGTTATGTTTCGTTTGTTGATGTTTTGTTTGTTGTTAAAAAATTCGGTGGAAATTTCAATAAAAATTTATTTTTTAAAAAAATAGATAAATAGGTACCACTCTGGCGGGAAGGTAAACGGCATTTCTGTGCGCTGCTCTGGTTCGCCAGAAGCGGCTTTGTCATGCTGGCCACATGACCCGGAAGCTGTACGCCGGTTCCCTCGGCCGATAAAGCGAGATGAGCGCCACAACCCCAGAGTCGGTCACAATTGGATCTAATGGTCAGGAGTCCCTTTACCTTTACCTATCCATCCAGCCCCCAAGCCATTTGCCCAAATGGGCCCCCAAATGGTGGAACAACTGGTGGTACATGTACATGTTTGCTTCCATAGGAACATGGGAAGCTGCTTCATACAGAGTCAGGCCAATGGTCTATCTAGCACCTCTCCAAGTTTTCCAGCAGGGGACATGTGCAGCCCTAGCTGGAGATGCCAGGGATCAAACCTGAGACCTTTGGTATGCAAAGCAGATGTTCTGCCACTGAGCTATGGCCCTTCCATAAAAGAGTTTAGCAATAAACAGCACATGGGGAAGCAGAGTGCTTGTTGGAGCAGTAAGGAGACTGTCCATGGCTCCATAACTTGTTTTGGACACCAACGTCTTAAACTTCAACATCACTGCTTGTGTGAGATCATGTTTTGTTTTGTTCATTTTTCATGCTTCCACGATGACAGGGACACATTCCAGAAGAGATGCCGGAAAAGGACTTTGGTGTCACATCCAAAAATGTGAAGACATGCTTTTTATTCCTTCCAGCTGGTTCCATAAATCTGCCTTTGACGTGTTTCTGCGTGGATATATGTGTGTCAATGGGCGTGGATGGACGGGGTAGCCTGGCCACAGTGATTCACACACTGGTAACCTCAAGAGAGAAGCCACTTCTGCCTTCTTTTTCACCATTCAGTGTCCTCCTTTCCCTCCCCATTAGGAGCCAATTCGCCAATGCGGGCATGTATTACCTCAGCAAGGATCATGTCACTCTGCCTCGTTGCTAAGCAACACTTCCACCCACACACCTATTGGCTTTAATGCCAACAGAATTAACCCCTTAATTGCACAATGAATGATCTCTGTTGTTGCACTCTAACACTTCCTCTCCCAATTGGTCCTCTTTTGCGAACTTTCTACATTCATTGAAAAACAGGGGCCTGTCGCCGTTGTGTCTAGCTTGGTCTTTCTCACTGAGTTCTCGTAGAAAATCAATAAAAATTGCATGGAAAATATTGCATCAGAACTGGCTTGAGACAGAAAACAGTTGGTGCTTTGCCAATCACATTGGAGTACAGGCCCAACAGCCAGAGCCCCAAATACGTCAGCTAGAAAATGTGCTTCCACAAGGTTAAGTGGACCACTGGGCAAACTGGACTGGTAAACTGAGGCAGCAATACCTTGTACTGCCTGTGGTGCATGTAGAGAGACTTTGTCAATCTGGGATCTTCCAAATATTGTGGACTACAACTCCCATCTGCCCCAGCCAGCCCAGCTTCGGAGTTTTAGTCCAAAACAACTAGAGGGAACCAGGCTGCCAAAGCTTGATGCTGAGGCTTGGCAACCCCAAATCCAGTTTATTTAGCAGCTTGCTAAAGCTCAGAGCAGATTTCAGTCACCATGGAGCTATAGAGAACCTTTCTTGTAAAAGAAAAAGTGTGGGGTTTTCTATAAATATTTTCCTTCTTAATTCAAACCATTGGGCTTCATCCCCCCCTTCTATGTAACGAAGAACACTCATGTGTTTCTAGCTAGGCAGCCAAAAGAAAATCATTCTGGGTTCCTGTTGGAATGGGCTTGCATCTCCATATAAGACACACGCCAAGCCACATGTGGCCAGAGAGACATGTGCTTTTTCTCCCCTGGGAGCTGATCGGAGGCAAGTTGTCCCTTGCAGTTGTCTGTCATGGGCCCCTTGAAATAGGGGTAGCTAATGCAGCGCCAGCCAGATATTTTTGGACTCCATCTCCCATGATCCATGAGCTAATAATTTGTTGTTGTTGTTGTTGTTCAACAATTATCTAATCATGTAGTCATTTCCTCCTGACTATGCTGTTTATGGACGCGGGTGGCGCTGTGGGTTAAACCACAGAGCCTAGGACTTGCCGATCAGAAGGTCGGCGGTTTAAATTCCCGTGATGGGGTGAGCTCCTGTGGCTTGGTCCCTGTTCCTGCCAACATAGCAGTTCGAAAGCATGTCAAAGTACAAGTAGATAAATAGGTACTGCTCCGGCGGGAAGGTAAATGGCATTTCCGTGCGCTGCTCTGGTTTGCCAGAAGTGGCTTAGTCATGCTGGCCACATGACCCAGAAGCTGTACGCCGGCTCCCTCGGCCAGTAAAGCGAGATGAGTGCCACAAACCCAGAGTCGGCCACGACTGGACCTAATGGTCAGGGGTCCCTTTACCTTTACCTATGCTGCTTATGGAACCTCCAGTTGGTAGAGAAGCCTTCCCTCTGAAGAAAATCCCTCAACTTCCCCTTGAGACCATTTTGGTAACCTGACCTTTGGGTCCACATTCATGAAACAGCAGTCCTAATGAGAAAAAAGTAATTCATAGGAACATAGGTAGCTGCCATATACGGAGTCAACCCATTGGTCCATCTGGTTCAGTACTGCCTACATTGAACAGCAGCTGCTCTCCATGGTTTCAGAGAGGGTACTCTCCCAACCCTACCTGGAGATGCTGGGGATTGAACCTAGGAACTTCTGTAGGCAGAGTAGATGCTGCGCCACTGAACTGCAGGTTGTCCTAAGCTAGAAGGAACATAGTCAGATCATTGGTCCTTCTAGCTCTGTACTGTCTGCAGTGACTGTTAGCGGCTCTTCAGAGTTTCAGACATCTTCCTACCTAGCGATGCCATGAGTTGAACCTGAGACTTTCTGTATGCAAAGCAGATGCCCTGCCACTGAGCTATGGCTCTCCTGATGTAAAATTCATCCTTTCACATTGTGGGGAAACCTGTTTTTTTGAAGGCCAGAGGAAGACTACAGGGCATTAGGATTAAATGGCATGGAAAGGCCAGAGCACATGGCAATAGAGTCATAAATCTGGACTGGAGAGCATTGGAAAGTTGGGTGTAGGCCCAAGCTGTCAATTTCGGATGTCCTTAGCTTTAGGCAGCGATGCATCCTGAGAGTTGACAAGACGGAGTAGCTCCAGACCTTCCACTCTCTCTTGTGTCTGGAGAAGACCCACTTGCGCCACTATCTTCCCTTAGAACTTTGCTGGTGTCAGCAAAGTGCCGGGCACTCCCAATAAATCTCAATTCATTTGTGCTTGCCCAGCACTTAAGGAATGCAAAGTGCTACCTTCCTTGCAGCCAACGAGTCTCTCATCGCGGTGTAGGGCACCCTCCATTTCTCTTTCTGGCATTCAGGTCTTCCTCTGATTGTCAGATTAGCAGCCAGTCTGCTTGTTTAGGCTTCTTATCGCTCTTAAGGTCCGTATCCTCCATTCCCAAGCACATGCTCTGAGCCAAAACAGAGACCTCATGGAAAACAAGGAGGTCTTCTGAACCTGCAGAACTGCCAGCTGCTGCCTCCAAAGCAGGGATGGGGGACCTGTGACCCTCTAGATGTTGTTGGACTCTAACGCCCATCCACCCCAACCAGAATGGGCAACGGGAAGGGACAATGGGAATCCAGCAACATCGGGAGGCCACAGATTCCCCGATCCGGTCCAAAGCCTTATTTGGACATAGTGATGCTAGATATTGATTTCAAAATATGTGTCCTTCCTGTCTTCTTTGTGGGATCACTTATGTGCAGGGGTAAGCAACTTAAGGCCTATGGACCAGAAGCAGCCCCCAGAGGGCATTTATCGGGCCCCTGAGCTGCCCCCAAGCCGAGCTGTCTACTCGGTGAGTCCCCATGCGCTGTGCTAAATTGACACAGCGCAGAGCAGAGACTCTCTTCAGCGGCTCTGGAAATCACTTCTGCGCATGCCCAGACACCAAAAATTGCTTCTGCGCAGGTGCGATTTTGGGCGTCTGGGCATGTGCAGAAGCAATTTCTGTCATTGCGCTGTGCTGACTTGGCCCATGTAGGATCTCCGTGGGAGTGATCTGGCCCATGCCCAGCAAGCCTTGCGGACGTCTGCTTATGTGCCTATCAGGCCACAAGTGCCTTCATGAGGCCTAGTCTATCCCTGGCATGGAAAAATTGAGGCCCTCCAGTGTTGCTGGACTCCCATCAGCTCCAGCCAGCATGGCCAGTGGTCAGGTGGTGGCAGCAGTTGCAGTCCAGCTACAACTGGAACGCAACAGGTTCTCATCCCTGTGTCAAAATCTCTGATGGAGATCCCAGGCATATAGGAAGCTCCCTTATATATGGGACTATCCAGGTCAAATTAGACTCCACATCCCACCAACCAACCCCGGCCAGTGGTTTCAGTGTAAATTATATTTAATTATTCTTGTAAGTAGCTTTGTAAAAAGAAAAGCAATTAGTAGGTTTAATAAATAAAATAAATAAACAACTGGGGAGTTATCAAGGGGGGGCGGCGGCATTTCTTTCTTCCAGGGGGTGGGACATCCTGAAGAGGAACGATGTGTTGACAGAGTTGTAGGAGGTGGTCTGTGTCGGTATTCCTGATTGTGAGCTTCATTTCTGCTTCTGCTTTGTTTTCGTGAAGCTCGTGCAAAAACCTTTTGCCATGCCGATTGCCTTCTGGACATGCCTGAGTTTGTCATATCCTTCTTAAAATGCAGCACCCAGAAATGGACACAGATTTTTATTTTTAGCATCGAAGAGCATCCAAAAGTGCCCCCCATTAAACACACACACAAGGCACAACTACCTCAGGCATCTAGCAACTCATTCTGTACACCTGCCTTGAGGTCATGTGACTACTTCACCAGAATAGTAATATCATTCAAATCAATTAACTCTGCACAGCAGAGCAGAGTTACTGCTGTGAGCTTACATTTTTGTTATACTTTTGTGGTTGTTGTTGTTGTATGGGGGCTGTGAAGCCTCTGGCTGTGATTGGCTCATTTGCCTAGTTGTCACAGGGAGAATAGGAAGCCTGAATGATGTACGCCTCCCTGTGGCTGAGTTATCTTAAGAACTAGGACAACCATGTGTTGGTCCTCTATTTGAAGGAATCCCCATTCCATTTTTTTTGTAGCGTTAGGTCCTTAGATGTTACTGTACTACAATACCCATCATCCCTGACCATTGGGAGAGATATAAAGAGCGAAACAATGGGATCTGCTTCCATGGGAGGCAGACACTCCAATGTCTCTCCAGTGAAAATTGTGTTGTGTTTAGTCGTTTAGTCGTGTCCGACTCTTCGTGTCCCCATGGACCAGAGCACGCCTGGTACTCCTGTCTTCCACTGCCTCCCGCAGTTTGGTCAAACTCATGCTGGTAGCTTCGAGAACGCTGTCCAACCATCTTGTCCTCTGTCGTCCCCTTCTCCTTGTGCCCTCCATCTTTCCCAACATCAGGGTCTTTTCCAGAGAGTCTTCTCATGAGGTGGCCAAAGTATTGGAGCCTCAGCTACAAGATCTGTCCTTCCAGTGAGCCCTCAGGGCTGATTTCCTTCAGAATAGATAGGTTTGATCTTCTTGCAGTCCATGGGATTCTCCTCCAGCACCGTAATTCAAAAGCATCAATTCTTCGGCGATCAGCCTTCTTTATGGTCCAGCTCTCACTTCCATACATCACTAGTGGGAAAACCATAGCTTTAACTATACGGACCTTTGTCAGCAAGGTGATAAATAGGGACGTCCTATATCATCATCATCATCATCATCATCATCATCATCATCATCATCATCATATTATTATTATTATTATTATTATTATTATTATTATTATTACCATGCCCTTTGAACTGGGTTGCCCCAGCTACTCTGGGCGGCTTCCAACACATATAAAAACGTAATAAAACAGTAAAGATTTTTTTTTTAAAAAAAACCTTCCCTATACAGGGCTGCCTTCAGATGTTTTCTAAAGGTTGTATAGTTACTTATCTCCTGGTCCAGGAGTCACATAACTCCATACCCTCCACCATTTTCTCAATGAAAATAGGAAAAGCGGGACATTCTGGGGAAAAAGGAGAAACTGGGACGGCCTCTGTAAATCCCGGAACTTCCCTGGAAGATAGGGACACTTGAAGGATCTGGGGAGGGAATGGTGGCTTTTGAGGCAGATTGAAGAAATTCATGGTGGACAAGCCTATCAGTCCACCTACTAGCTACTAGCTATAATGGGTATGCTCAGTCTCCACAGCTGGTGGCAGTAATGCTTCTGAATATTGCTGGAAACCACCAGAGGGGAGTCTGATTGATTGATTGATTGATTGATTGATTGGTTTATTACGGCCATTGGCCCATATCTAAAAACAATACATCAAAATTTATCGCTTCTCGGCCTTTTGGCTAAGATCAAGTGTAGTGTAGAGGGGAGTCTTCTTTTGCTTGGTTCTTGCTTGCATGCTTCCTACAGCCATCTGGTTGGTCATTGTGAGAACAGAATGCTGGTCTAAGATGGGTCATTGGCAGGGCTCTCCTTAGCCAGGATTTGTAGAGGTTGGGAAAGCGAGTTGTCTCTTATTGATCCGACACAAGAAACTGCTTTATGGGCTGCGAGCTTGAGATGGGGAAGCACAGGTCTGAATGGGGCACTCCAAAATTAGCAGAAGGGACATTTCTCCATATGTGGTGGGATTGTAAAATTGTAAAGGAATATTGGGAAATGATTTATAGTGAAATGAAGAAGATGTTTAAAATAACTTTTGTAAAAAACCAGAATCTTTCCTGCTAGGTATTATGGGAGTGGATATACCACGATCACAAAAGGACTTATTTATGTATGCAACTACGGTCACACAAATATTGCTAGCACAACATTGGAAAGAAGAAGGTGTCCCAGTTAAGGAAGATTGGCAAGTCAAACTAATGGAATATACTGAAATGGCAAAATTGACAATGAAATAAAGAGGAAGAGATGACAATGGATTTAAGGAAGACCGGAAGGACTTTATTGCATATATACAAAAGCAATGTACACAGGTTAACACATTAGCAGGATTTTAGAACTACTTGTAATGATATTATGAATGGACAATAAGTAATTTTAAAGGTTTTTAAATTTACAATAGACATGCGGTATGATGATAAACAATGAAACCAGGGAAGGGACCAGGGGGAGGTCAATTTTTCTATATTTGGTTATGAATTTGTATTGTTGTTGTTTTATTTTTTGTTATTTTTGGAAAACTAATAAACTATTATTTTAAAAAAGTGTGTTTCTGCCTGCCTGGATGATATCCTTGAACTCTGACAATGCCTCTTGTTTGTCTGGATAGAGGATAGAGAGGAGCTTGTGTAGAATATATTCTTCTGTAAAAAAGGTAAAGGGACCCCTGACCATTAGATCCAGTAGTGACCGACTCTGGAGTTGCGGCGCTCATCTCACTTTACTGGCCAAGGGAGCCGGTGTACAGCTTCCGGGTCATGTGGCCAGCATGACTAAGCCGCTTCTGGCGAACCACAGCAGCGCACAGAAACGGCGTTTACCTTCCCCCCGGAGCGGTACCTATTTATCTACTTGCACTTTGATGTGCTTTCGAACTGCTAGGTTGGCAGGAGCAGGGACCAAGCAATGGGAGCTCACCCCATCACGGGGATTCGAACCGCCGACCTTCTGATCAGCAAGTCCTAGGCTCTGTGGTTTAACCCACAGCACCACTGGCGTCCCTATATTCTTCTGTACAAAGGTCAAATTAACCTTGGTTGCTCCACCCACTTTTGCTTCTGGCCCCACCCACCACTAACATGTGGACCCTGGAAGGGAATGTGGCCCTCAAGGTGAAAAATATTTCCCATCCTGCTCTAGGTATTATTTATGATGTACATTCCTTTCTTCTTTTTGAAAGCTCTGCACCTCATGTGGAGCTCCCTGTGATCTCCCGCCTAGGTACTGACCAAAGTTGCTTAGCCTCAGTTATGCTACAGCTTAGGATGCAGCAGTTTGTTCACATCATTTGTTGAGCAACTGACCTCCGCAAAGCCTCCTCTACTCTTTGCTACCCTTGTTAGGAAGACAGCTTCATGTGGGGTGGGGGAGGGGAAAGCTGCGTGCTGAGTTTATGGAAAGGGGCAGAGAGGGAGGGAAGCGCCTTAACTGGATGGTGTCTGAAAGAAACCATCTCGGCCGTTCCTCGACAGTGACTTGCCCTGAGGAGTTACTGGGAAAAATCCTGCGTAAATGGAACATGAATGTTTTATGAATTCAGCCCCGGTGAAGTAAATTAAAGGGTCATTAATGGGCTCATTTACAGTGCTTGGCACTTAGAGCTGAATTATGAAAACCAGCACGCAGTGTTAAAACCAAATAGACTATTAGGCAGAGATATTTTTCCATATAGAAATACCCCCTTGTAACAACATCCAGGCTCCTTTTCTATGTCCATAAATAGCATGAGACAATCATGGTTTCCTAATGATACAACCATGGTTTCCTAAACTTTCCCATCATGATGTAGGTGTAGGACATGAATACTGAACCATGGTTTTATTTCTTTATCACATTGATGTCCTGCCTTTCTTCAAAGAGGCCAGGGCAGTTCTTTCTATCCTTCCCTTTTTCTCCCCACAACAACCCTGTGAAGTAGGCTTGGCTGAGAGATATTGATCAGCCCTGGTTCACTTGGCCAGCTTCATGGCCAAGTGCAGTTTGGAATCTGGATCAACCAAGTCCAAGTTCACACCCTAACCATCATTCCACACTGAATAGGGACTGGACACAAATCAAGATATGAAATTGATTTATTAGAAGGGTGTGTGTGTTGCAAATTGTAATTTGTCTTAACCATGATTAAGCATAGAACCTCCATAGAGGAAACTATGGTCAATCTCCTTTCTCCATTTTGTGAACCTTTCTTCTCTCATATGACAAGCAGATTTTGGTGTTGTCACCCTGGAACACATCCTCTGGGGGAAAGACCTGAACTGGCAAGTTAAATAGTAGTTTTAGGGTATAGAATCTTAACCAAAGTTAAGGCAGAAAACCATGGTAACAATTTCCTCTACCTCTTCAGGCAACACGGGCTTAAGGCCTCATCTGCGCTATACATTTAAGGCAGTATCATATCACTTTAAACAGGCATGGCTTCCCTCAAGGAGTTCTGGGAACTATGGTTTGTTAAGAGTGCTGAGAGTTGTAAAGAGACCCCTATCTCCCCCCCTCCATATAGAGCTACAATTTGCAGAGTGGTTTAAAGTTCCTAGGATTCTTTGGAGGAATCCATGACTGACAAAGTGGTATAATACTGCTTTAAATTTATAGTACAGGTAGCACCTAGGTTTAAGTCTTCCTTTCCCCCTTCTCCAGCCTCTTCTCATTCCTCTCATTTTTTAATTTTAATGCTCGCTTCAGAGATGCCTTGTTACAGCGCAAATCTCAGTTACTAGCTATCTAGAGTGCCGCTAAATTGATCTCATTTTCCCCTTCCCCTTTCTTCTGCTCAAGACTGTCTCAGGTGAGTACTGCTGACCAAGAAAGAGGTCCTTCATCTCTTCTCAAAAGTGCAACTTCCCTCGAGCAGGGCAGTACCTGAAGGAGCAACACCAGATCTGTGGCTGTTTTTGAAGAGCAGTTCTGTACATTCAAGCAAAGGCCAAGTTGTGTGTGAGACTAGGGATGCACTCATGTCTCCATTTGGGTTGCTTTCAGTTTTCTTCTTAAACCACATTTCCACATTGGTTTGTGGAACACACCCACACCCACACACCCACACACCCACACACCCACACCCAGCATATTAGTGTACACTTCTCCAAAGGAGTGTCCCGGGGCAGAGGGAGAGGCCTGGAAGAGCACCTTCATCCCATGGAGCTATGTTTTCTCATCGTTGTTTTCACCCAGAAAAGTCATACCTGTCAACTCCCCTGGAAGAAAACAGGACATTCCAGTTTTTCTCACCAGAGGACAGGGGCCAAAATGGCTACCACAATCTCACATGATTCTGGGCTGCACTCTTCTGTGGCATGGTGCCTGAAAACAAGTGTTTTGGGGTGCCATGCAAGATTGCTGCCCCGAAAAGGCATTTTATGAGGCAGCAATCATGAACACATGTTTTTGGGTGCTGTGCCTGAAAAAGCACTTTTTGGAGGGCCGTGTTTTCGCACGGGTCATGTGACTCTAGCCAGGAGTGCAGACCCAGAAGATGGCGTCCCCGATTTGGGCTGCGTCATGTTGGAAGGTATGAGATGTTCCTCTAAACTCTTCCTCCGTCGCCAACCTTCTCCAGTCGCTCCCAAAGGCAAGATGAGGATTGATATGTTATGATGGCATATCATAAGGCCATCCGTTAAGTGTCAGTAGCAAAGTTAATGGAATCGCTCCCCTCCCTGCTTTGCATCACATTCGCTACCAGATCTGCCATTTGCACTTGTGTTCGGCAGCAAAGAGAGAAGAAGGGTAAAATCCATTATGATTATAAATGGCAGAAACACCCAACGATGTTTCCATCTCCCTGTCGCTCGTGTCGGCCTCCTAAGAGGGAGCCCCTGCGCCTCTTCTCTTCCCTTTCAATTACCTCTTGATGAGGAACCCCCTGTGGCTGCAGAACGGAGGTGACGGGATATAAATACACATTTAATATCCTTATAATTGTTGCCATGAATAGATGCCAATTAATAGGTTCTTCTGGAGAGGCGGTTGGGTCTGAGGGAGACTCAGAACCCAGGTTGAGCATGTTGCTTCGGTCGGAAGGAACCTGACTTCAAAAGGTCTGCAAATCTCCTGCCAAGGAGGAAGGAAAATGATAAGGCAGCAGGAGGTCTGTGCCTCTATGCAGAACTGGCTTATTCAGATAATGTCCATTCTGTGGAGGGTTTTGTGTGTGTGGGCAGGGGGAGCCTAGCTTAAAAACAAAGCAAAGCTCTGGCCTGTGCCAGCCCTTTGACAACTGTTCAATGTTGGTCATTTACCCTCGCTAGATTCAACGTGCTGCCATCTGCCTTATTGCAGGGCAGATTCGAGGGTATCCCATACGTGGAATGAGTCTGCCCCTGAGGCTTGATGGAGGTAGAAACTGTCTCTCATGCCTTGTTACGCTGCCGTTTCTACGGGGATATACGCTCGGTATTTATTACCCCTGCTATGCAAAAAATCTCCAAATGAATGCGAACTTCTATGTCTAAAATCCCTGGTAGAGGACAAGGATCCTGAGTTCACCTTAAGGGTAGCCAAATTCTGTGCGTTTGCCATAAAACTTAGGGAATAAGCTGTGCTATCATAATGATTAAGGTCTTAAATGATAATTTTAGGTTATATGTTAGTGACTAAGTTTTAATTTATATATTTTTAAACTGTTGCTATATCTGTAGTGTCCCTGTTATAAAGGTAAAGGACCCCTGACCATTAGGTCCAGTCGTGACCGACTCTGGGGCTGCAGAGCTCATCTCACTTTATTAGCCGAGGGAGCCAGTGTTTGTCCGCAAACAGCTTCCAGGTCATGTGGCCAGCATGACTAAGCTGCTTCTGGCGAACCAGAGCAGCACACAGAAACACCGTTTACCTTCCCGCTGGAGCGGTACCTATTTATCTACTTGCACTTTGACGTGCTTTCGAACTACTAGGTTGGCAGGAGCAGGGACCGAGCAACAGGAGCTCACCTCGTCGCGGGAAATCGAACCGCTGACCTTCTGATCGGCAAGTCCTTGGCTCTGTGGTTTAACCCACAGCGCCACCCATGTCCTCAGCCCTGTTATACCTAATTGCAAATTCAAATGTATCCCTATTGTGTTTTATGACTTCCTCGAACTGTTCAATGTACATGGGAACCTTTTTAGTTTAGAGAAAACTTAACAAGAGGTGACATGTTAGACGTTTGGATAGAGAAAAGTAGCATGGATGGAGAAGGTGGATAGAAAAAATAGTTCTCCTCCCTCTTCCATAACACTTTAATTTGTGGACACCCCGTGAAGCCAGATGTTGGAAGGTTCAGGGTAGGCAAGACAAGACTCTCCACACAGTGCATTGTTCAACCATTTACTTTGCTCCTACAGGAGATAGTGATGGGCACTTGGATGGCTTTAAAAGAGGATTAGACAAGTTCATGGAGGATATAGAAGGGTAGGAGAGCCGAAAATAACACCAATGTATTTCACATCTGGCAACCAATGCTCCCCTTTGGGTAGACGAGTTTGAAAAGCCTGAGACGCAAATTTTCACGGCCCTCTATTTTAGCTCATTTACCAGAAGTCATGTATTTAGTGTTAACTCTGGCAAAGTACACTCGATTTTGACCAAACTAAACTTATTAGAGCAAAATATACACCAGGAGGCTTAGTTCGGTCAGAATCGAGTCTACACTTCCAGAGTTAATGCTACAGACATTATTTCTATTAAATGACCCACCATAGCCGCTAGAGGACTGTGAAAATGTGTGTTCCAGGTTTTTTAGATTCACCTATCCATGTACTATTTGAAACCAAAGGGGTGCATTGGTTTTCCAGGTGTGACCCCCCCCCCAGCTCTCCTACTAGTATTAGGAAGAGGGATTGATTGTTAAACCACTCTGAAAATTGTAGTTCTGTGAGGGGAATGGGGTCTCCTAGTTATTCTCAGTACCCTTAACAAACTACACTTCTTTGGGGAAAGCTATGTTTAAAGTGGTATAATACTGCTTTAAATGTATAGTGCAGATGGGTCCAGAGGGGAAAAGAAGAAGAAGGTATGTGGAATCAGGGGTAAACAGTGAAAGACTATGCAATAGTCTTAATACCAGGTGCTTTGGCTTGGATACAGGCTTAGATAGCATGGCTATATTTTAAACAATAGCAATCAAGCATGGTACCCGTATACTATCTGAAATAAAAGGGGTGTATTGATTACCAGATGTGATTCTTTTTCCAGCTCTCCTGCCCCACTAATAAGGCTATTACAGTGGTACCTTGGGTTACAGATGCTTCAGGTTACAGACACTTCAGGTTGCAGACTCCGCTAACCCAGAAATAGTACCTCAGGTTAAGAACTTTGCTTCAGGATGAGAACAGATATTGTGCGGCAGCAGTGCGGCGGCAGTGGGAGGCCCCATTAGCTAAGTGGTACCTCAGGTTAAGGGACGCGGGTGGCGCTGTGGGTTAAACCACAGAGCCTAGGACTTGCTGATCAGAAGGTCGGCGGTTCGAATCCCCGTGATGGGGTGAGCTCCTGCCCACCCTGCTCCTGCCCACCTAGCAGTTCAAAAGCACATCAAAGTGCAAGCAGATAAATAGGTATCGCTCCGGCAGGAAGGTAAATGGCGTTTCCATGTGCTGCTCTGGTTCGCCAGAAGCGGCTTAGTCATGCTGGCCACATGATCCGGAAGCTGTACGCCGGCTCCCTCGGCCAATAAAGCGAGATGAGCACCTCAACCCTAGAGTCGGTCACGATTGGACCTAATGGTCAGGGGTCTCTTTACCTTTACCTCAGGTTAAGAACAGTTTCAGGTTAAGAATGGACCTCCAGAATGAATAAAGTTCTTAACCTGAGGTACCACTGTAATGACGACTAACCATGACGACTGTGTTCTACAGCCACTGTTGGGATCATATGCCACCGAATATATTGTGGGAAACCTCGGGAGCAGAGAACACCATTGAGCTCGGGTTCTGCTTACAAGCTTTGCATGGACATCTGGCTGGCTCCTGGCCTGATCCATCAGATTCTTCTTATTTTCTTAAATCCCACAGGTGAAGGTTCTTTCTCACACCAGAGGAATGACACATCCTAGCCTGGCGAATATGCTCAAGGAGGGCGCAGAGCTGGGCTGCCGAGAGATATGGCTCAGGACAATGTGTGGTGGAGGCCGGGCTTGAGGTTCCCCATCCCTTGTTTGAACATCTGTGCTCTTGACAGGCAAAACAGGTGTAGATTTCTCCAGCCCAAGAATGCAATCAGTGGGATGCTTTCATCTTCTCACTTGCTAATTTCTTCTAGATCAAAGCTTGGCTGTTGCTCATGCTTTAATACAAAACAGCTGTATTTATATATCATTCTTTATATGTAGTTTACGGCTGTGGGCCAACCAGTCGTTCATTAAGTGCATCTGCCCTTAATAATCTAAGGTAGGGGTCAGCCTAAGGTAGATCTGGACAGGCCCATGTAGAGCAGCGGCATGAGGTAAAATTATTTGTAGGGGAATAGGTAGGGCCAGAGGTGCCAGCTTGCGAGGGCAATGGGGGGGGTGTAGTGTGTGACATCGTGATGTAGTGTAAGACATCGTGATGTCTTAATGTCACATGCATGAGCATTGCGCATCCCTCCCTAAGCCAGGCAGTACCTTCCTGGGTTTCGGGAAGGAGTTGCCAGGCCTCCAACAGGATGCTGGAGCCTTCTTGCCTCCTTCCCCAAGCTGGGTGGGTTTTGGGAAGGTGGAGAGAGGGTTCTTGGACTCATCAGAGCATCAAGCCTCCCTCCCTCCTTAAGCTGGGGAGAAGCTTCCTGGGCTTTGGGAGGGAGGTGCCAGATGTTAATACAGTGGTACCTCGGGTTACATACACTTCAGGTTACATAGGCTTCAGGTTACAGACTCTGCTAACCCAGAAATAGTACCTCGGGTTAAGAACTTTGCATCAGGATGAGAACAGAAATCGTGCTCCAGTGGCACAGCAGCAGCAGAAGGCCCCATTAGCTAAAGTGGTGCTTCAGGTTAAGAACAGTTTCAGGTTAAGAACGGACCTCCGGAACGAATTAATTACTTAACCCGAGGTACCACTGTACTTTAATACCTTCACTTACCAGGAGCATTTAGGGGACTAGCCTAGTCCCCCAGTTCACTGACTGCTGGTGTAGAGCTTTTCTGGGGCTCAGGTGGGAGTCTCTAGTAAGCTGGGAGGCACGGGTTATTCTTGGCACGACAGTGTAAGTCCAGCAGGCTCCTGGCAGCCCTCCCACCAGTGTAGCTCTCCAAAGCCTTGGGCAAGTGTACCCAAAGTAGATCCTGCAAGTCTGCTCACCCCTGATCTAGAGCAGTCAGATGATGATCGTTTTCTATATCTTTGAGCATCACCCTGATTTGTTTGATTCTAGTACTTTATCAAATTTGGTGTTCTCTCTCTTAAATATCTCAATTTCTAATCAGTCTACTCAGGGAAGTGCTGATTTGCAGGTACTGAAATCTAGGTGGAGCTATCTTCATTTTCTCCGGTAAGTTTCCCCCCCCCCCCACCACCATTGCATGCTTATTATATACATTTTACAGTAGTATAAATAAGTTTGTACATGTTACTTGGATGGAGAATTGATTGCAAAATTGGGAGAAGTGCAAATTCTGGAGATGGCTGCCTTTTGCTTTGCGTATTGTTTGGAAACTGCGAATTTGGTAGATTTGCCTTTAAATATGAACTGAATAAAATGTTTGTATTATCTTTACCTACTACCTATCCCTTAGACTGTGCCCTTTGACCATGCCCTTCTACAGGCTTTTCTGCATCTCCATCATCTGAAACTTAGCTCAGGGCTGTTACCAAAAGTTCTGATAAATAAGAGATTCCCTAGCGATTGGTCCTGACGGGCGAGGGGGTAGAAAAGCGAGAGCTACCAGCTATAGAGGTTTTCAATTTGCTTTATTAACGCGTGTGGGAATGTCAACGCCTGGATCTTTATAGGCATCTTAGTTGATCCTTGGCAGGCTTACTGTAGTTTTATTTTGCAGGCTGAGAGATTCCCCCTCGGCCTGACAGCTTTCCTTTCTCAGAATGGAGAGAGCTCGTAAGAAGGGTGCATTAGAGAGGTCTGCCAAGCACCACTTATGGGGAGTGGGTCAGAGAGATTTTTCAAGAGCTCTCAGCTTAGAAATTGCTGCCACTTTATAGCTGACGCTTTCTTACACTGTCTCTGCCTGTTTCTCTCCTCTCCCCCCCCCCTCTTTTAACCCATGGCCTGGTAAGAAGGGATTCATTGTCTAGGAACCCCCAGGGGACTGATTGCGTGCCCCTGGTGCGAAGGAGAATGAGGAGAATGCTTCATGCAGAGTTACCCAGGGGGTAGGGCAGGTTTCTGCATTTGAAGGGGAGGGGGGAAAGAAAAGAGTCAAGGCGGTAATATGCGCCCACCCCCTCATATTGCAATCAGAGCAAATTGCAGGAATGTATGCAAATTGGTGCCCATTAGCATGAGATTGCTTAATTTGCAAGATTTCGTCTGATAGGGGGTGGGCGAGAAAGAAAGAAGTTGGCTGCTGAAGAATGTGGAGTCTTTCAGAGAGTGCTCATGTGCTCTACTTTACAGAGGACAGTCCTCTGTTTGAAAGTGTCCTCTGAGTGCTGTCCAGTCTGAGCCTGGTTTAAAAGATCAAGAACCATCAAGGAAGGAGAGCAGCAGGGGCCTTGAGGTTTCCCCATCAACTTTGAGCAATGCCTAGACTACTATGCCTAGATGGAACGGCTGGAGGTCAGCAAGACAGGAAGCAGATCTTGGTTGTCAGTAAAGTTAACTCTCCCCCCCCCCCCCGGGAAACAAACACACAACTTGGCCTAGTGGTCTCAGCAATACTTCCCAGCAGGTCTTGTCCCTTTGGAGCAGTTGCCAGGAGGACTGAATGTCCCTGCCTTCCACCCTTTCTAAGACTGCTCCTCTCCTAGATGTCTTCCAAGCCAACGATATCTGCATACCTCTGACCTCTGTTCTGCTCTTCTCATTACTCTGCAAGTTCTTGAAGACCAGTGGGGAGGGGAGCTTGTCACAGCAGGAGGGGGAGACCCCCTGGATCCTTCAGCAGCCTTTTGACCCCCTTCCTCTGCTTCAGCCTCAGAGTCTGAACTGCTGTCTGTCACAGGCTCCACCTGCTCACTAAACCCTGCTGCCCCTTTGGCACCCGGCGCCTCCTCCCAGTCCTCTCCTCGGTGTCTCACCCCCAATCCCTTGGTTCTGATCCTTCCTCCTCTGGGGTTTCCCTTGAGGATTTACTGGCTAGTGTCTTCCATCTTCATTTAGTCAGACCCTGACAACAGACTGAGGAGACACCCTCAACTTGGCTGTTCACAGTCCTGCCCCCTATCTCCAGTGAGATGTATTGCATTGCTGTTTGAATGGCGGCGATTGCTTCCAAGTGTGTGCCTAGGCATATAAATTACCACATGTAAGTTGCTGGTGACCTCTTTTTAGGCCCCCCATCAGAAAGGGTGAGTGATGGAGGCAATACAACAGCAATGCAGAGGGAGCAGGTGCCTTTTGAATGGAGCAATGACATGGGGAGCTACTGTGGTGTAGTGGTCAGGGTGTCGGACTAGGACCTGAGAGACCAGGGTTCAAATCCCCACCTGGCCATGAAGCATCCTGGGTAACCTTGGGCCAATCGCTGCCTTTCTACCTAACCTACCTCACAGGGTTGTTGAGGGGATGAATCGCACGCCACCTTGAACCACTTGGAGAAAAAGATGGGACACAAATGCAGTAAATAATGTGCAAACCAGGGGAGGCTGGTCCATATGTGTGAATGGGCAGTGTCCCACCCAGCTCAAGCTGCTCTCAGGCAGTCCTCACTTTCCTCATTCCTGACTTACGGTAAAACCACTCCAGGAAGTGGTGGCACTGGCTGCCATCTTTGTCCTCTTCTATTGATGTATTTAGGGACGCGGGTGGCGCTGTGGGTTAAACCACAGAGCCTAGGACTTGCCGATCAGAAGGTCGGCGGTTTGAATCCCCACAACAGGGTGAGCTCCCGTTGCTCTGTCCCTGCTCCTGCCAACCTAGCAGTTCGAAAGCACGTCAAAGTGCAAGTAGATAAATAGGTACACTCCAATGGGAAGGTAAATGGCGTTTCCATGCGCTGCTCTGGTTTGCTAGAAGCGGCTTAGTCATGCTGGCCACATGACCCGGAAGCTGTACGCCGGCTCCCTCGGCCAATAAAGAGAGATGAGCGCCACAACCCCAGAGTCGGTCATGACTGGACCTAATGGTCAGGGGTCCCTTTACCTTTACCTATTGATGTATTTATTTTATTGCATATACAGTGTATCCTAACTTTTCTCTCAGAATGGCATGCATTGTTTCCCCCTTCATTTCACAACAACCTTGTGAGGTAGTTTAGGCTAAGAGGCAGCGACTGACCCAAGGTTTCCTGGAGAGTTTTATGGCTGAGTGGAGATTTTTTAATATATTTGTTACTCTTTTTTATTATTATTTTTTACAAAGTAATAATCATAAATAAATAAGAATAAAAATGTGCACTCCACCACAGAGACCATTCCATTGTAACTATCCAACCTCTTTCAACACCTCATGCAATGGTTTGACCCCTTTCCGTCTTAACAGTACAAATTCTACAAATGCCTCCCATGTCTCCTCAAAACCATTTCTCCTACATATTCCCCATTTTACCTTAATGGCACGTGTTAATCTACACTATAGCCCACACCTCTTCATACCATTCTTCCATTTTATATTCTGCTTGCCCCTTCCACTTCCTCTAAGTGAGGATTTGAACCCCAGTTTCCCAGGCCCTAGTCAGACACTCTAACCACTACACCACACTGTCTCCCTGTGTTGCCTCATATAGCATTCAGGAGGGAGGAGGGTAGGGTCAAAGACAGAATTAGTTAGCTATGCCTGTCATTGGCTCTGTCTATTGTTGACTCTGCCTTCTTTTACTCTTGGGCTCCCCGCTTTCTTCCCTACCAGTCCCCAACAGGCACAAATACCACTGATGCAGCTTGCACCAATTCCAGGCCCACAGACAGACCAGAGGGATGAAGAATGCCTGGAGACCATTTTATTCTCTCAAGCTTCTCAGACAAACTTGTGCAACAACCTCTAAGCCTTCAGAGCTGCCTGGGCCATGTGACCTTAGGGGAAGTCCTCTGATACCCAACTCCTCAACCCTAATGCTGTATATCTACATTATAAACTCTTTATCGTTAACATCTTCCTCCTTAATGATTAAAACATAATAATAATAAAAAATGAAACGCTAATTACAGGTTGACATTACTGATTAAAATGCATTATCCGCAGTAGAAAATAAGTTATCTTTACACGTTAATTGCACTGTGCTTTGTAACCAGTGGAAACGCTTGCCAAATACTCGGAGGTTTTCAGAATCTCTGACAGATGCTTTCCATACTTCTCAAGCTTTGTCCTCATATATGAAAAGTAGCGATACGCCTCTGAGTACCAATTGATGAGAATCGCATGGGAGGAGAGTGCTGTTGCTCCCGGGTCCTACTTTTGAGCTTTCCAAAGGCAAGCTGCGACTCGTGAGAACAAGATGCTGGACTAGATGGGCCTTTTATCTGATTCAGCAGATTCTTCTTATGGCCTTTTCTAAAGAATATCCCAACTTAGCATTTCCTCCTCTCTCCCACCCCACCGAACTGAAGTTTTCAAGAAGTCTTTGAGGACAAACACATGTGTAATGTGTTGCAGAAATCCAGCTAAGAGGCTAACTTGTGGCCAGGCTCTCTCTGTTTAGGAGGCATCAGAGATGGTGCATCAGCCTTAAGATCAGTAGCATAGCGTGGGTTGCCAGTGCCTGGGGCCACACAGTGCGGGGTGGGTGGGAGAGAAATGGACAGAGTATACATGCACATTCAATTGCCTAACGGCACCTGTGTCACCCAGGAGATCACAGCTGCACAGATAAGTAGAGTCATTCCATTGTCTGGTTCGCATGCAGAAGCCGTTTTCAACGGAGCCCAGCAACAGAAGCATGCAGTTGTTTTGAAGCGCAACAAGTGTTGAAATTGTGTGCCCCTAACAATTCTGTGACTGGGGCAACTGCCCCTGTGCCCCCCACACTACACCACTGCTTAAGACAACAGAAGGCAGCTTAGAAATGTCCCACCAAAGAACTTGCTTTTTGTGGTGTGAAAGACTTGAATAAACCCTCATTTGCTAACATTCTGGGATTGCTGATTGGTCTAGCCATTTCTTGTTCTGCTCTTGTAGAGACAGCAACATCTGCACATTTTTTCCTGTTCCTTTGAATTACCTCTGGAACAGCAACCCAAGAGTCAGCCTGTAAGTTACCATTAAACTACAGTCCTTTCTCAGTTGAAGGCCAATTGATGCTCAGTCTTCTGTGGTTCATGCTGTTCACTGAGCATACTCACTCCTCACTGCGATATATGTGTTTGTGTGTGTGTGTGTGTGAGAGAGAGAGAGAGAGAGAGAGAGAGAGACAGAATGACAGAATTTCCACCTTTTTGAACTTCTGCAAACCTCAGGTGCCCCTCAAGCATGCTGATAGCTGCCTCCCTCTTCCTCCTCCGTACCCCCATTTTGGTTCCATTCCTGTTGACACAGAGGCACTGAGTTTGCTATTAGAAGGAGTGGTGATGAAGAATTGATGGGCGGAACAGTGCTGCTCTTGATGAGACCCCAGTGCCTGCAGATGTGTTGGCCTACTGCAGAATGAGACCGGACGCCTCTCAAATTAGGGCTGTTCTTGCCGCTCAGTCCTCCTGTGTGCCTCTCGACAGCTGCATGACAACACAAATTCAACAGGTGCATTTCTCCTCTGCTGGTGCAAACAACGTCTGGCATCCCATCATGTTATGAGTTCCACCATTCCTCCTCCATGTCCTTCCACACCTCACCTGGCCAAGGAGACAATTAGCCTGCTGGAAACTTTGTGATGAGCTTCCCTGGCAGAAGACACAGCGTCTGTGCGAAGGCTTTTTAAGTGCAATCCTCCAGGTAGGGATCAAATCTCTGGCTGAGCATCTTTGCCCACCTGGCAGGGCAGCTGCTTATATGTCCCCCCCCCTTTCCCTCTGTGCCAAGTGTCTAACGCTCCGTTCTGGCAGCTGTGATGATCCCCGAGATGGAGCCAACCCAAACGTTTGGGCTCAGGGCCACGCAGACTGACTGTGTTTACTCCAAAGAGCTGCTGTAATTTATAGCCCCCATCTGGCCTTGTGAAGTCAGCAGAGCTGAGGCGAGGCTTTTTAGAAGATGCCGGTCCACCCTGCAAGGGCAGCTTTACAGATGCAAGCACAGTCTCCAGAAGGGGAGAGGGATAGGAGGGAGGTTTAGTAGGTAGCGTATTGGTCTTGGACCAGGGAGACCTGCTGTGGCATGAAGCTTACTGGATGACCATCAACTCACAGTCCCGCCAGCCTCACAGGATTGTTGTTGAGGGTCAAATGGCAATTGTTGGGGGAACAGCTATGGATACTGCCCTGAGCTCCTCAGACTCCAGCTTCCATCAGCACCAGCCATGGTGACCAATGGTGAGGCATGACAGGAGCTGTAGTCCAGCAACATCTGAAGGTGTTTCCCACCCCTGCCTTAGGAGAAGGGTGGGACTAAAATACCATGTGAATTAAGAAGTAAAATGAAACAACATGTGCAACTGTCTTAGCAGACAAACATGCTGCAGAGGGAGGTGTGTGGCAGCAGATGGCCATGACCATTGGGAACTACAGTCATGTGGGTGGCACTGTGGTCTAAACCACTGAGCCTCTTGGGTTTGCCGATCAGAAGGTCGGCGGTTCGAATCTCTGTGACGGGCTGAGCGCCCGTTGCTCTGTTCCAGCTTCTGCCAACCTAGCAGTTCGAAAGAACACTAGTGCAAGTAAATAGGTATCGCTGCAACAGGAAGGTAAACGGCATTTCTGTGCGCTCTGGTTTCCATCACGGTGTCCCATTGCACCAGAATCGGTTTAGTCATGCTGGCCACATGACCTGGAAAGCTGTCTGTGGCCAGCTCCCTTGGCCTGAAAGCAAGATGAGTGCCTCAACCCCATAGTCACCTTTGACTGGACTTAACCATCCAGCAGTCCTTTACCTTTACTTTTTTTACATTCATAGCTAATTGGGTTAACCAAGAAGTCCCTGGTTCAAAGACAACCACACACCCAGGCCACTATAATTTAAGTCTCAGTTCACCTTATGTGTAATATGGGAGCAATAATTCCAGCCAACCAGGGATTGTTGTAAGGATTACATTATGTCAGGGTCCACTGGGGCCCAAAGCAAACAAACAACATGATTCAAAAAGGCAAATCATTTGCAGCATAGAGAGTTTAGAGAGTTCTTACATAATGCCAGAGGGGTCTGTATTGTCTCCCAAGCTCATCTGATTCCTTCTAGGCTTGTTGGCTGCAGTTCCCTTTCCCGCCACTATCGGGGGAGTGCTGTGGAGCAGCAAGGCTCAGGCCTACCACTCTGTCCATGAGTAAGTCATCATGGTGGTCTAGAGGAGAATGTGCCTGGGGTCTAGTTCCAGATTCCTTGACCTCAGCCAGTGGTATGAATTGTGCTGCACATTGAAGAAGATTCCAGATACATCCCTATGTGCACAGGTCATTGTCTTTCCATCCAAGGAATGGATGGGAATGTTGAACGGGCTAAGAAATTGCCAGTGGGTGCAGTTATAGTGCAGCAGCAGTAGCAGTAGCTGAGTGACCAGTTAAATGTCCTACGAAACTGACGGGGGTGATTTAGTGTAGCGCAGACATGAACCTGACAGCCGTTACATCACTATAAACCATATTTATGGTGATGCAATTAGGGATCCCGTCAATATAGCTTAGCAGTCCTGCTGTGAGTTTTGCAGTGATGTTGCAGCAGAACCAAACGTGGAGCAAGCCCCAGACAGAAGTGGAGCTCCTAACTGCTAGAAGTTCCATCGCTTGGGCCACATTCACACCATACATGCAAAGCACGAAGGACAACAGTCATGGCTCCCCCCAAAGAATTCTGGGAACTGCAGTTTTTTTGAGAGTTGTGAGGAGATCCCCATGCCCCTCCCACTGCTACAATTCTCAGAGTTGCCTGGGAAGAGGAAATGATTGCCCCCCTCCTTTTTTTATTGGGTTTTGTAAACAAGAATAATGTTATACAAATAGGCATACCAAGTTTTCTCATGTCATTTGTATACCACAAAAATAGCATAATAAATGTGGGAAAATATCTACAACATATGTTTCATTATTAGTGGTTAATGTATAAATTTTTGGTTTATGAATTGGATTAAATAATTAGGAAGAAGAAGAAGAAGAAGAAGAAGAAGAAGAAGAAGAAGAAGAAGAGGAAGAAGAGGGGGGGAGTGGCGAGTGGGGTGGGGTCGGGTGGCTATGCTATTCTTCTTCTTGGTGTGTGTGAGGGGTTGTGTCAGTGTTACTTGTATGGGTTCTCTTACTATTCACTTGTTGTAAGAGGAATTGATTGTTAATCTACTCTGGGAATTGCATGGGGACAACACAGCATGTGCTCAGCCACCTAACGATGGTCCTGCCTGAGCTCCTCCCTCTTGTGAATGGACAACAAATAACTCTGGGTAGGTAGGAATCTGGTGGCAAGACTTCTTTGCAAACCATCAGCCACTCTTGTTTGCTCCAAAGACACAAAGCAGTCGAGCAGTGTGTTAGCTGGAAACAACCTTAGCTTAAAGATGTGCATTTTTTGTCAGCGTCTAGTCTAACCCACAGGCACTGAAATTGAACTGTGCAGCTGTCTTGTTTCAGTTTAAGCAGAGTTCATGGTTCCTTGCTTCCTAGAAACAGGGTCATAACTAGACGATTTGGTGTCCTGGGGAGACTTCTGCACCTCACTCTTCCCTTTCTGTTTTTTGAACAAAACTCACTCTTGGAGATCCAAAACAAAATGCATCTTTTGGCACGGTGATAATAATAGCGATGTGACAATGATTCCAGAACATTTGTATGTTGATTTTCTTGCATAAGACATTTTTGGGAAATGCTATTATTTCTACAGCTGAGCCAAACATTTCCTATAAGCACTAATTATTTTGGGGGGGAGAGGAGGGTTGGGGAAGGTGTTTCATTTTTCGTTGTGTTTTTGAAACTATAACAGAGAGGAAAGAAAGAAAGAAACATCATCATGTGACAATAAGAATAAAATTTTCCCATCAATCCTGATTTAAACATATAAACTAATAGAGACAGCCCATATGCCCAGATTGGTACCCAAATAAGACAGTTGAAAGCTATACAAACACAGGAAAGACATTAAAATCTTCAGACCACTAAGCAGTAGATGTTGGACATTTATCCTTCCAGCTTTGTGATATAAGTGGGAAGAAGGGAAGGGGGGATTTAGGGGAGAGTGACCGGTTCACCCACACTGGGTGTTGAGCCGAGTGGGTGGCACAGCGGCTGCTGCAACAGTGCTGAACAACAGAAGATGAGAGGTGGTGGCAGGCGATCTGCAACAGAATGTTGCAGCGCAGAGTGCACTCATGCAAGGTGCCAGATCCTCCATTTCAAACAGGCCCATTTTCCCTGCCCCCTTCTAGTAAACATTTCATGCCCAGTTTTCATTGGGCTCTTTTTTGGGTCCTCCATTTGGCTGTTTTATCCCTCAATATATATAAAAATAGCATTTTTGCAATGGATGATGTCATTTTGACTACCACCTGTGCATTGGGAGTATCAGTAGCATATT
The DNA here is from genome assembly GCF_964106915.1 of Podarcis gaigeae. Classification (NCBI taxonomy): domain Eukaryota; kingdom Metazoa; phylum Chordata; class Lepidosauria; order Squamata; family Lacertidae; genus Podarcis; species Podarcis gaigeae. Next base: position 19,093,680 of record NC_139690.1, read on the forward strand.
GAGCTGGCGGCAGACCAATAAGTAGCGACCCAGCCAAAGCGCAGTAAGCACTGTGTGAGGATGCGAATACATACTGGCATTCTGGCTGATGGTTGCCATGGGAACGGTGACCCCCATTGGAGGTCAGGTGAAGTGTCCAAATAGAGGGACCGGCTTAAATTGTTTAATTTGAGCAAAGAAATAGTCAGCAGCTATCTAATGCAGAAAGCTGAGTTAAAAGATCAGGGGTTAGGTCAGCACAGACTCTGCACATTCCTTTGTCTCAGCAACAAGCCAAATGCTCAGGCCTTTTAGACATTATTGACATATTTCTGGCCATGGAAAGTTTAAATGATAAGTTTAAAGCAACAATAGCAGTCTTCAAATATTTGAAGGACTGTCACATTCACAGACAATAGAGCGGACTGGTTTTGCTTTAGAGAGATGGGCTCCATCTGCGTGTTATACATTCAAAGGGCTGTCAGACGGGGGTATTCAATGCTCATGGCTTCCCGCAGAGAATCCTGGGAATTGTAGTTTGCTGAGGGTTCTGAGAGTTGTTGGGAAGCCCGTATTCCCTGCACAGAACTTCAATTCCCAGAGTGCATTTAAACATCAACCCCTCTTCCCAATGAACTCTCAGAACTGTAGCTCTGAGAGGGGAATAGAGGTCTCCTAACAACTTTCAGAAAACAATCTCTCCCCCCCTTGCATATAAACAAACAAACAAACAAACATTCTTTATTATGGTCCAAAGACCCGCAAAACAAATTCGAAAGCAAAATACAACAAAAATGCAGAAAAGACATTACAGTACTAGGCAGTCACTATGTTTTATCCAGGACATGTTGACTTTTAATTCTTACTAATTCTGAGAGAAATTTTGTCACAGCCAGGGTTGTATCATTTTTCTTATCTTCAAGGAAATACTTGAGATCAAAGATATAGGAGTTTCCAGTTAAATTTACCAATAAGGGCTAATTAATTGGTTCCTGGCTTTTTTATGCAGCCCACAGTATAGTAAAATATGTTTCATACAATCCACAGCCTGAGAACATAAATAGAGTCTATTCTGGTAAGGTGTACCGGTAAGTTTGCCATTTAGGACTTCAGATGGGAATATATTTAATCTAGCTTTGGTAAATAGATGATGGTAATTGAGTACGGACAGATTGGTAAGATATGAGGGTAATTGAAACACATGCCCATGTACTGAATTCTGGATGCAAATGGTCCGCAGGTTACATACGATTGAGAACGAAGATCTTTGTATGCAATATCCTATAGCCTCTGCCTCGAGGAATATATAAAAAAACCAAGCATTTGGGAGAGAAATAACACTTTCCCTGACACTTCAAGAACAGTTCCACCATGTAACAATCTATTTGCAGGGCTGTCAGTTCTCCAGGTCTGACCTAAGGCTCCAGGGCCTGCCCCACCCATGTAGAAGTTTTGAGTCTTCAGGTGGGTGAAGAATATCTTTAATATATATATATTAAAGAGTGTATGTATATATATATATATATATATATATATATATATATATATATATAGTATCTATCTATCATCTATCTATCTATCTATCATCTATCTATCTATCTATCATCTATCTATCTATCTATCTATCTATCTATCTATCTATCATCTATCTATCTATCTATCTATCTATCTATCATCTATCTATCATCTATCTATCATCTATCTATCTATCTATCATCTATCTATCATCTATCTATCATCTATCTAATCTATCATCTATCTATCATCTATCTATCTATCTATCTATCTATCTATCTATCTATCTATCTATCTATCATCTATCTATCTATCTATCTATCTATCTATCTATCTATCTATCATCTATCTATCTATCTATCTATCTATCTATCTAATCTATCTATCTCTATCATTTATCTATCTCTATCATCTATCTATCATCTATCTATCTATCTATCTATCTATCTATCTATCTATCTATCTATCATCTATCTATCTATCTATCTATCTATCTATCTATCTATCTATCTATGGTGCACACAGCTTGCAAGCTTTAGCCCAGCAGGAGCTGACTGCAGCGAAATTGTACCACAGATATTGTTGGGGTGAGATGTGCTTCTCTCCCAATTAACCTCTGTCTCCAGGACCTGCCCCAAGACCCTGAAATCTCAGTTTCCTGTCCTGGCAACCATATATATCTGTCAAGAGCAGGAATGGGGAACCTCTGGCCCTCCAGGTGTATGCAGATATACTTGCAGTCTCCAATTCCCATCAGCCCCAGCCAGTGAGGCCGGGGGTTAGTGTTGATGCTGGCCAGAGTTTTCCCCATCCCTAGCCTAGAGAGTCCCTTTCTTTTCAAACTGCAAGTAGACTAGAAATGCTCCTTTGGATTTTCACTTAAACCCGTCTCTTGACTCCTTCGCAAGTCCTCTTTGCAAACACATCGCCTATTTATTGCTGTGCATTCATTTGACTTTGCAATTATGCTATAAAATAAGCAGTTATCATGGTAATCATTATATTACAGACAATGTGGTAGGTTATAGTTATAATAATTCATAATCACAATAATTATAAAGTAATATAGTTGTAATGTGGATGGTTGTAAATAGTCAGGAAATTTCCCTTGATATACTATTTCAGTAGTGTATATTTTAAGTGGGCACATTGTTTTGTTAGCGTTAAGGTTCTGATTTTCTTTGGCGGGGGATAAGGGACTGATCACTCCAGTCTAGAGATCTATCATATTAGCACCAGACCCTAGGCTGAAAGACAAATCGTAGTAGCAAGGGAATGGACTCTTATGATCTGCGTTTTTATGTTGCACAGAGGGTATCAGATTATTATTTCCTCCTCCCTGCAGATCTCACACATTCCCCACAAAATCTGCTCTGGAAGGTCAAACACAGACACCGCTGGATACTGTTTGTTCATTTTAGTTTCTCTCAGTTTCTCTCTCACTCTCTTTTGCTGATTGGAGCCAATCAGAGTGAAAGGACGTGAGTCAACCACTGAGGATTGGCTCCGAGGGTCATTCTTGAGAAGGCGCACAGGAAGAATAATGAGGAGGAGTTGTTGCTCCATAAGCTCCAAAGCTAAGCATTTAGGAACATTGAAAACACAAGGTTTTTCAGCTTAAAGAGAATGGTGCCCAAGTTCTGTTGATCATTGCACTGCATCCATAATTATTATCATTGCATAATTATAAGATTACAGTATTGCATAATCCTAAAGGTAAAGGGACCCCTGACCATTAGGTCCAGTCGTGACTGACTCTGGGGTTGCGGCGCTCATCTCGCTTTATTGGCAGCTTCCGGGTCATGTGGCCAGCATGACTAAACCACTTCTGGGGAACCAGAGCAGCACATGGAAACGCCGTTTACCTTCCCGCCAGAGTGGTACCTATTTATCTACTTGCACTTTGACGTGCTTTCGAACTGCTAGGTTGGCAGGAGCAGGGACCAAGCAACGGGAGCTCACCCCGTCGCAGGGATTCGAACCGCTGACCTTCTGATTGGCAAGTCCTAGGCTCTGTGGTTTAACCCACAGCATCACCTGTGTGCCTATTATATTGCATAATCCTAGCAGGGTGCATAATCTTAGAAGGGGACGTAGCTGTGGCTACCATGAAGGGATTCTGCGCTTCTGAATTTTCCACCATGGTACCCATTAGGAAAAACCTTCCTCTTTAGACAGACCCTTGAGACTTAAAGTGCAGGTGACGCTGACCACTGGATTGCTATCAGGGCAAACTATTTTCATGGCTGCTTCTAAATGTGGTTTGAAGTATTTCAAGAACCGCTTTGAACTAGGTTGTTTTTATTACTTCATATTTTATAACAATGTTTTTAAACGTTGGAAGCCGCCTTGAATCCCAGCTTGGGAGGAAGGCAGGATCTAAATACATTAAATAAATAAATGATAATGAAAGCCTTCAAAGGCCTCTCCCCCCACCGCCCTCCACTCTAGGAGCCAGCCCTGTGTGATTGGTAAAGTCAGCTGAAGGTTCCTGCCGCGAAAGCAGCGGATAATGGAAGAGCCCTCATCCATATTGCATGGCCCCTCACATTTTGCTTGCTCGGCGGGCAGCGTCTGCCTCAGAAGGGCTTTTGCTGTGCACATTCTGCTACAGCCTCCCTCCCTCCTGGCTGTGGAATGGTTTTGGCTAAAAGGTTGATCTGGACATTCTGCACAATAGGTTGCTAGATGGAAAGGGCAGCACCGTGAGCCGCTGGGGCAGAAATGCAAAAAGTTAAATCAAGCAAAGGGGGAATCTGCCTGCCAAGCTAAGCTTGCCTAACCAGCTCTGGCCTCTTTACAACCACAAATTCAAAGGGTTGGGGGGGGTGGATCTCTGAGAGATTATTCAGACCCTTCCTACCCCATCAGATTACAATTTGAGTTGGATAATCCTTTTGAATATCAGATATTGGAGGTAAAAAGAGAGGGAGTGTTGCCTTCACGATCTGCTTGTGGGCTTCCTAAATGGCCACTCTGAGAAGCAGGATATTTGGCCAGATCAGGGGTGGGCAATGTGGTACCCACCAGATGTTTTCAACAACGGCCATCCCCCCTCACTATTTGCAATGCATGATTATTATAATTATGAATTATTATAATGGTAACCTTCCACATTGTCTACAATGTGAATGATACTTGTTTATTTTATAGCATGATTGCAAAGTCAAATAAATGCACAGCAACAAATGTTTGGGTGATGAGTTTGCAACGGAGTCAAGAGACAGGCGTAAGTGAATGTCCTACTGAGTGTTTTCTAGCCTGGTTGTGGTTTGAAAACAGAGGCACTGTTCTAGAGCAAGGGTGGCAAAATCCCTGGTCCTCCAGATGTTCTTGGGGTGCAGCTGCCATCATCCTGGACCACTGGCCATGTGGTTGGGGCTAATGGAATTATTTTTTAAAGATCTGGAGAGCACCATGTTGGCTATCCCAGGACTAGGGCTGCCTGGTGCCCACTGAGAATGACAGGGCCGAAAGCAGAGAGTCCAGAGTTGCCAGAGCCAGAGCCAAAGACAGGCAGAATGAACTAAGTCTCATTTTGTCCCCAGTCTCCTCCTTGCTGAGTTCTACATGCACAAAGCTGACACTCTGGAGAAGTAAGCTGACAATCAGTGACAACTCCTGGCAGGTTGTAAGTATGGGGCTGGCTAGGGCTGACAGACATCTAGGTTTGACCTGAAATTTCCAGGTTTGTCTGGCCCCCTCCAGGTGGAAGGCAGAGGGTTTGGAATCTCCAGGTGGGTGAAAGTGCTTTTAATTATCAGCATCATATCAGCACCATCATTATTTTAAAGAATATTGTGCAACTTGGAAACTTCAGCCCAGCAGAACCCGGCTACAAAGTATAGTATGGACACTCTTGGGGAGCAATGTTTACCTCAATCCACTCCGCATTCCTAATTAACCTCCGTCTCCAGGGCCTGCCTCTGTGACATCACTGCGGGCTAGCCAATGAGATCACTAGGGTGGGCCACCCCTAGGTTTCAGGTTTGGGCCCTGAAAGCTCAGGGTCTGGGATGTTCCTGGACTGGCAACCCTAAAGTTGGCTGAGGGCAGGCTGAGGTTGATAAGGCAGTGCCCCATTTGCTCTCGTGCAACTAACATCCACAGGTCCCAAGTTGTTTAAAGGTAAAGGTACCCCTGCCTGTACGGGCCAGTCTTGACAGACTCTGGGGTTGTGCGCCCATCTCACTCAAGAGGCCAGGGGCCAGCGCTGTCCGGAGACACTTCCGGGTCACGTGGCCAGCGTGACAAAGCTGCATCTGGCCAGAGTCAGAGCCAGAGCTGCACACGGAAACGCCGTTTACCTTCCCGCTGGTAAGCGGTCCCTATTTATCTACTTGCACCCGGAGGTGCTTTCGAACTGCTAGGTTGGCAGGCGCTGGGACCGAGCAGCGGGAGCGCACCCCGCCGCGGGGATTCGAACCGCCGACCTTTCGATCGGCAAGTCCTAGGTGCTGAGGCTTTAACCCACAGCGCCACCTGCGTCCTCCCAAGTTGTTTAGGGCTTCATAATTGTCAGCACCAAAACCTCGACCTTGGCTCAGTTGCTAATAGGCAGCTAGGACAGATCGTTCAACACTGGTGTGATATATAAAGCTGGGTGTTTATGGAAATAGAAGTCATTAACAAATGCCATCCACAACCTCAGCATGTTTTTCTCATCTCAACAGATCTGGGAAGTGCCTGCTATCTGTGCCTGAGAGGAAGAACATCTGTAGGAGGTGCGAGGAGAAATCAAGTTGCTGGGCGCAGTTATCTAACACAGTCTGGCCTCTTGACCTGTTTGCATATCAATCCCGATTCATTGCTACTACCCAGGATCTTTTTCCCTGTCCCCCCCTGTGAGGAAAGTTGCAGCATTTGGGACTTTTTAGTTTAGAGAAGACAAGTAAGAAGTGACACAACAGAAGTTTATAAGATTATGGCATAACATGGAGAAAGTGCTAGAACTCACAGACATCCAAGGAAGCGGGATGTTGGAAGATTCGGGGCAATTAAAAAAGGACTTCTCCAAGCACTGCATAGTTAACCTGTGGAACTCATTGCCACAGGAGGTAGTGATGGCCACAAAAGAGGACTGGCCAAATTCATGGAGGAAAAGGCTATTGATGGCAACTAGCCATGATGGCTTGGGACGCAGGTGGCACTGTGGGTTAAACCACAGAGCCTAGGACTTGCTGATCAGAAGGTCGGCGGTTCGAATCCCCACAACGGGGTGAGCTCCCATTGCTCAGTCCCTGCTCCTGCCAACCTAGCAGTTCGAAAGCACATCAAAGTGCAAGTAGATAAATAGGTACTGCTCCAGCGTTTCCGTGCGCTGCTCTGGTTCGCCAGAAGCAGCTTAGTCATGCTGGCCACATAACCCGGAAGCTGTACGCCGGCTCCCTTGGCCGATAAAGCGAGATGAGCGCCGCAACCCCAGAGCCGGCCATGACTGGACCTAATGGTCAAGGGTCCCTTTACCTAGCCATGATGACTATACTCAGCCTCCACAACTGGAGGCAGCATTCTTCTGAATATAGTACCAGCTGCTGGGAGCCACAGGAGGGAAGAGGGTTCTTGTGCTTAAGAGTCGTGCTTCCTGGTTTCCCACAGGTATCTGGCTGGCCGTTGTGAGAACAGGATGCTGGACTAGATGGGTAATAGGCCTGATCCTGCAGGCTCTGCTTATGTTCTTACATCCTTACATTCTCTTCATCATTTGCCTGAGCTCCTAGCATTCATTTACCTTAAATTGCATTATTTGTAGACCAAAGGCCTTCGCTCAGAACCTTTGCCTATTTTGCCTGCTTTGCCCATTTCCCCTACAGCAGCCTTCCCCAACCTTGTGCCCCCCAGATGCTTAGAACTACAACTACCACCATTATTCCTGTCCATTGGTCCTGCTGGCTAGGGTTGATGGGGGTTGTAGTCCAAAATATGAGCTTGGAGGATAGCTGTACTACAATATTCCTTCCTCTCCCCTCCCAGAATCCTCTCCTTCCCCCCAACTCCTGTGGACCACCCCCCTTTTCAGCCTTTCTGCCTAGCCTTCTTGCTTCCCTTTCACAACTGCCTCCTCACCCCCATCTCCTCCTTTCGTAGGATTCTGTCCTTTAATTCCAAGCAAGCTTTATGCATATATGAGATCAGAACAGCTCAGCCAATAGCAACCATTGAGCATTAGCATCACTGCAGTCCAGCCAATGGTAGCCAGAAACTATACAGTATGTTAAATTTATAAATCACCTTTCCTCTCAGGGTGGCAAACACACAAGCGATAGAACAATGAAAACATTAAACATAATAATAATAATCTAAAAACAGACATGCAAGGGATAAAACAACTAAAAGGTCTAAAAACAACTCCAGTACAAATGCAGACTCTGAAAGATCTCTAACTTATAAGGCTCGTTGAAAGAAGAAGTTCTTTAGGGGGGGTTGCTGAAATGACAGTACCTCTCTAATATTTAATGGGAAGGAATTCCAAAGGGTTAGGTGCCACCATGAGTAAGCCCCCGATTCCTATATTGTGCAGAATGGACTTCCTGACCAGACAGCACCTGCAGAGTGTAATTCTGTGCACACTTTACCCCAGCACACAATTTAGCAGTGCAAAATTTGGAGACATGCACATTTCAAAGGATGGCTGTGTTTCGGTCCTTGTATTGTTTCAGAAAGGCCAAATCGAGTAGGTTAGCCTTTAAATGCGAACCGACTCGGAATGCCTCGCCCACCCCTAACTATGAGATAGATCTTTGACCTTAGAAAAAGATACTGTCTACAGACCCCTGGCACACAAGGACTCTGAGCCTCACGGGAAGCCTGTGGACCATACAGCAATTACGATAATGAATAAGTCATAGAGTTGTTCTTTGCAGAGAAGTCGTCCCGCTTAATGTATGCAAACAGATTTCAGTTTCACGCCACTGGGCACAGCCAAGACCAGGGAAGGAATGCTTATCGTGGAATCCTTGAGCACAGCCGAGAGAGAACCACAGCCGATGCATGCTTATCTTCCTCCAGAGCCCCTCCAGCTAAGGTCTTCAAGGAGCTTTACAAGCAAATCGAATGACAGGTGGATGCCTAGTGGAGGGGACATGCTAAATTAGATTTAACCCAGCAAGAGAGGAGAACGGTTTTTATATAACAGCCCATCCATTTTCAAATAGCCACCAACCAGCAATCTGTTTTTTTTTTTTTAATAAATTTTTATTAGGAGTTTTTACAAAATAAAGTACAAAGATAAACAACCTTTCTTTTATCTCAACAGAGTTTCATAACTTCTTTGGACTTCCTCACATCTCCCGCTGCCATTTTCATCATCATAAATTTTTCCCAGCAATTTATCATCTAATTTGCAAATTTTATAACCACTTATTTAAATATAATCCTCTGTAAATTAATTTCTCTTAATCTCACTTTACATCCCATTTCAATCCGATTTTGTGGTGGCCAATTATTTATGATCAAACATCCTACTTAACTTTCCACCAAGTCACAATATTTTTGTAAATAAGTCTTAAATTTCCTCCAATCTTCTTCAACCCTCTCTTCTCCCAGGTCTCGAATTCTGCCAGTCATCTCAGCCAGTTGCATATAGTCCATCAGCTGCATCTGCCATTCTTCCAGAGTGGGTAGATCTTGAGTTTTCCACTTCTTGGCGATAAGTATCCTTGCTGCTGCTGTTGCGTACAAAAAGAATGTTCGGTCCTTCTTTGGCACCATCTGGCCGACAATGCCCAGAAGGAAGGCCTCTGGTTTCTTAAGGAAGGTATACTTAAATACCTTTTTCAGCTCATTATATATCATTTCCCAGAAGACCTTCACCCTGGGACAAGTCCACCAGAGGTGAAAGTACCAACCAGCAATCTGGTCCCTTTCCCCGCACAGAACCATCTTTCATCCTTTATTTATACGGCATGTGCCGCAGCGTTGCCAGGGACCTTGTGTCCTGAAGCTGAAAGTGTTACACCTCCAAGGGACTTGGCAGGCTTACAAGACCCCGGGAGCGGGCAGAGACTGTAAATGTAACTGCAGAACACGGCGCATTGGTGTCCTGCCAGCACGCAAACAATGTACATTGACCCCTTTTGGCTCGCATGCCGTTTCCCAAAAAGGTGATGCCAATCTGTGCACGCAGATGCTAGGGTCCTTCTCCCAAAGCGCAGGTATTTGAACCCATATCCTAAGCCAGCTCTTCCCATCCTTACAGTTAGGCAATTCGTTTGTTGTTGCTGCTTTGCAAATTGGCCAAAATGCAAGATGTACTTTTCTGCACATCTCTGTGTTCTGTGCTGTAACTCGAGACTTTATTAAAATCTCTATGACCACAGTAAGTGCCCTTAGTCAGCATCTGCACAGAAAAGCCAGGTATTATGGATTCTTAGGACATGCTTTCTAATGCTTCAGGAGTCTCTGAATCTCTTTTTACTGCCAGAGGCTTGGAGTGAGCTGAAGCAAATAGAATTCTCTCTCTCTCTCTCTCTCTCTCTCTCTCTCTCTCTCTCTCTCTCACACACACACACACACACACACGGACACACCTGAATAGGTAAATCTTGCTGAAGCACTCATATCTGGCCCAGGTTGAAAAGGAAAAATAAGGTTCGCATTAGCCCTCCCTTGCTCCTCTATCTCTTTTACCTGCACATTCAAGAGTTCTCTGGCTCCTGGAGCTCTTCTCACCCTAGGGCAGTGGTCCCAACCATGGTGCATTCCTAAAGTTCTTAGACTGCAACTCCCATAATTCCTGATGATTGGCTTTGCTGGCTGGGGCTGATGGGAGTTGGAGTCCAACATTCCATCATATGAGATGCTGATGAGGTGGTGCCTTCTGGGGCTTGTTCTTTCCGCTAACTTTACTATTGTGGGTATCAGGAATGGGGAAGTTGAGATGCTCCAGGTGTTGCTGGACTACAAGTTGCATCACCCCTGGCCATTGTACATACTGCGTGGGGTTGATAGGAGCTGAAGTCCAACAATATCAGATGACCTGAAAACATATGATGAGCCAGCTGGATCATGCCAGTTGCCCACCTAGTCAGGGCTGTCTTAAGCATATGCGGCACTGGGGTGCAAAGATCTGCCCGGTGGGCCCCCCCCGTTGCCCAGTCCCAGGTGCACAGGAGGGTGGAGCCTGCCATGAACCCCACACTTCCAACTGCATTTTCCAGTCACATTCCTGGTTGTGGAGAGTCTGGCTTTTTGTTTGGAAATGTGCATAGCACCAATGAATACAGTGCATGAATAAAATGTCCTGAATTTCCCTGGATCCCACCTGTGAAACAGAGGCAGTCCGCAAGAAACACCAGTTTCTTCTCAGTTAAGAGGGAGCCTGAACTCCTGTTCTCACAGTGGCCAACCAATGCTTGTGGGAAGCCCACAAGCGGGACATGAATGCAGCAGTGCTCTGCCCAGCTATGACCCCCAGCAACTGGTATTCAGAGGCATGATGCCTCCAACTGTAGAGTTAGAACATTGTAACCATTGATAGCTTTGTCCTCCATAAATTTGTCTTATCCTCTTTTGAAGCCACCCAACTCTGTGGCCATTACCGCTTCCTTTTGGCAGCAAGTTGGAACTGCTTTCCCCACCCAGCACAGTGTAGCAGTCCAGTACTTTCTGTGCACAGCTCAAACATTATCCAGTTTTGATGTGTGGGGTTCATAGGCCAATGGAAATTCTCCCAATTCTTTGCTTCGTTTGTTCCCTGCTTATTGAATGACAGATGGGCAAAGACAGGACAGGGAAACAGAGTTACAAAGATGCTATCATCGTTGTTGTTTACAATTTGCCCTCGCTTCAGATGCTGTGGAGCTCCGCTGTCTGCTACCATAGCCAGCTGTGATGTAGGGTGCGCACCAAATCAGCCAGAAGCAAATTAAATCAAGGAAAAGCGGGAAAACAACACACACACACACACAAACAAACACACACAACATCTCAGAACCATGCAGTCTAGATGAAATGCAAAGGTTGGGAAGGAAAATCTCTCTCCCCCCATGTATGGGTGAAGGAAAGAAGTGCGGGCTTCATCCCAAGTGGGAATTAGCTTTTGAGCATCACACGTGCCACACGCAAGAACAAGGAATTCATCTCATTCACACCTTCTCTCCCCCTGGTGTCATCAGAAGTAGCTCTCACATATGGCAACTTTTCTTCTCTCCTCTGGCCAATGGCCACCTGGAAAGGTACAAACAGAACCTACAGCAAAATGTTGCAGGGTATTGTTTATTTATTTCAAATATATTTTAGCCCTCCTTTCACAAAGATTTGCCCAAACATCAAGTAAAATCATATCAGATAACATCACAACAATGTCTTAATTAATGAGCAATGACAAGTAGAATTCAGAGGACATCACATGAACCTCATCACTTCTTAAACCAGAGTGTCCCTGTTAAGCACTCCAGCCACCCAGCCAGGCATGCCCTCTGTCAAGATACACCATTCTGCTTTTCATATTTCTTTTCTGACATTTAACATTCTATGGCTACTGAGCATGCTCAGTCCTCATTGGCCTGTGTTGTTGTTGTTGTTGTTGTTGTTGTTGTTGTTGTTGTTGTTGTGTGTGTCCCAATTTACGTATGGATGAATCTGTCCATTTCAGTTTCTCCTGGTCTCTAATTTTTCCAGTCTTCAATTCTCCATTTTTCTGTCCCAATTTGCATTTTTAAAAAGTTCTCATGAAAATTCATCAGCATGTTACGACAGATTTTTCCAAATACACTCATTTTGGCTTACAATTTTGCCTCACATACATATTTTTTGCAATCAATGCTGACCACTTCTTTTTGGGCATTGCCCTAATTCTAGAGTAATGAATGATACGAAAGCACAGGGAACACAGATTTCCATAAAAATAGTGACTTTGACCACCTTCCCTCCACCCAAAGACATTTTTGACAAAAGTAGAAGACCAACATCAGATAAAAACACATGCTGCAGTCTTTGAAATCTCCCTGGCTATTGACTTTGACTTATGTCATCTGAATTGAATCCCCAGCACTAACATTGGCTCAGCTTCTGAAATATGACAGGATATTTAGAAGCACTCCAAATGCTCGTGGTGCGAAGAGTGTGGCGGAGGAGGCAACACGACCACAGTGCAGTCCATAGTTAAACAGAATGTCTGAATATTTATATATGGCCTGAGAGTAGCACACCAAAAGGGTGTATAAAGAAAAATAGACACAATAAAAATCTCGTATGCAATAGGCTTGTTACACAGCTCACTGAACAGGGTTGCTTTGGTTAATTGGGAGGGGAGGAGTGCTTTCTTGCAGGTGAATCAAAATTATGGAATTGGTTCAGTGGGAAGAGAAGAATGAGCGTTGTCTCTTCCTTGATGTTATTCGTGTAGCATGGTGAGCTGAAACTTCATTCCTATCCCTCTCGACCTCTTGTCTGTGTGTATGGTGGTGGAGAGGATGTATTTGGCTGGCTGATCACATAAGAATATAAGCAGAGCCTGCTGGGTCAGGCCAATGGACCATCTAGTCCAGCATCCTGTTCTCACAGTGGCCAACCAGAAGACTGTAGGGAACCGGCAAGCAGGACCCAAGCACAAGAGCCCTCTCTCTTCCTGTAGTTTCCAGCAGTTGGTATTTCATAGAATCATAGAATCATGTTGGAAGAGATCACAAGGGCCATCGAGTCCAACCCCCTGCCAAGCAGGAAACACCATCAGAGCACTCCTGACATATGGTTGTCAAGCCTCTGCTTAAAGACCTCCAAAGAAGGAGACACTCCACCACACTCCTTGGCAGCAAATTCCACTGCTGTAAGCAGTAATACCTTCAGCTGTGGAGGGAGAGGACAGCCGTCATGCTGTCACATCATAGCTGTCACTTGCTGGGCTTGGCTGTACAGTGGTACCTTGGTTCTCGAACTCATCCGTTTCAGGAGTCCGTTCGACTACTGAAACCATCCAAAAACCAAGGTGCAACTTCCGATTGGCTGCAGGAGCTTCCTGCAGTCAAGCAGAAGCTGCGTCGGACGTTTGGCTTCTGCATAGCTGTCAACTTTTCCCTTTTCTTGCGAGGAAACCTATTTGGAATAAGGGAATTTGCCTTAAAAAAAGGAAAAAGTTGACAGCTATGGGGTTCTGAAAAATGTTCACAAACTGGAACACTTACTTTCGGGTTTGCGGCATTCAGGAGCCAAAATGTACGAGTACCAAGGTGTTTGAGAACCAAGGTATGACTGTACTACGATTTCCCTGGCCCCAAAAGTGCTCTAGAGGTGGGGAATTTGTGGCCCTCCAGGCACTGCTAGAATCCAGCTCCTGTTGTCCCTGACCACTGGCTATGCTACCTGGGGCTGATGGGAAATGAAGCCCATTGACATCTGGAGAGCCACAGATGCCCCACCCTTGCTCTAGAACAAGAATCCCACCCCTAGAGGTGGGCAAATGAGTGGCTCGCCAGATGTAGCTTCCATCATCCTTGACCATTGATTATTGAGTTTGATGGCAGCTGAAGCCCAACACAACTCATGGTCCACAAGTTATCTCTTTTTCTCTAGCACAACAAGCCACTAAAATTGCACACGTTTACCCACCTCACTGAGATCTAGGCTTCAATCTTGCCATTATACAACTCTATGGTCAGGGGCAGACTTTGGTAGCATAGCGCCCTGAGAGAGGATAAGATTTGCCCCCCATCCTAAACATTTCTTATTTTCACAATAATTCATTTTGCTACAGTTTACCCATATAAACATAGGTATTATCATTATCACCGTTGTTTTGCACCCCCTCAGCTGGGGGAACCACCCACACTGCCCTATATTTGGCACTGCTATGGGGCAGCCCCATGCAGAATACTCTGTGCAGTTCTGCCTGTCTCATTTCTAAAAGGATATTTTATAGCTGGAAAAGGTTCAGAAAAGTGCAACCGCAATGATCAAGGGGAAGGCACCCTGGAAAGGTTGCAGCGTTTGGCCTTCTTAGTTTAAAGGAAGGGCGAGGAAGAGGTAACATGCTAAAAGGTAAAGGTAAAGGGACCCCTGACCATTAGGTCCAGTCGTGACCGACTCTGGGGTTGTGGCGCTCATCTCGTTTTATTGGCCAAGGGAGCCGGCGTACAGCTTCCGGGTCATGTGGCCAGCAGGACTAAGCCGCTTCTGGCGAACCAGAGCAGTGCACGGAAATGCCGTTTACCTTCTCGCCAGAGTGGTACCTATTTATCTACATGCACTTTGATGTGCTTTTGAACTGCTAGGTTGGCAGGAGCAGGGACCAAGCAACAGAAGCTCACCCCGTCGCGGGGATTCGAACCGCCAACCTTCTGATTGGCAAGTCCTAGGCTCTGTGGTTTAAGAGGTAATATGCTAGACGTTTATAAAGTTGTGCATGGAGAAAGCGGACAGAGAAAAATATTTCTCCATCTCTTATAAGCCTAGAATTTTGGGAGATCCAATGAAGCTGAATGTTGGAAGACTTGGAACAGATAAAAGAAAGAACTTCTCTGTGCAGGACATAGTCAAGCTATGGAAGTTGCTCCTAGGCGAAGCAGTGATGGCCACCAACTTGGATGGCTTTCAAATAAGATGAGGAGAAGGCTACCAATGGGTACTAGCCATGATGGCTATGTTCTGCCTCCATTGTCAGAAGCAGTAGTGCTTCTGAATATGAATTGCTGGAAACCACAGGAGCAGGGAATGTTGTTGTACTCGGGTCCTGCTTGTAGGCTCCCCAAAGGCATCTGGTTGGCCACTGGGAGCACAAGATGATGGATGGGCTGTTGCCCTCATCCAGCAGGCTCTTCCTATGTTCTTAATCTTCACGCTTAGAAGAAGAGGAGGTGAAAGATGGTAAATGAAGGGGAGAGAGAGATAGAGAGAATGGAGAGCTAAACAGTTTAATTAACAAGTTTTTCAAAGGCGGCCAAAAAATCCTGAGCCCACTCAGTACAGCTAAAAATACTTCCCCAATTTGCCTTTCTTTATAAGCAGCCGCCACTGAGATGTTATCTCTTCGCAGTGGGAAGCCTGGGTGCAGTTGGTAGGGGAGTGATGCGTGGTGCACACTCTCTCTTGAAAGCTGTGGACCTCACTTAGCAAAGTTCAGATGCTCCACATTGCCAAAACATGAAGAAAGAAGATTGAGGAGGAACATGTGTGTGTGTGTGTGCTTGAAAAGAAACCCACACAACAGTTTGATCTCATTAAAACTCGCTTCCCACCTGCTACTAATTTTCCTCCTCGTCACGCAGGACTTATGTTTGTTTGTTTGCCTGCTCAAACAAATGAAGGGGAACTGTTAAAACTCCTTCCCGAGCATCATTGATCGTTAAGTCGTTTTGGAGAGACATGCAAGCGAGCAGCGCAAGTGTGTCGGCCGACGCCAGGGCCAAAGAACCACACAAGGAGGTGGCCTGCAGTACGAAGTCCTCACGTCTCACAGGCTTGCCAGGCCTCAGGCAGGAACAGGCTGAAAATCTGTGCAGCCTAAAAAAGACACAACATGGTGCAAATCGGTGGGGGCAAGAAGGGCGTCTTCAGGGTCACCATTGGGGATCTGGGCAGGATGAATTATTTTTTATTTACTAGTGGGGAGTGCCTGGCACCGTCTGGAATTTCAAAGAAACACCTCCCCTACCTGAAAATGTGATTTTGA
This sequence comes from Podarcis gaigeae, assembly GCF_964106915.1. Lineage (NCBI taxonomy): Eukaryota > Metazoa > Chordata > Lepidosauria > Squamata > Lacertidae > Podarcis > Podarcis gaigeae. The sequence continues at coordinate 19,109,779 of NC_139690.1, forward strand.
GAATGGTGCCCAACATCTGAACATTTATGAAAACCCCTATTCACACCTCAGGAACCCCCATGCTGAGCTTGGCATTGATATCTTAAGAGGTGGTTGAACCTATGCCAGGCAAAGTCACATTTTGGTCCGCCATTTTGATTCAAAATGGTGCCCGGCAGCTAAACGTTGGTGAACCCCCTCACCTCACGAACACTTGTGTTGAGTCTGGCAATGATATCTCAAGAAGTGACCAAACCAATACAGAAAAACATGGACAGACAAACCACTTTTCAAAATACATAGTAGATATATTTAATGTATTTATAGACCTCCTTTCTCCCAAGCTGGGATTCAAAGCAGCTTGCCACATTTAAAAACAACATTATAAAATGCAAAATAATAAAAACAGATGGGTTAAAAACAATAATTAGAATGCAACAGAACATATTTAGGACCAGAAATGAAAATACAGTTTGCCCTGACAGCAGCCCAGTGATCAACATCATCTGCACCTTAGTTTTTAGAGGCCTGTCTGAAAAGGAAGGTCTTGGGCTGATGGTGGGAGGATAACAAAGAGGAAACCAGTCTAACCTCTTTGGGGAAGGGAATTCCAGAATATGGGAGAACCACAGAAAAGGCTGTCTCTGGTGTTACCTCCAGCCATGCTTCTGATGTTAATGGGACCCAGATAAGATACTCACCTGAGGATCTTAGAACCCAGGCAGGTTCTTATAGGGAAATATGATCTTTCAAATAAACTGGGTCCAAGCCATATGGGTTCCAAGGACTGGGTGGGGAGACTTGATTCAATTAACATTTAAAGACAAACCTACCAGATCTGAATTTTCCAAAACAGTATGTAATCAAAAACACAGCCATCTTTCAAAGTTTGAAGTTCTTTGAATTTTGCGGTACCATTCTCCAGTCGAGAAATGTGTACCAAAATACATATACTGGTGTAACGTGTGCATAAAAATGGGCATGTTAGTGAAAGCAACATACAGAAATGCATTATAAGAGGGAAAGTTGCTTTGTGAAAATGAGTACATTAAGCAAAATTGCACATGGAAGCATGTCTATTAAGGGAAATTTGCCCTACAGTGATTATGAATTTTCATGCAGATTTTAAAACAAAAAGAATAAATCAGATACTGAAGTGGAAATGTAGAGAACTGAATTTAAGACTGGAAAAATGAGAGAGAAACCAAAATTGACAGGTTCAAGCTCTCCTCTGAGTCACCTAAAATGACAAAATGTATCCCCCTTCCTCTGAAAATAAGACGAAAGTGAATTTGCAGAAAATTCTCCTAGGCTGCTTCAGTGCTTTTTTTCTGGGGGGACACAGGGGTACACATACCCATAACATTTTGTGAATCTTTGTATTTTTGTCCATTTACTGTATTTATTTCCCCCGATTTGAACTATAAAATGGTGATTTTTCTTGAGTCATAATGAGAGCACCCCTAAACATTTTATTTTTTAGGAAAAAAAGCACAGGGCTGCTTTATACATATAGATGCAAATTTAGGGAACTTTTATGTAATTCAAGCAGAACTAGAATACATCTTGCCAGAGGAGGAAAGTCTGTGGCCTGGTCTCAAACCAAAGAAAGAGCTGGTTGTTGGTTTTTCTGCTGAGTTAGAAACCCCAAATCCCACTCACCCCATGGAGGTTCCTGGTTTAAGCCCCACCATCTCTCTAATAGGATTGCTTCTGATGTTTCAGACCACAAGCTTCGGCAGAAATATATTTTTGTGGAAGTCCTTTGGTTCGGGTTCTGACTTTGCACGCGCTGTTCATGTTGTGGTAGCTTTACTACTTGACTAGTGGAATGTATCTACATGGGACGGGCCTTGGAGATTGTTGTGATGCTACTGTTAGTGCAGACTGTAGCAGCTCAGCTCTGCTACAACTCTTCTTCCTGACATGCTAGTTTCATATATGAAAGGAGTGGATTTCTTTTCTTTTTTAAAAAATAAATAAATGCTTGTTTAAGATGTGGGTGTATTTATTTACTTACTGAATTTCTACCACCCTTCAAAAGATTTACAAACATACATTTTAAAAAGCCATGCAAACAATGTACACATGGGATCCTGCAATCTGCTGTCTTATGAGGTTAGTGCAGTGCAGAAAAAGCTTTACTGCTTGATTCTGAGGCCCCTTGCGGTTCACACTAGTGCTGTGCCAAAATCTGTTCAACAGTTTTTCAAAGGTTTTCTTCACCTGCAAAAGACGCTTTCGCATCTTTTCCCCGCTCTTTCTCAATGTGCTTTGGAATATGCTTTCAGTGGGGGGTAGAATCAAACTTACCTGTAATGATTATATGGGGTTGCTCGTGCGTAAGTTGCCGCCACTCCTGGCTAGGTTGCCTGGTTAAACCTTTTCCTGGCTGGACAGCCCATCACTTCGTGGCTGTTTCAGTCGCTAGCAGAATCCGTCAGTGGACGTTTCTTGAACTTCTTCCAGCAAAGAAGTTCTTTGACGCCAAGTCTACGCCTACTTTCCCTGCGCGGAAGTCTTCAGCGCAGGGTGGGTGTGGGTAGTGGAGGACCCATGCTCTCCCCGCTGGTCTCCGGCGAGGAGTCCTGGAGCCCCCTCACCAATTCCCCCATCTGCCCCCTTTTATCCCTGGTGTTATGCTGATTTCCTTCCCCAGCCGATGAGCTCCCTCTCTCCCTGCTGGGCCCTTCTCCGGCATCGCTAGGGAGCCTTGCCTCCACCTCTGGCTCTGATATCAGTTCCCTGACATTACCTTATCATTGCAAGTAGGTTATTGGAAGTGGTGCTTTTCTTTCTTCCTCTCAAACATTTATCCAGCACTCTGCAGCCTCCCCAGCTGCCCGTGCTTCTTGATCTCAGAAAATCCCATGCAAGAAGTTGCATTGTGACATGTGTCTCCTGAGATTTGATTGAAGAGTGGGAAATGGGAAGCGCTTTTTAAGGGAAGTATTTCTTCTTTCCTTTTAAAAAAATCTTTCTGCACTGATTTCTTCAAAAGTATAACAACAACAACAACAACAACAATAACAACAACAACAACAACAACAACAACAACAACAACAACAACTTTTGGCAGCTATGCCAGAATACAATTGTATGAGGCCCTAAAATTCAATAAACAGACTTTTACTCAACAAACTGTTCAGGACATGCTGGCGGACAGCGATGATCAAATTACTTTAATAGCGGCCAAATTTTTAAGAGCTGTCCATGAAGAAAGAATGGGCCATGATAAGGGGACTTAGTGGTTGTTAATGGTAGGTGATGATGTTGCGTTGTATTATTATCTTATATTATATTGTATTATGTTATTTATGTGTGGTGTGTTATGCCTAATAAAGGATTTTGAATTGAAACAACAACAACAACAACAACAACAGATAATGAGCAGCAGCCATGCACACAATAGGCAGCATCCCCACCTTCTGCACCTACAGGAAAGCTCAGCTGAGTATGTGATGTGTTTTGCAGAAGTCCAGGCACCTGGGAAGGCTGCAGAGTTCAGACATTCATAGAGATGATCTGCAAAATAAAAAAATGGCACTCACAAGCAGGTTGGATTAATTTGTCAGTTTGGTTTTCTGTCAATTTCTCATTCTTTGAGGCCTCCACATTTCCACATCAATGTGCTTTAAAAATCCTCATTTTACTGCAAATTTCTCCTAATGTACATATTTTTGTATGCAAGTTCACTTGATGTACACATTTCTTCAAGTGTTTTCCCCCCGTACCATGTGTTTTAATGTTGTTTTCATGAATAGAGGCATTTTTATGCACACTTTCCTGTAATATACCTATTTTGGTACACTTTTTGGGGTTGAAGAGCCGCATAACAACAGTTGGAGAGGTGCAGATTTTGAGGGATAGTTTGAGGGATAGTTAAGGGCATGCGTTGAATGTAGGGGAGGTCAAGTCAGGGCAAGCAAAAACTGAGAAGGAAGTGTTTCATCATGCACCACAATTTTTTAACGAGATGTTTACGGAGACCTTTTGTGGGCACTCTGAGACATATTGGTGGGGACAATGGTATCTGCAGAGAACACACTGGTGAACCCTCATCTAGGTCATAGTGGGAAGTTTAAATGACAGCCCAGGTTAGGTGAGACCCAGGGACGGTGATACTAGTAGTCTCTGGTACTGCTACCCAGTAATGCCAACTGCTGTTGCTGTGATTGCTAATTGTGGCCTATTACCTTCAAGAATTGGGACAGGGCACAGCTCAGCAGTTAGAGCATCTGCTTTGTATACAGAAGGTCCCAGGCTCAGTCCAAAACATCTCTAACTAGGGCTGGGAACAACTCTCTGCCTCAAACCCAGTCAGTGTAGACAATGCTGAACTAGATGGACCAATGGTCTGACTTGATGTCAGACAGCTTATCTTCTTGTGAGTCTAGCTGGTCACCTTATGGACCTCTTGTTTAGTCTGTAAACCATGGGGAGGTCATTGTAGGCTTCCCAGCAGCAACTGTTCAGCACCTGTTATGGGCTTATGGTCTGTAAGTCTGTTTGTTTTCTCCTCTTCGCGGGCCTGGGTGGCTGTACCTTGGTTTTTCTTCTTCTTCAAAAACTGTGCCTTAATGCCCATGACCTCATTTTATGGCAGATGTCTTTGTTCGCTCGCTGCAGTAAATAGCCATAAAGTGAGGTAATAAGCAGAGAGCGGTCCCATTAAAACACTCCATGAATGCAGACTTAAAAATCTTGCAGCACATCACGTTTTTGGATGGCTCCCTCCCCTTCCAGTCTCCACGCCGCAGTCAAGGTTCCCAGAGAATCACCAAAAGGAGAAGAAACAGCAGAGAACCGTCAGCAGAGTGTTCATAAGGAAATGGGACATACAGGGGTGCTATACATTGGGGTGGCCAACCTCATTCATCCCAAGGGCCACATTATCCCATTATGGCAACCTCCCAAGGGCCATTTGCCAGTAGTGGATGGGAACAGAGGCAAATATGAGTGCTGAAAACAAAAATGGGAATGGGAATTATGTAGGTAGCTATGGCTATTGCCAACTATGGCTATCGTCCTTTTGCACAGAGGTGGTGCCATGCCCTGGTCACTTCCAGATTAGATTATCACAATGTCTTCTCTCTGGGGCTGCCCTTGGAGATGACTCAAAAACGTCAACTCATCCAGATTACTGGCTGGGGTTGGTTTTATGACTCATAGAAGACCCATTCTAAAACAGTTTTATTGGGCGCCAGTTCATTTCCAGATCCTGTTCAAGGTGCTTACACTAGAGTTTAAAGCCTCAAATGCCTTAGACCCCAATTATCTGAAAGACCACCTCTTTCCGTGCAGACTCTCCTGGGTGTTAAGCTAAGCAGAGGGGTCCCTTTTGATTGATCTGCCACCCTCAGAAATTTGAGGTGGTGCGGGCCCAGAGGAGCACATTCCCTCTAGAACTCACTCGCCACAGAGGTGTGTCTGGCGCCTTCATTATATCGTTTCCATCTTATACCTCTTTATCCTGGCCTTTGACACATTTGAGATATCACTTTTTTGGACCCACTCTATTATTGCGACCGTACTTTGTTCAACACGGATTTAAATATTGTATTTTTAAATTGCTGCACTTCCCCCACCCCCTGCCCCTCTGGGTTCTTATGATGAAGGACGGGTAAGGAATCATCGTTATGTAGAGATTTTTATATAAAAAACCCAGGGCTGCATGCTTTAATAGATGCTTATCAGTAGATAATCAAGTAAAGCTTGAATTGCAGATTAAAGTTTGCTCTCCCTACAATTAATCAATGGTGTTGCAAGGCAAAGATGCACGCCACGCCACTGAGATGCATGAACTCTCTTCTTCCCCGGGCTGAATTGGATGATGAAAAATACAGTTCTAGGAGGCTTTTTTTTCAAGTGTTCCACCAGAGCTAGGAAATGTTCATGCAATTCAGGGTGAATCTGTGTTGCTTTCCCTTCTAGCAAGGATTGCTCAATGGCAGGGTGAGGACAGGGATTATAACTTGCTTGCAGAGTGTCCTGCATCGAGAACTAGAACTCTGCCGCTTCCCACTTCTCCCCTTCCATTATCTCCCAGCTCTATCCTTCTTCTGTCTCATAGTCATGACCTTCTGCAAACCACCGTTGTAAATCTATACTGTCCTCCTCTTCCTGGGAAAGTTCAGGAGGGGGTGGGGCCTCCAACATTCCTCTTCAGTCCAGTCCCTGACAATAGGTAAGCAGGAATTCAAAGGCACCCTGAGTATGCATGGCCAAGTAAGCTAAAATCCAGTTGATCCAGCAAGTGATAGATCCCCTGCCCTTTTAAAGAACAGCGCAGCCACAGCTTTAGTGTGGCAAGTGGGAGGAGTCTTTGGACAAGAAAATGGGCCACTCTTTGAGTGGTGTGTGCCAGGGCAGTGTGTTCATGCAGACACCAGGGTCTCCATGTCCTAGGCAGAAGAGGAGGAGATAGCACTGGCCTTGTAATATGGTGTCTCCTCTGTGGGTGCAAACTCACTAATAGATGGAAGCATCAGAGGTGTTTCCTGCACAGAGGGTATGGATTGGAAATGTCTGGCAGCACAAGGGTGGGTGTCTTCTCTAACAGCCCACTTGTTTCTTTCCTGGAATTGGACTCTGCAACTAAAGCCTTCTCCTTGGCTGTCTCCGAGGCTTCCCAGGGACCAGATGATGCCTGCCCCCAACTTGCTGGGACCCTTCCTGGGGTCACTGGATTCTTCTCACCCACCTTCCTGATCCAACCATTCCCTTCAGGACATCTCCATGATCAGCTCTGATGGCAGCAGCATTTATTTTTATTCGATCGCATCTATAGAGAGGGGGTTCACCCCATACTGGTCAATATGAGGGGGTGCCTGAATATAATAATTCAGTGTTACTCCCCCTGCTACTCTGCCCTGTGCTCCACCGGTCTGGAATAGGGATGCAAGAAGGCATCCACTTCTGTTCAGACCCACATGCAGCACTGTTTCCATTCTGCTGCAGTTCAGCTTCTGACAAAGCAAAATTTCCCCACTTGGTGTCTGCTGTGGCCAAATTTTATATAATCCATTATGCAATTGATTCTGTTAATATTACCACATTCCACCCTGTTTGTTTCGATGCAAAGGAAACACAGTGAAAGTAGGAAAGAAAACATTATCAATTGCAAAAAAAGGAGAGTAAAGGTAAAGGACCCCTGGATGGTTAAGTCCCGTCAAAGGCGACTATGGGGTTGCGGCACTCATCTTGCTTTCAGGCTGAGGGAGTCGCCGTTTGTCCACACATAGCTTTCCAGGTCATGTGGCCAGCATGACTAAACTGCTTCTGGCACGATGGAAAACTGTGATGGAAACCAGAGCACACGGAAATGTTGTTTACCTTCCCACCGCAGCAGTACCTATTTATCTACTTGCACTGGTGTGCTTTTGAACTGCTAGTTTGGCAGGAGCTGGGACAGAGCAACAGAATCTCATCCCGTTGGGCGGATTCAAACTGACGACCTTCCGATCAGCAAGCCCAAGAGGCTCAGTGGTTTAGACCACAGTGCCACCCGTGTCCCGAGAAACTGCATATCAATAGCATATCATTTGCAGACAGAAAAACTCAATAACAACAGTGGACACCAATCATATTCGCTGGATTGATGTCCTCTCTGGACAGGGGATGAATAAGCAAACATAGGCACCTTCTGTTCCCATTTCCATCGGAATTCTCCTATATTCCAAATCTGGACCCAGAAACTGAGTTGGGTTTCTGGTAGTACAAGACAACATGCTTCCTACAGTCTATCTTCATGCACACAAAAGGGTGGAGGAGTGTGCTTTGGGATTTGAGCGCATGGTTGTGTGTGTGTGTTTGTAGCGAGCGAGGAGTCAAGTAAATGAGCTGCTATATTTAACCTCTCCTCGCTCCACTGGCCACTCCTGCCTAGAGACGGACTTGGAAGCTGCGCCCGTGAGGAGCTGTCTCACATTGTTATGACAAGTAATTAAGGGGTGATGTGAGTTGCTCAAAAATTACTTTATTAGGCAAAAGAGGCCTATAAAACCCAGGAAACAAACAGACCTCTTAAACGTCTCCAGATTGTGTGTGAAATTCACCTCCGCCCCTTTTGTCTCTCTAGGCTTCCTTCCCACCCCGCCCCATCATGCACCTTGGCTGGAGAAGAAAGAGGTGCCTCTCTAGATTCTCTTCCAGAAATGATGGAGGCTGAGCCCTGGAAAAAACGCAGTAAACACACAGCTGCTGGCTCCAGAGCCAGCTGTCAGCATCATGCACACCAGGCAACCTCTCTCAATTGGCTCTTCATTCTCCCGGCGATATTGGGCATGCCACAAGGCCAATGAGGCAATCACACCAACATGTTAATTTGCAAAAAAAGAAAAGAAAAACAAAAACCACCTTACAGGGTCAAACTGAAGGTTTGTTGAGTCACAGAACCAGAGTGTGGTAGTTGGTTTTGTGGGCCATTTTAAACAGTCATGGCTTTCCCACAAAGAATTCTGGGAGCTGTTGTTTGTTAAGTGAAATATACTCAAGAGTCGAGACTGGATTTCATGCTCTTTATTCAGCTCATAGTGGTGAGGAGGAATGAAAGTTTCCCCAAAGTATCTGCTTTATATACATTATTTACACAATGGGCTGCACGTGATTGGCTAATTCCGGAGTTCTCCTGTAGGCCAATCAGGTTGTGGATTCACTTCCATCTGGAGCTGGATTGGGTGGCTCCTGCAGACCAATCATACTGCTGCATTGTTCTATCAATCAGACTGCTGCATTCTGAATCCTATTGTTCTAGGACCAATCAGACTGCTGCATTCTGAATCCTATTCAACTCAGTACATAACATTAAGGGTGCTGAGCGCTGTTAGGAAACCCCTGTTCCCCTCACAAAGCTACAGTTCTCAGACTTCCCATGGAAGACTGGTTGATTGTTAAACCACTCTGGGAATCGCAGCTCTGTGAAGGGAATAAGGAGCTCTGAGACTCTCAGCATCCTTGACAAATCACAGCTCCCAGAATTCTTTGGGGGAAGCCGTGGGTGGGATTGTAGTGCTTCAAATGTGTGGTGCGAATGTGCCCTGGGTTGAGCTCAGCACACCACTGGCACAGCTACATGAAACCTTTTCTCCCATGGATGCTAATGATCCCACTGAGATGTGCAGATATCTCTAGGTGCAGCCATAATCGAGGATTCTGAACACTAGTATCTGCTAGGAACAAGCCGTGCATCTGCTACCCAATGTGCAATCATTAGCATGGCCACTAAGGGGCACTTGAAACTTTCTCTGCAGTCGCTCAAGGAAGTCCCCCAACACTGAAGGGAACACTGGTTGGAAAGCAAGGGATTCTCCATCATCGGTTAAAGAATAAAACGGCGAACCCTAATGACAACACAATTCTTCTGGGCTATTCTATGGTTGTTGGACCATGCACTTAGATCTGTCCTAGTCTAGATAACAATCATACTTAGCGTTTATATAGCACATTTCAAATGCTCAAAGCGTGTCCCATACATTATCTCTGTAATTCTTAAAATAGCCCTGGCAGGGACGCTGGTATTCTTATTCCCCATATGGTAGAATGGAGGTTGGGGGAAGCAGAGACTGAAAGACCAGCCCCTCCACTCTTAGATCCTGCTGTTGAGATTCAGTCTTCCATCCCCCTGCATCCTCCACCATCTAACCATTTCTTGCTCCCTTCAAAAGACTCCACTCTTTCCCCTCTTGCTGCCTCATTTGCTTGGAACTGCCTCCCGGGGCACATGCCTGAAGCAACTTCTTGTGCTTCCTACAGTTTTGTCTTCATAGCTTACCTTTGGCAGAATCCCTAGTGCTGGAACGGCAACAATAGAGATCATTCAGTGTGCAACTTAAGGGTTAATTCTGTGAGGGTTGATGTCAATCAGCCAAGAGGGGGACAGGTGGAGGTGTTGCTTAGCAACCTGTATGATGGCATGATATTTACTGAGGTAACATGTACCGTGGTACCTCTAGATACGAACAGGATTTGTTCCGGAGCCCCGTTTGCATCTAGAGGTAAATGTATCTAGTGATGGCACGTCTGCGCACGTGCACGTCACTTTTCGCCACTTCTGCGCATGTGCGTGACGTCATTTTGAGCGTCTGCGCATGCACAAGCGGCAAAACCTGGAAGTAACGTGCTCCATTACTTCCGGGTTGCCGCGGAGCACAACTCGAATGCGCTCAACCTGAAGCATATTTAACCCGAGGTATGACTGTACTCTGATTGGCTATGTAGTTCTGAGGGAGCTCTTCTGCTGTATCTTTGGTTGAATGTCTCCCTGTTCTGAACAAGGCAAAGTAAGAAAGGCAACATCTTGCTGCTCTTTCCCTTCGGTCTGCTGCAGAGGGAATGGCGGCATGCTTTGTGTCGTCGGAGTAAAGGACAACACGGTTCTTGCTGCTAAGGCTCCGGGGGGAAATGCCAGGGCTAGGCGACCCCCTGAAAAACCCCCATGGGTAAGTGGAGACTCTAGGGGTCCAGCAGAATGAGAGAACTTGCTTCACCCTGACCTCCCTGTTGCTATCTTTGCAAGGGGAGAATGGAAGAAGCTTGTGTCTGTTCATGGCTCCATCGCACCCTACAGCCGAAGCCACATGCCGTCACCGCAAGCAGTGGATTTTCCAATTAGAGGCAAATAAGCCAAATAAAGCCTGAAGAAGGAATTTAGATTAAATTAATTGATTTGGCAAAACGGAAGCAAAAAAGGAAGTCAGCTTCCGATTTCTGTGGACAGGCTCCGCAAGGGCTTTCTTTTTGTGAATGGGAGCAGAGCCCAGTAGCAGCAGCTAATTGAGACTTTTTAGTAACTTTGTGTTTTAAGAGATTCCCTTTCTTTTGGATACATATTGGCTACAGTTGTGTCAAGTCGCTCTTCAATGGGGTAACTTTGAGATACAGTTGACAGTTGGAGAGAGATATTTTGACAGATTGATACTTTGGCAGAGTAGAAAGTTAAAAGCAAAAATATTTTTGCCTAGAAAAACTTGGGAAATACAGGCTATGAAATCTTAAATCTGGGACTTGGAGGCACAAAACCTAAGCTAAGCAGGAGAACTCTCTATCTACACTGGGGGAGGAATTTCCCAGGAAGAAAAGAGAACCTGGAATAGCTGGAGTTGGACTGGATTAAAAGTGCTTACTGAAGACCAGGAAAATTTATTGCAACACTACCTGCCAGTAAGTAATTTCTTAACACTTGCTTTCATTCAGTTTTGCCTAGCAAGGTGTTATCAGGATTTCTTTTCTCTCCAGATTCCGTCTGCGTTCTTTAAGTAACAACTAGTTCATACAGCTTGAGAGTCCCAAGGACTGCAAGAAGATCAAACCTCTCCATTCTTAAGGAAATCAGCCCTGAGTGCTCATTGGAAGGACAGATCCTGAAGCTGAGGCTCCAATACTTTGGCCACCTCATGAGAAGAGAAGACTCCCTGGAAAAGACCCTGATGTTGGGAAAGATGGAGGGCACAAGGAGAAGGGGACGGCAGAGGACGAGATGATTGGATAGTGTTCTCGAAGCTACGAACATGAGTTTAACCAAACTGCGAGAGGCAGCAGAAGACAGGAGTGCCTGGCATGCTCTGGTCCAGGGGGTCACAAAGAGTCGGGCACGACTAAATGAGTAAACAACAACAAAGTTCATATAGCCAGGAATTGGATCAAAATGGCAGGCCAAATCTTTATCTGCCCTGCTTCTGCTTTGGGCCAACTTTGGTGATGCCACCTGGCCCACTTTCCTTTCCTTTACCCGCACAGTATGAAATCAAGCCATGTAGGCAAAGGTACAATCAGCTGATTCATGGAGCTTGAAACGCATAGGCCTTTGTAGGTGCCAACAATCAGATGACTGGCAGTGCTGCAAAGGGCTGTGACTTTGCTCCCTAACAATCACTGTTGCTTCAGTGCCATTGTTGGAGCTATTGTTTATCGCTAGGTGTTCTGGAAACATTAAGAACAGATATGCAAAACCAGTGGCGCTCTAGGTGATATTGCACTCTATCAACCCCAGTCATATAGTCAGTCATCAGGAATGATGGGTACTGTAGTCCGGCAACGTCAGATTGCCTCAGCAAGCTTTGACTGATGGCGAGGCACCTTCGCTTGCAGACAAGCTGCTCAAAGTGGAGAGCCCACATTAGATAAGTTCTGGGACATGGGTGGCGCTGTGGGTTAAACCACAGAGCCTAGGAGTTGCTGATCAGAAGGTTGGCGGTTCAAATCCCCACGACAGGGTGAGCTTCCATTGCTCGGTCCCTGCTCCTGCCAACCTAGCAGTTCAAAGTGCAAGTAGACAAATAGGTACTGCTCTGGCAGGAAGGTAAACAGCATTTCCGTGTGCTGCTCTGGTTCGCCAGAAGCAGCTTACTCATGCTGGCCACATGAAGTCACCTCGGCCAATAAAGCGAGATGAGCGGCGCAACCCCAGAGTCGGCCACAACTGGACCTAATGGTTAGGGGTCCCTTTATCTTTAAATGAGGCTAGCAGGATCCCTAATGACTCCCCACATCACCTAATTCTTACTTGGCAGACTGGCAGGCTGCAGTTCCCCTTTTCACCACAGCCAGGGGGAGTGCTGTGGAGCAGCGAGGCTCCATGTCTAAACTGTTATGGTGGTGGTGCAGAGGGTAAAGGAGCCTGGACACCGTATGCCGATCCTTATTTTGGAGATGCTGGTGCCTTTCAGAAAGTGGTGTGAGAGAGAAGTGTTCTGCACATTTCAGAAGATTCTGCACACATGCATAGATCATTGACTTTCCATTGAAAGAGTGGGTGGAAAGGTTGAACGAGCTAAGAGATTGCCGGTGGGCGCAGCTACAGTGCAGTACCACAAATCAGTAGCAGCAGCTGAGTGACCAGTTAAATGTCCTACGAAACTGACGTGGGTGATTTAGTGCAGCGCAGACATGAACCTGACAGCCGTTACATCACTATAAACCATGTTTATGGTGATACAATTAGGGATCCCGTCAATACTGCTTAGCAGTCCTGCCACGAGTTTTGCAATGATGTTGCAGCAGAAACGACATGGAGCAAATATCTAAAACTTGCCCAAATATCCAGTGCCATTAAATTTTAGGATCTGAAAGTGAAAATTCTAATTTGCATGTTGACTGGGAATGTTTCTACCTTTGCATCCAGGTGCTTCATGACTTGAATGGCATCCCTTGGATATTTTGGCACGGACTGAATCGGGAGTGTCCTAAACTTCTAACTATACCATTGCAAGTCGTTCAGATACTAAGTGCAACTGCATGCTAATTATGGAATACCATCATGAGCTAAACACCACTGCATGTTCATAAACAAGACTGCTGAATACTGAGCTTGAATGTTGCAGAAAGTCAAGTGCAGATATCAAATATTTGGGAAATATTTCTTAAAAATCAAGTGAATGTCAGAGAATACATAGAGCGGGGTGGAGACACTTCAGGCCTGCGGACTGAATGTGGCCCTCTGGACTTCTTTATCTGGCCCTTGGTATTTTCCCAGGACACAAACCCTCCCTGGCTATACACTGAACCTGTTTCACTCCTTCCTCAAATGGTTTTGCCTGGCTGAAATGTGTTGTTGAACTCTCACAATGCTTCTTGCTTGGCCAAATGGAGAATGAAGAGGGATGTATGAGTGTGTGCAGATTCACAGAATCATAGAATCATTGTAGGGTTGGAAGGGAGCCCAGGGGTCATCTAGTCCAACCCCCTGCAATGCAGGAATCTCGGCTAAGCAGCCATGACAGATGGCCATCCAACATCTGCTTAAACGCTCTGAGGAAGGAGAATTCATAACCTCCTGATTTTTTCCTGATGTTTAGTCGGAATCTCCTTTCTTGTAACCTGAAGCCATTGGCTCAAGTCCTGCCCTCCAGAGCAGGAGAAAACAAGCTTGTTCCCTCTTCCATGTGACAGCCCTTGAGATATTTGAAGATGGCTATCATATTGCCTCTCAGTCTCCTCTTTTCCAGAAATTTATATTAATTGCACTGCCCACTTATAGCTCTGGACCCACCTAGTACTGCTATTTGCTCAAAGGTTTGGCCAGAAAGAAATGCAGGTCTTGACCTCACTCCTGATTTGGAGAATATTCCACTTCCATATTCACAGTGGAAAATTGAGAGGTGATGATTTTAATTTTTTTCTAAAGCCAGCTCCTTCCAGCTCTGCAGACTTTTGGCACCCCTGTTTTACTTTGGCCCCCAGGTGCTGTGTCAGAGGGATCCCTGCCAATCCATTAAGAGGTTTATTAAAATTTGATGCTCCAATTTAACACTTATTAGCAAGCGCGGTGCCCTTTCGGACGCACGGGGAGCTTGGTAAATGGAAGGGCCGGCTCCCAACCAAAGCCTTAAGTGGCAGGCTTTAACTTTATGGCACCAATTAGTCCCACGCTAGAACCGTCTTAACTCTGTGGGTTTATTAATGCCTGCCCACTCTCTAACCGCAGCTCTGAAGCTGTAATGGGAGATACTTGTTAGGTTTTTTATGGGATGTGCTTTTGAGTCAGAATTGGGCAGAGAGACCTGCCTTTCTGAGGTGAGGGCACAGCAATTCACCTCCCACCATAGCTTTGTTTCATTTGCCAGATCTGTGCAAATCATTCCAGGGACACAGAATAGCAGCCTAGGTCACAGTAGCAGCATATCAGATGGGCAGGAAGGCAGTGCCATTGGGTCAGGACTAAGGCTCATGTTTGTAGCTTTGAGGACACTGTCCAACCATCTCGTCCTCTGTCGTCCCCTTCTCCTTGTGCCCTCAATCTTTCCCAACATCAGGGTCTTTTCCAGGGAGTCTTCTCTTCTCATGAGGTCATGAGTCATTCTTCCATCCAAATCTTTCTCATAACAATTTTCAGCTGCTGAGCTTACTCCAAACCGGTTATCATTTTACAGCAATTTTAAAAAATAATCTACAAATAATTTCCATTTAAAAGTTGTCTCTAATTTTACCTGTTAAACTTGCTCATTTTTATTAAATGTTCTGCTTTACAATTTCAAATACTCATTTTCCATACTTAAGATATCAATGACTTCCCTTCTTCTCTTTCCATGGTTCATTTTACATATCTTAAATCCCTGCATATTCTACATACTCCATTAGTTTCATCTGCCACTCCTCCTTAGGGTTACCACCTTTGTTCTGGCAAAATACAGGACCTGGTGGTAGGCAGGTTGCATGAGAACCTAGAACTCATTCAGTTCTAAATGGATGAGAACCTAGAATCTCTCTCCACACCTAGCAAAAGGACCCCTGGACGGTTAAGTCCCGTCAAAGGTGACTATGGGGTTGCAGAGCTCATCTCGCTTTCAGGCTGAGGGAGCCGGCATTTGTCTACAGACAGCTTTCCAGATCATGTGGCCAGCAGGACTAAACCGCTTCTGGCGCAATGGAACACCGTGACGGAAACCAGAGCACACAGAAACCCCATTTACCTTCCCACCACAGCGGTACCTCTTTATCTACTTGCACTGGCCTGCTTTAGAACTGCTAGGTTGGCAGGAGCTGGGTCAGAGCAACGGGAGCGCACCCTGTCACACAGATTCGAACCACTGACCTTTACCACATTTCCCTTGCTAGTCCCTTTTCTCTAAACTAAACTCTAAACTTTCTCTCATCCCCGGATATTTTTGGTTGTTCTTTTCTGTGTCTTTCCCAACCCTTTTTGAGTTGGGAGAACCGGAAGTATACACAGCATTTCAAGTGTGGCCAGGCCATAGATTTGTTTTAAGGGCATTGTGTTTCTGGCAGTTTTATTTTCAATCCATTTGCTAATAATCCCTAGCATGGAATTTGCCTTCTTCACAGCTGCCGCGCACGGCGGCTTATATTGCACCTATAAATTATATGGTGCATGTGTGCATACATAAACCCATTCTCCGTAAGACAAGGCCTAGCTAGCATCTCCTCTAATGGCAATATAAGGGAAGTGCTTTCACCAGGGACAAGCTCCAGAAATTTAGGCACTGCCACTGAAATACAAGGGCCAATAGATCCATAGAATGGCTGATTTTTGAACCAGCTTACTCTCCCAGTGGTTCCTGCCATAGCAGTTTGATCTGTGTGCATCAACTGGTGATCATGTTAGCACCATGCCAGGAAATACATCATGTCTACAAAGCAAACCTCTCATGAGGGAGCAGGAACAGGCCAAGCTGCTTCCCACCACCCTTTGTGTCCAGTTGGCCCAACCTAGGAGGAACATACAAGAGCCAGGTCTGGTGTTAGGACTGTGGGAAAGTGATTAGATCACAGAGAAGAACTCTGAAGATTTCCAGACATTGCTGGAGTACAACTCTCATCAGCTCCAGCCGGCATGGCCAGTGCGCAGGGATGAAACATCCAATAACATCTGAAGGGGCATCCATTTCCTATCCCTGGGTGAGATATCAAAGGAGGGTGTTGGGGAAAATGCTTTAAATTTTTTACCTGCCCAAGGTGAGCTATGTTTCCGAGCACAATTCAAAGTGTTGGTGCTGACCTTTAAAGCCCACAACGGCCTCGGCCCAGTATACATGAAGGAGCGTCTCCACCCACATCGTTCAGCCCGGACACAGAGGTCCAGCTCCGAGGGCCTTCTCGTGGTTCCCTCCCTGCGAGAAGTGAGGTTACAGGGAACCAGGCAGAGGGTCTTCTCAGTGGTGGCTCCCGCCCTGTGGAACACCCTGCCACCAGATGTCAAGGAAATAAACAACTATCTGACTTTTAGAAGACATCTGAAGGCAGCCCTGTTTAGGGAAATTTTTAATGTTTGATGTTTTATTGTGTTTTTAATACTCTGTCGGGAGCCGCCCAGAGTGACTGGGGAAACCCAGCTAGATGGGTGGGTTATAAATAATAGATTGTTATTTTTATTTTTATTCCCACAGTGATTTAAAATTCAGCATTAAAATGAATTTAAAACAAATTACAGGAATAGGGTGGAACCTAAAAACATCCCTCTCAAGTGTCAAAGGCCAGGATAAAGGGGTGCATCTTTATGAAACTTTATTTCATAGAGATTTGTGAAACATTTCAGCTTCCGGTAGAAATGGGTGCAGGGGTGTGATTTCTAAGCCCTGGTGAAGAGTTTTTCTTGTTAGAGAAGCCGATTATAATTTTATATATGTTCACAATTAGCTTGCATACATTTTGCAAACACGTGGAAGGGCAATTCAAGCTCCTAAGTCCCAGCAGTTATGAAGAAGGGGAAAAATATGAGACCCAGTAGCAATCATTGCCCTGATAATGAAGAGCCCTAGCTATGAGAAAACTTATGAGAAGCTGGGAACTGGGATTCTGTGTATAAGACTAAAATGAGGGTTTGAAGGAGAGGAAGCAGACTATTCAACACCCCTCAACCACCCCAATTTTCCCAGGACATTCCCACAATTACAGAAGCCATCCCGGCTTGTGGTTGGATCCCAGAATGTCCCATTCCCACCCCCCTCCAGCTCCACCATCCAGCTCTCACACAAGTCGGGTGGCTCCCGCAGGAACATGGCACCAAAAGACGTGAGTCCCAATTTTCATCAGTGGCATGTTGGAGGGTAATCTATTCTAACATGTGCTAAAAACAAGATTGTTGGGTTTAAAAGGAAGCCATTGGATATTAAAATCTGTGTCAATAGTATTTCAGATACAGAATTTTGTCAGCTTGTTAAACTAACCATCTAAATTTGTATTAATGTCTAAAGTTTGTTGTAAGTGCTTTTTTTGATTTGTGTTTGAAAGCCAATTAACCCTAGTGACCATCGTTAGCTCTTGAAGCAGCTAATTCCCTACATTAATTAAGTGGTGTTTAAAACAAGTATTATTATTTTTGGTCTGTCCTGAATTTCCTGCAAGTCGGGAGGTCTAGTATGATGAGGGAAGGAGGGAGACAGACTTTTAGGAACAGAGGAAGTTGCTTTACGTTGAGTTCTTCTAACTTAGTATTGCCTACACTGACTGGCAGGGGCTCTCTGGGGTTTCAGACAGGGGTCTCTCCCAGCCCTACCTGGAGAAGTCAGGGATTGAACTTGGGAAGCTCCTGCAGTGATCAGAAGCCCACTCACCTTCGAAGGTGGGCAGTGTTGCGGCTGGGCCATGACCATGCTAGTGATCCGGCAGCTGGCTGGTTCAGGATGGGGCTTCTTGCCGGCGATTGGCCAATGCCAGCATGTAACACTGGGGGCGGGGCGTGCCCAACTGGCCAATGAGCGCTGGGTGGGACCGCTCCCTGGGGGAATAAATTGTGGCCACACTCAGCTCTCCCCCTCAGCCACCTTTTTTTCTTGCCTGATCTCCGCCCCTTCCCTTTAATTAATTGGGTTCTGTTTATGGTAAAGGTAAAGGTAAAGGAACCCCTGACCATTAGGTCCAGTCGTGACCGACTCTGGGGTTGCGGTACTCATCTCGCTTTATTGGCCAAGGGAGCCGGCATACAGCTTCCGGGTCATGTGGCCAGCATGACTAAGCCGCTTCTGGCGAACCAGAGCAGCACACGGAAACACCATTTACCTTCCCGCTGGAGCGGTACCTATTTATCTATTTGCACTTTGACATGCTTTCAAACTGCTAGGTTGGCAGGAGCAGGGACCGAGCAATGGGCACTCACGCTGTCATGGGGATTTGAACCGCGACCTTCTGATCAGCAAGTCCTAGGCTCTGTGGTTTAACTCACAGCGCCACCCGTGTCCTGTAATCTGTTTATGGTACAACCTTGCTATTGACATTGTGTGCCACCATATTGGGGCCAGGGAAGGATTTTTCCCCCACTTGGCAAACTGGCATTGGCCATTTGGTTTTCAGTGACCTCACAGCAATCATCACAACTTTGTGAAGTTATGCATTAGGTCAGCCTTGGCCATGGCTAGAGGGGAGGTTGTAGCCTCTGCCTGCCTCTCTTTGGCTAAGGGTATCCTGTTAAAGGGATCTAGGAGGAATGGCTTCTGTCAAATGCCCAGGAGGGGTCTAGGACCATAAAACACTTCCAACTGTTACCCTTTGTGGAGTAGGAAGTTCATACCCACCCCCAGTTGGGTTTACCCTTAGATGCACTCCCAGCAAGTGGGCTGAAGTGGAATAATGTGGCTTCACCCAATGCCTATGCCAAACCGTTCACATCTGTAAGCAATAAAAGTTGTGGCCTGTTTGACCTCCAAAACTATCTCCTGTTGTCTTGTCTGGTTATTTACTCCCTGGGAACTGCGAGGTCAAAGGGGTCTTGGCACACAACTACTCAGCGTATTCCAAGTCTGGCTCTTGGAGTGAAGCAGCTTCAGTCCAAAGGGGGGCAGCCCTTGTCTTGCTGTTTCTACTCAACCTTCCTTGCAGGCAGTGCTTTTTCAAATGGGTATACGCAAGGGAACTCAGTACCGGCGCCTTTATCCCCCCAATATTAAAATTGTGGCACTTACTGTAACAACTTCATGGTGAGCACCGACACTTTTTTTCTTTAAAAACCGCTGCTTGCCGGGTTATTGTGTAAGTCAGAGAACAGGCTCGGCTCTAACACACCGTTCAGTTCAGTAATAATATCCCAGAACAAATCCCCAATGCACAACAATAAAAGCCCCATTGTCTTAGGTGAGGATGTGCCAGTCTGTTTGCTTAGCAACACAGCTAAGCGCACTTCAGCCGGGAGTTCAGCTCGCTCTGTTGGGTGGCTTTTCGTTAGAGAGCCCTCTTCAAGGTCTTTGTCTGGATCTATGTGGAATAGGTGTCTTTGGTCACACACAGACACAAAGAGAAAAGTTTGTGCAAATCAGAAACCAGCTGTACAATTTGTCCCCACCCACCTTTCTCACATAGCTCTCCTTTCAATCATTTCTTTGGTTTCCAAACAGAGGTCATGCAACACACCCACTCACTCAGTAAACTTCTGTGTAAACAAATGCGCACACAAACAAAATACCCTATTTTCCTTGACAGCAGAACTAAGAGAAACAAGAAGGTATTAATTTTCTCTCTCCTGACCCTGAGACTCAGCTCTACAAACCAGCTTGCCTCACAAAGCTGGTGAGCACTTGTGAGTAGGTGGGTGTGGAATGAGAAGCATGCCGTCCCTTCTTTCAGTATCGGCACAGAGGAGCAGCCCACCCTGATCAGCTGTGGCTGGTGGCAGCTGGAAGTGATGTCATCAGCAGGCGCCAGCGGGCCACAGGCTGAACTGGAAGTAGAGGGAGGAGCCTAGCATCCCAAGCATAGGGGTGAAGATCTGGAGGCAATGCAGGGGATCAACACCTGTGGTCCAGGGGAAAAAACAAAAACCAATAGCAGGCTTAGCAGGGGTCATATGTCCATTTTGCAAAGGAATATCCCCTAACTAGGGACACGAATGGCACTGTGGGCTAAACCACAGAGCCTAGGACTTGCCAATCAGAAGGTCGGCGGTTTGAATCCCCGTGACGGGGTGAGCTCCCGTTACTCGGTCCCTGCTCCTGCCAACCTAGCAGTACGAAAGCACGTCAAAGTGCAAGTAGATAAATAAGCACCACTCTGGTGGGAAGGTAAACGGTGTTTTCGGTGCTGCTCTGGTTCACCAGAAGTAGCTTAGTCATGCTGGCCACATGACCCGGAAGCTGTATGCCAGCTCCCTTGGCCAATAAAGCGAGATCGGCGCCGCAACCCCAGAGTCGGTCACGACTGGACCTAATGGTTGAGGTCCCTTTACCTTTACTATCCCCTAACTGTAGTAAGGATGTCGGAGAATGCCATCAGAAACAGAAGTGGGAGTGAAGCTTGCTGCAACCCACATGCCCATTAGTGGCGAGGAATGGAAATCATGAAAGCTTATATGTGTGGAATTCACTATCTTTGGTTTTTTAGTCAGCAGAAGTCATGTAAACAATAATTGTCTTTGACGTTGGATTTCCATTGAAATTCCCCAGAATTGGTCAAATTATTGATTACATAGTGAATTACAGTGGTACCTCCGGTTGCGAACGGGATCCGTTCCAGAGGCCCGTTCACAACATGAAAAGAATGCAACCTGTGTCTGCACATCTGCGCATGCGCAGGTCGTGATTCGCCGCCTCTGTGCATGCATCATTTTGCGCGTCTGCACATGCGCGAGCGGTGAAACCCTGAAATAACCCTTTCCGGTACTTCCGGGTTGCCGTGGGGCGCAACCTGAAAAAATACAACCTGAAGCAAACGTAACAAGAGGTCTGACTGTATATGTCTTTAGGACACAGTGAGCGAGTAAGACAAACAGCAGAAGCCGAACTGTAGCAGACTGGAAACAGCATTGATTGTGATACACACAGGACAGGATAGAAATCGCTAATCTCTAATCTGAAGGTGTCTTCTGTGTCCAGTTTAAATTTCAAGAACCGTAAGAAAGTTCAAGTGACTGCCCATCAGCTGTCAGTAGATCCTGGACAACAGACAGAACAGGTACACAGGTCACCTGGTCAGGTAAAAGATGACCCAACTGGCAAACATGGGGGTTAGGGTAGGCATCAGCACTCCTAGGTTCTTCTGGGATCTGAGGGCCCCTAGCAACTGTTAGATGCCACGACCTGATGCAGGGCCTTGCCTGTAGTAGCTCCTCCTTCACCTATCCAACAAGGCATCCATACGGATACAGTTGTACCTCGGGTTAAGAACTTAATTCATTCTGGAGGTCTCTTCTTAACCTGAAACTGTTCTTAACCTGACGCACCACTTTAGATAAAGGGACCTCCTGCTGCCACTGCACCGCCGCTGCACGATTTCTGTTCTCATCCTGAAGCAAAGTTCTTAACCCCAGGTAATATTTCTGGGTTAGCAGAGTCTGTAACCTGAAGTGTATGTAACCTGAAGCATATATAACCTGAGGTACCACTGTATTTTGGACTACAACTCCAGAAGCTAGTGGGGCTGATGGGAATTGCAGTCCAAAAGATATGGAGGGCACCAGGTAAGGGATAGCTGATTCTAGAGGACACAGGAACATAGGAAGCTGCCTCTTACTGAGTCACATTGGTTCATCTAGCTCAGGGGTCTGCAACCTTTAAGACAAAAAGAGCCACTTGGACCCGTTTCCGAAGAAAAAACAACAACTGGGAGCCGCAAAACCATTGCGACATTTAAAACAAATATAACACTGCATACATTGTTTCTTAGCCCAATGTTATCCTCGTCATTATAAAAATAACTTTTTTGACACTTTTTAATTATTTTTTGTTTGACCCCTCAGAATTACTCCTCCTCATAGAAATAAACGTTATATTAACAAGTTACCTTTTTTTGAGTGTGTGTTCTTCACTCCCCTTCAAAACAGTAGCTGCAAATTGCAAAGCAATAGCAGCAAATCAGCCAGCAACAAAGACATGCTATATACCGTATTTTTCGCTCCATAGGACGCACTTTTCCCCTCCAAAAATGAAGGGGAAATCTGTGTGCGTCCTATGGTGCGAATGCAGGCTTTCGCTGAAGCCTGGAGAGCGAGAGGCATCGGTGCGCACCGACCCCTCTCGCTCTCCAGGCTTCAGGAAGCTATCCGCAAGCCTTGCAAGCCCGGCGGGAGTTCCCACAGGCTCACAAGGCTTGCGGGCAGCAGCCTGCAGCCCCAGCGAGTGTCCGCAAGCCTTGCGCGCCCGGCAGGAGCTCCCGTCGGGCGCGCGAGGCTTGGGGCGGCAGCCTGCCGCCCGAAGCATGCGGAGCCCTCCGGAGGGCTCCCCGTGCTTCGGGCGAGTGTCTGCAAGCCTTGCGCGCCCGGCAGGAGCTCCCGTCGGGCGCGCGAGGCTTGGGGCGGCAGCCTGCCGCCCGAAGCACAGGGAGCCCTCCGGAGGGCTCCCCGTGCTTCGGGCGAGTGTCTGCAAGCCTTGCGCGCCCGGCAGGAGCTCCCGTCGGGCGCGCGAGGCTTGGGGCGGCAGCCTGCCGCCCGAAGCACAGGGAGCCCTCCGGAGGGCTCCCCGTGCTTCGGGCGAGTGTCTGCAAGCCTTGCGCGCCCGGCAGGAGCTCCCGTCGGGCGCGCGAGGCTTGGGGCGGCAGCCTGTTGCCCGAAGCACAGGGAGCCCTCCGGAGGGCTCCCCGTGCTTCGGGCGAGTGTCTGCAAGCCTTGCGCACCCTGCAGGAGCTCCCGCCGGGAGCTGCTGCTGCTGGGAGCCCCCACAACCCCCGAAAGAGGACTCGCTCCAGAGATCCTCCCAACCCGGGGTCGCTTCACCGCGCGGGGCAACAATGAGTGAAAGGAGGCGCACTAAAAACAATGGCTCACGGGGAAGGCGGGCGCCTGCCGCTCGGCCCTTGGGGAGCCTTCCTGCTGCCGCTGCCCTGCGCCCAACTCGCGAGGAGAGTGGCGCTGCCTTCTGCTCTCCGCCGCCGCCTCACAGATGACAGCGACTGCACGGGAACAAAGGAAAATGCGCCTCCTCCCCTCGCCTCCACCCCGGAGCCGCGGCAAAGGCGTTAAAGAGCCGCATGCGGCTCCGGAGCCGCAGGTTGCCGACCCCTGATCTAGC
This sequence comes from Podarcis gaigeae, assembly GCF_964106915.1. Lineage (NCBI taxonomy): Eukaryota > Metazoa > Chordata > Lepidosauria > Squamata > Lacertidae > Podarcis > Podarcis gaigeae. Next base: position 19,133,142 of record NC_139690.1, read on the forward strand.
TCAATATTGTCTGCACTGACTGACATTGGCTTTCCAGGATTTGAGGCAAGGTTCTCTCCCAGGCTTACCTGCAAGTGCTGAGGATTGAACCAAGGACCTTCTGCCTGCAAGGCAGATGCTCTACCACCAAGCCATGTCCTTTCTCCAGGACCTGGGGACGCATGCATTCCCCCCTCCAGACCAGGCTAGACCAAGCCAAGGAGGTTTGGAAGCCAAACAGCTCTTAGGTTTCTGTCGGCGGCCTCACGCGTGCTCCTATGAATGCGTCTCATGAATTACACACCCGCCCAGATGACAGGCTGACATTTTAGCTCCACAACATTCTCCTATAATTAGTTGAATCTAATGCAACACAGGGAAGGGATCCATTTTACACACACATTATCGTAATGCCTTTAAATAAGATAATTGATTATGCCTCTGCATAAGAAAATGAAATATTCGGTATAATTAAAACCGGCATTTGGATTCTGGCACAGTGACAGGTGAGACTGTGTGACATTTTTATAAAATACTTAAAAGCGAGATTCACGCCCACGGAGACAGAGTTCACGAAGTTCTGAAAGCGATCTGATGGGCCTGCTTTGAGGCTTATTGCTCTAGTTCAGAAGAGGTTGGGTGAGCTGATATTTGTGAACAGGACCATATAGACTTTCCTGAAAAGTCCTTGCTTTGGGAGGTGGCAGATGTAGTATTGTGAGAGTTTGAGAAGGGCACTTGCATACTCTCCAACATTTCTCTGATGAAAATAGGGACGTCCCATTCCATAATGATAATTTTACTATTTATACCCCACACATCTTATTGGGTTGCCCCAGCCACTCTGAGCAGCTACCAACATATATAAAAATGCAATAAAACGTTAAACAAACTTCCCTATATAGGATTGCCTTCAGATGGCTCAGGGATAGGATAACTCCATATCCTCCAATGTCTCTCCAATGAAAATAGGGACATCCTAAGGAAAAGTGGGACATTCCAGGATCAGATCAGAAACTGGGATGGCTTCTCTAAATCAGGGACTTCCCTAGAAAACAGGGACACCTGGAGGGTCTGCACTTGCTATGTGAGGAAACCTTGCAAATGGGTATGCCCTGACACGAAGAATCAGAGTAACTTCGATATCTGTATTTATGCATTAACAACAGAACAGCAACTCAGCACAGCAGGTAGGATTTGCTATACAGGCAAGATTGAGGCAACATTCACACCATACATTTAAAGCACCATGATACCACTTGAAATTAATGATGATGATGATGATGATGATGATGATGATAAAACAACTTTTATTTGTATCCCGCCCTCCCCAGTCAGGGCGGCTAACATCAAATATAAACACTGATATAAAATCAAACAATAATTAAATCACCTCTTAAAAACAAGTCAAGATAAAATTAAAATCTGAATTAGATGGCTTTCCGCAGGATTTGGGTTGGGAACAGTAAATGCTCACCAGGCCCAGCTGTGTATGCTGATCTTATATGGGCTTGTGAGAATGCTGGGAGGCCTTTTTCGTACTAGTTCTTATACAAAATGGCTTCCCCCAAAGAATTATGGGAACTGTAGTTTGTTAAGGGTGCTGAGAGTTGTTAAGAGAATCCCATTCCCTACAGACCCTCCAAGTAGTTGATGTTTGTGTCTCCTCTGAGTGGCAGCGATTCTCCTTGGTTTCAGGCAGAGTTATTTCTGAGCCCCACATATGGACACCAGGGATTGAACCTGCGACCCTTGGCTTGTAAAGCAGATCCTCTGCCACTTAACTACAGCTGTTCCTCAGAATTCTGCTGTGCAATTGTGATTGTATCAACAAATTGCTCAGCAGGATCCCCTGCCCTCTTAGGAGGCATGCTCCACACTTGCCACACACCATGTAAGTGTGATGTGTGTCCCCAGTTTAAATCTGGTGTGAGTAGGGAGTGGTATATTTCGCTATCAAGAGCTGGACAAACACTGACTGGATGTCAGAGGCTAGTGGATCTGTGTGCATCTCCCCCATGCGGAGAGCCGCTGAAGTACAGTTGGTGTCAAGTACGGGAGTTCCCCTCTCCCTTCTGGTAGCTCACCAGTAAGAATTAATGAGCATTTGGTAGATTTATAGTCCTTTTATTTCAGCATTATGTTACAAGCACAAATCAGCAACCCTCTGCAAGGATATCAGTTGCCTACTCTGACTCCCCCTCACTTCCGCAGCAAGAAGCACACCAACCGGAAGTCCCTCCCCCCTGCGTCTCCTTTGTTCTCTGACACGCTCTGACCTCCGATTTTGGGAGGAGGGAGGGGGTTCTCCCCCACTCTCGGTTGATGTATTGCCCAGCTGCTCCCTCCCTTCTGGTTGCTTAGCTGCTATCTCATAGCTGGGCAGCTCCTCTCTCAACTGTGCAGCTTCTGTGTCTGCCTGTCTCTCTGCTTCTGGAAACGCTGGAGTCGTGTGTGTGTGTGTGAATATTCCCCCTTCTCTTCTGTTAGGAGCTGATCTCCCTGCGATTGCATTCCCCAATCTTCCGACCCAGTCAAGCCCCTGACAGTTGGCAGTTTCTCCAAGAAGTATCTTGATACTTTGAACTTACTCCTCTACCTTGCCATTGGTCCTGCTAGACAGGAAGCAATCTAAGGGGGCTTCCTGTTCCATTTGAGCCTTGCTAGAGCAACAAGAAATCTGTCATATCTCTGCATCCTGTCCCTGACGCACCTCAGCCTGCTGCTCCCAACTCTGAGAATTAGCCGACGTGATGCACCAGAAAGGAATCTTTCCCCCCCCCAATGTGGCAATTGGCCACATCCACAACCTTAACCTCCTGCAGGGCTCCTATTTGCCATATCATCCTCCCAGAAACAAGTAAATAACTATTGGGTTGTATCCAACATTTTCTGTCCACTAACACAAAAGCTCTTGTGCTAATGGGTGGATGAGTTTTAATATTGCACGACAGAGGAATCCAATGTGGCAGCTGTGCTCGTGGAAGCTCGCTGTGCAACCAATTGCACAATCCGTTGCACAATCAACTTGCCAGACTCCTGCTTATGCATTCCGTAGTGCGACAATATCCCTCTGTCGCAAAATATTTTGCCTGTGGAACAAGTATACCGCTAAGTGACTTAAACTACATTAGATACACCCCACTGTACTTTAAGTAACTGTATTAAATGATCCCTGGGCAGCAGCAGCAACATTGAAAATGGCAAGTGTAAAAAACCCAGCCACCTAAATGTTAGCATGCTGCAGTCTTTGCAAAACTTCTTCTCCCTCATAGCACCCCATCAGGTGTCTCTTCCAGGATGCACTCTGAGCACTGTGAGCAAAAGTGCAGGCAATAAAATTTATTTACAGCTTGGATAAGAAGGAGGCATGCGAAAACCTAAACATGAAATATATACTTATCATCTACTCTAATGCAAAAGCAGAGAAGAACATGGCAAGGTAATACCTAATAACTAATAGGCAATAAAATCTGGGCTTCTGTATTATTCCTAGAAGTCCTATTGCAGTTGCCGATGGGCTTTGCTGAGGGCTTGCGAAGGTCCCAGCTTTGGAAAGGGCCATGGGGAAAGACACTTGAAGGGCAAATTCTTCAGGATTCAGGGGGGCTGGGAGGGTCCATGATTCCAGGTGCACAATTTCTGAGGGAGCGTGAACCACGCACCCCTGTAGGTGCCCCCAGCATGGCCTGACCCGGTGATTCTCTCCACCCACCGAGGGCCTTGTTGGTTCGCTGGGCTCCCCACTGTGCAGGTGGGCAGGTGGCTCAGCATGGCCCCACTTTGCTTTGGTAGGAGTGGGGTCACTCTAGCAGCAAGGGCTAGGCTGCCAGAGCCCAGTGCGCGCCGCCTGCCCCGGGCACTGGCAACTGACGCTATGCCACTGTATCAAGCTAATATTATGTATTAAAGGGGGCTGCAGTGTAATGCATAGTTGAGGGCAGCAGCTAAGAGACTCAGACATGGACCCGAACATCATGCCACTCAACTCTCATGTCTTTCACGAACTCCTTAAAGGTTCAACATGAACTCCTGTCTGTGAGCATCACTCCATTCCTTTGGGGAGAACAATACCAGCCTATCTTATAGGATTGTTGTAATAATATATGTGAGGTGCTTTGTACCTTTTGTAACCTTACGTATTATTGTTTAAGCATTTGCGCCCTAAACCAGACATGGTGTCAGGCATCCAGACTGAGATCCTGGTTGTTCCAAAGGACCTCGGTTTTTGCGCAGAGACCTTTCATCTCAGCATATGAAGAGGAGGTAAAATGGAGCCGTTTTTAATAGACTCAAATACCTCTCCAAATCACACAGTCAAATAAGTCAGCTTTCCAAATTGGAGAACCTTTTGCTTCATAGGTCATAAAATGTGTCATCTGCCTGCCTGTTGATTCATAGGTCATAAACTGTGTATGAATAGCTTTTCACCTGAGAGAGTAGTGCAACAGCCAGCCCTAGATGGAGTGACTTCAAAAAATCCTGGTTTTCGAGATCCCTATCCAACAGCTTCTCTTCTCTTCTCTTCTCTTCTCTTCTCTTCTCTTCTCTTCTCTTCTCTTCTCTTCTCTTCTCTTCTCTTCTCTTCTCTCCTCTCCTCTCCTCTCCTCTCTTTTCTTTTCTTTTCTTTTCTTTTCATGGTGACAGATTACATCAATCTAAACTTCTATCATTGACAGAATAACACTGCACCACAAACTGGTTTTAACATAGCGTCTACACCATACATATAAATACTATGGTACCACTCAAAACAGACATGGCTTCCCTCAGAGAACCCTGGGAACTGTAGTTTGTTAAGGGTTGTGAGACTTGTTAGCAGGCTTCCATTCTCCTCCTGGAACTACAGTTCCCAGAGTTCCTGTGAAGAGGGATTGATTGTTAAACCACTCAGAGAACTGTACCTCTGTGAGGGGCATGGTGGAATCTCATAACAACTCTCAGCACCCTTAACAAACTACAGCTCCCAGACTTTTTGTGGGGGAAACCACAGCTGTTTCAAGCAGTATCATAGTGTTTTAAATGTATGGTGTGGATGTGGCATAAATGTAGTCACAGCTAAATGGTCCTATGTTCAGTCCTTGACATCTCAGGTAGAAGGGGGTCAGGCCTTGGCTGAGCAAGGGATCTAGTTGTGGTGCAAAGCAAAAAATGGTGAACAGGAGGCAGAGGCAGGTGACTTGGACCAAGACGGGTCCAAGTTTTCACTAGGGAAGGGACTCTGAGGGGCTGTTTGGTTAGACAAGTTGCTTGAGCTGAAGGATTGCCTTGGATGCAAGGGAGTCCCTCAGCTTCCTTATGGTGGGGTGATCTGGTGATGAAATCAGCTGATTGCTCCCAGGCTGAAGCGGCAGCCCAGAGAGCACCTTTGACCCACATAGCCAGATCTGCCCAGTTTGCGGAGGAACCAGAGCACTGCAGGTGCAGGAGGTGAGGTCCCAGAGACTGGCTGCCACTGGTTTGAGACTTTCCCCCAACCTGGGGTTTTACCTAAAGCCAGGAAGGACACCTTCTTGAGAACTGCTGCTTGTCCGAGGATGCCAGGGGTGGCTAAGCTCTTCAGATATTTCCAAGACTACAGCCCCAGCCATTATCCCATGCTGGCTGGGGCTGATGGCAGTCACAGTCCAACAGTAACTGGAAGGACACAGGTTAACTGTCTACAGACTAGGCCATAGGTGGACTAGTGACTTGGTTACACAAGGCAGCGTCATTTATAAATGCAGATCCATTTACCACCATAGACATAGGAGACAACTCCTAGGGGCTGAGGTGTCTTTGCATCCCCCAAAATATTAGAGGGGAACAACCCCTGCAAAAGCTGATGGGCATTGCCATTCAAATAGTGTGCTTGTGCCAGGGGCGTAGCATGAGGGGTGCAGGGGGGGCCGGCCGCACCAGGCGCAACATCTGGGGGGGGGGCGCTCGCACTCTCACCTCTAGTGGAAGAGACTCGATTGCTAAAATCCATGGGTTAGGGGGCGCAAATTACTTGCCTTGCCCCGGGTGCTGACAACCCACGCTACGCCACTGGTTTGTGCCCCATCATGTGATCAGTTATAAGCCCTGGCCCCCCAATATTTTATTCAAGTTGGCACCCCTGACCAGAGGCTTTCTCCTGCGGTCCCGAGAGCCCAGTGTCCCACTTGTTTTCCAGAAGATGCAGTGCATGGGGATGCTTTCCATGCTCAGGTTCAATGTTCTTTTGTTTCCTTTCCACTTGGCATGTTTTCAATGCCCTCCCCCCTCCCCAGCTCCATTTTAACAAATCCCCCCAAGAAGCAAGGAGTGCAGAGTGCATTTGCTGCCGCCCGTGACTCCCTGTGGACTTGGGCTCACCGCATTGCAAACCACAGCACCAGGAATACTGCATAAATGGCCTTAAGAGCAACTGATAAAAAAAAAAAGCACATGGCAGGCAGTTAATGCAAGGAGAGGCAGACACTCAGCTCTCAGCCATCCCCTCCCCATCCACAAGCTCGCACATGCTGCAACTGCTGCCATCAGAAGTTCCAGCCCACCAATGGCATGCATTGGAGAGCCTTTTATTTTTAAAAAAATACATTTATTCATTTGCTTTTTCAAATTAAAATTTTCACAGAGATATATCAAACATAAATCATAAAAACAAGATTCTAAGGAATCTCCTGGACTTCCATCCTCCCCTTTGGGGATCCTATTATTAATCATTTCCTCCCGCATCTTTTATGATGATCCAAATCTTTTACATCTCCATTGTGTCCAAAATTCACCAATAAACTACAAGTGATATTCCAATCCCACTAACAATTTTAACTGTTTCCAACGGTCTTTGAGATAAGTTATAAATTCCCCCCATTCCTTTTAAAATTTTGGTCTTCCTGATTTCTGACTTTTCTGGTCATTTTATCCATTTTGGCATAGTCCATCAACTTCATCTGCCATTCTTGTTTGGTAGAAACTTTATCTTCTTTCCATCTCTGGGCCAGTAACATCCATGCAGCCGTGGTTGCGTACATAAATAGTCCTTCCTGTTCCCTTGGGATTTGGGCACCTATAATTTCTAAAAGGAAGGCTTCTGGTTGGGGAAACTTTTCATCCCAAGGACCACATTGTGTTGTGGGGAACCTCCTGGGGGCCACATGCTGGTGATGGATAGAACCACAGGCAAAAGTGTGTTGAACAATGGATGTGGTTCTATTTAAAAGGAATGACTTGCAGGCATTATCCCTGCCTCCAAAAAACAGTACCAGTTGGATTTTTCAAGCATTTCATTGATTAAACTGTGGATCTTCATCTTTGTCAGTTCCCTCTATAGCAGCAGCAGGAAAACGTTTTTGCTCTGAGGGGCCCATTTTTTCACAAGCAACTTTCCAGGCACTGCACCCCCGGGATGGGTGAGGCTGAGAGAACCTGGTGCCCTCCCAGAGCACCTTTCTCTGACTTCTGGTAGGCACGCCACATTTTCATCAAGGTGTGATCAGATTTCTTGCTCACAGTCCCACTTGCCAAGAGAAGAAGGAGTAAGATGCCATGAATATTTCATACACCTTTTATTTTATTGCTGTCTCAAGCAGATTCTGGAAGGGCAAAGGGTCACTGCTGATCTGCCTTTCGTGAAGGCGGGGGAACCTTTCAAGTTACACACTCATTCCACAGGCCTCTCCTCGGTGATGTTGTCACTGCATCTGAGCACATGGGTCCCTTGCCTGTGAAGTCTTTTGTCCACCAAAATATGGGATGGCAACAAACGAAAATCACAGGAACCTCAAAAACAATGAAAACCATGTATAGAAATGAGTTACAGCTAGTAGGGATGTCAGAGAATTCCGACAAAAACAAAAACTAGAGGACAAGCGGCCAGTGTTCACTTATTCGTCCCATGCCCAGGACAGAAATCAATTTGGCAAATGCACTTGTTCTTTGCTGCTGTTGTTTCTTTGCTGCTGCTGCTTTCAGTCTGCAAACGATACGTAATTGATCAACCTCCCTCCCATTTACATTGTGTTTCCTTTGCAGTGAAACGAACAGCATGGAATAATGTAATGGCAATGCAATTTACATAATTGATTACATAAATTATGTAACTTATGAAATTTTTGCCATAGCGGACAGTGACATGAATAAGGTCACTTGATTGGGAAGGTGAACTGCAGGGGAATGGAAACATTACTGCATGTGATGAGCAGAGGATGCCTTTTTACATCCCAGATGACTAGTGAGACAAAACTACATGAGAAATAAACATATATGTAGACAAATGTGGCAGCCGGTGTTGTGCAACAACGGAAATGATTCCTCCAGATGCTTCAAATGGCTGTGGTGAGATCTCCTGGGCTGCTTCCCACTTAACACTTCATCAGAACAAAAATGGAGAATTTCTCACAGATGGCAGCTACGGACCTCCTTATATCTTCTTGTTTGGCTTTACGGATCTGAATTAATCTTCATCTTCACAAAGTTTCGCTCATCTTAAAAATGTAAAAAGGTAAAGGTAAAGGACAGTTAAGTCCAGTCGTGAACGACTCTGGGGTTGTGGCTCTCATCTCGCGTTACTGGCCGAGGGAGCTGACGTTTGTTCGCAGACAGTTTTTCAGGGTCATCTGGCCACCATGACTAAGCTGCTTCTGGCAAAACCAGAGCAGTGCACGGAAATGCCGTTTACTTTCCCGCCGGAGTGGTACCTATTTATCTACTTGCACTTTGATATGCTTTCAAATTACTAGGTTGGCAGGAGCTGGGACCGAACAATGGGAGCTCACCCTGTCGCTGGGATCTGAACCGCTGACCTTCCGATCGGCAAGCCCAAGGCTCAGTGGTTTACACCACAGTGCCACCTGTGCTTAAAAATGTATAATACAGTAAATAACGCCACTCATATGATGTCATCATAGCATTTGCCATCCTCAAAAGATGAATGGTAAGAGGCTGCCCTGATATTGAGCCAGATCATTGGTCTACGCCATTGACTGGGGTCTTAAACCAGGGGTCTTCTTCAGGCAAATCGTGGCTGACCACTGGGCTAGATTCCCTCCCAAAGTCAGAGGTCTTGTGGCCTCACCTTTAAATGGTCTCTTCCCTGGAGGAAGAGGATGAGTGGAGAGCATCCCAGCATGCCAACCTCTGGTGGTGCTGAACCTCAGACTACAGGAGGATGGAGGTCAGGGAGAAGGAAGCTGTAGCAAGACACTCCTTCCTAAAAGTGCCCCTGCATGAGAGGATCACTAGAGTGCTGGTACTGGCACCCACAACAGAGCTTAGGAAGGCACAGAGGGTAATATCTGCAAAACAATGGGAGGAAGTTGGCAGGACACTGCATGACTGCTGTGTACAGTTCTAGTCACTTCACCCAAAAAGGATATTGTAGAATTGGAAACGGTTCAGAAAAGGGCAACCAAAACAATGAAGCTGAATGCTGGAAGGTTCAGGACAGACAAAATAAAGGATGTCTTTACACAGTGCAGTTGAACTATGAAACCCTCTCCCACAGGAGGCAAGGATGGCCACCGACTTGGATGGCTTTAGAAAGGACTGGAGAAATTTGTGGAGGATAAAGGTATCAATGGTTAATAGCCATGATGGCGATGGTTTTGCCTGCAGCTGGAGCATAATTAAGGCTAAGCTGGTGTGAACCTTTCTTGGTAGTACCTGGTTGGGAGACCACAGGGAGCTCCACATGAGATGCAGAGCTTTCTGGGAGAAGAACAGAGTGTACATCACAAATAATGCCTGGAGCAGGGTGGGGAATATTTTCCAACTCAAGGGCCACATTCCTGTCTGGGCAACCTCCCAGGGTCCATATTATAGTGATGAATGGAGCCAGAAGCAAATGTGAGAGGTAAGCAAGAGTGTTCCTACTAGGCAAAAACAGCCAGGGGATAAAGCAGAGCCAGTGAGGGTTGTGGTCTGGGAACCATTCCAAAGACCAATTAGAAAGACCTGGAGGGCCACATTTGGCCCCCAGGCTGGAGGTTCCCCACCCCGATCTAAAGTAATGCAGTCACAGATTCTAAACAGCTGAAAAGATGTGTGTGTGTGTGTTTAAGTTCTGATCTAGTGCACGTATTTAACAGAAAAAAACGGGCACTGTGGTGGAAGAGGCAGCCATGGATTAAAATAGCATGCAGTCCTCCAGCAGAGCCTTGAATAGCGAGAGGGTTGCCCCTAGTTACGCAGAAGGCTTTCCTAGATCGGAACAAGACCTTCTCCAAAGGTGCTTTGGTTGTGCCAGGGACGTGGACCTTCCAGGGAGCAGGGTGACTGCAGCACAGTATGTTAAGCTTCATGGCAGGGTACATATTCATTATTCATTAGTCAATGTGTATCTCTTAGGGTTGACAGTGCTCAACTTCCACTTGGAATAACTGCAGCCTGTACATTAAGCACCGGGTGCTCCTTGGTGATGCATGTTCCTCGCCGTCAGTCAGCTGACTTCCCTCCCTCCCCTCCAAATCGCTGCATAGCCACCTACTCAACCAATCCCTAGTGAATCATCTATATTATGCTTCTGCATCCCCCCCTCCACCTTTTTTTTTTTTTTTTTTGGAGAACATTTTTCTAAAGGTCTCTAAAGAGCTTTCTGCAGCGTGAATTAATTGCAACTCACAACACCCTTGCAAAGGTGGCAGCGTATTGTTCGGCAGATGGAGAAACCAAATCTCCAAATGTGGGGTGGCGTGAGTCAACGAGCGGAGGTGAAAGCAGAACCTAGAAATGCAAATCCCCAATCTGTCTCTTTGGGGAGGTGGACGGAGCGTGTTTTGGGCCAGCATGTCAGACTTGGTTCATGTCAAGCTGGGGCGTGGGGGAGCTGCAGATGATGCAAAGGAAAGACCAAGGAAAACAGCACCAGAGTCCTCTTAATTCAGGGATGGAGAACCATTTTTTTCAGCCGGAGAGGGAAGCTTTCCACATGCCAATGCGTGGTGGATGCCAGAAGCAAAAGTGAGCTGAGCAGTGAATGCATGTTCTACTTTCGTCCAGGAGGTTACTTTCTTCCCATGCCTCTCTACCCTCCATTCAAACAAGCAAGAGGCACTATTAGTTCAAGGGCAGATTCTGACCAGGAAAAAACACTTGAGGGAGGTGCAAAGCAGGGTTAGAGAGCGGTGTGGCCTGCAGGAAAGGGTGTGTCCTGAGGACAATTAGTCAGATCTGGATGGCTGCATTCAGTCCCAGCCCTGAGGTTACACACCCCATCTTAATGCTGAGACCTGTCACATGACCTTGCATTCCTATCGGTGCTGAAGCTACCTTTTTGCCAAACGTGAGGATGGCGCACAGAGTGACTCCCTTCTTGCTATCCTTCAGATCCTAGGTTCAAGACCCAGTGCAGGTGTTATGTGCTGAGCTGAATAGGATCCAAAAGGCAGCAGTCTGATTGGTCCTAGAACAATAGGATTCAGAATGCAGCAGTCTGATTGGTCCTAGAACAATAGGGTCCAGAATGCAGCAGTCTGATTGGTCCACAGGAGCCACCCAATTCAGCTCCAGGTGGAAGTGAATCCGCAACCTGATTGGCCTACAGGTGAATCCCAGAATTAGCCAATCACGTGGGGCTCATTGTGTAAATAATGTATATAAAGCAGACATTCTGGGGGAACTTCCATTCCTCCTCACCACTATGAGCTGAATAAAGAGCATGAAATCCACTCTCAGCTCCGAGTATATTTCAGCAGGCTTTATCCCAGGTGTGGAGAACCAGATCCTTACCTCCCTTGCCGCCACTGGCCAACTTTGACAGAAGGGTGGGGGCTGCACACCTGCCAATCACCTAGTGATGTTATGACATCAGGCAACAACTTCAAGGGGACTTCAGCTCTGAAATGTGTGGAGATGAGCATAGTCTGAGGACAGGACCAAGGACCAGACAGAGGGGACAGGGGCCTGCATTCACCCCTGACACTTCCCACAGCTGCTCTATAGTTATGGAGGGTTCACATCTAGTCAACTGCCCAACTCATCTACTCTTCCTGCCAATTCCCGTAAATGACATAACCTTTTTCCTTCCATTATCTAGGGGTCTTGGTGGACCACAAGCTTAACATGAGTCAACATTGTGATGCAGCAGCAAAAATAGGTAATGCTATTCTAGGCTGCATCAACAGAAGTATCGTGTCCAGTTCAAGGGAAGCAATATTCCCACTCTATTCTGCCTTGGTGAGACCACACCTGGAATACTGTGTCCAGTTCTGAGCATCACAATTTAAAAAGGATGTTGACAATCTGGAAGGATTTAAAATTTAAAAAGGATGTTGACAATCTCAGCAGAGGAAGGCAACCAAGATGATCAAGGGTCTGGAAGCCAAGCCTTATGTGGAGCGGTTGAAGGAGCTGGGTATATGTAGCCCAGAAAAGAGGAGACTCAGAGGAAATGTGATAGCCGTCTTCAAGTATCTCAAGGGCTGTCACATGGAAGAGGGAACAAACTTGTTTTCTCCTGCTCTTGAGGGAAGAACTTGAACCAATGGCTTGAAGTTACAAGAAAGGAGAGTCCGACTAAACATCAGAAAAAAACTTCAGTAAGAGCTGTTCAGCTGTGGAACAGTCTCCCTCTGAAGGTTTTGGATTCTCCTTCCTTGGAGGTTTTCAAGCAGAGGTTGGATGGCCATCTGTCATGGATGTCTTAGCTAAGATTCCTGAATTGCTGGGGGTTGGACTCAATTACCCTTCGATTCCCTTCCAACTCAGAAGACTCTGGTTTCATGTGCAAATCCTACATGAATAGAATGTACTATCTGGTAGCTGGAATCCCATGAAGTTCAAAGCTAGGAGGAAGTTTTGGAAAATGCATTCCTAGCAAAATGAGTGCACTGGCTTGATTCATAATTTCTGGCAAAAGTTTGTTTATTTTAGTTGTGTTACAAATGTTCTAGGACAGCCATCAGAACAGGCGCAGAAAACAGCCTGTTTTTTTAATCATCAGTGATGTGCAAGTTGTTTCATACACACCAGGGAAACTTTTTTTTTGTTTTTGTTCAAGGACTGCAATCCCTTATGGGCAATCCTTTGGCAACCTAGTTGCTAGTGATGGGCGGGGCCAGAGGCAGAAGTGGGCGGAGCAGCGAATGTGACTCTTCATACTGTCAGCTACATTCCAGCCATGAACAAGCCTGAGGTTTCTGCATAGACCTATCAGCACACAAACACATTTATCCACCTGAAGAAGCAAGACACATCATTCCAATTCAAGGACACATTCCAGCCAGACATGCAAGGAGGGTGCGCAGTATTATGGGTAAGAGGGAATGTGGGACTTGCAGAGTTTGCAACTTTTTTGAAATTATGAAAGGTTGCAGCATTTGGGACTTTTTAGTTTAATGACAAGGTGAGCAAGAGGTGACATGATGGAAGTTTATAAAATAAACAAAGCATGGTACAGAGAAAGCGGATAGAGAAAAGCTAGTCCAACTTATCCAGGCTCCTAGAAACATAGAACTGTAGAGTTGGAAGGGACCCTGAGGATCATTTTATTTATTTTATTCATTTATTGAATTTATATACTGCCCTATACCCAGAGAGACATCACCTTGCCGACAAAGGTCTGTATAGTTAAAGCTATGGTTTTTCCAGTAGTGATGTATGGAAGTGAGAGCTGGATCATAAAGAAGGCTGATCGCCAAAGCATTGATGCTTTTGAATTATGGTGCTGGAGGAGACTCTTGAGAGTCCCATGGACTGCAAGAAGATCAAACCTCTCCATTCTTAAGGAAATCAGCCCTGAGTGCTCACTGGAAGGACAGATTGTGAAGCTGAGGCTCTAATACTTTGGCCACCTCATGAGAAGAGAAGACTCCCTGGAAAAGACCCTGATGCTGGGAAAGATGGAGGGCACAAGGAGAAGGGGACAACAGAGGACAAGATGATTGGACAGTGTTCTCAAAGCTACTAACATGAGTCTGACCAAACTGTGGGAGGCAGTGGAAGACAGGAGGGCCTGGCGTGCTCTGGTCCATGGGGTCACAAAGAGTTGGACAATACTAAATGACTAAACAACAGCCTATACCCAGACGTCTCATCATCTAGTCCAATCTCCTGCAATGCAGGAATATACAGCTGCCCCAAATGGGGATTGAACCTGCAGCCTTGGCATTATCAGCACTAAGCTCTAACCAACTGAGCTATCCTGTTCTCACAATGGCTGAACTGTGGCAAGCCTGTAAGCTGGACACAAACTCAACAACACTCTGTCTGGCTGCGATTCCCAGCAACTAGGATTCAGAGGCATAATGCCTCTATTGCAGTGGAGGTAGAACACAGCCATTGTGGTAACTGTTGATAGCCTTGTCTGCCATGAATTTGTCCAATCCTCTTGTAAAACCATCCATCACTGCCTCCTGTGGCAGTGAGTTCCATAGTTTAACTACGAAGATGCACTTTCTTTCATCTGTCATGAATCTTCCAACATTCAGCTTTATGGGATGTCCAGGAGTCCTTGCGTTCTGAGACTAGTGCAAATCAGCTCTACTGAGGTTGAAGTTCTCAACTCACTTACCTGGGGGTAAGTCTCAATGAACTAAGTGGGACTTTCTTCCGAGCAGGCATGACTAGGATTGTGCTTCGAGTGACCCAAAGTTTTTATTGCTAAAAAGAGGAGCGAATTCTCTGTCTCTACACCATTCATAATTTTATGATCCTCTATATAATACCCCCCCATTCTCAATCTTCTGTTTCCCCTTATGTTGTCAGAACTGACTCAAAGTCTGTTCCAGGCACACAGACAGACAATCTCCTGCTTTAATTTCACCGTGTGACAATCTCTGTCCTACATGTTCTTACATCCTTCACAAGTGCTCTCGCAGACCTGAAGCTCAGGCAAACACCCCCAGCCCAGCCCACTCTCAAAGCACCGTTTATCCATGTTTGTGCGCCGTGGAGAAATACAATGCGATTAGTCACTCTTTCTGAGTAGGAGGAAATTTGTGAGAGGAGGAAGAGGAGGAGGAGGAGGAGGAGGAAGAGGAAGGAGAAGAATCAAACTCTGAAACCTGTTAGCATGGCATACTTGTTGCAGAGTTGTCCCCCTCCCTGTGCTTTTTAAAGTACTGTGAAGTAATTGGTGCCTAGTGACAAATGGCTGTGGTGTTGGTGAGGAAATGAATGCACCTTCTTATAAATCCAGCATCAGTCGAAAAAGCTCTTATTACTTGCTAACTATCAAATGATCTTCTTCATTCCTTGAACTTTATTACCCTTGACTTGTACATCTAAACCATCACTTGCGGCAAGGTCAGATGTTACTTTGGCTCAGGGCCGGAGTAAACATAAACAGAGGTGACCATGTTTGTTGCATTTGCCCATGAACAAACACCATTTTTTAGGGGGGTGACTTGGCAAAATACTCACTGGTGGGCCTACCACAGAGTATTGCCACTTGCAGCCTTTCCTCCAGTGCTATCATTAGGCGGGATGAGGCAGCTTCCTCAGTCAACAAATCACCAGGTGATGGTGGTTCCAGAAGGCAGAACTGTGTGGGCCACATGACCTGTCTGTACCCCCAAAGCTCTCACATGTCACCAGCATTGAAGAATGATTCAACTGCTAGCTCAGTTGGCTTTTGGACATGGAAGCTGGGTGCCATTTTGTCCTTCGCCGTAGGTGGTCAAAAGTCTTGGGCTGTTCCTGCTCCTTCCCTTCCATCTGCCTCAACATTGGGAGTAATTCTTCAAGAATGGCTCTGATCCTGGCTGACAGCCAGAGGTGCCCAGCTTACGAAGGCAACTCGGGGGGAAGGCAACATCGTGTGCATGACGCCATGTGTGATGTCACACGTGTGCGACTTCCCAATGTTGCAAATGGGATGTCAGGACATTGGGAGGAGATGGGAGCAGAGCCAAACACAGTGACTGCCCAGCTTGAGTGGCCAGCGGCCATTTGGCTATGAAGCTCACTGGGTGACCTTGGACCATTCACTAAGTCTCAGGCTCACCTACCTCACGGGCATGTTGTGAGGATGAAATATGGAGGAGGACAACTATATATGTCACTTTGAGCATCTTGGAGGAAAAGGATCAGCAAATGCTTCCATTTTGGTGTAAGAATCTGGCCTCCCAATGCTGTATAAGTGAATGGGATGACATTTGCAGAAATGCCCTTGCTTAGCTGCTCCAATTCAGTGTCGGGGGACATAATGGGAAGCAATTGGTCCTAATTCCATCCTCAGCATCTCCTGGTAGGATTGGGGGGAAGAACCTAGTGTGGCGAAGAGTAAAAAGTACTAAGTAGCAGCAGCCAGGAGAATGCAATCGAGTCCACTATCTGAGGGAAGAACTGTGTGGCAGGAATTGCACTGCCCTCCTGGTCTGAATGCTGTCACCGACTCTGTTCCTGGATCTGATCTGGGGTAGGAGCAGTGAATGCCTCCATGGAGAGACTCCTCTTTATCAAGTGCAAAACAGCCAAAACCACCACTGACATTGGCCGTGGGTGTGAACTGTAATTTAGATAACTTGTGTGCTTGCTTTCCCCTCCTCCCTCCTGTTCTCTCTTCCTTGTGTGCCAGGTCTGTTGTAGGTGGTGAGCCTGTGGTCAGGGACTGTCTTAGAACTCAATTGTCAGCTGCTCTGAGAGCCTTTTGGGCTAAAGGGTGGGGTACAAAAGCTGTAAGTAACTCAACAAATAAATGTCAGAAAGGGGGAGAGCCGCAGCAACAGGTGCTAGGGAACAGTTGCTAGGGAGGAGAAAGCAGTCAGGAAAAGGATGGTGGGATGAGGAGAAAGGAAGAAACAAGGCAAAAATGGAAAGGTTTCTCTCTCTCTGAAGTGAGATGGCATATGATGGCTCTCTGAAGTGGGCATCTAACCAGTTGGGGAGAGACCAGCTGCAAGGGGCAGGCAGGAGGTCTACCAGGTGAATGTCTCCAGTACATCAGTCACAATATACTGGCACTCTTTAGGCAAGAGCTGCAGCTCAGAGGCAGAGCAATTGCCTTGCAAGTAGAAGGTCCAGGTTGAACTGGGAGAGAACCCTGCCTGAAGCCCTAAAGAGCTGCTGCCAGCCAGTGCAGACAATATTGACCTAGATGGACCAATGATCTGACTTGGTATAAGGCAGTTTTTGATGTTCATATGTCATCATATGCCATCTCACTCACCAAAATGAAGGGACAAAAAGGGTTTAAAGAACCGTTGGAGTGAGTGAAATTTATAGTTGCTGGATCCCCGCCTCCCAAAAAAGACAAAACCTCCGAAATTTATCATGAGGCTTGTATGGATCATAGGGCTGGAATAATTTTTCAGTTTTGCTTCTCTGAGTTTCTCATCAGTCTGAAATTCAGTTCTACATATTTCTACAGCAACTTGCAGAGTTGTTTGTTTGTTTGTTTTTTATAAAAAATCCTCATGAAAATCTGACTGCATTTTAGTGTGAATTCTCCTGATTTTTGTATGTACATTTTTGGAAGCCATTTCCTTAATAGAACACATTTTTGTATGTTATCTCCCTTAATGTTTGCATATTTGTTCATATTGTTGTTCTGTCAAGGAGCAGAGGGTAAAAAGAAAAGAAAAGAAAGATTTTGAGCACAATAGAACCAGAAATGGGGTGAAGGCTAAAGATTATATTGAGCAAGGCATGTATCTGTGACAAACCTCCCGCTTGATGGATGCCACAGCCCATCCCAGATAAAGAAGGGACACATCTGATAAGTAACGCTTTATTGGCAAGAGAAACACTTGCAGCAGCTGCCACGGTGCTCCAGATACACACAATCAGACTCTTCTAGCATCTAGACAGCTGTCCACATGTCTGGGCACTATGGAACACTCACAGCAACAGTGGGGACTCTCCTCTCCGCTCCTCTGGCTTATATACCCTCCTCTGTCAGGTGGCTTGCCCACAACCTGAGACTGCTCCTGCATGGAAGTTGCTGCTGCTCTTCCCTTTTAAAGTCCCTCCTGGGAGAGTCGGTGGAAGAAGATTGAAAAAAAAAATAAAGTTTATTTACAGAAACATTGCAAAATTAAGGAATGTTAGAAGGATGTTGGAATGAAGTAATGTGGTTTTAGCAGAAATGATATAAAGAATTAGGTAAAAATGGATTTGTTAATTGGTGAAAGACGAGAATGTAAAATTACAGTATATTAAGATAAATTAATAGGATAAAAACAAAGCTGGAAAGGATTTGCTGAAATATCTAATTGAACTAGAATACAAAAAAGGGAGGTGTGAGGAGGTCAAGGAAATAAGCAAAGGAAAGAAAGTTATGTAAAGGTTTGATCTGTGTTTTTTTTTTAATTGCTTGTATTTTTTCTGTCTTTTTTATTTTTCTCTTTTTTCTTTTTTCTCTTTGTAATCTTTAAAACTTGAATAATTAAAAAAAAAAAAGTCCCTCCTGGGAAGGTGAGGAATCTACTGACCTATCCCTTGCTTGAAGCACACGTTTTTCAAATCTCTCACTCTGTCTCCAAGCAGTATTCACCCATACTACTACTACTACTACTAGTAATACAGTGGTACCTCGGGTTAAGTACTTAATTCGTTCCAGAGGTCCGTTTTTAACCTGAAACTGTTCTTAACCTGAAGCACCACTTTACCTAATGGGGCCTCCCGCTGCCGCCGCGCCGCTGGAGCACAATTTCTGTTCTCGTCCTGAAGCAAAGTTCTTAACCCGAGGTACTATTTCTGGGTTAGTGGAGTCTGTAACCTGAAGTGTATGTAACCCGAGGTACCACTGTAATAATAAAAATAATTTATTTATACCCCACACACCTGACTGGGCTTCCCTAGCCATTCTAGGCAGCTCCCAACAGAATATTAAAAACTTGATAAAACATCAAACATTAAAAACTTCCCTAAACAGGGCTGCCTTCAGATGTCTTCTAAACGTTAGGTAGTTGTTTATTTCCTTGACATCTGATGGGAGGGCGTTCCACAGGGTGGGCACCACCACTGAGAAGGCCCTCTGCCTGGTTCCCTGTAACCTCACTTCTCGCAGGGAGGGAACTGCCAGAAGGCCCTCGGAGCTGAACCTCAGTGTCTGGGCTGAACGATGGAGTTGGAGATGCTCCTGTTGGTCTTAATTTGCCTTCTTGGTGAATCCTGCTGTGACATCACATTATATTATTATTATCTATTAAATTTATATTTTGCCCTTTATCTGAAGATCACACGGCATCTGCACAACTGTGCCAACCAAAGTTTGCATGATGATGATGGGGTTGGCCATTCAATTTCAGTTCTGATTGGCTGTTTTATACATAAACACACAATTGGTGCAGTCATGATGTTTGGCTAGGCATCCAAAGGAATTATCCTTTCAAGTCTCTGAGGTTGGAGAGGACCTTACCTAGGCATGTAGGCCACTTGACAAATGTGGACTTAAAAGAAAACAATGCCCTGGCATGGAACCAAACAGCAGGGTCAGTCTCTATGTGGGGAATAGTTTTGATGTTCCTTCTAACCTGAAAGCCCCATCTCCATTCCCCCAGGATTCTGGCTCTCAGGTGTGCTGCTGGAGACTGACCAAGTTTCTGCAGGTTGTGTTGAGAGAAGAGCCGTGCTCTCTAGAACTCCGTTGCAATTTGACAGCAGATCAGTAAGAAATCAAAGCAGCCTTTCCTCATTAAAATTCAGTTCGTTGAAAGCCATTCCCCTTTGAAAGCCTTCTTAGTGTTTTGTGCCGCTCCAAAAACAAAACCCAATGGGCAAGGCAGGGAGAGAAGAGGGGAAGACAAACAAGGTAACATTTCTGCCTTCCATCTGTTACAATTATTGCATCAGCTTTAATTACAATAGAACTTTTCCACCCTTTAAAGTGTGCCGTCCGCCGACTCCATTGCCAGAATGCTTTTTCCGGGGAACTGAAAAACAGTTTGTCATTCACAATCACGTCGCATCCTTTTCCACCCCTCTCATCTTTGAATAGTCCCTCAAGATTCAGAAGGCAGAGAGAAAGATCAGGAGCTGTTGATGCAACTGGGGATTTGTTGACTTTAAACATACTCTTTCTTCCCTTATGGGTTGTTGGTTTTTTTTGGTTAAATAAAAGCATTACAAAGTTTAGTCCTATTTATTTATATAGCACCATCTACGTACATGGCATTTTACAAAGGAAAAAAGTGTGCAGGGCTCTGTTCCAAAGGGCTTACCATTTTAAAACAGACAGAACAGAGGGAAGTGGGACTAATGAAAAGCAGAGCTCAATAGGGACAGCATAGGCAGTTCTTTCATTTATGCACACATAAGATTCCACAAGCATGAAAATGAGCAATGCAGGAATCTTTTGTGCAATGCGGGACTCGAACCCATGACCTTAAGATTAAGTGTCTCATGGTCAGTTGGTTAGAGTGTGGTGTTGAGAACACCAAGGTTGCTGGTTCGATCCCCGTATGGGACAGCTGCGTATTCCTGCATTGCAGGGGGTTGGACTAGATAATCATCAGGGTTGCTTCCAACTCTACAATTCTATGATTCTACCACCTGAACTATTGCAGCATGACACATGGTTCTAGCCTTGCTCAAACCAGAGGGACCTTAATGGATGAAGTAGGATATAGACCAAGAAAACCACCAATGGAATTCCTTCGAGAGGAAACACTACAACTAGCATAGGACCCTGCTGTCTGCCATCTGGCACTGGGGGAGAAAGGGGTGTGTGGTGGGTGTGGCCTGCCCCGGGTGTCATCCCTTGGGGTGTGTGTGTTTGGCATTGCCACACTGACCCCCTGGGATGCTTGCCGCTTGCTGTGGGTGGCTAGCCCCACCCCTGGGTGTACAGCATGTGCGCCGCTCCGGGTGCCAGAGCAGCTAGCTCTGCCTCTGCCATCTGGAAAGTGAAATAAGATTTGCTAAGGGTCCTCTGGGCTCCTAGTGGCCCAGATCTGCCAGCACATCTCTTAGCTTTGGTTATCAAGCTCACAACCCCCTCCACACATACCCCGAAAGAAAGCCAGGTTAGCAAACTCTCTGCCTGCAGATTGGGTGCAAAACCCTGGACAGAAGAATGGCTCTCTCCATCTGTTCTGCTCCTTTGACAATCCACCTCTGGAAATCATTGTTGCATAAATCTTGGTGGAAGAGAAACCGAAGCTGCACCTGGAATCTCTTTAGCAGATGGGGATATGCATTTCTCCTCTTCAAGCAAAGGGACTTTCTTCTTCTCCTGTCTTTTGCGGTTGATGCATTTTAAGTTAAGATGTGCACTTTGGGGAGGTTCCAAAAACGGCTCACCACATTTAGAACAACTTAATTGAAGGTGGTGTGTGCCTGTTTGGGTGTGCGTTAGCCACTGAGTGGGTCTGGGTGCAAGGCAAGGATTTGCTTTAAAGAACAAGGGTAGTATTCAATGAAGTTTACCAGTTTTACTCAGAGTAGACCCATTGAAATTAATGAGCATGACCAAAGTACATGCCAGGACTTTTCTAATATTTGCAAGTGATTCTCTTGGCTTCTCTGTCACTTACTTTTTGATAAAAAATAATACACTAACACAATTCTTCCTCTATAGCAGTGGTAAGAAGAGAGTAGATCAAGATCTACTGGTAGATCTCAAGGTGATTAGCAGTGGATTGGCAAGGATTTCAGATTCCCAAATGTTGAACAACAGTCACAGCTAGAAAACTTCTCTCTCTCTTTGGCCACACCTATCCATCCATATAGAGCATATGGCTTTCTCCAGAGTATTCTGGGAACTGTTAAGGGTGCTGGGAACTATAGAGTAAACTATATCTCACAGAATTCTTTGGGGGAAGCCATGACTGTTAAAGAGCTATAAATGCCTTCAGCACACAGGTACTTTCACTGCAGCAATAGCAAGAAACACAGCAGCTGGGAATTGAGTGGAGAAGAATGCCATTGTACTCAAATCCTGCTTATGGGCTTTCCAGGGGCATCTGCTTGGCCACTGTGAGAACAGGATTCAGGGCTAGATGGGCCACTGGCTCTTCTTATGTTCTTAGGAAGGTTTCCTAAGAACAGGACTGCAACAGGACTGTTTTGTTGGAATCTGATGCTGTAATATCCCCATCTGCGAGATGCACCTGGAAGATGCTCAATATATCAACAAGGCCAGTAATATCCTGCTATTTGGACACGGGTGGCACTGTGGTCTAAACCACTGCACCTCTTGGGCCTGCTGATCGGAAGGTTGGCGGTTCGAATCCCCGCGACAGAGTGAGCTCCTGTTGCTCTATCCCAGCTCCTGCCAACCTAGCAGTTCGAAAGCACACCAGTGCAAGTAGATAAATAGGTACCACTGCGGCAGGAAGGTAAACGGTGTTTCCATGCACTCTGGCTTCTGTCACGTGCTCCATTGCACCAGAAGCGGTTTAGTCATGCTGGTCACATGAACCGGAAAGCTGTCTGTGGACAAACGCCAACTCCCTTGGCCTGAAAGCAAGATGAGCGCCGCAACCCCATAGTCGCCATCCAAGGGTCCTTTACCTTTTACCTTTAATATTCCATTATTTTGCATGCCTGCTATTTTTGTTTTTGACAATAGAAAAAAGAAAGAAGGAAAGAAAAGAAGAAGGAAGGAAATGGAGGGTACATTTTTCTTTCCAAAACTTGGTTATTGAAGTTCAGAAATCTTGATGCATCTGTGGAAGCAAAAGTGCAAAAAGCTTATGAATTCAGTTCTGGTACTGTACACATCTCATTTCTGGGCAAAGCTTCTGCTCAGAAGAATCCACTTTCATGATTCTGGATACATTCTGGATCAATCCTGTTGCTCCAACAGGATTTTGAGTACTGACTGGTTTTAATGAAAGGGCTGGTGCCATGCTGTTTTTATCATAATTCTTTGTATGGTTTTAATACAATTCAAACATATAGATGCATAGTTTAAATTGTTTTAATCAAAGTTTGTGGGGTTTTTAAAAAAATAATTGCCCCCCCCCCATTCCGCTCCATGTTTTTAGCGGTTCTGTTTTCATCTGTAAACTGCCTTGAGTCCCTGTCAGGGAAAAAGGTGGGGTATGCATGAGAAGAAATAAATAAAGACCATGACTCGTCTCCAAGGAATTGTTTGGATCTGGCTTCAGTTGTTCAGCTGAGATCTACCCATTTCCACATCCACTTACTGATTTATTTATTTTTGTCTTCATGCAAATACCCAATGCCTCCTAATATCTTTGAACATTTGTAGGTAATGATCCATTTGGAAAAGAAAGGCTCTAGCGAAAATCTAGTGGGGGTGTCAACACTGCTAAATTTCGCAGGCCTCTTGCCCTGCTAGGATGTTATGGCGAGCCCATTGACAGCTGTTAACTACTGTCAGGCACCTGCCAATTGGTTTCCATTGGCACAATATTATATCAAAGAGCTGACCAAAGAACAATCTTACAGAAGCATCTATGGTGGTTTTCTTTTTGGTTTGGGAAAATTATTGTTATTAATGAAACTTGGAGTTGAATGTACTTTGGTCAAGAGAACAGAATCACAATTTTTTTTTTTAAAAAAAACAAACCCCTATAAAAATTGGAAATAGTTTTAAGGGAAATTTATTCCAAAGTTGTCATATTCCTGGCAACCAATTAGTTGACAAAATGTAAGCCTCAGGCTGAAGGGCATTATAGAAAGACAAGAAATTAATTATTCATTATAAATATGCAATAATGATCCAGGCTGTGAGGACAATCTGTCTTGTACACAGCATCCCAAACAGGCTTCAGTGAAATTATTTCAAAATATGCTGTGGATTTTTTTCCTGAGGTTTTTTCCTGTTTGTTTTTGGCCCTTAATCCAGCACACAGTCAAGCTAGTGAGTCCCATCTGAAATGAATGGGACCTTAGCACCTTGGCTGTGGCTGGAGAGCAACCTACCATATTTTTCGCTCTATAGGACGCACTTTCCCCCCTCCAAAAATTAAGGGGAAATGTGTATGCGTCCTATGGAGTGAATGCAGGCTCCTTGGCTTCAGCAATATCAACGTGAAGCCTCTGAAGCGCAGAGGGAGCGCTCCCTCTGCTCTCCAGAGGCTTCGCGCTGCTTTCGCTAAAGCCTGGAGAGTGAGAGGGGTCGGTGCGCACCGACCCCTCTCGCTCTCCAGGCTTCAGGGATAGCTGCCTGAAGCCTGTGGAGCACAGCGCGAGTTCCCGCTGCGCTCTGCAGGCTTCAGGTTCCTTTTGCTGAAGCCAGGAGAGCAAGACTCTCCTGGCTTCAGCAGAAAGGGAGAGCTGCGCAGCGCCCCTTCAGCCAAGTGGGAGGAGAAATGGAAGGGGCTCTGTTTCTCCTGCCACTTCTTTGAAGGGGTGCTAAGCAGAGAGGGGGATAATTTTTTTTTCTTGTTCTCCCCCTCTAAAACAAGGTGTGTCCTTTGGTCCAGTGTGTCCTATAGAGCGAAAAATAGGGTACATCTTTGCGATTTGTTTCTTTCTTTCGGGACCATAAGTATGGTCCTTGGCCACAAGTATTGGTGCGTCATGAAAAGTCTCTCTACACTCAAACCTTCAAGAGCATATTCTAAGTGGAGATTTTGAGCAATAAGGATTTTAGAAGTTTCCTCCTGCCATCGTTACCAGGTGTAAAAAGAAGTATGCAACTAAACTCAAGACTTTCAGGTTCCATTTCAATGGGAGAAAATTAAGCCCTTGAAGTGTGCAAAGTCACAGCATGACGCCTTCTAACAGCTATCTCAGGTGGTATGTGCTGATTGTACCCAAAAGAAGGCCACTGAGAAAATTGTTGGTGGTGAGGAAATAAATAGGTATAAAAATGAGAATCCATGGATACCAAGATCCAGGTTTTGGGGAAAGTACTCTTTGGTGAAAGAACCCCAGCAGAGATTAAAAATCACAAAACATGCAGCATAGAAAAAGACCACACATTTGGTAAGTTAAAAATGGGTTTACTTACGAACTCTTAAAAGGTGAGGTTCATGTGCTATTCCTTACAACAGTTAGGAAGGTTGCACAGGCAGTAAAATTTTGTTTAGTTCCAAAGTGGCAAAAGTTCCTAAATTATTGGTATAGGAACTCAAGAATGGCTTGTGAGAGCCATGGAGTCTGAACTGGAGCAACCAGTTCAGACCTCTTCACATGCTGAGCTTCTCAAGTAGACTGAGGGAAACAAAGGTTTGATTACCTAGTTCCTCACAAGGTGAGCTAAGCCTGGCAGGACAGCTTCTTCAATGGTATTAACTCCCTCATGCATCAATTAGACTTAAACATGTTGTTTATGTGAGGCTGCTTATCCCACAAAAATAACAGAAGGTAACAGTTCTGAAGTTTGCAGAAGTAAAAGCAAAACACAAATGCACATATAAAGCTTGGAACCTGATAGAAGTGCAACAGTAGGGATCATTCACTTTGTAATTTAAAGGTTAATTCCATTTGTATGTCGGTGGCATGATGTTTTCTGAG
This sequence comes from Podarcis gaigeae, assembly GCF_964106915.1. Taxonomy (NCBI): domain Eukaryota; kingdom Metazoa; phylum Chordata; class Lepidosauria; order Squamata; family Lacertidae; genus Podarcis; species Podarcis gaigeae. Next base: position 19,158,399 of record NC_139690.1, read on the forward strand.
GTAGTACATGACCTGACTGACTGTGTAGTTCTGAGGGAGTTTTCCTTCATATGTTTGGCTTAATGTCTGGCTCTGGATTCCATCTAAGTTGTTTCAGTGACATTGTTAACAGAACCCTCTCCCAACAGCCCAATGAGAACTGAGGTGACCAGTCAAACAGTGGAGGAATACAGTGGAGGAGGTATACCTGGGCCTCAGCTCAGTATACCAGAAGGTGTGTCTCTACCTCTATCATTCAGCCTTGACACTGAGGTCCAGCTCCGAGGGCCTTCTGGCAATTCCCTCACTGTGAGAAGTGAGGTTACAGGGAACCAGGCAGAGGGCCATCTCGGTAGTGGCACCCACCCTGTGGAATGCCCTCCCATCAGATGTCAAGGAAATAAAGAACTATCGGACTTTTAGAAGACATCTGAAGGCAGCCCTGTTTAGGGAAGTTTTTAATGTTTGATATTTTATTGCTTGGTGATGATGATGTTGGGAGCTGCCCAGAGTGACTGGGGAAACCCAGCTAGATGGGCAGAGTAAGAAGAAGAAGAAGAAGAAGAAGAAGAAGAAGAAGAAGAAGAGGAGGAGGAGGTGTTACTCACCAGAGAAAAGAGGGCAGTGAAGAACCTTTGATTCTACCCATTTCCATTTCTTGCTTGCCCTGCCCACCATCGACAAATCCATCAGATATCCCCATCCCTCAGATATCCCTGGCTCCAAGTTGTTTAGGGTTTGTTTCTGGAGAACCACCCTCCTCCATAGACCTGCTGGTGAACTGTAGCTGTTTTTCTGGCCTCTCACACATGCACAGATTTGTGCCTCAGCCAAATGCAAAACGATGTACATCCAATCAGCATCCCCAGAGGGCCGGCGAGATGGCAGCCAATCAAGACGCAACTGACCTTGGTCCTCTCTCCATTTGGCCGTGTGCACGAGAAAACAGTGCGACCGGAGCACTGTGAACTAATTTTCTTGTTGGGCGTGTATAATTGGTGTAAAATCTCCTGACTTGGTTTGCTGGCAGGTGGAATCGCTGCCAAAGAAAGATCAGGGAAAAGAGGTGAAGCGGAGGACAGTTGAGCGGGGGGAGGGGGGGAGGAAAGAAAGACGAGAAGGGCAAAAAAGGAACAAACGCCGAATCTTTTCTCTATCCCCCAAATCTGGTTTCATCATCTGCATGCTGATGCCCGCCTGCAACCCAACGTTTCAACTATGCCCGGCCATCTAACCTCTCCGCTCACCACATTCTTTCCAGGTGAAAGCGACTGTTGGAAAAGAGAGAGAGAAGGGAAGACAGACGCTGCTGTGGAATTATTTAACAAGCCAGAATGAATTGCATTTGAAATCATTTAAATGGGATCTGGGAGTATTTAACTGCAGCACAGGAACTTAACAAGACTGGGAAAGGATCTTTGTGCTAATTGCCGGCAATGATATACCTACAGAGAGAACATGCAGCAATTAGCAAGCAAGTCTGTAATTTCTGTCTCAGGTCCCTGCCTGCCCTGCAATATGGCACGGATTCTTGGCCAGAGTAACTCATCGAGGCTCCTGGCGGAAGGTGACCAGTATTAAAACACACACTTTTCATCATATCAATTCAAACAAGTACTTTGCTGTGGAGATTTGGGAAGGGGTGAGGGCAAGATGGTGGAATCACACCAGTCCTTTCCAGAAAACCAGTGTGGTGTAGTGGTTGGAGTATTGGACCAGGACCTGGAAGATCAGGGTTCGAATCCCACTCGACCCTGAAGCTCACGGGTAGACTTGAGGTTAATCACTTTCTAACCTGCCTTACAGGGTTAAAAATGGAGGATTAAATAGAGATGGGGAGAACCATGTATGCCACTTCAAGCTCTTTGAAGGAGAGGAGAGATTTGTTGTTGTTGTTCCACCACCAGTGAGAGATATGAAAAGCAGATGCTCTACCATGGAGCAACTGGCCCTCCCTTACCTCCATTTCACATTATGAACATTTTAAAGGTGTATTGCCAAACTAGATTTACTTGACCACGGAGAGGCTGAAATATGAGCACCTGCCTTGTGACTATAACATGCTTTAGTAGATAGTGAGTGACAGAGAAAAGCATTAAAATATTTCTGATGGTGCAGTATATCAGCTTGCAGTGATGGTTTTTATTGTGTATTTCAAGTGTGTGTGTGTGCATGTGTGGAAGAAAATACTCTTATTGATTATGCTAGTTTTATAACTGAGAACAGAGAGACTTCTATTTTACTTAGCAAAATTTATTTAGCGCTTCATCAAAAATATCTCAAAGCACTTTTTTAAAAAAAGAATACATAGTATTATCCTAAATATTTATAATTTGCATATCTATAGCTGAAGCAGACACATAAGAGAAAAGTAAGTCTATTTTTATCTGAGAACAGAGAGTGACCTTGAATCACTTTCTTAAAAATAATGCATAATCTTATCCTAAATATTCATAATCTGCTTAACTGTAACTAAAATCGATACGTAAGAGAAAAGTAAGTCTAATTTGATCATCTTTTTGTCCGGCAGCAATTCTTAAAGGACACATTTTCCTAAGCAAGAAAAGCCACCATAGCTTATTTTATTATCCTTACCAATGTCAACACCATTAATTCATCTTTAAAAAATTAGACATATGCATTTCAATCTACCAAGGAGGGGCTAACTTTTGGTTCAAAAATTTTATGACTGGCCATGCCCCCATGGCAGCCATTATGTGTCTGATAACACCCTGTACACAGCAGACATTTTGTGCTGGCATCCCTAACACTTTTTTTTCACAGTTACAGATTTTGGCCAAGGGCGCCCCCAAAGGCTGAGAACCTCTGTAGTACAGCAAAAGAAGATCACATCAGAAGAGCATTTAGAAGATGAGATAAAACCCATCAAATACACTGAGCATCTCTAGAAGACCGGGTAGATTAAGGTGTTTCCATGTGGCAACGGAAAGATAACTGTGATGGTGCCAAATGAAATACCCTAGAGATTTTGGATCTTGCCCTTGGGCTTCCCATAGGCATCTGCTTGAGCATTGTGAGATGGGTCATTGGCCTGGTCCAAACCAACCTCTTTATGTTCTAAAAGTAATGGGGAAATGCACTAGAAACTGGGATAAGGCTTGCTTTGATACAATGTCACCTGAGCTTGCCATAGAAAAATCAGAATGAATGCTCATAAAATAGTTGGTGGTGTCTAATTTCCCTGAAAACAAATCAGCATGGCTGTTCAATAAACAGTTCATCTGGAAGTGTGCTGGCTATGCCACACATTGAATAGACAAATTAATAGATTGTAGAGTTGGAAGGGGCAAGGAGGATCACCTAGTCCAACCCCCGGCAATGCAGGATTTTTTTACCCAGTATAGGTCTCACACCCACAACCCTGAGATTAAGAGCCTCGTACTCTTTCAATGCAATTCTTCCACCAGATCGCACATTCATGGCTGCTGTCATGTGGAATGTGGTTGAACAAATGCAACAAACACCTGCAGTGGTACCTTGGTTTAAGAACAGTCCGATTTGAGAACGATTCACTTTACAAACTCTGCAAAACCGGAAATAGTGTCCCGGTTTGAGAACTTTACCTCGGTCTAAGAACGGAATACGAATGGTGGAAGGGCACCAGCGGCAGGAGGCCTCATTAGGGAAAGCACACCTCTGTTTAAGAAAGGTTTCATTTTAAGAACGGGCTTCCGGAACAGATTAAGTTCGTAAACTGAGGTACCATTGTATCGGTGATTCTATTATCATTATCATCGACACTTCAATTAAAACCCAGGGGAAGATATCATGATGCAACTCCTCCCCGGGTCTTTTTCAGATCAGGAAGCGTAGGCAGCTTCGGAAGTTGCATGGAGGCTTAGGAAATGTTTACTGTCAGAAAGTTTTCCCTGATGTTTAGCTGGAATCTCCTTTCTTGTAACTTGAAGCCATTGTGGTTCAAGTCCTACCTTCCAGAGAAAGAGAAAATAAGCTTGTTCCATCCTCCATGTGACAGCCCTTCAGATATTTGAAGATGGCTATCAAATCTCCTCTCAAGTCTCCTCTTTTGCAAGCTAAACATACCCAGCTCCTTCAACCGTTCCTCATAAGGCTTGGCTTCTAGACCTTTGCTTTCCTTACTGAAAAGGAACCCCCCCACCCTTTATCCATCTCATAATAGAAAAGTAAGCAAACAACAAGAAATTCTCAATAAATTCTCTAGCACCCTGAAAATTGAGGCAGAAGAATTGAATAAAACACTGATGATGCTCAAGGAGAGTTGCTGTTGCTGCTGCTGCTGTTGTTTCAACGAGACTTCGTGGTAAATGTATTTAGGATTGCAGCTGTCAACCCAGGAGTCCTAAATAGATGCCCCACAAGATAAGAAGCCTCTGGGTGACTCTGGTAGCTATCTGTTCTGACAGCTGCTACAGGCAAGTACAGAGAGCTCCCCTTGCAGCCATCTCTCTCAATGCTTCTGTCTGTCTGCTCACATTTTCACTGGACCTCTGGCAGCAACAGGTTTCTGCTAGCATCATCTTAAAAGTGGGTGTCAGAAGCCAGGCACCATCAAGAATACGAGTGAGCAACTGAGGTGGCAGCCAGGCAAAGTCTCGGAGTGAAGACTAAAAAGAGAACTGGCAACAAAACTGAAAATGAGACTGATCTCCCACCATGAGCTTGCGCATGTTAAGAAATTCCCATAGTGATTTAATAATCAATCCCTCTTCTCAGGGAACTCTGACAATGGTAGTTCTGTGATGGCAAATAGGAGTGTTTTAACAACTTGCAGCATGCTTAACCAACTACAATTCCCAGAATTCTTTGGGGGGAAGCCATGGCCATTTAAAGTGGCATGATAGTGCTTTAAATGTATAGCACAACTGGGGCCTTGAAATCCTTCAAAGTTATACTTTAAAAGAAACTTAATTCACTTTCAGCTCACCTGGCAATTATGGGAATGACTTTCAGACATAGTTCAGAGAATTCTGAGCTATTTTAGTGAGGATGTTCATTCCAAGCATTGACTATAATGCAGGGATGGAAAACCCTTTTCAGACTAATGGCCACATTCCCATCTGGGCAACCTTTTTCTGGAAGTGCAACAGCAGGGATTATTCAGTTAAGGGATAATTCTGTTCTCGGTGCTAGTAAACTACCCAAGGAGGATAGAGATAGAACCACACAGAATTGAAAGGTTCTTTGAAGAGATAGCGTGTGATCTGATTGGCTGTGTAGTTCTGAGGAAGTCGTTCCCTCAAACCATAGAGGGGAAGACTTCCTCAGAACTACACAGCCAATCAGATCACATGCTATCTCTCTTAAAATTATATGCTGCGTTTTGTTCAGTTTCTTCACTAAAATGTTATCAGGACTTCTTTCTCTCTGGACTCTGATCTACAATGTTTCAGTGACACCTGTTTGAATAGAATCTTTAAAATACAGTGGTACCTCGGGTTAAGAACTTAATTCATTCTGGAGGTCAGTTCTTAACTTGAAACTGTTCTTAACTCAAGGTACCACTTTAGCTAATGGAACCTTCTGCTGCTGCCATGCCACCACCACACGATTTCTGTTCTCATCCTGAAGCAAAGTTGTTAACCCGAGGTACTATTTCTGGGTTAGCAGAGTCTGTAACCTGAAGCGTCTGTAACCTGAAGCATCTGTAACCTGAAGCGTCTGTAACCCGAGGCACCACTGTAGTGTGTAAAGTCTGCCAAATAGTTTGTTTGTGGCCTGACTTTATTTTTTAGTGAAGTCAGTAATTTGATAGTTCTTAATCTGAGTTTTGTCTATGGATATTGAATGAGTTTCAAATGTGAACCAAAATCTATGCAGGATAGTTTTAGATACTGAAAGAGGTCCAAACATACACATTTCAGCACATCCAACACTGAATTAAACAGAAATATGAAACATGATTGCCTGGCTTTCAGGAAATGCTCTTGTATCAGAACTGTAGAGGTTTGCACAGGTATAACACCTCACTCTGGAAGGAGAGAATTGTATTTTGATAGATGCAGGGATTTGATAGCCATCAGGGAGCACTGCCCCATCAGAACTGCTTAGGTGTTCCCAACCTAATGAATTCTTACAAACGAAATTTGATATCCTGTGCATCAGAAAGGTTTGCCCTGCTAGCAAGGGAAGAAAAACAGGACACAGAAGAATCATGTTCATAGATCATCTGAAAACATTTATCATTAATCTGATGGGGTAAGGGAAATTCTGATGGGGTTAGGAAAGTGATATTATCTCAGCGCTTGGAGAATCGTGATCACTTAGAAGTACATATGATTCAACCAAGGTTGATAGGGTGCTTACATCGTAGTTTTTAGGGACCGTTTTCAAATGGGCAAAGTATTTTCTGGCCAATTGGCTGTTGCAATGCATCGGCATGGATCGAATGCTGTTCCTTTTGCCTTATCTGAAAAATGTCACAGATATCCCTCTCTGATATCAGAGGATATGTTGGAGATCTCTCTCAGGCGTCAATGAGTGAGCCAGCATGGTGTAGTGGTTAAGAGTGGTGGATTCATAATCTGGTGAACAGGGTTCGCTTCCCCGCTCCTCCACATGCAGCTGCTGGGTGACCTTGGGCTAGTCACACTTCTTTGAAGTCTCTCAGCCCCACTCACCTCACAGAGTGTTTGTTGTGGGGGAGGAAGGGAAAGGAGATTGTAAGCTGCTTTGAGACTCCTTAAGGGGAGTGAAAGGCAGGATATCAAGTCCAAACTACTACTACTACTACTATCCTCCTCCTCCTCCTCCTCCTCCTCCTCCTCCTCCTCCTCCTCCTTCCAGTTTTCTCACAGATTTTGGGTTGGTTGCTATAAGACCAGGATCCTGGACTTGATGGACCACTGGCCGGATCCAATAGGTGTTTATTACGCTCTTATACTGGTAAATTAGTAAGGATGGGATTCTTCCTTGTTGTCAATCTCTCCCATTGGGATAGTGTCTCTGGCATGCTTCTGTCTGTAGTGTGGACTCAGCAGTTGCGATCAACCTCAGCAATTTCCCATTAGCGCTTCTTTCCCCAAAGGCGGTCAACAGTGCCCTCCCCCAAAATCTCCTGCTTCAATATTGCTGGGGCATTCATTCTTTTTCTTGCAGCCCTTTTTTCATCTCATTAATTCCCATCCATTGACTTGTCCCTGATCTCTCTAATTGAGACCAGAACTTAATGTATTGAGGTGGTTGTGGTGGTGGTGGGGGGGAGGCTATTTTTAATTCACTAGGTTCCTGTTAATAACAAGTTCTAATTTAAAAAAATCCCCTGTCTTCCACCCTCCCAAGTTCAGAGCGCTGAGAGGGGGGTTGGAAATGCAGGGATGTTTCTCAGAGCCTTCCTCTGTCTGATAAATTGGTATTGCAGCCTCCTTGAACAGCTGTCCTCTTTAGCCGACATTGTAATTAATGTGAATAATAAATTCATTCAAAGCGGTTCGATCGCGTGTGTCTTTCCTGGCTGTCCAGCTTCCCTGTGCAGAGCAAGATACGGATGTCAACATTTCCACTCAAATACAATAAAAAGGGGTCGCAGGATGGGCTGCCTGTGTCTGATATGCTTGTGTTTTGTTAGTGCTTCTCTGGTCCATAATAAAGCACCACTGTTTCCCCTGCCCCCCTCCCCAAATCTCCAGGGATGGAAGGCTCCTGACGCTTGTGAGAAAAAAGGCCTGGATCTGGAAGACGAAGGTGCTTTGTCCTTTTGTAAAGATGGGGCTGCAAAGCTGTTGCATCAGTGATAGTTAGGAGAGGATATATTAATTGTAGGTTATCCTTCCAGGCTCCCACATGTGTTGGTTGAATCTCCTGGAGGCATGTCTAAAGCTGGTTATACTAGGTAAATAGGTAAAGGTAAAGGACCCCTGGATGGTTAAATCCAGTCAAAGGCGACTGTGGGGTTGTGGCGCTCATTTTGCTTTCAGGCCGAGGGGGCTGGTGGTTGTCCACAGACAGCTTTCCGGGTCATCTGGCCAGCATGACTAAGTGGCTTCTGGTGCAATGGGACAGCAGAGTGCACAGAAATGCTGTTTACCTTCCCGCCGGAGTGGTACCTATTTATCTACTTGCACTGGCATGCTTTTGAACTGCTAGGTTGGCAGGAGCTGGGGCAGAGCAACGGGAGCTCACCCTGTCGTGGGGATTCAAACTGCCGACCTTCTGATCAGCAAGCCCAAGTGGCTCAGTGGTCTAGACTACAGTGCCACCCACATTGCACAGCTGATTATACTACTTACAGTGTAACCAGTACGGCTTATGGCTCTTTGCTTCAGAGGGATGCATGAGTGGCTGTGGCACATATTTTATGTGAATGGGTGTGGACCAGGAATGAGGAAGCTTTGTCCCTCTAGATATCAGATATCCTTGGACCGCAGCTTCCCTCAGCCCTGGCCATGCTAGCTGGGGCTGATAGTAGTTGTATTTCAGCAACATCTGGAGGGCCATTGGTTCCCCATACCTGGTGCACACAGTAAGTGGCTTTAAACACGACCAGGTGTGCATGGCTGTGACTTTCAAGAGGCGACCCTGCACTTCTGAATTTGCCACTACACTAATAGCAAATATTTGGATTTTGTATGTTTGTGATGATGAATGCTTTCTTATGAATGAATTTTACTAGCGTAACTTGCTTGGTTATAAAAAAATTATTATTATTATTATTATTATTATTATTATTATTATTATTATGATGATGAAATCATTATTATTTGATTTTACAAATATAAGTTTATAACAATACCAAATACATATCCATATAAAGAGATATCTGTGAATCTCAAGACTTTCCCCCATTCCCACCACGGGTACTATTGTCAACATTTTCAACTGCATATTATTTCATAATCTATATTTTGTATCCATCCATATTATCCATAGTTGCTACATTACAAGTGACATTAAAATCCTGCTAATGTTTTCATCTGCTTACAGTGGTCTCTTAGATAAATTATTATTTTTTCCCAGTTTTTAAAAAAACTTTTTGTCCTCTTGGTTCCTGAGCTTTCCAATCAGCTTTGCCATTTTGGTGTAGTCCATCAGCTTAGTTTGCCATTCCTCTGTGGTAGAGACTCTTTCTTCTTTCCATCTTTGGGCTAGTAGAATCTGTGCGGCTGTTGTTGCATACATAAAGTCTTTTCTTCTCCTCTGGAATATCGGTACCTATACAGACATATCGGTTTCTGAACAGCTTAGTTCTCAAACGTTTTGTCTTCCAAACACCACAAACCCAGAAGTGAGTGTTCCGGTTTGTGAACTATTTTTGAAGCCAAACGTCCAATGGGATTTCTATGGCTTCCGATTGGCTGCAGGAGCTTCCTGCAGCCAATCAGAAATTGCACTTTGGTTTCCGAATGTTTTGGAAGTAGAACGAACTTCTGGAAATGATTCCATTTGACTTCTGAGGTACGACTGTAATTCCTAATAAAAAAGCTTCTGGTGTTTTATAAACAAAAGTTATTTTAAATTTTTTTTATTTCATTATATATCATCTCCCAGAAAGCTTTTAATACCTTAAATGACCACCACATATGATTCAAATAATTAGAGCCCCTCCAGTAAAATAATCAACAGAGTCACTGAATATCTGAATATCTGACAGTGATCCTGACAGACCCAAGGGGCCCATGACACATACCATTTGTCGATCTATGTCATGACACCCAGAGTCCAGCAGCGGCCAAAACAGAAGCATGATCTGCATGCAGAAGGTCGTGGGTTCAATCCTCAGCATCTTTCAGGAAGGGCAGAGCGAGCCCCCTGCCTGAAATCCTGGAGAACTGCTGCCAGTCAGGGTAGACAATACTGAAGTAGATGGACCAATGATCTGACTCAGCATATGGCAATTCCCTGTGTTCTCAAGCGGTACAGCCCAGTCACAAAGTTTGCCACTTTAGTGAGAACTAGGCAAGAGATCACATCTTCCACCTTGGGGCACCAGCTGATCATCTTTGGTAGGACTATGCAATTGGTTATAGAGTTTCTTTAGCCCCTGGATAAACCCATTTTTTTTATAGAAAAAATGATACTGGCTCCCTTTGTCAATATTACATGAACAGCAGCTGTACTTTCCAAAAACTTTATTGCAGAAACTAAACGTTTCAAGCTTAAGGCATTAATACTGATTCAGAACAGTGATCCATCCTGCCCTGTATTCTGCATTTTGGCTGGCAGCAGCTCTTAAAAGAATTTCTATTTCTATTTATTATTATTTATTAATTATTTTATTTTATTTGTATTTCACAAGACTGATATACTGCTTGATTGTAACAAAACCTCAAAGAGAATAAAACAATAAGATGATCAGTAACAAAAAACCGTTAGAAACCACTATTTAACACACACACACACATACATATATATATACATTTAAAAAATTTCAATTATACGCTAGAATCGAGATTAAAACATGCATTGACATTCCAGATGTCTGGAGTTGCTTAAGTAAAGAAAATTTTTGTTTGTTTGTGTTTAAGATAACATTTTTTGGGGGGAGGGGGACCCAGAAACTTTTCTTTTGGGAATTAGGGGATCAGAGTTACCTAAACAACACAGAGATTTATTTAGGTATGCAGCCACTGCCACAGGAATGGCATTTGCCCCAAAATGGAAAGAAGTCCCAATGAAAGAAGAATGGCTACAGAAATTAATGGACTATGCAGAAATGGTAATACTTACAGGAATAATAAGAAATCAAGACAGCAAACTTTTTATTAGGGAATGGAAATTGTTTATTGCATATTTACAAGCAAATTATAAACAAATTAAGACCTTAGCAGGATTATTGTAAAAACTTGCAGTTTCTAAAACATATATGAATCAGATGAAGAAAAAAATAAATAGGGTTAACTGGGATATGCAGAAGAAAAAGAGAGAGGGTAAATTCATGGAACTGCTGAAAGAGGGGGACGGAAGTCGAGGTTTGATAGGTGAGAATTGGGTTTATTTGTTAAAATGGAAATTATAAATAAACTCTTTTAAGCAGGCACTGAAAAGCATACTGTGCAGGTGTCTGCCTAGATGCCAATGGATTTTTGATCATAATAACCTGGATTATTGGTATGCTAAGATTTGGTAAATCACCCTTTTTGATTTTCATTTTTTTTTTTTTGCATAAGCTAAAAGTGTCGAGAGGTCAAACAGCTCAGGATCACTTCTTTGTCATTTGGTCTAATTTTATTTTATACAGAAATACAACAACTTAGGGGTGTCAGGTGAAACAGTTCTGTGCAAGTGGGCGCCATATGTTGAAGAGCAAAAAAAGGACACATTAGCCAACTTCTGCTTTTAACTATGGATCGCAATGGCGACTCTACCCATGAAAAAGAGGACATGTCTTGGGAAAAGAGGACATATGGCAGCCTGGTGGTTGGACTAAATAACCATTGGCGTCTCTTCCAATCCTATGATTCTATGATTCCTAATGACTGCTGCTAGTGGCTCCATAGAGATAATATGTAGGACATCCTGCAACATTTCTAGAGGAGTCCTTTCCCATTCCCATAATTCACTGCATGAACATTTACCTGGAGATGCTGAGGATTAAACTTGAGACTAATTGCATGCGGAGAATACTCTCTGCTGCTGCTCTGCCTTTCCTCCCCTACTGACCTTAGGCACCTCTGTCTTTCCATTATTCTTGCTGGCCTCTGTTTGCCCATCACACATAACCACCAAGTTAATGGACTCCTCCGAGGAGGGGCCAAGCCGGGAGCCATCAAAGCAGATTTCCCTGAGATGAGCAATCCATTCCCAATTTCAATTAAAGCGTCATTAGCGTGAAACCTTATCCATCCCAATTCCCATTTGCCGGCAGGAGTTTCTCTCCTCCCCCAGTCCTGAGTGCTGTTCTGCGGTTAATACCCGGCGCTTTTTGCCAGAGCCCACCAGAATTGCTAAAACACAGCAGCTGGTGCTAATAAACAAACATATTGATCATACAGATATGGGCTGTCAGGGAGTTAATTCATGAATGAAGTGCGCTTCAAGAGTGCCTAGTGGGTGATGATTGCACCGAAAAGGGCATCATCATCCAGTTTGCTGAGATAAAGGACCATCACAGTCAGTGCATCCTCTGCCTCACCTAGACCAATAATTCTCCCATTTGATTACTTTGTAAAAACACACCCACACACCGGGTTTTTAAATTTGTGTTGCGTGTACAAACCAATGAAGAAAGCTTCTTGTCACTGAGCCATTCTGTCAGGCTTCTGTCCCAGAACATGATGACAGTGACACTTATTTCAGAATATGGAAGTGTTCTAGTTATTTATTGATATTTATATGCCACCGTTCTTTTCCAAAGAGCTTGAGATTTCATACAGGGTTCTCCTTGTCATGGAATTCTACTCAATATTGATCCAGAGCAGAACTCCAATGTATAGTTAGCAGAGTAAAAACTTAAAACACGTTGCAGGATTCCCAAAAAATTAATATTTTCTCCAGCAGAGCTTTACCACTACTGAAGGCAAATGAGCATAATGGTCACAAATCCAATACATTCAGGATTGGCACTGTCCATAAGAAATCCAGTTGCAGCAGGTTTAACTTAAACTTACAGTAACTTATATTAATACTATAGTATGTACAGAACACCACACCAAGAGATAGAAAGAGTAAGTGAAATCCAGTCTCCTTATGTTGCTATTAGTCAGCATGACCTTGACAGAATGAGATAAGAGAACCAGTTTAAACCAGTTGTACTCAGCTTCTCTGAAGGAATAACCCAAACATCATGAACCTTCTGCTTGTTTCTTTCACACAGAGAAGCTTCCAGAACCCTCTTGAACTACAATAGGAAAGATCAACATCAGATCAACATTTTCTGCACTAAGAAATGGAAACTGACATTTCTCCTCCCCATTTTATCCTCACAACAAGCCTGTGACTTCTCATAATTAGGCATATACTTGTACCATTGAGATGGGTCAGGTTTATGCATTGATGGAGTCGCTTCCATTCATTTCCTGCCAGGTAAGTTAGGCTGAGATGCAATGTCTGGCCCAAGGTCACTCAGTGAGCTTCATGACACCAAATGGGGATTTGAACCCTGGCCTTCCAGGTGCTAGCCTGACACTCTAACCACTCCAACACACCGGCTCTCTTATCCAGGCTAACAGCAGTACAGGTTCAATAGCAAGCAAAAGCTCTGGCAGTCAAGAGTTCAGGGTGCACAAGCAAGGCAGGAGATTCGAAACTGAACAGAAGCTATGACACAGCCTTCCTGCCAAGCTTTTAAAGATGAGGCAGGGTGAGCTCACTGATGAGACTCCTCTTGCCCTATGAGTCTGGTGTGGGTACAGCTGACCCCACTTATGAAGACGGTGTTGGGCTTCTGGTATCTAACTCCTATTGGCCGGTTGGAGTCTTCCCTTAATGAGTCTCTGCACTTTGCAAGAAGGGCAATGGTGAGCGCTGGTCCTCTGTTTCCCTCTCTCTAATGTCATGGAATCATAGAATCATAGAGTTGGAAGAGACCACAAGGGCCATCGAGTCCAACCCCCTGCCAAGCAGGAAACACCATGTCTAGAACAGGGTTTCCCAAACTTGGGTCTCTAGCTGTTTTTGGACTACAACTCCCATCATTCCTAGCTAGCAGGACCAGTGGTCATGGATGATGGGAACTGTAGTCCCAAAACAGCTGGAGACCCAAGTTTGGGAAACCTTGATCTAGAGTTACAAGGGGAGGACCAGCAATCTCCATCTCCATCTCCAGGCTCCTGCCTTCCTCATTCTCATCTGCTCCATCTTCATCTTCCTCCTCTTCTCTCTGGGGCTGCCATGCCATGACTGATCCTGACAGGACCAAGGGGCCCACAACACATACCATTTGTTGCTATGTCATGACACCCAGAGTCCAGCAGCGGCCAAGATAGAAGCATGATTTGCATGCAGAAGGTCATGAATTCAATCCTCAGCGTCTTTCAGGAAGAGTAGAGAGAGTGCCCTGCCTGAAATCCTGGAGAACTGCTGCCAGTCAGGGTAGACAATACTGAACTAGATAGACCAGTGATCTGACTCAGCATATGGCAGTTCCCTGTGTTCACAAGCAGTGCAGCCCAGTCACAAAGTTTGCCACTTTAGTGAGAAGTAGGCCAGCGATCGCATCTTCCACCTTGGGGCACCAGCTGATTTTTCACCTGAATTATATTAGCTTCTGTTTGCAACACCGCCACAAGTTGGAAGCGGGGTGGCTTTTTTCAGGGTGCTGCAAAAAAAGGGAAGTGTGATGTGAAAAACAAGGTCTGTTAATATCTGGGCCATATGTCGTCTGCACTCTAAAACAGAGAACGTCTGAGAATATTTTATCGCAAGCTTTAAAGTTCCCAAAGTCAACAAACACAACTGAGATCCTGAGCCAGGAAAAGCTAAACTGGGTGACCTATATCAGTTATGCAAACATAGCACATTAGCACAACATTTTGCAAAGTTTAGTAAGCATCTTTCCCCCTCCCTTTGCGTGAGTTTTCACTCACCCATCTGCTTCCCCCCCTTGTCACGAGAACACCATTTTATTTCGAGAAGAAGGAGGAGGAGGTTGAGTCCTTTGATTCACGGGTGGGGAATCTCAGGCTCAGGGGCTGAATGTGGCCTTCCAGAAGAACTGTCTACCTGTCTGCAGGGACACTTGCCAAGACACACTCCATTTGACTCCATTCCTTATGCCTCACTCACCAGCTTTGTGCTCTCCTCAAGTGCTTTTTCCTGGCTGGAACGTGTCCTTGAAAATACAGTGGTATCTCGGGTTACATACGCTTCAGGTTTCATACGCTTCAGGTTACAGACTCCGCTAACCCAGAAATATTACCTCGGGTTAAGAACTTTGCTTCAGGATGAGAACAGAACTTGTGCTCCGGTGGTGCGACAGCAGCAGGAGGCCCTATTAGCTAAAGTGGTGCTTCAGGTTAAGAACAGTTTCAGGTTAAGAATGGACCTCCGGAACGAATAAAGTACTTAACCTGAGGTACCACTGTATTCTCTAAAGCATTATTGCCCACCCTTCAGTGGAATGTCCCAGGACAGGTGACAACAATTTTAAAACCACTTAAAATTAAAAACTTAAATTAAAATTAAAAACACTTGAAACAAATGACCGTCACAGGATCCTGAAAATACACATCCCAAGTGTCAATGGCTAGTGTAAAGAGGTGCCTCTCCAGCATATGACAAAAATTGTACAGGGGATGTGCCAAACACACCCCTGTGGGAAGGAAATTCAACAACCTAGGAGATACCCCAGAGAATGCCCTCCCCAGGGAGTGATCTGACTGCTTCATTTTACTGTGCACAGAAAAGAGCTACAATCACTTTAAGTGCTTTCGCTGTTTTTGCTGATTTTAATTTGTGTGTGGGTTTTCTCCTGTAGTTGGGTTTTTTTTTGTGCCAGGCAAAGATATTCCTCTTCTCTCAAGCCATTGGCTAATTTTAAATCGTGTGTGTGTGTGTGTGAGAGAGAGAGAGAGAGAGAGAGCGAGAGAGAGTTATTCTTTTCATTTGTTATGATGCTATATAACTTTGAGTTTTTATATTGTAAGCTGCCCTGTGATCTTCGGATGAAGGGTGGTATAGAGAGCTAATAAAATGAAGAAATAAATATGTTCTGGGGTTCAGCCCTGGCACTGAAAACAGCTAGCAGGAGTGAGCCCTGACACAGGGCAGTCAAGCCCATCCACTGGACTGTGGGAATCTCAATTTAGGTACACATCCTTGTAACCCATCTGTTTCAGCTAGCCCTGATCAGGTAGAGATGCCTGAGGCTGTGTTTTGAAGCAAACACATGCTTCCAAGGCTACTCTGCAGCCTGGGACACACCTTTCCTTCAGTTCGTGCACATCTCTGAATTTTCAAAATTCCCCCCCCCCCCCAAAAAAAAGTACTAAGATGCCTATTTAAAAAGTGTATTTTAGGATGAAATGCATGCCAGCAGTGTCTGTTTTGTGAAAACAAAAAAATGCATGGCAATTTTAGCACACTTTTAATATTTCAGTTGCAGATCGATGTGGAAATGGGACAGAGCAGGCATGAGGAATTGACACAGGTCAGAAATAGACTGTTTGGTCCATCCCTAGACACCAGAAGCCAGAGCAGGGAGTAGGTTAGAGGCGTAGACGATCTCGTTGGTTTCAAAATCCAAGCACAAGCAGGGATATTGACAGAAACATATCTTTACCTCCACATGGACTAGAAACTTGTTTAGAATGAAAGCTGGGATTTGATGGGAACTAATTCTTTTTCTTCTCTTTTCTTTTGCAGGCAATATATTCCATGAACTGACATGCACTTGGGTGGAATCACACTATACAGACAACCCTAGTTACTATGCATCATGCAGTTTCCTCTCTTTGGGGCAGATGGCCCACCCTAGAGATTTAAAAACAACAAAAAAGCTTTGCAGATTTGTCCAAATTCTCTATTTCAAAGCCTAGGGGTTTTTTTTTGGGGGGGGGGATCCTCTCTCCCAAGGCAGTAAATATGAGTCTGCATACAGCAATGAACAAAGAAAAAACTCCAGTAGAGGAAAATGAGAGAAGGAGAGAGAAGTGAGAGCGAGCGAGAGAGATGGCCACTCCACTGTTTCTATACAAGGTTACAAAGAGGATAATGGGAAAATAATGCCACATCATCAGTTTTAACCTTTCTGAAAAATGCTCCTTCGAAAGGCCTAGTGATTTTTATTTTAAAATCAATGATGTTGTGCTTTCTTTTTTTTTGGTAAAATAAAACGAGCACGAAGCTATGTTTATTGGCAATCACAGGATGAAAAGGGAACTGGACAGTCCATGGGGAGAATCCTAGGACATCACTGTTGTGACGAGGTAGGAAATGAATGGGGAGGGTTGAGGGAGAAAAGCCTGACCTGTCCCTTAGGGTTGCCAAATTTCAAAAAGTATAAACCAGGACACCCTTTGGAAATTCCCCACGGATGTCAATTCTGCCTTTGAAATCCCGGTAATGTCCAGGAAAATCTGGATGTAGGGCAGCCCTACTCTCCCTTCATAGCCCAAATGCAGATTGGGGGGTGGGGAACAAAGCCACCATTGATCTCCTGTCTCCCAACATTCTGCTGACATTTCAAACAAACGTGATTTCCCCTTTGAGAAATCAGTGTGGTGTAGTGGTTAAGAGCGGTAATCTCATAATCTGGGGAACCGGTTCGCGTCTCCGCTCCTCCACATGCAGCTGCTGGGTGACCTTGGGCTAGTCACACTTCTTTGAAGTCTCTCAGCCCCACTCACCTCACAGCGTGTTTGTTGTGGGGGAGGAAGGGAAAGGAGAATGTTAGCCGCTTTGAGACTCCTTCGAGTAGTGATAAAGCGGGATATCAAATCCAAACTCTTCTTCTTCTTCTACTTTGATTCTCAGATGCTAGGTGCCAGTTTCAGAACATATGAAGCTTTCAGTGACGGGGAGCAACAGGGCTGGAGGGGCAGTTGCTGCTCTGCAAGCCTCCCTGCCTGTCTCTTGGAGGTCCACCCCCCCAGCCACCCTCCCCGTGACCCTATTATGTTTTTACCTGGCACGAATGATGTTGTGTCACTATGCACGTGCCACAGTAGAGCTTGGGAGCCCCGGACATCATGTTGGAGGCCCCGAGAGACTTCGGACTGACCTTAGAGGTCACAAAAAATTGTGGGTGCCCGGGCTCCCAGGAATTGGCCCCAGTGCTCCTGTGGGAGTGAGTTCCATGGGTTAATTATGTGCTGCGTGAATAATAATTTTCTTTGATCAGTCCTGAATCTTTCAACATTCTGCTTCATTGGATGCCCATGAGTTGTAGTACAGAGTACAGTGGTACCTCGGGTTAAGAACTTAATTTGTTCCGGAGGTCCGTTCTTAACCTGAAACTGTACTTAACCTGAGGTACCACTTTAGCTAATGGGGCCTCCCGCTGCCGCCACGCCGCCGGAACATGATTTCTGTTCTCATCCTGAAGCAAAGTTGTTAACCCGAGGTACTATTTCTGGGTTAGCAGAGTCTGTAACCTGAAGCATCTGTTTCCTTAGGTACCACTGTATTGTCTACTGTACAAAGCCAAGAGTTTCATCCATTCTTCCACCCACTATTGCCACTGGTCTCCACCCATCACTGGCATATTGCCCCAGAAGATTGTCCATAAGGCTATGTGGTCCATTTGACCCAGATTTCGGTGGGAGAAGTCATGTGCCATAAATGTGCACTGAATGCTCTTTAAATGTATTGTGTAGGTCTGCTATTTTGCAGAGGGTTTTCCAACTCTCTGACCTGGACTCCCATTGTAACCTAGAAATGGAATCTGAGATGTTCTGCACTCAGGGAATTAACTCTACAGTTGTTTCTACACTAGAATGCGATCCTTTTTCTGCTGTCAGCTAAACACAGAATGTAAAACTATGGCTCCGCGTGACGTTTAAATTTAACCAGCACCATATCATCTAGTGATGCCTTTTTTGACGACCAAGATCCTTTCCTGACATTTCCTCACCAATAGATCCTATTAGCAGAAGCCCCCTGCAAGGTTAATTAGCATCTTCCACTGTATTCCAAGCAACACGCTTGGTAACACGGGTTCTGGCAAGGTTCAGGCAAGCAGAGCAAGGTGAAGCAAAGTAGGATGAGGTCCAGCTTCTGGTAAGGTGAGAGTTTCTGACAGCTCTGTGTGAGGCTCAGGCTGGAGATTTCAGAATAACATATGGATCCTGTTTCAGTACCAGTCAACCACAGGCTCAGCATTTGCAAAGGAGATGCAGTTCTATCTGAATAGATTCATCTGCCTTTAGGGAACCTCCTCATTTAAAGGAGGTCTTTAATGGTTATTGGCTCTTACAGAGCTCAGGGCTGTGATTCTATGGGAGCTTCTAAGAGGCCATGGTAACTTCCTCAGCAGAGAGATACAGTGGTACCTCAGGTTACATACGCTTCAGGTTACAGACACTTCAGGTTACAGACTCCACTAACCCAGAAATAGTACCTCGGGTTAAGAATTTTGCTTCAGGATGACAACAGAAATTGTGCTCCAGCAGTGCGGCAACAGCGGGAGGCCCTATTAGCTAAAGTGGTGCTTCAGGTTAAGAACAGACCTCCAGAACGAATTAAATTTTGAACCCGAGGTACCACTGTATTGGCTTAACTTCTGGATTAGTCATAATATCTGGAGTTGCCTCTGAGGGCAGTTTCCTCTCTCGGTCCACAGCCTCTTCACCTCAAGATGGGAAATCTGCCACCAGGATCACGACACCATCATTTACGCACCTTTTGTCAAGCTCAAGTTCATAAGTTTATTGTTCCAGCCAAAGGCCATGACAAACTTGTATTAGGCAATAGTATTAATAAAACAATACAGAACGTACATCCATAATATAAAAATCCATAATATAAAAAGGACTTTGCCAAGTTCCTGAGCATTAAAACACCGATTCCCTTATTCATCTCTGACAGCTCCGATTCTAATGTTATTTTGCCTTTTAAAAATCCAATTTGCCAACATCCATGAAGGAAGAGAGATAAGTTACTAGAGACACCAGCAAATTCAAATCCAGCTTGATTTCAGATTAAACCTCTGAAATACCACAATTTTATCTGCTTCCTTTTCCCTTTCCCTTTTATCTTTTTGCAGCCAGTGCATAGAGGGCCACTCTCTGTGTTATGAACCTATTATTTTCAGTTGTGTGAACAAAGGTTTCAGAAGGTCTCTATATAAGGTGTAGGCTAACAGATAATTAGTGATGCCGTTCAATTGAGGTTGACCACAAATACAAAGTTTGTCTGCGTATGGGACCTTATTGTAGCTGCCATCCCAGACTGCAGTGGGCACCCCTTGGAAACACAGCTCAAAAAAGGCATTTCCTAAGGAAACTGGTGAGAGTTTGGTCAGAAAACTATCTCTAAAATGATCTGTTCTCAAGAGTGGCTACGAAGGGGGGGGGGACTGGTGCATCTAATTAGCTGTAGGGCCCTTCTGGATTCAGAAGAGCCAATCCCTTAGTTTGACACATATTCAAGGTCAAAGCAGAGCTCAGTTCTGGAAAATAATAATACAGTCATACCTCATGTTATGTCTGCTTCAGGTTGAGCATTTCCAGGTTGCGTCCAGTGGCGACCTGGAAGTACTGGAAAGAGTTACTTCCAGGTTTCGCCGCTTGCGCATGCTCAGACGCGCAAAATGATGTCACATACATGCGCAGAAGCATCAAATCGTGACCTGCACACGCGCAGACGTGGGTTGCATTCTGCTCATGTTGCGACTGTGCCTCCGGAATGGATCCCGTTCGCAACCAGAGGTACCACTGTAGTCTAAAATACCTTGATAAGCTGCTTTCCAGAGTTGGTTAGCACCCAATTCCATATAGCACATCGTGGGAAAAAGATCCATAGGCATGTTAAAAAAGTAAAGGTAAAGGACCCCTGGACAGTTAAGTCCAGTCAAAGGCGACTATAGGGTTGTGGTGCTCATCTTGCTTTCAGGCCGAGGGAGCTGGCATTTGTCTACAGACAGCTTTCTGGGTCATATGGCCAGCATGACTAAACCGCTTCTGGTGCAACGGAACACAACGACGGAAACCAGAGTGCATGGATACACGGTTAAACTTTCTGCCACAGTGGTACCTATTTATCTCCTTGCTTTATTGTGCTTTTGCACTGCTAGGTTGGCAGGAGCTGGGACAGAGCAACAGGGACTCGCTCTGTCGTGGGGATTCAAACCACCAAACTTCCAATCAGCAAGCCCAAGAGGCTCAGTGGTTTAGACCACAGCACCACCCACATAGTAGCAATGGTCCAGTCTGCTCTTGCCTTTTGTCTTTTCTATTGCTTCCAGTTTAGTGTGCCTACGGGGTGGGGTTGGGGTACTGATTGTCCTTCAATGAGCGAGAATCTGTTCCCTGTTGTTGTTCTTGAGGTTCCCCCCCCCCTAAGGATGATTGAATTACTGGTTTCCTTGCATTGCTATTTGATATTGTTTTATTTGACAATAGCAAAAGAAATATAAGTAAAAATAAGAATAAAAGAAAGCTAGTCATTAACACACACACACACACACACACACACACACACTCCCAGGGTGTGTGGAATAAGCGAGCAATTAAGAGCCAATTCATCACCAAATCAAGGTGCTAATTCAGGGAGTAGGAAAAGCGATGCAAGGGGCAGAATCGAGAAGGAGGAATATTTTATTAGAAATGCAGTAGCCCTCAAAAATTTCAATAGACTTGGGCCCATCCGCACTCTAATTGCATTTTATTTTAAAAAAGAAAGAAATGAAAACCAGGTCACATGAAAACAAGCTTGAAGAAAGGGTTAGAGAAAATTCTTTTCATTATGAAGATCCATAAATATTGGCAATGCTATCTAGCAGTGGTGCAAACTTGAATAAAATATTGGGGGGCCCTGCCTAAGCAATCATATGTCACGGTGCATGCACATCAATGGAGTGGCAATGCCCATCAGCTTTGGGGGGGCTGGCCCCCTCAAATATTTTAGGGGGGGCGAAGACTGCTCAGCCCCTAGGAATTGGTTCCTATGTGATCTAGGAAGGAATGTTGACCATGGCCCTGAACCATACCACAGAACAGGGTTAGGCCATTCAGTGCTCCCTATATATTCCAGGCTGCCATGCTCATTCTCAACCATTGGACTTGCTGCATGGGCAGATGGGGGCTGGGGTCCATCGACAGCTGTAAAGCATGTCGTTGGCTACCCTGGCCATAAAGGTAAAGGTAAAGGGACCTCTGACCATTAGGTCCAGTTGCAGATGACTCTGGGGTTGCAGCGCTCATCTCGCCGAGGGAGCCGGCGTACAGCTTCTGGGTCATTTGGCCAGCATGACTAAGCCGCTTCTGGCAAACCAGAGCATGCACGGAAACGCCGTTTACCTTCCCGCCACAGCGGTACCTATTTATCTACTTGCACTTCATGCTTTCAAATTGCTAGGTTGGCAGGAGCTGGGACAGAGCAATGGGAGCTCACCCCGTTGCGGGGATTCGAACCGCCGACCTTTTGATTGGCAAGCCCTAGGCTTTTGATTGGCAAGCCCTAGGCTCTGTGGTTTAACCCACAGCACCACCCTAATTCTCAGCCTGACATTTGGGGTCACTGGCTTATATTGGCAGCTATTTTTCTCTAGTTATTTTTAGATAGTTAAAGCCATGGTTTTCCCAGTAGTAATGTATGGAAGTGAGAGGTGGACCATAAAGAAGGCTGATCGCTGAAGAATTGATGCTTTTGAATTATGGTGCTGGAGGAGACTCTTGAGAGTCCCATGGACTGCAAGAAGATCAAATGCATCCATTCTTAAGGAAATTAGCCCAGGGTGCTCACTGGAAGGACAGATACTGAAGCTGAGGCTCCAATACTTTGGCCACCTCATGAGAAGAGAAGACTCCCTGGAAAAGACCCTGATGTTGGGAAAGATGGAGGGCACAAGGAGAAGGGGACGACAGAGGATGAGATGGTTGGACAGTGTTCTTGAAGCAACAAACATGAGTCTGACCAAGCTGCGGGAGGCAGTGGAAGACAGGGGTGCCTGGCGTGCTCTGGTCCATGGGGTCATGAAGAGTCGGACACGACTAAATGACTAAACAACAAAACAACATTTTTCTCGCCCAGCAGCCATGATGAATGTAATATGAGGAACGTTCAGGCTTTCAGGACAGGGAGAGCTGAGGGCTTAAAGGAGTTCTGCTGAGAGCATGGCAGAGGGGAGAGCAGAAACTCTCTGTACTGTTTCAGCTGGTGATTCCACCAAAGGGTTGTTGTTTCTGGAGTTGCTGCTAAAAGGTCAGACCTCTCAGCAGGAGGGAGACGCCTGTTCTTTACTTGCTACTCCTTGGAGCTGTTTCATCAGCACTTCTTTTTCCTCCTGTTTTTTTTTTAATCAGTCTGTAAAAAGAGCAGGAAAGGAAGAGGCTAGGGAAGGAGAAAATAAGAGAAAGTTCATACTACTCTCACATACCCTCCAACACTGAGATCCAGTGAAGGTACCATAGCAACTGGTTCCTGCTACTATTGGATAAGTTATATATACCTTTCAAGTTTATAGATTTCATTAATTCTACAATCAACCTAACATTTCAAAATTTGACTTCCTTCTCCCTCTTTCTGCCATTCCTTAATTATTATTATTTAATATCTTCTGCATATCCAAATTCATTTACTGGTAACTTGCTTATTTACTTATCTACTGTAAATATATACTCTTGTGGAACCACAGGTTATTACAATAATCCTGCTAATGTTTTTATCTGTTTACAATTTATCTGTAAATATTCAATAAACCATTTCCATTACTTCATGAAAAGTTTGTTATCTTGATTTCTTATTCTTCCGGTAAGTTTCGCCATATCTGCATATTCCAAAAGTTTTTGTATCCATTCTTTCTTTACTGGGACTTCTGCTTCTTTCCACTTTTGGGCAAGTAGCATTCTTGCTGCTGTAGTAGCATACATAAATAAATTTCTACCCATTGTTCTGCCCGAACACTGAGGTCCAGCTCTGAGGGCCTTCTGGCGGTTCCCTCACTGCAAGAAGCGAAGTTACAGGGAACCAGGCAGAGGGCCTTCTTGGTGGTGGCGCCCGCCCTGTGGAATGCCCTCCCATCAGATGTCAAAGAAATAAACAACTATCAGACTTTTAGAAGACATCTGTAAGCAGCCCTGTTTAGAGAAGCTTTTAATATTTGATGAATCATTGTATTTTAATATTCTGTTGGGAGCTGGGGAAACCCAGCCAGTTGGGCGGGGTATAAATAAGTTGTTGTTGTTGTTGTTGTTGTTGTTGTTGTTGTTTTACTGTATAGAATTTCCCAGTAAGCTTTAACCTTACTACAAGATCACCACGATAAAAAGAACCTTCTTTCTCTTTACATTTCCAACACTTGTTCGATTTTGATTTATTGTTTTTATTTAGATTTGTTGTTTGTTGTTGTTTACTATTGGATAGGTTTTGCTCCAAAGAGGGTGGCTACGCTCCCTACTTTCCAGAGGCCAGTCCTTTGCCCAGTCTGCCCAGTCTAAAGCTAGATACCTATAAGGTCCATAAATGACCATATAGCATATATTCAACACAAAAAACCAGCGACCATTTGTGGTTTACAAAGGACAGCTGGACATATAAAGGGCCCCATTACCTTCAGTAGCTTAGGGCCTTATCAAACCTAAATCCAACCCTAAGCATGTGCAGACTGCCCATCCTCACACCAGCGGAGTGTGCCAAAAGAACAGAGAAACACAAAACAGCCCTAGCAAGAGTCAGTCGCTTGACTGACAATATAATGCCGTTTTGGTTACACACAGTTGTAGATAACCATCTCCTTACAACATACAGACTATGCCCTGCTCAAAGGCAAGGGCAAAGAGCAAACTTGCCTGGAACCCAACAGCATTTATCCCGTAGATTGTGCCAGAGTCATTCTCACATGCTGAACTAGCTACAGGTGCAGGACGAAACACACCCAAATTAAGCACGCCACCAAACTTAACCCTTTTTTGTCCCCCCCCTTCTCTGCATGCACAAACCCTTATACATTAACATCTTGTCCCTGCTGGGCTTCTGACAAAATAATCTGGAGCATGACAAGGGCCTTGATTCATAATTGGCCTAAATTTAAGACAATTTAATTATGAGCACATTGGATGCTTGGCAAATTAATTTGTTTTAATTGTGTCCATTAAGTGTCAGACCAAGGAAGGGGGTGTTTACCCATCGCTAGCCGCTGTGACAGCTGAAACAATGCTACATCTGTCTTCATACTTAATGTTAGTCAGGGCCAATTTCTTACTCTCTGGTATGTTGTGACTGGACCTGTGTACACTTGTCATGGTTTTTAAAACCCAGTAGACTGGGGATGAGAAACCTGTGTCCCTCCCAGATGATGCTGGACTACAGCTCCCATAATCCCTGACCACTTGCCAAGGTGGCTGAGGCTGATGGGACTTTGGAGTCCAACAACATCTGGAGGACCACATGTCCCCCATCCTTGCAGGAGATAATAGGCGGCTTTCCCATCATGTCCTTTTTCAAATGAACCTTGCCTGAAAGAAATCTGTCCAAGAAGAAATAATGTTTGGTGTGTGAAATGTTTGGTGTGTCAAAAGCAAGGAAAACCAGAGGAGAGAAAGAGAAAAGGACCAATGGTCCCTTTGCAGTGCCAGGTGAAAAAATGTCCTATTTTCCTGACCATTATTATTTGTTAGATGCACTCTTCACATTCTGTTTGATGCTGCTTTAATGATTTCTTTTTTTCTTTTTAGCTGTTTTATTCATTTATTTACTTACTTGCAGTTTAATTGCTTCCTTTTTCTTATGGAAACTGCCCTGGGAATGTGGCTGAAAGGTGGCATCAAAACAACAACAACAACAACAACAACAATTTATTTGTACCCCACCCATCTGACTGGGTTACCCCAGCCACTCTGGGTGGCTTCCAGCATATATAAAAAACATAATAAAACCTTAAACCTTAAAAAGCTTCCCTATATAGGGCTGCCTTCAGATAAATACTTTATTAAATAAATAAAATAATAAACCAAGTAACCTAGAGAAGAGTTAAGTGGCTTGCCTTGGTTTGGATGTGTGTGTGTGTGTGTGTGTGACCTTCAGGCCATTTGTAGACATTTCTGAGTGGAAGCTTCAAATGTGGAGGCCGAAAAGGACTGAGGGGTCAAGGCCATGACCTTTTGTTTGGAGAAAGTAGCCTTTCTCCTCCCCTTCCATTTACTGGATGTGACCTTCTTTGCCAAGAGGTCAATAGGATGGACTTGATGCAGCAGCCACGCAAGAAAGTGGACCATCTTTCTCTACCCACTCCCTCTCTCCCTCTGTTCTGCCTTCGCCTCCTTCCAGACCACATGCACACCATACATTTAAAGCACACTTACATCTCTCTTTTTTAATACATCTTTATTAAATTTTATTGCATGTTACAAGAAAATAAAAGAAAAAAAGAAATAGAAACAATACTGAAAAATACATAAAAACATAAAAACATTTATCTATGCATTTTTCAAAATGTAGATTAGAAAAGAAAAGTGATGAAAGATAGATGAAAAGAAACAAGAAAAAGAAAGAAGAGAAAAAATACGTTCTATAATCAATAATACCAAATTCATATTTCAAACATTTTCAGTATAAAAATCCTAGTTAAAATATTACGTCTCTTTGGGAGTCATGACTCCCCACCCCCCAAAAAAAATCTGAGAAGTGTATTTGGTTAGGGATACTGAGTATTGTTAGGAAAACCCTAGTGTCTCTATTGACTGGGAGAGGCTTTCTAAGGTTCCAGACAGGTGTGATTCCCAGCCCTACCTGGAAATACCTGGGTATTGAAGCTGGGATCTTCTTCTCTGTTTCTTTTTCATTTACCTTTTTAACCAGATAATGAGCTTTCACGGGTTCAGCCTGTAGCTCTTTAAACTAGATAAAAAGTGGGGGGGGGGGGGAGGAGAGAAGAAAGAAGACGGCAATAATAAATCATGTTAAGCACAAGTGGTCTGCCAGGAGCTACGGCAACCTGTTGCTCATTTTGAAAGCTTTAGTAATGAAGAGGCTGGTTATAATGAACAATTCAAAACAGGTTTGCTACTTCCCCTCTCTTCCAGCTGTTAATTATTTTATTTACTTTGGGCCACAGCAGAACCGTGGTATTCGCTCGCTGAGGAATTCCCATGGACTGATTTGGACGTAAGGTTTAATAGGTCTGAAAGAGTAATAAAATGTATTAGTGTTGGGAGACATGCATCTCATTTTAAAAATGATTCATATACTTATATAATCTCCCTCTCTCCCTCTCTGGTGAATTCATACATCGTTTTTAACACACTAGTATGTTTCTCTCTCCCTTCTGCACTAAGTAATGGAAAATAAATTCAATTCAGTTCACATTTAATGGTGAATCTATGAAACTCACTGTTTCTGGAACAACACATAAACCAAAACACAGCAATCTTTCAAAATTTGCATTTATTTCCATTTTGCAATACAACTCTCCAGCCTAGTAATGTCTTCACACATGCATAGACTAGGTACAGTGTTCATGAAAACCTGTTAAGTGAACCTTACAGCAAAAAAAAAGGAAAAAAGCAGCATTTATATTAGGGAAATTGCTTTTCAAAAATTGTGTATATTAGGAGAAATTCACATAAAATGCTGAACAGATGTAGACAAATTCATGAACAGATGTAGAGAATGGAAAGTACAACACGGAAACAACACGGAAACAATGAGAAACCAAAATCGACAGATTCACCTATTCTTATTCTACACATATTTAAATAAGATAGTTATTTTAGTAATTTCCAGTAAATCACATTGAAATGCCATCAAAACCCCCCACAATAAAATATCATTTTATTCATTTATCCAAATCATTTCTCTACAGCTTCACATTTCCATAGGAACCTGTCTTAAATAACCAAATAGAACATTAGAGATGATCAAAAGAAAGCATTACAAATGAGAATCAGACACAGTAAATATCCATATTTAAAATGGCATAATTGGCCGGAAAACAAAATATGATTTTAAAGATTTAGAAAACATGAAAAATAAAAATCCAATATGAAAAATACGATGAAAATTCTGTGTGTAAACATTGTTAATGATTGAGCAAAATAAATGAAATGTATATTTTGCCTACCTCCCTACATGTCACCAAAAAGTTTCAGATAGCATTAAGCGCAATGTACAACGAGTTCATTTACCCACCTCATTCTAGGATAGCTGACAAGGTGCCCTCTAGAAGCTGTTGGACCACAGCTCCCATCATCCCTAGTGATTGACCATGCTGGTTGGGGCTGATGTAAGTTAGGGCTCAGGACCACCTGGAAGGTGCTACTATGTTGACTACCCTGATCTAGAGCAATGCACAAAATGCAGCTTGCTACCTTGCACCCCTCAGTTCCCCACCTCCCATCAAGATAGGGCCTTACTCTGTACTGATTCTGCCTCTCACACTGAGTTGCCTCAAGCAACTTTAGAAAACTGAGAAACGTTACTAGACTCTTCCTCTGAGCAGTGAAAATGCAAACACGGACAAAAACACAATTCCAGGTACCAATGATCCATTCACTCACTTTCTACTGCTGGATAATGAAATTCAAAAATACAAAATTTTTTAAAAAGTGAAGGGGGCATTCTAATAGTTGAAAATGAGTCACTTTTTCATTATACTTGGAAAGATTTCCCTGCAGCTTGACAGCCTGCCTATTGTTGAACTAAAAGATGCTGGTATAATAGAAGTCTTGGTTTCTTTATCATATCCACCCCCCCCCCCAATTTTCTCCCTCTCCCATAACACAATAACTCTTGGATTTTGCCAGAAAAGCTCAAAAGCTTTACTCCCCCTCCCATGTGGCAATCCTAGAATAGGGAAGTGAGAAGGGTGTTAATATGTGAGAATCTATTGCAAGTACTGGTCTCTTTGATGGCCTCATACTTGCCTTGCAACTTTGCTACAGCGACACCAACAATGGCTTCAGGAAGCCGTGGCACGTGGCTATTCCTCAGTCTAGTAGCTAACTGGTGATAATTCCATCAGGCTTACATTTCAGGACTTAGATATTCAATTAATCAATGGAATATTCCATTAGTGTGATAATCAGTTGGCATAGGCTGATCTATGTGTACATCTCAGCTGAGCCTTGCAAATTGATTTCTGATGAAGTTCTAATTGACTGGCTACTCAGGCAGGAACTGGTGTGAATGATCCAACCCCAGCTTCTGAAGGTTCCTGGGGGACAACTCCCCACCCCTTCCACTTGACAGACAATGGGTGGGAAAGTGTGAGTTATGTTCCCATTTATCACAGCAGTCTCTATCCCATGTCACTTTATGGGCCCCAAGTGAGAGATTATTGCTTGCAGCTTTACGGCAGAAATTCTCAACCGGACAGAGATCCTTGTGGGTCCACTAGTAGCAGCTTGCTTTTCAAGCAATGGCTGGCCTTTAGCTTGTGTAAATGTGACCCTTTTAATGAAGGTCTCAGGCAGGAGCAGATCTCCGGAGGAGAGGAGGGGTCAGTGTTGTTGTCGCATGTGTGCTCAACCTTGTTTGGAATCCCCCACATCAACAAAGATAACAAATATTTGGAAAGCGAGGAGGAAGAAAGTATATTCAGAGAGCCCCTCACCTGCCATGTATTGGCAGCGAGGTGAACTGCTGCATGACGACAGCCTTATGTTTTTATTTATAAAGGAAAAGCTATATAGACTTTTGCAACTGGGAATGAAGTCGGACCACTCTGCCTGGACAGATCGATGTGCAATAGAATTCACACCAAATGTTATTGAAGAAGCTGAAAAACATAAGTTGCTCAATGAATGCCAATTCTGGTGTCTGCTGCTGATCATCAGAGCCTTCATTGGTTCCATTATATTTCTCTTACATTCTTACATATTTATAGAGCTGAGAAGAAACCAAGGATATATGGACAGCTGAACCTCAGGAACAGCTTGTTGGTTAAGCAAGCCACAGTGTCATAGAGGTCCCTGGCAGTTCTAGTTCTCTGTGGCAGATGAAAGAGGCACAGTGAATGAGGCAATGTTGTTAATATTTGCAAGCCTTTGTTGGAATCTTGAGGACATCCCAAGACATTTTGGTTGACTGTCTCCCTACAAAAATGGCATGCCCTATCTTTCCACATACTAGACTGGAAGTTGAATCTTCATTTTGATAAGATGACGGCTTCATAGGAACACAGGAAACTGCCATACAAAGTCAGACCAATTGTCCATCTAGCTCATGGGTAGGCAAACTGAAGCCCGGGGGCCGGATCCGGCCCAATCGCCTTCTAAATTCAGCCCATGGACAATCCAGGAATGAGCGTGTTTTTACCCAAGTAGAATGTGTCCTTTTATTTAAAATGCATCTCTGGGTTATTTGTGGGGCATAGGAATTCTTTCATTCCCCCCTCCAAATATAGTCCAGCCCCCCACAAGGTCTGAGAGACAGTGGACCGGTCCCCTGCTGAAAAAGTTTGCTAACTCCTGGCTCAGCACCACCTGGTGAAGGGTCTCCAGTGATCCCCAGCAGGGCTTCCCCAACCCTATCTGGAGATGCATGGAATTCTGCATGCAAAGCAGATACTCTGTCACTGAACTGCAGTGATTCCTCTCTCCTGCAACTGAGGGTGTCAGGCTAGTTTAGGCTAGTCAGAGCATGCTGCATGACAGACACAGATCTATCCTCTTAACAGAGGGGAACCACCAAAAGGCTCAGGAGGAATGGCAGGCAGTCTTACCAAGGTTGCTCCTCCTGTGTCCCAGGATCTGCTTTCTGTGGCAGCTGTCTAACCCTGCCTGATAGGACGGAATGGCCCTGCACAACCCACAAATTATTTCCTTATGATTCTGTTGAAGAATACTGGGGGGAAAAACTAGGCCAATATCCCATCTATTCCATAAGGTGTTGTTCTAGGTAGCCATGTCAGTTTGTTCCATTTTTTTCAGTGTGCAAGAGAAAAATTAACAGCCATTGTAGAATTGTGTTCCATTTAATGTCCTATTCACTCTAACCGAACAGGGGACCAAGGGCATTCAAAGGGCACTTTGCTGGCGATGCATCATCTTCAGGGGAAACTAATATTCTTTTTTGGACTGGATATAATTTTATGAAAAAATCAAATGGATTTAGTGAAAAATAAAAGGGGGGAAATAGATTCTTTTCTTTAACACAAACAAGCAAACTCCATATAATAATCTAAAGTGCTAGCAATCCTTTAACTGTATGTGTTGTGCTCAGTAATAGCTTTGAGAATGAATGTGGGGGGAGGACCATTGCTGATAAGTGCCCTATTATAAGGATTTGAAAGGGGTTGGGGTAAATCATATGTTTCTCGATCCCACAATCTTCCCCTACCATTTTTTAAAAATATAATTTTACAAGAGATGGAATTAAATGTTTTCTTCGAAAATATAAAGGCTGTTGTTGGAAGCAATGATGCTCTCCTTCTGAACATTACTGCCAGCTGGATCGCAGCATTGAATGTGTGGCTCTCACCTCCCTTTTCTACGGTTGCGGTCATGTCCCTGCCTTCCCATTCATTGAAAATGGAAAACAATCCCTCCAGAGGGCCTCCCACTTCGATCTGAGCACCATCTCACACAGCGAAGAGGTGAAAGACTGAAGATGGACTTTCTGACTTCCTTCTTTGCCTTTTCTATCCTCTCATTCCTGTTCAATGATAGATTGATATATTTCTTCCAGATGAGTCAATTGCCTCGGATATATATACTTGATCCTCTGCTCACTATTTATTAGTTTCTTTTGCATCTGCTTTCCTTTTTTATATTGTATTGCAATACTGAAAACATTAATAGAAAAAAAATATTGCAAAGAATAAAGTGGTATAATTGTGCTTTAAATGTACAGTGCAGATATTGGCTACATACTCTGATGGTTCAGCACCAATCAGGCAGAGTCCAGAGGACCATTTCTAGTGATCCAGCCTCTGGTGAGCTTTAGGATTACACTGCAGTTGCCTTATTTTTAATGCATTTGTTTTGATTTGGTGGAATCTCCCCGCACCCCACAGCAGGGTTTGCTGAACTTGATAGCAGATGGGCAGAGCATACTGTGACGGAAAAAGCCTGCCCAGTGTTCAGCAAGTTGCAGATTTCCATATCCGTGCATACTGGGGACTACTAGGTGGTGGGAGAATTTAAATGTCACTACAGTATTAATAATAATAATAATTTTTTTTATTTATACCCCGCCCTCCCCAGCCAAGGCCGGGCTCAGAGCGGCTTACAAGCAATAATAAAAACAAGATGAATGATTACAAAATTAAAAACAAAAATAAAACACAACAATTAAAATAATGGAACATTAAAATATTAAAATGTAGCCTCATCGCAGGAGGAGAAGGAAAAGAAAGAAAGAGGGGGGGAAAAAGAGAGAGAGAGAGGGAGGGAATCAAATTGGCTCCAAGCCAAAGGCCAGGCGGAACAACTCTGTCTTACAGGCCCTGCGGAAAGAAATCAGATCCTGCAGGGCCCTGGTCTCATGAGGCAGAGCGTTCCACCAGGCCGGAGCCAGAGTTGAAAAGGCCCTGGCTCTGGTTGAAGCCAATCTAACTTCTTTAGGGCCTGGGACCACTAGGGTGTTATTATTTATGGACCTTGAGGCTCTCCGTGGGGCATACCAGGAGAGGCGGTCCCGTAGGTACGAGGGTCCTAGGCCATGAAGGGCTTTAAAGGTCAAAAGCAGCACCTTAAATCTTAAGGTACAAGGCAGAAGTGTGACAGAAGGGGAAGGTGTATTTTTATACTATAGCCTCACACGTCTACTTGACTCATTCCAACGGATACAAGAGCGAAAATGGGCTTTGCTTGACACCCCTTCAATAATGCTGCTGACAGCGAATGTGTTCATTGTTGCACGCTTTCAGTCTGATACAATGCAAGTTAGATTTTGTCCTGCATTACCCAGTGTCTTGATTTTGTTTCCCTGCCCTGAGGTTAAAGATAATGGTGTTTGACAGGAGACCAAAACACAATGGAGAAGAAGGAAGCATGAAAAAAAGCAGCAGGGTGAGAGGAAATCAGCTCAGATGAAAGAAGAAAGGACCCAAAAGGCTTGCAACACCATCTATTTAAAATACTATGATACCACTTTAACAGCCAAGACTTTCCTTGAAAGAACACTGGAAGTTGGAGTTTGTTAAATGTGCTGAGAGTTGTTAGGAGACCCCATTCCACATCCACAGCTACAATTCCCAGAGTTTCTTGTGAAGAAGGATTGATTCTTAACCACTCTGGGAACTGTAGATCAGCCAGGACATAAGTGAATGACATTTTCTCTAATTTACACATTTCCGCAGACATTTCTCCTATTTTAGTACATTTTTGTATATTATTTTCAGCCGTGTATTGTATTTTCATGTACACTTTATATAAGTATATGCATTTTTTGTACATATTATTCGGCTCTAGAAATTTTGAAGGATGCTGTTTTGAAAGGCATCAATTAGGTTTACATTTAAATGTGAACTGAGTAAGATTTCTCTTTTATCCCTACTCTTCATTGTACTCCTATGAATAATAATTAAGTGTGTTCATTGGATATCCAAAGTTTGGCAAGACTGCATCAGCTCAGCTGAAACTAAAATGAACATTTGACACCCCCTCCAGCTACCAAAGTCTGCTATGCGAGCCCCCAAGTGTGTGTGTGTGTGTGTGTGTGTGTGTGTGTGTGTGTGTATTTGTGTGTTTAAGAGATCAGGAGAAATGCTTTCCCATGCAGATTTTTGTGCAGATTTGAAGATAAACCCAAGTCCCATTTCTCCATGTTTTAAAACAACTTTCCTTGGGAAGAATCCAGCATTTCCTCCCCATCCACCCTCCCTCCCTTCTAAATGGCAGTTTATTAGCCTAGCTAATTAACTAGTAATCAGTATCTTGCTCACATCTAATCACAGGCTGCTCACACCTTTGACAGAGAATGGAGGGATCACAGCAGATGCACCGATAAAACTGTAATTAAACTGAGGAGGACAGATCATTTAGATACAAACACCCCAATCTTGTAATTTTGTTTTTGCGGTTCAGGATCTCTGAGATGCTGACGGAACTCCCGAGCCTGTGTGAACTTCCATATTCATTTTGATGATAGTTATGGCCCAGGTGTGCTAATGGGTGCAAAATGGGCTTTGGTCTGGGACAGCTAGAAAATTAATTGACCCAGTGCCACCTGCGGGCCAGGTCCGGCACTGGCCAAGGGTTCCAGAAGCTGAGAAGGGCCTTTACCAGCCCTCCTCTGATACTACCACTCACCCCCTCCCTGGCCACCTCCAGAGGCATTGCAGTGCTGAATAGAGCCAGTGTGGTGTAGTGGTTAAGAGCGGTAGTCTCCTAATCTGGGGAACCGGGTTCGTGTCTCCACTCCTTCACATGCAGCTGCTGAGTGACCTTGGGCCAGTCACACTTCTCTGAAGTCTCTCAGCCCCACTCACCTCACAGAGTGTTTGTTGTGGGGGAGGAAGGGAAAGGAGAATGTTAGCCGCTTTGAGACTCCTTAAAGGGAGTGAAAGGTGGGATATCAAATCTAAACTCTTCCTCTTCTTCTTCTTCTAGGTGGCAATGTAGCTTTTGAATGGGAGCCAAGCTAGCTCCCATTGCCAGTGACTGCCCTCCATGTTTAATTACCGCGAGTACATTGGCCTGGCCTATAGAGCTATGAAATTTGTAGCTCAAGTACGGGTTTCCCGCACTCAGGTCTCCAACTGTTTTTTGACTACAGCTCCCATCATCCCTAGCTAGCAGGACTAATGGTCAGGGATGATGTGAACTGTAGTCCCCAAACAGCTGGAGACCCAAGTTTGGGAAACACTGCTCTAGTAGGACCGGGATTATATCTTTTGTAGAACTATAAGCTGGGTCAGTGCATTTGGGGGTAATGTGAGCAGCCGCCATCAAGCTTGACTCCCATTCAAAAGTTCCCAGTCAGTGTCAGAAGAGTTGCTGATGACAGGAGGGAAGGAATGTCAGTTCCAGGCAGTTGTAACCTGAGCTGTTTCCCCTGGTCCAGTCTGGGGCCAGATTCAGTGTTTCATCCAATCTAGGACAATCTGTGCCTGACCTGAACTGGATCTGGGAGCCAAGTTGATTTAATCAGTGTTTCCTTCTTGGTTCTGGCGTTGGAACAGCAGGCCTGAGAGAGAGGATCAGAGGGCTACATTTGGCCCCTGGGATGGCGATTCCTCATCCCTGATATACCCTTCGTCTCCAATGACTACATTCATACGGGGATCACCACCAACGTCAAGCCCATGAGTCTTCTGTAACAAGCAGGTTTATTGCAAATACACACCCACACCATCAAATGCAACAGAGAGTTTGTGCTTCTCCAAGCCAGCTAGAGCATCTGTACATCACTCGGAAATGATGGGGCTTTTTCTGAGCACATTCTCGATTTACCCATCTTTTCCTAGGATCATGTTCCCCTAGGATGATGGCGATTTGACATGCCAAGATTGCTTCCCCCCCCCCTCTCCCGGAAGCATCACCATACTGAGATGTGTTAAAATGAGACACTGCATTAAAACACACAAACACACAAAACACCATCACATGGTGACCCAAGAGTTTTTCTCCATCTTCTTGCTGTTTTTGCCAGCTGGAAATAATTTTCACAAGGGTTAAAAATTGTCCTGCAGGGACAACATGTTCCTTTCAGATGAAATCAGGGCCAGGATAGCAGTTTGACTTGGGTGAGCATATTGCAATGTGTGGGTTTTATTCTTCTTCTTGTCTCTCCCCCCGTCCCTTTCTTCACAAAGATTTATTTTTAAATAAGATAGCCGGCATAAATTGAGACACAGATGCTGAGAAGATCAGTACTGAGAAGATCGGTACAAATGGAACAGCAGTTAGTTCAGGCATTTTTTGACCACCAGTAAAGTGGATTCCTCTTTCCTTTGGTCACACCAGCACATTTCATGGTGAGACTGGTAGGAGTTGCTGCTTGTACACATTCTACCCCACTCATAAATAGCATGTACAGTCTTTTAGTGGCTGTGAATCACAGCTTTGTGTTCTGACACTCTGGTTGGGATACTTTTTCTTTTCATCTGACCTGGAAGCTCCTTTGCTGTGTTGAAAAATAGAGGACGGTAAAAATACAACAGTTTATGGGTTATGTTGTGCATATAAGATGCCTGCAAGGTCTTGATTGCTCTTTACTAATAAATTATGCTCCAGTTCTTCAAGAATAGATACAAATGTAGGCAAAATCGCTTAAACACTGCAGATGGGGCCCAGAGAGAAAATAAATCCTGATAATGATTTACTGGGGAAATGGTACAAAACAGTATATAATTGGAGGAGAACGGAACCAGGAAGTTTTGTTTTTCTTATGTCAGGCATATACATAATAGGGAGGCATTCAGCCAAACATACAGAGGGAAAACTTCCTCAGAACTACACAACCAATCAGAGCATATACTACTTCATTGAAGATTATGCCATTTTGTCTGGTTGCCAAGCAACACCTCTACCTGTCACCCCTCTCTTGGCTGGTTGATTTTAACACTATCAGAACTAACCTTTACATTACAAACTGAATGGTCCCTACTGTTGCACTTCCACCAATGTTTCTGGCCTCTGCTGGAAGTGGTTCCTCACTAATATCAAAGTCTGATCCAAGCATGAGAAGTGGGGATGAGAGGTGGGATGAGTGGGATGGAATGACAGAAATGATTTCAGAAGCATCCCTTACATGAAGAAGCAATGAAACGCAGGAACATAGAAAGCTGCCTTGAACTGAGTCAGACCATTGCTCTATCTGGTCTAATGCTTTCTACTCTGACTGGTAGCAGCTTTTGGGGATTTGATACAGGGGTCTCTCCCAGCCCTACTTAGAGATTTCAGGGATTGACCCTGGGATTTTCTGCATGCAAAGCAGATGCTCTAACACAGAGCTGCAGCCCTTCCTCAAAGCCTAAATGTTCAGCCCCACACATAACTTAACTTGCTCTGAACTAAGAATGATGGCCTCTGTTATCATGCTCCATAGTTTGTTAGGAATCAGACAGCTTGAGTAGTCAATGTGTCTCAGGGTTTAACCAAATTCCAAGTTTCTGATTTGCCACTAAGTTGTCACTGATATACTCTGATGAAGCGTGGCCTGGTGCAGGTCAGGCAGTTGAAAATCAGGACCATGGAGAGTTCACTGTGGAGAAAGCTTTAGGATCAGGTGGGGCACTGAACTCCTGAGAATCACTGGCCTGGAACTGACTGTTGCTTTATATCCTTGTCCTTCTGCCAAGGTGAAGACACTTTTTTGTTCTAACAGACTCTCGGGAACTGACTGTTTTTAAGGAAAGGGCTGGTACTGTGATGTTTTTATTTTAATGATCTGTATGTGCATGCCTACACACACACACACACACACACACACACACACACACACACACACTTCTATTAATGTTTAATTGTTTTGTGGCCTTGAATAGCTGCTCAGAAAGGAATGTGACTCTTGGGCTATAAAAGACTCCTCACCTCTGGCCTTGATATTACTGTACTAGATGGACCAAGAGGTCAATTTGTAATAAGGCTGTTTTCTAGGTCCTTAAACTTTGGAGGTTCCCATAGAATTCCAATACCTTATTAGCAAGTTGGGCATCAGACAAACTCTAATGGGCCAAAGACCTGCCTCTTGTGGAATATACTAAGCAGTCTAATACTGGGCCAAATGACTGGTTCTTCATGATCTTCAGACACAACTTTCCCTTCCCTTGCTATCAGGGAGAACTTTGCTAACCTGAGTTGTCAGAGACTGAACCTGGGACATGATATGAATCATGAGATCTGCGCAGCTCTGCTACCGCTGAGCTGACTCCTTCCCAATGCGTCTGCACAGCTACATTTCACAAACTCGCCAGGATGGTGCCATTGCCATATTTTCTTGAGTTCCCTGTCCTAGTCTTGGAAGTCCCCCAAAGCCAATTTGAAATGGTTTTTGCAGCAGGATCAGTGAGCCGGGTCTGGGGGGAATCCCAAAGAAGATTCATTGTGGGCCTATTATTTCACATCTTGTTTTATCCCCTTGTTTTATTGCCATATTATTAAATGTCTGCTTTAAGGGCTTCTTTCTCCCCGAACATCTTCTTTTTTTGCAAAAGTATCTCTCTCTCTTTTGCCACTGACTTTATTACTGACACACAGGAGAGTGCAGAGCAAGACAAAATGTTTCTCTAGAGAGCAGCGCCATGGAACAGAGCCTCACTTGATTTCTGTGTAATTCATCCGTAAGTTCTTTTTGTGAAACAAGTTCACTGTGGAGGTTTTGTGTGAGGCAGCCATTTTATTAATTATGCCTCTCTCTCCCCCCCTCTCTCTTTTAAAAAAGAAATAATATACCATTTGTTTGGCTCCATATTCCAAGGTGCAGATATGGGGTTGTCCAAGTATTCCTCCATATCTTCACCTGACCTTCATTCCTGACAATACTGGGACTGATAAATTTGAAGTAGGTGGGGTAAAATTCTATTGCGGGGATTCTTTGAAAACTTATGGCAAATGTGTGGGAATCCTCATGCCTATAGGTCACATATGACCCTCCAGGTCTCCCTAGCTGGCCCCTGGAATGCCCCACAGGCCACACCTTTCACTGCTTTGCATCTTCATAGAATAGAATTGTAGAGTTGGAAGGGACCCTGCAGATTAGTCCAGTGTTTCCCACACTTGGGTCTCCAGCCACCCCCTCTCCCCGGACTGCAGTTCCCCTCATCCCTGAACACTGGTCCAGCTGGCTAGGGATGATGGGAGTTGCAGTCCAAAAACAGCCAGAGACCCACATATGGGATGCACTGAGTCCAACCCCTTGCAATGCAGGACTATGCAGCTGTCCCATACAGGGATTGAACTGGCAACCTTAGTGCTATTGGCACCACAGTCTAACCAACTGAGCTATCCAGGCTGACCTTAAGACCTTTTGTCTGGTGGGAATGTGTCCTGGGACTCTGAGAATGCATCTTGCTTGTGTGGGTGGAGGTTAGAGATGGTTGTGTGAGGATGTGTAGAAGCTACCCTAATGCACAAAGATAACATTCACATTAATTGCTCTTCTCACGTTTACCTCTGACTCCAGACAACACTGGCATGTGGCGCACAGGCGGTAAAACCTCTGACTTAACAGTATTATGGGATGCTCCAGAAGCTGCCTTAGAAAAAGAAGACAGTAAAAACAAGGGGCTAATCTGTGGTCTTTCCAATGTTAAAGGTAAAGGTAAAGGGGCCCCTGACCATTAGGTCCAGTCCCGGACAACTCTGGGGTTGCAGCACTCATCTCGCTTTACTGGCTGAGGGAGCTGGCATTTGTCTGCAGACAGCTTCTAGGTCATGTGGCCAGCATGACTAAGCCACTTCTGGTGAACCAGAGCAGCGCACAGAAACACCATTTACCTTCCCGCTGGAGCAGTACCTATTTATCTACTTGCACTTTGACGTGCTTTCGAACCGCTAGGTTGGCAGGAGCTGGGACAGAGCAACGGGAGCTTACCCCGTCGTGGGGATTCGAACTGTCGACCTTCCAATCGGCAAGCCTAGGCTCTGTGGTTTAGATCACAGCACCACCTACGTCCCTTCCCAATGTTACTGGACTGTAATCCCCAAATAGCATAGCCAACAGGACTAGTGGTCACAGATGATGGGAGTTGTAGTCCCAAAACATCTGGAGGGCTGAGTTTGCCTATGCCTGGTGTAGGGCTTTATAGGTCATAACCAGCACTTTGATTTGTGCTCAGAAGCAGACCAGTAGCAATTGGAGCTGCTGTAACAAGGGAGTTGTGTGCTCCCTATAGCCAGCCTTGGTTATTGGCAGGGCTGGATTTAGGTTTGATGAGCCCCTAAGCTACTGAAGGTAATGGGGCCTTTATATGTCCAGCTATCCTTTGTCGACAACAAATTGTCACTGTTTTTTTGTGTTGAATATATGCTATATGGCAATTTATGGACCTAATAGGTATTTAAAGCCATATAGAAATGAGCAAACCAGTGATATTTTAGGGAGCAGGCTAGCAGGCAGGGCCCATTACTTACATCATAGGGGCCTATACAACATAAAACACAGTTGCTGTATGTAGGTTTTATTTTATTTGTTTTTTATCTTATATTTTGGAAATGTACATCCAGGTGTGTGCTTTTCTTTCTTTATTTTTTTAGGGGACCCAAGAGAGTGGGGCCCTAAACTATAGCTTGTTTAGCTTATATGTAAATCCAGCACTGGTTATTGGAGATGTAATCCATTCATTTGAACGCATATACGTACTCAGATAAGGCAAGTGGCAAAACTAAGTTCAAGTCGCGAGTGAAGAATCTGCTCAGTTGGTTGTTAAGAATGTTCTGACTGCTGTAACGATGGCTCCATCTGACTTCAACCTATATATAGCCTTGCAGAATGCATGGTGATAAATAATAGATATTTTAGCACTAAAATAGAAAAATAAAATCTTTTTTTTTAGTGCAGCAGCAGAGAACCACAGGAACAATATGCAACCTTATAGATTTGGGGAGGCATTCCCTACAGCATCCCCAGCATCACACCTTCAGGATTTATAACTCATCAAATTTGCTTGCCCCTTCTTGAAGTAGCAGTTCTGCGGGTAGAATACGAGCATGAGAGAGGCCTAGTCTACAGGCAATTCCCGTAACAAGTCATGTTCCCACAAAAGTGGAATTTGGGGAGCCTTGAGGCAGGAGCTCTCCCCTTTCCTGCAAAAGCACCTTGCTGGAAACATTTCAAAACAACTCCATAAGCATTTTAGTGCCGGTCGCAAAGATTCTTCATGGCCGTAAACCTTGGAATGGTCTATAATTACACACGATCTGCCCACTATGGAAAATTGATACTTACATGGTCCACTGCATTCTGTATCCTGGCGATGCAGTCTAAATGCAGATCACACATCCCCACTGGAATGGCCCACAAGCATCATTCCAGAGAAAGAAACTTAAAACAAAGCAGTGAAAAAATTCTTCATTATTCTTTTTTAAACAGGCAGAAATGGCTTCCATTTAACTTGAGCCCATGCAAACTCTTGGTTCTATGACTGTTAGAAAATGGCCTCTAAAACTCTCCAAGGTGGGAAAGGGGGTGGATTTTGCCAACCCTTCTCCAGGGGACCATTGAGATTTTCTGGTAATTAATCAGGAGGATCTAACACCATCCTCCCCTCCATGGCCAGAAAATTATTTTAAAGAGACATTTTGGCTCACTTGATGTTCAATAAAACTCTGTCATTAGTTCCTACTGGTAGATGAAGGAAGCCATGTGCTAATATAGGAGAGCGGGGGTGTCTTTGTTTCCTTCAAACAGTATTAAAATAGTATTAAACAATAATAAAACTGGGTCCATGGCTGCACCTAACAGTCACAGATGGCAAAACCAAGGAGGGCATTTTGTTGAATCTTCTGCAGGAAAAGACTGAGATGCTCTAACAGTTTGGCAGCAGCGGGGGGGACGGGGACGGGACGACCCTTTAAAAATTCACATTATTCCCATTTGCTCCACAACTAGGGTGAGAAGAACAAAAATAAGAAGAGGCAGAACTCTGTGTGTCGTGAACGTGTTCCTGCATCAGCTTTATTCAGGTGTCAGTTCTGCAGGTCTTGCAGGGAAGATGGTGGCAGAGTCAACCTGCCACAGCCTGGGAAGTATCCCGATCACTTTGACTGTTATGCTTCTGTAGAAGTCAATCAGCATCACTTAACATACTCAGACTTACATGCTGAGCAACTTCCTTGTAGCTCTCCCAGTAGTCTTGCCCAGAGTTGAACAACAGTGCATAGGCTGAACCTCTTCCTGGCATCATTTAGGTCAGGAGTGTCTAACTTGTGACCTTCCAGATGTTGTTGGACTCCAATTCCCTTCAACCCTAGACAGCATGGCCAATGGGCAGGTATGGTGGAAATTGTAGTCCGATGGCCTCTTGTGGTCTCCTTAGCTCCATCTCCAGAGATCCCCTTGGTTGCCCCACCCAGTAGTCAACAGCTGCTGCTGCCCCATAACATCTGGAATGTTGAATGCAGTATTTAAAGGGCCCATAGCCATTTCTGCAGATGCATACTCCTCCATGACTGTAGAGCAGAGTCTGGGGAAGTTTGGAGAGACAGGCTGGGGTAGTGAAGAAGGGACTGCTGAGGGTGGGGTTTGGGGTGAGTGTTTGGAATCAAGGCATCTGGTTGGCCACTGGTAGCAGAATGCTGGACTAGGTGGGCCATTGACCTGATCCAGCAGGCTCTTCTTATGCTCTTACTCCAGACTCAGCTGCCCAGGGACTGAATCTGACCTGGTGGGGGAGGCAGTAGAAGTATGCAAATAGGAGGCAGTGATATGCATTCATGACCTCAATATGGTTGAGGTCATGGCATGAGGACATGAGAGTATTGCCACATTTCCTGATGTGCCTGATGTCAACCCAACCAAACAAGGAAAGAGTTAGAGGAGAGGCAGTGAGGAAAGATGTGGGTGATGAACAGAAGCCTGGGACAGAAACAAAGGCAATTACTGTAATTGAACAGCTACCTATCAGCAGGCTGACACCTCATCAGTGCCTGCAGTGAATGACAGGTAAATACCTTCCCCTTTTGACAGTTTAATTAACCAAAATAAATGGGGCACTGGGAATTATGAGGTTTCTTACCAGAACATGTTCCCAAGGAGACTTGAGTCCCTTTCTTCCCTTCATTCGTTTGCCTCTCTTCCCATAACAGTCATGGGGGTGTCTTTGCTTGTAAGGAAACCACTCCATTATTGGCTAAGGAGCGCCAGTGTGAGGAGGGCTTGGAAGTCCTTGTGGCCCATATGGTGGTGGCGATGAAGCCTCTGGGAGTGATTGGCTGAAATGTGCTGATGTCACAGAGATGAGAACAGGCAGGAAGGTCTCTGACTGCCATTGGTGGAGCAGATCTGTTCTTTGAGTGTGGCAGGAAAATCAAACGGTTTTGGGAAAGCTGCACATTGGGAGACTCCGACAAAACGAAGTACTTATTCATACAGAACACCATTACAACTATGGAATTTGGTTTCACAAGAATGACCACCAGCTTGGCCAGCTTTAAAGGGGGATTAATGGAGGATAAAGCTACCAATTGCAAACAGATTTGCTATACGGTGGTACCTTAGGTTATGAACTTAATTTGTTCTGTAGGTCTGTTCTTAACCCGAAACCATTCTGAACCTGAGGAGCGCTTTTGCTAATGGGGCTTCACGCTGCCACTGTGCCGGCAGCACGCGATTTCCATTCTCATCCGGGGGCAAAGTTCACAACCTGGAGCAACTACTTCCCGGTTAGCAGAGTTTGTAACCCGAAGCGTTTGTAACCTGGGGTACCACTGTATATACTTGGTATCTGTAGTAGCAGAAGTAATATGCCTCTGAATACCAGTTTCTGGGGTTGGCAGGAAAGAGAGTGCTTGTGTTGTGCCTGTGGACTTTCCACTGGCATCTGATTAGCCATCCTGTAAGAACAGAATGCTAGACTGATCCAGCAGGGTCTGATCCAACAGGGCACCTCTTACATCTGGACTATAACAACTCCCAGGGGGAAGGCTGTCTTGGGACATAGGAAATGTTGAACTAGACCACCTGTCCATCTGGCTCAGGATTGCCTCTCAATACAA
Source organism: Podarcis gaigeae (assembly GCF_964106915.1). Taxonomy (NCBI): domain Eukaryota; kingdom Metazoa; phylum Chordata; class Lepidosauria; order Squamata; family Lacertidae; genus Podarcis; species Podarcis gaigeae. The sequence continues at coordinate 19,201,451 of NC_139690.1, forward strand.
GTTGCTAGGGAACATGAGTGGGGAAGAGGTCTGTTGTGCTTCTGCCCTCAATGTGGGTTTCCCAGAGGAATGTGGTTGAGCGCTGTAAGATGCTGGATTTGATGGCCTGGTCCAACTGGGCTCTTCCTATATTCTTATCTCCTCCAGTTGCTGTTGAACTACAACTCCACATTGGCCATGATGGCTAGGGCTGACGGGAGTTGGCATCAAACAACATCTGGAAGGCACAATGTTGGCTACCCTGGTTTATATCATTGACCGCTAACCTCAAGGCACAATACTTTCCAATGGGATCTGTTCACAGATTCAATTGTAATCACAGAGCATTGAGTAACAAAGTAATGTGGAGATGGCTTTAAAACAGGATTAGACAAATTCATGCAAGTAAATGTTATCACTGGTTGGAGTTAGTAGGCTTCTGAATAGCAGTTGTTGGAAACTGCAGGAGAAGCAAGTTCTCTTGTCCTCAGGTCCTGCTTACAGGCTGACCACCGTGTGAACAGGATGTTGGACTAGTTGAGTAATCAACCTGATCCAGCAGGGCTCTTTTTATGTCCTTTTGAGCATGTGGGCATACCTGACTTGTGTGATATTTAAGGCTACTCTGGACAACACTTAGTTCTTTCTTCCAGTCTCTTCTTTTATCTCCTGCCTTCCCAGAGCTTGACTATCTGGCTTTCTAATTCAGACATCTGTTAATTATATTTGCAAAGATTTCCGTTGTTGCAGGAGGACAGAGCTGTCTTCCCCTTGCTCTCCCAGCTAACGATTTCTCTCTTCCTTGGTTATAATCTCGCCATTGAAGCTGATTCTGTTTGATCTTCTCATTGTAATGCAGTCAGGGGAAGCAAGTCCAGAAAACAGCCCTCTTTAGAATTAAACCGTTTTTGTCTAATGTGATTACAAATGGTTGTTAACCCTCCTAACCACATGAAGGAATTGATATTTAGGGATGCGGGCTGAATGGATGCCCCTCCTCTGCCAGGTGTCATTTCAACAAAGGGTGCCTGTTCTAGCCCAAACAATTATCCTCCCCCCTTCGCTTCTCACATCAGGGACGGGAGGTGGAGGGAATGGAATAATGACTGGAGAAAGAAAAAGCTATAATGCTTGAGAAGCTTTTAGAAGCTGTGACCCTTTATGGTGATGCTGGGTGAACATTGTTCTAATCTTTCTCATGTGTTTGCTGGAGGAATCCTCTTCAAAAGAGGATCTGGTGCTCCCCAAACCAAATATTGTGTGTGTGGGGGGGAGCAGTGTGTGTCAAGGGACCATGAGATGGAGTAAGGAGATCCAGAGTCTGCAGGCGATATGGTATCCCAACCTCCTTTGCAAGATGTCGAGGGCCCTTGCTCAGAACTGAAGGAGGAGGCCGAGCTGCCATTGAGCCCATATGATTATTCAAAGAACAAAGTAAAAAAAGGTAAAGGACTCTTGGACGGTTAAGTCCAGTCAAAGGCAACCATGGGGTTGTGGCGCTCATCTCGCTTTCAGGATGAAGGAGCTGGTGTTTGTCCACAGACAGCTTCCTGGGTCATGTGGCCAGCATGACTAAACCACTTCTGGCACAATAGAACACTGCAACGGAAACCAGAGCACACGGAAACGCCGTTTACCTTCCCGCCATAGTGGTACCTATTTATCTACTTGCACTTTGATGTGCTTTCGAACTGCTAGGTTAGCAGGAGATGGGACAGAGCAACAGGAGCTCACTCCGATGCGGGGATTCAAACCGCCGACCTTCTGATCAGCAAGCCCAAGAGGCTCAGTGGTTTAGACCTCAGCGCCACCCACGTCCCTTTTCCAAAGAATAGAACCAAAGGTTCAATGCCCATCTAGCATCATGAAACCTGCCACCCATGTGCTCTACTCATGAGAGGCTCAACACATTTCCTGTTTAGAGTCCTGTTTATACTTCAGGAAGCCTAATGGTTTGCTGCCACAACACCTCATCTTGCTTAAATTTCAGTGGCTTCTTAGCTGGACAGCTCCGCTTCTGCCTCGGACACTGCCCTTACCTATTGGACAGCTCCTTGGTCTTGCTGGGTAAGTGGGAATCTACACTGCATAGCCTTGATGGTGGGGATGGCACTTCTCACCTCCTGAGCAATGTAACAGCTTTAAAAGAGCTGAAGTGTGGTGGGAAGAGGTTTGTGGTGGGAAGCTAGTGTGAACATTTAAGGAAAAGGGTGAAGGTCATTGTAACAATATGTGGTTTCCTAAGGAGTGCAGAGTGCTGAGAGAGATTGCGGCCACTGGTCGCTGGATGCAAGTATCTTGTTTTCTGTGCCACCAGGTTAGCTCATCATGTAACTGGCCTGGTGCCCCGTGGTGCCACTGTTGCAGAAGATCAGAAGATAGTACTGCAGCTGCCTATCTAGCAGGGATAGCAACAATAGGGTCCCACCTGGTCCTATAAAGCTGCTGGTTCTTGTGTGGCTCCTTTGAGCAAATTATCAGTCAAGTGAAGGCTGAACTTTCTATCCTTGTGTATGCATTTGGGAGATAAACATATGGGCTTGTCAATCACAACTGCACTGAAGATGGGAGAAGTGCAATAAGTATGGAGAAGGGAAGTGCAGCCTGGAAGAATTTCTTGCAGTTGGATAAGGTGTTTCAAGTGTGAATTCCCCTTCATCATTGGTTTCCCAGGTTGCCCTCTCCCTAAAGGGAATATTACCTTTATTATTTTTCTAAATGTTTTTTATTCTTTTTCTGGAAACCTAAGAGTTCCCCACTGCCACCACCGCCGCTGTCACCGCGTGATTTCTGTTCTCATCCTGAAGCAAAGTTCTTAACCTGAGGTTCTATTTCTGGGTTAGCAGAGTCTGTAACCTGAAGCATATGTAACCTGAAGCATCTGTAATCTGAGGTACCACTGTATTCTTATTCTTATTCTTATTCTTATTCTTATTCTTATTCTTATTCTTATTCTTATTCTTATTCTTATTCTTATTATTCTTCTTATTATAAGATGCTAAGCTAGTGAACCATGATCTAATCCAGCAAGACAGTCTCCAACATTCTTAATTCATAGGTTTGGATCCTTAAGATTGAAGTATCCAAATTTGACCTGTTGATGGAAAGAGCTTCATCTTCTGGAACAGGAGCAAGCTTTCAGACTGGAACCGGAATCCATCAAGGCACAAGGCAGCATCTGGGCAAAGGAAACGACAGACAGTGGGGCAGGGATATGGAACTTGCAGTCCTCTAAAAGTTGTGGGGTTCCTATTCCCATCAGCCCCAGCCAGCATGGCAAATGGTCTGGGGTGATGGGAGTTGGTTGGAATCCAGCAACTTCTGAAGGGTCACAGGTTCCTCAACCCTGCTCTAGAGGTTGTTGGGCTACAGCCCCAGCCAGGATGACCAATGGTCAAGGGTGATTGGGGTTGGAATCTATCAACATCTGGAGGGCCACAGTTTCCACATCACTGAAGGTGGGGGTGCCCACAGAAGCCCCTCTTGACAATGGGAGCCTGTGGAAGCAGGAAATCTTGTTCAGAGATGCCTGGGGTGCGTGCGCATACATCTGTGTGCGCACATGAGGCACTTGAAACATAACTTGAAACAGTTGAAACAGTAAGTGCCTTGTCGATGGCTCCTCTTTTTCTTCACGCTGACAGCTTGACAAGTGAGCAGGAAAAATGAAGTTGGTGAAGGAAGAAATGCTATCAGGAGTTCCATGCTAAAAGGGCAGACAGGCCAGATTGGAGGGAAATGAGAAGCTGTCTCGGCTAATGCAATCATTTATCACATAATCTCACCTGGCGGTTGGGTAAGGATGTTGGCATGCACAAGCATTAATCCAGAGGTAACCAATGGACCTCATGTACACAGGCTTTCCCCCCCTTGAGCTCACTCACTCTGTCTGAAGTGTTCTTCTATAATGGCTTAGCTTGCTTATGATGGGGGAGGCTGTTCCTGCATGCAAGGGCCCAGGGTCTTGAAAGGGGTATTCTGCCACTGGACCTCATCTACCCTTCTTCCTAGGCTACAGTTGACTGCCTGTAGTCTTCTAGATATTGGACTCCAACTCCCATAAACCACAGCCAGTGTGGCCAATGATCAAAGACAATGGAAACAGTAATTCAACATCTGGGGGGTGAGGAGGAAACAGTTTCTCCATCCCTGCTCATGGTAGCTTGCCAGCTGTCCTTCTTTGAGGAGCACCTCAGTATTAGCTTTGCCCAGGGAGGGGAACTGCAGTTCCATATTGGCCTATATAGTTAACGAGCGCGTCTAGGGTCCACAGTTTAAGTAGCTTGATCCTCCTGCATAGGCCAAGTTGGTTTTGCAGGGTTAACCGGTCTACCCTCTTCATATCTACAATTCAGACCACCAACACTTATCCAGGGCCGGCCCTACCATCAGACAGAGTGGGGTGGCTTGTCTCGGACAACAGATTATACAGATTATAGGAACACAAGAGCTACCTTCTATCAAGTTGGACCATAGGTCCATCCAGCTAAGTGCTGTCTACACTGTCTGGCAGCAGCTTGTCAGGGTTTCAGGCAAGGGACACTCCCGGTCCTGTCTGGAGATGTCAGGGATTGATCCCAGGTTCTTCTACATGTAAAACAAATGCTCTGCTACTGAGACGTGGCCATTCCTCCCGATTCCATCTGCTTAAGTGTATAAACATGTGGGTTTTTGGTCACTGCAAATGTAAATATTTATGCTGTTTTTGTCTCTGCATACACACAAGACTCTTGGCTGGTGATAAGGACATGCATCTCATTCTAATCTCAACTGGCCAATAGATTAGGAATAATCACACCATTGATGTCCTGGGACATAAAATCACCCCCCCCCCGGCTTTCGAATGTAAATACTTCTTTCAACAAAGGGGGAGGGGGAGAGAGAGAGAAAGTGAAAGAGAAAGTGGTCGGGGATGGGGATTGCATACTGTGGGATCTATTGAAGCTTGAGAGAAAAGGCCAAGTAAATGAAAAGAAAGAAAGAAAGAAAGAAAGAAAGAAAGAAAGAAAGAAAGAAAGAAAGAAAGTGTGCACAGATTTACTTAGGGTGGGAAAATGGAATGCAGATGATAAAGGTATATGGAAAAGACCAAACCAAACCTGTCCTTTCAGCATCTAAAATGCAACAAAAATTTAAGATATACTGTGGGAAAGTATCTCTGCGGGAGTGTTACACATTTTAGTTTTCTTGTTTTTTAATTGCAGATTACTGTTGGGAAACATTGGGGCTTTGGCCCTATCTGCACCATACATGCAAAGCTGGATAGCTCAGTTGGCTAGAGCGTGGTGCTGATAATACCAAGGTTGCAGGTTTGATTCCCGTAAGGGAGAGCTGCATATCCCTGCATTGCAGGGGGTTGGACTAGATGATCCTCAGGGTCCCTTCCAACTCTATGAATCTATATCGCTTTAAACAGCTTTGCTTTCTTGCTCAAAGAACCCTGCGAACTGCAGTTTGCTAAGAGAGTTGTTAGGCGACCCCCCCTCCCATTCACCTTATAGAGATGCAATTCCCAGAGTTCCCTGGGAAGAGGGATTGACTGCTAAACCACTCTGGGAATTGTAGCTCTGCGAGGGGAATGCGGTGGGGTGTGTGTGTCTCCTAACAACTCTCAGCATCCTTAACAAGCTATGGTTCCCAAGATTTTTAGAGAGAAGGTGTGAATGCTTAAAGTGGTATTATAGCTATGGCTACAACGATGACTTTGCTTATATTGCTTTGCCTTGCCTATTCTGTATGCATTTTTCTTTTTGGAAGTGATTTTCTCAGAGTTTCCTTTGGGCCTGCCATCGAGACCCCTTTTAAACCTCGTCTTCTGCTGGATTTACAGCTTCCTCCCACCAGCGGTTGGGGTAATATACTATAGAGAGCCACAATGCAAATGGCTTCAGCTGTGGAATGCACTGATGCAGCAGCAAAGGGATTTGTTCCCTGCTCATATTGCATCTCGGTCACATTTTGCTCTGCCTCGCCATGTTTCGGCCCATACAACGGACTGGATCTCTAAGGGATTATAAACATCTTTCATCAGAGATTATATCATTCACTGAAATGTACTCTCTTTCTGCACTTAAAGTCCCACAATCTCACATACTGGGCTTTTGACACTGCAAATGACCTGATTTCAAACTGAACATCAAAAACCATGAAAGTGGGTGTGTCACTCAGCTGCTACCATGCTGTGGCTTCCAGAAACTAGTACATGATGGGTATTACTTGGCTGAGAACTGTGCTGCAAAATGCAGAGAATTCAAGTTTTGAAGGAAGGCTGTGCTTCAGTTTGCATATTGCTTTGGAAAGTGTGAATAAGCTAGATTTAATTTACCTTTCAATGTGAACTGAATCAAATCCCCACCACCACCATTCCTAATATCACTTTTTCACTTGTCCATTCATGTTAGAGCATCAATTTCTTCTTTTTTAAAAGCTACACAAAATTGGCATTTAAATTTGTTTATCACAAAATGCATATTCAAATGGACACATTTCTAAACATATTTTCTCCTAAAATACAGATTTGCAAGCTGCTTTTGGGTTCCTTTGTCGTGCCAAAAATTGAAGCACACAAATCAGAAAGGTGTGGTATTTGAAGGATACCAGTAATTACTTCCTGATCCACACATTACTCCAAGTACAGATGACAAACCAAATTTCTCAACCACCTCTGCAAACTACAGGTTGAGGATTTGAATATTCTGTCTCCTCACATGTGAAAAAAAGCTCCTAGTTCTCTCCACATAGAAAGCTAGCATGCCAGGAAGAAGACAAGCTAGCACCCATCTCCCTGGTGTCTATTTTCCTATGTGGGGTAATGGAGGAGAGGGGGACTTGTAACCATCCAGATGTTGCTGGACTACAACTCCCATAACCCCTGACCAATGGTCAAGCTTGCTGGGGCTGATGGGTTGCTGGTCAAGCTTGCTGGGGCTGTTAATGGAGTTTAACAGCACCTGGAGGGTGGCATGTTCCCTACCCCAGAATTCAACAATCCATTCATACCGAAAGACCTTGAAACCTCAAAAAGTCTCTCTCCCCCCCTTCACATGCCTACGGTTCATTAATTCAATTTTGCCATAGAAAAACAATCCCATACTTTATCAAGCCATTCCACAAATGCTGAAGATTTTGACTGTCTCTGAAACCTGTCAGCTGCCATCTGATTTGTCTCTGAGATGTACTTTCTTCTTGATGTACATTAGGAGGCCTGATAATGGATTAGGTTGTGTTAGTCTCCATCCTTAAATAGGGGAGCATTCCACCATGCAATTTCCCTACCTGCACTCTGAAATGGTACAGCTCGAGCATTAGCATGTGATGAGCCCTTTTTGGAATCCTGACATCCGACCCAAATGAGCGACATCATGTAACAGCACAGGGAAGATTTTGCAGACATGGTTTCTGCCACGAGCACCTGCTTTCAGCTTTAGGGGCACGCGCTGGAGACATAAGGTTTTCCCAACGCTAGCGACAGTTGTGCTCCCCCCCCCACAACACACTCTTCTCCCCACTCCAAACCAAGAATACAAGTCGTTATTGCTGTTGTTATTATTGGGAATGTCACTGAAGGGCTTTAGAGTGATGGTAACGCTGCTAATTAATTAGATGTGTGTACTGTTCCCCTTCTCCAGGGTGCTCATTAGAGTATCCCAACAATGCTGGGGAAAGGTTTGAAACAAGCAAGAGGCATGAATGGATACTAATAAAGCCAAACAAAGTGGTGGCAATGAATGGAAGAGCATGATGAGAGGAGCCAGCCCAAAGGGGGGGGGGAGCTTTATTCTCCAAAATGCAGCGATTAGAAAAACAAAACCTCAACAGGGTGGGGCATCTTTAATTCAGTGTACTCTTCCCTAGTTAGTCAGTGGCACATTCATTTTAGATTAACCACTTTTAGCTGAGATACATCCCTTCCCATTATTCTTCTCAAAATTCTCTCCGTGTTTAAAACCTCTTTGCATTATTACTCAGGGTGTAGGCGCAGACACACCTGCGCTGCTCAGGTATCCAAGCTGAGCACTCAGAAAGCCTCGGGGTGGAATTATGGAATGGGACGTCCCTATTTTCATCAGAGAAATGTTGGAAGGTATGGTGTACTGTTTTGGTCACCTCATCTCAAAAAGGATATCAAAAGGGTGACTTACTAGGACTTCATTAGTGGGAGGAGTGTACACATGACAGGTGCCATAATGGCTGCCAGACAACTTGTCCCTTTGAGCCTTTTGGTGGTTCCCTCTGGTGAGATGTGAGGTTACAGGCAACCAGGCAGAGGGCCTTTTCGGTAGTGGCGCCCGTCCTGTGGAACATCCTCCCATCAGATGTCAAGGAAATAAACAACTATCTGACTTTTAGAAGACATCTGAAAGCAGCCCTGTTTAGGGAAATTTTTAATGAGAGCCAGTGTGGTGTAGTGGTTAAGAGCAGTGGACTTGTAATCTGGTGAACTGGGTTCTCTTCCCCACTCCTCCACATGCAGCTGCTGGGTGACCTTGGGCTAGTCACACGTCTCTGAAGTCTCTCAGCCTCTCTCACCTCACAGAGTGTTTGTTGTGGAGGAAGGGAAAGGAGATTGTTAGCCACTTTGAGATTCCTAAAGGGGAGTGAAAGGCGGGATATCAAGTCCAAACTCCTCCTCCTCCTCTTCCTCCTCCTCCTCCTCCTCCTCCTCCTCCTCCTCCTCCTCCTCCTCCTCTTCTTCTTCTTCTTCTTCTTCTTCTTCTTCTTCTTCTGTTTGACATTTTATTGTGCTTTTAATATTCTGTTGGGAGCCACCCAGAGTGGCTGGGGAAACCCAGCTAGATGGGCGGGGTATAATAATAATAATAATAATAATAATAATAATATACATTATCTAGGCCTTAGGCCTCTATCTGAGGCCTTGAAGTTCTTCAAAAGCCTGACCATAGGAGACCACCTCATGCATACCGTAGGCAGGATCATGGTAGGCAGCTGAAAATAGTGAATGGGCCACCGTTGTTTGGGGTTCAAGCTTGTATTCTAAGTCTTTTAACCTAGCCCTGGCCTAGAAATTTGTTCGTGGAGAAATGAGTGAGCACCTTTGTTTAGCCAAATGGAGTTCCATCAATCCAGCACACATCATCTCTGTGAGAGATGGAGAGAGTGCCTGTGTGTGTTTCCACAAACCCATTTGCTGTTTAGGTGTCAGAAATAAATTTTACCACTGGAGTCTGCAGCATCTGATTAGTGAATTATTCAGTTTGGAGATTGTGTTCTGTGTGACCTCATTAGTAACCCTGAGGTGAGTGGGATGCATTAGACTAACCACGGCGTTGCCACCGAGGAGAAGGATGGAGGCATTAAAATGGATTAAAGTGCTTTACCAAGAAATGCAACGCAACTCATAAAAATATATTTTTAAAAGCACATTGTTAAAGCTGGAAATAAACAGGCCAGCATGAAGCCACCCTGGCAGGCAATGGCAGGTCTGGGAATACTGAGTCAACCATTCACAAGCAAGCAGACTCCTTTGCCTGGCACCAATTTTGCAGAGTTGCCACATCAAGCATGTGCAGGGAGACGAGCCTCAAAACTTCTAGTTCAGACCAAGGGTCCATCTAACTCATCATTATCCCCACCCCCCAGTGCTTTTTCCTGGGGGGATGCATACCCCTAAACATTTTGTGAATCTAAGTTTGGCCTCATTGACGGGCAGTATTTCAATATGAGTAGAAAAATGAAAGTACAGTCATACTTCAGGTTACAAACGCTTCGGGTTGTGTCATTTCGGGTTGTGCACCGTGCCGAACCCAGAAGTACCAGAACTGGTTACTTCCAGGTTTCGGTGCTTGTACATGCGCAGAAGCACCAAATCACAACCCGCATGTGTGCACATGTGGCGCTGCAGGTTGTGAACGCTGCGGGTTGTGAATGCTGCGGGTTGTGAACGTGCTTCGTGCATGGATCACGTTCGCAACCCGAGCGTCCACTGTACCCCTAAACTTTTTTTGGGGAAAAAGCGCACTGCCCCTTCCTCATGGTGGCCAACCAGGCTGCTAGATTAGAGCCCCATTCACAATACCAGTGGCTGGGAATCACAGGTGGGGAGAACATACCGCATTCATGTCCTGCTTAATGGCTTCCCATAGGCACATTGAACTGAATTCATTTCATTAATTTTATTTAACAAAAGGTATCGTATTTTTTCATGTATAACATGCTCCCATGTATAAGATGCCCCCTATTTTGGGGGACTACAAACTGATAAAATGGGGGGAGATTGCCCAGAGTTGTTGAGCTTTTTAAAGGGGGAATTGCGGAAAATCTCTCACCTGTATGACCTGCGCGGCCACTTGCACACGTTGCAATACCCGCTTACCGTCTGTCCCCTCGCTGACACAAGCCGCCAATTCCCCGCCCAGTTCACACTGCAGCAGCCAATCAACAACAGCCCTTGCTGCAGCCATCCAATAGCATGCCCTATATCCACTGACAATCTCCGGCTCGCAAGAGCAGCCAACCACACATCCCACCTATGCACTATCCGTGTATAAGACAAGCACAAATTTTTACATTTGGTTTTCAAATGTAATCTGTTCCGGAAGACCATCTGAGTTCTGAAACGTTCGGAAACTGAAGCATTTACTTCTGGAAGCATTTGCTTCCGGAAAACTCGATACGGAAGCCACGTGGAATGCTTGACTTCCAAAAAGTGTTTGAAAACTGAAGCATTTACCTCAGATTTTACAGCGTTCAAAAACCGAAATGTTCATCAATGGAGGTGTTCGAAAACTGAGGTACCGCTGTATTTCTTGACTGTAAGAAAATTTCTATGTGAATTACAAAAATATAAAATATTAAAATTCTCAATATAAACAGTTAGAAGCAGGTATTTAAAAACATTCAAATGAACTTATTTAATTTTCTCCTATCCCTGGTATGGAGGGCTCCCCAAGAACTTTCCCAAGTCAGCCATGCCTTCCTTTAGGCTGCTTCATTCTATTCCCCTCTGGCCAGGTTTTCTGTCCATGCCCCTACGGTCAATCAGTATTCTGTGACCACTCATTGGGATCCATCTTTCCCCCCCCCCTAGGTTCCACCCGCTTCATGTTTGTTTTCTAAAAATTTGTTGCATTTCTGCAAACCTTGGGGTTTCCATGAGCCTGCTGATGTCTCACTCTTGTATGGAGAGAGTGCTGCTTTGGCTATATGTGTATGGACACTTGAAGAATTCGGATAGCAATTAGTCTGCTGGATCCATCTGGCATTCAAAGGTGTGCTGCTTTTGAGATTCCATTTAGCTATCCTCCATGAAACTGTCTAATTTTTTCTTAGAGTAATATTGTGGTAGTGAATTCTGCACAGTTGACTAAATAGAATCCACTTATCTACTGTAGGAAAAAAATCACCTCTGAATTCGCCTCTCCTTTTCTAGTACTGAATGTGAATATTTGTCTGAGCGGTCTCTTGGTGTGCAATTATATTTATCAGAAGATTTCCAGCTCCCTGCCAGTGTTAGACATCCGATGACTTTTCAGTGGTAGCCCATGTTTGACCACATTGGGCAGCCGGAGTGCAGCAATAGTCAATATTGGACAGTCTCTGAGATGAGTTCCAACATTTTACCTTCAGAATCCAAGTCACAATATATGAAAATGCCCTGAACTCTGCAACTTTTCATTGTAAATGCCACTTTTTGAATCACTGCACTTGCAAGTTATGCCTGGTGATCTTGAAATCATGTTCAGAACTATAGTTTAAGCATGTGAATAAAAATCAAGTTGGATTTGTAACCCTTTCCCCCCTAAATTGGTGTTGCATGTAGATTTTATTAATGCTGACATCCATATGTGAATGCTAATGCCAGATGAATTTTGCAAAAGCTCTGAAACAGATATATAGTTCTTCGCTTTTCAAATGAATACAAGTACGTGCTGACAATCATGTTAGTAAGCTGCCAGCATTCACTGAGTATCCCTGAATGTGAAGGCAAAATTTGTCTGGGACTGTCAACATTAACATATGAGTGTCAACAGTCACCCACGTTTTTGACATTAACTGCAGTGCATATCATAAACGTTTCATGGAACAGAAAATGCAGAAAGACAGAGTAAAAGAGAAAGACACTTTTAGTCTGATTCATATTGTTCCAGGTGAGGAAACTCAACACTGGGTATGCTCTTCACTCTTTTTTTCTTTTTTCTTTTCTTTTTTTTGCATTTGCCTTTCCTCCTTGCTTCTGCATGAGCTGGAGGTTGTGCGAGGAGGAGGGAGAGATAATTGGCTGAGGCCAATGGATTTCTCCAGGGGGACAGGACCGACATGGAAGTATTTGTTGGCTCAGCAGCAGTTGCAGATAAATGGCTGCTAAAAGGCTTTGTGGTTCATTGATGTCCGTGTTTTTAACCACACATTCTTCACTCCTTTCTTGGGACGCTGTAATCCTATTGTTGCTGCCACTGTTGCTTCTTGGCTAGTAAACTCGATTGCTTGTGTCATTTAACAAATTGCATCTTTTTCTGAAGACCCAACAGCAGAGATTATAGGGAAATTTCATCTTTTGTTCCTATCTGCATTACTTTCATCCACCCATGTTGCCCCCCGGTGCAAGACGAGACCTGAATCAGACTGCATTCTCTTGCATACTTGCCTGAGAATAGACCCCATGCAGCGTAGAGATCTTCTGAGTAAGTATACATAGGATTGCACTGTTAATCTTGATGAGATTCTAAAGAACATAAGAAGTGCTTTGTTGGGTGAGATTAAGGTACATCTAGTCTAGCACAAAAGAGGTTTAGAAGTTCTTCTATCTCTTCCACACACCTTGACCACAGACAAGAGAATATTCCTTTGGGGGGCGGGTAACACAGAAGAAACTAAGTGAAAAAGAGAAGTGAATTTTAAAAAATCTGTTATTTCAGGTCATGAACAGAGCATAACAAACTTTGTTCCGCTGAGACATAGCTGATCTGTTCAGACAATGATGTTGAAGCGAGATAATGAAAGCAAGGGGGCATTTGCATGGTTGTACAGTGGTACCTCAGGTTACATACGCTTCAGGTTACATATGCTTCAGGTTACAGACTCCGCTAACCCAGAAATAGTACCTTGGGTTTAGAACTTTGCTTCAGGATGAGAACAGAAATCATGCTCCGGCGGCGCAACAGCAGCAGGCGGCCCCATTAGCTAAAGTGGTGCTTCAGGTTAAGAACAGTTTCAGGTTAAGAACGGACCTCTGGAACGAATTAAGTACTTAACCCGAGGTTCCACTGTATTCCGTTTGTTTCCCTCCCTCCCTCCCTCTCTCCCTTTGCATAGCCTCGGGCACTGGCAACCTACGCTATGCCACTCAGTAGTTGGGTAATCTTAGGTTTTTCACTCAGTTGTATTATGGGGAGCCACCTCTTTAAATTGTATTTTTGATGACTTCTCTTCCTTCCAAATGTGGGAAAGTGACCTTGCTGCCTTTGTAGGCCCTTCCTGCTCATTCTTCTGAGTGGGACCCTGGACTTTTCTTCTGGCCTGATGGTGCCATGCTTTCGTTGGTCAAAGCAAAGCCTACAGATGTCTTGACTCAGTAGAAATACTGGCAATGAACATAAGAGTGATTTTTTCTGTATCAAGACCACCATCCATCACATCCTGCATTCTGCGCCATACAGCAGCCAGCCTGCTGTCCCCAGGTGCTCACAAGCAGAACATGAAAGTGATGTACTTCCCTCTATTGCTTGTTCCCAGAATCCTATATCCAAAGATGAATGAACTCTGTAGGGGGAAAAAATCCACTTAGCCTCCTGGAAAAAACACACAGAACAACTTCAGAATCAAGAAGAAGTTCTGTTTTCTGTGCTCTGTTATGGTAATCTCGACTGGGTTATTGAACACTTCTCCATGCTGCTGTTTCTCCATATGCCACATCTCCCTGAAACCAGTGTTGGTAGCCTTTTCTCTATGAACTACTGTATTCGTTTTTAGAAAACGTGACTATTTGAAAAGCCATCTAAGCTAGTAACCACCACCAGTTTTTTGTTGTTTTTTTGTAGCAGTGAGGTCTACAAATGAATTACGTTTTTGTGAAAAAGAACTTTTTCTCATCAGTTCTGCAGCTACACTTAGTCACCTTCATTAGATGACCCCCAAAATTCTAGTATTTGAGAGAGGGAGGAAAAAATGTCCCCCTCCTAATCTGATTTAAGTGCATCCCACATTTTCTCTAAATGAACTATTTCAAGCAATGAGCTTCTTGCTAGGCTTCTCCCCAAGGCAGTCTATCATTAGGAGGAAATGAAATAAAGCTATATTTTCCCGTGTGCCTTTTATGCACTGAATGATTTGTAGCATATAACCTCTCGCTGACAACTGGATATACACAGATTACAAGGCCCTTGAACCAGGGCCTCTAATCACCAGGTGCACCCCAGTGCAAATTGTGCTCTATGGATCAAGGGCATCATATGGGCCCAGTTCCAACCTGATCCTACAAGATAATTGGAAAACACTGGTTCTTATGAAGCCCTTACACCAGTGGGGAATCTTACTCAGTTTGAGGGCCACAGTGCCTTTGGGGCAACTTTCTGGGAGACACATGCCAGTGGTGGGTGGGGACTAAAGCAAAAGTCAGCAGAACAATGAATGCTAATTTTATTATTTAGCAGTAGGCTAGTTTCTATGCACATACCCTTACACTCCTCTCTGCTATCTATTCAGGTAAGCAAGCAAAAAGCATGATTAGAGTTCAAAGACACATTCTAGCCAGGCAAAAACACTCAAGGAAGGTGCAAAACAGGGCTGGGGTGTGGTTCAGGAGGGTGTGTGTTCCTGGGAGACTTTCAAGGGTCACTTAGAGAGGCTTGGAGAACTGCATCTGGCCTCCAGGCCTGAGGTTCCCCATCCCTGTTTTACATCCAAGTGAACGCCTAAGTTTGAACATCTGGATAGGAGGCTAAGACTATCAGGGGCTACTAGTCACAAAGGCTCTGCTCTGCCTCCACTGTCAGGAGCAGTAGTGTTTCTGGATGCCAGTTGCTGGAAACCACAGGAGGGGAGAGGGCTCTTGTGCTCGGGTCCTCTTTATGAGTTTCTCACAGGCATCTGGTTGGCCACTGTGAGAATAGGATGCTGGACAAGATGGACCATTTGCCTGATTCAACAGGCTCTTATGTTCTTAATGAGCAAAGTATTGCCTTGGCCTAGAGTTGGGGAAAGTGGTCTACTTGGAGCTATCCAAGGTCCTGCAACTCCAGCTTGACCTACAACTGTTTTCCTGACTCTGGCTAGGTCATGCCTTCATGGAACAAGGGCAACACAGAGGCAACATTTCAAGAGACCATCCAAGTTGACCGATATAAAGCAACACACTCAAAAGTGCTGTCAGAGTCAAAGCTTCTGAACAATGGGTGAGTCATCGCCAGACTTCAGAATCCCAACAACAAGAACATGTTTGGCTGGATCCATTTTAACCAGTCAGTTTCAAAAATAAAGATTCCTCCTTCAAGAGCCCAAAAGAAGCTGCTCTCTGATCTGAAACTCTCTTGAAAAGTTAGTCCTTCGCTCTCTCTCTCTCTCTCTCTCTCTCTCTCTCACACACACACACACAAAGGGATAGGGAGGGGGGGGGAGATTTCAACCAAA
Organism: Podarcis gaigeae; assembly: GCF_964106915.1. Taxonomy (NCBI): domain Eukaryota; kingdom Metazoa; phylum Chordata; class Lepidosauria; order Squamata; family Lacertidae; genus Podarcis; species Podarcis gaigeae. The sequence goes on from NC_139690.1 coordinate 19,217,015, forward strand.
ATATATTCAGAGTAGGCACACTGAAATTATTGGACTTATCTGCTGATTTCAATGGGTTGCTTTGAGCATGTCTTAGTTTGCTATCAGCCACAGTATTTAATTGACTTTGGACCAAAGAATCCAGGAACTCTGTTACAGTGTTTTATGGAACAGAATAATATTTTACAGGCATAGGGAAAGTACTTAATTTTCTGATTTTTAAGGCTAGAAACACCAACCAATAAATTAAATATTCATTTGACACATAAACAATTGAATTCATCTGCATATTATTTTGTGAAGTGGAAGGATGGGTTGTTTGGTCAAAGAAATTTTCTTTTGTGCATTATTTTTATCTTGATCTTCAACTGAAAGACACAACACAAGAGGAAAAAAGATTATGGGGAGAGGAGGGGAAAAGCAAACCCAGGCATTAGTTCTTAGTTATTTAATTCTTATAAGTGTTATTTTGGGCAGAGAGGAGGGAAGCAAGCTTCCCACAGCTGCTCCTTCTTTGACTCACAGATGGGGCCAGGTTGATCTTTCCCTTGCTGTGATGTTCCTCTTGGGAAATGTTCTGAAGAAGAAGAAGAAGAAGAAGAAGAAGAAGAAGAAGAAGAAGAAGAAGAAGAAGAAGAAGAAGACTTTTTACAGACACAATTCCTAAGGCCTTTCTGAGATTTACCTATTAACTTCCCACTCACTGCCAGTACAGAATAGGGGAAGAATACAAGAGTGGTCTTACCCAGAATAAGTAGCCTGAAAAGGCACACCCCATTCCATCCACTTTGGTATCGTGCCACTCAATTCAGCTGTGCAGGTAGGTTTTGGATCTGCTACCACATTAAGTGTGCAGCAATCAAATGGATTTGTTTTAATTTTTAAGAAATATTTTAGTAATGTATTTGCTGCTTAATGCTGCTGTATACAAGAAGTGAAACAGGAGGGGTACAAAAGGGACATAGCATAAAGTCAGTTAAAATTTAGCATTAAATTAGAAAAAAAACTAACTTAAAATGCCTGCTGAAATTTTAAGAAGTCTTAACAAGCACAGGATGTTTAGCAGGGAAGGTGGTCTGTCTGATCACACCTAGAAGGGAGCTTTGCAGAATTGGACCCACCATATTGAAAGCACGGCTCCTGGTGGATATGAGATGTGCATTTGAACCATGGGGTTCACTAACAGTGATTCTCCCATATACCTCTGTGATTGGTCAGGTGGTCTAGATGAGCCATTGGCCCAAGCCAGCAGGATCCTCTTATGTTCTTAGCCTATATCCTCTGGTGACCACAAAGCCGTGTGTCCAAGGAGCCCTCAGTTTTTATCCTTCCTTTCTTCCAAAGCAGATCAGAGTGGCGCAGAACATGCCTCCTTCCCATTTTATCCTTTGTGACTGCTCCAAGGTTACACTAGGATTGAACCAGTGATCTTCTGTATTCAAAGCAGAGGCTCTATCACTGAGCAACAGCCCTTCCCCATTCTCTAGCTCTTGTTCCGCTTCCTTCCTGGAAAGGTACATGGCCCTCTCTCCATCTCCAATGAGAAATCATAGCAGAAGTAAGAGGGCATGAAGGATCCGGCTCACAATTAAATGAATTTTATTAGACGTAATTGTTCCTGTTTTCAATTAGGTCTGTATGTGTGAAGAATCTGAAATTCATCTTGTTAGACAGACATCCAAGCCCTCTTCAGGCATGCTATAGTCATCAGCAAACAAGTGAAGGGAGGGCAGAGAGGATGGGGACAAGAGTTCTGCCACTTCATCACTAAGCCGATGATGAATTGGAGAGCAATTGCATGGAGGAGAGGGCTCTCAATGGCTACTAGCCATAATGGCTCTGCTCTGCTTCCAAAGTCAGAGGCAGCGATACTTCTAAATACCAGTTGCTGGAAACCACAGCAGGGGAAAGTGCTCTTGTGTTTGAAACTGGAAATGAGTAACGTATGTGCAACTAGATCAGTCTTCCCTTGGAAGGGGTATTCTGGCATGGCAGTAGAACATGTCTAAGGGCAGTTCTGGTCACAGCAACCACTTGAGAATCCATAAGCAATTGTCTCTAAGAAGTGGAACTGAGCCTGATCAGAGCAGTGATGGGAAATCCTTGGAAGCCCAAGAACCACTTCCCCCCAATGGCAACCTTCCAGGGGCCACAAAGCAGGGAGCACCAGATACAAAAGCGGGAAGAGCAATGGATATCACTCTCTCCTTTGTACAGTATCCTACATTCCAGCTATACAAAAGACTGGGGTTTGTATGCATATCTCTCTAACCTCCAACCAGGCAAGCAGAAGGCACTGACGCAGGTTGAGGGCAGATTTCATCTAGCGAAAGTACCCAAGGAGCCTAGTGGAAAGGGTGTGGCTTGGAAAGAGTCACAATGAGAAGGCTGGAGGCCCAGATTTGGCCTCTGGATCTGTAGTTTCCCAGTACGTTTCCGAGCACAATTCAAAGTGCTGACCTTTAAAGCCCTAAATGGCCTCGGTCCAGTATAGTGGCACCCGCCCTGTGGAATGCTCTCCCACCAGATGTCAAAGAAAACAACAACTACCAAACTTTTAGAAGACATATGAAGGCAGCCCTGTTTAGGGAAGCTTTTAATGTTTGATGCATTACTGTATTTTAATATTTGGTTGGAAGCCACCCAGAGTAGCTGGGGAAGCCCAGCCAGATGGGTGGGGTATAAATAATAAATTATTATTATTATTATTATTATTATTATTATTATTATTATTATTATTCATGCTCCAGAAGGAGTGCAACCACATCCAGAAAAGGATGTACTGCCAATTCCAGATTAGAATACAGTGGTACCTTGGGTTACATACGCTTCAGGTTACATACACTTCAGGTTACAGACTCTGCTAAGCCAGAAATATTACCTTGGGTTAAGAACTTTGCTTCAGGATGAGAACAGAAATCATGCTCCGGCAGCCCGGTGGCAGCAGGAGGCCCCATTAGCTAAAGTGGTGCTTCAGGTTAAGAACAGTTTCAGGTTAAGAACAGACCTCCGGAACGAATTAAGTTCTTAACCTGAGGTACCACTATACTACTGACCATCAGACCTCTGCCTTTTCTGGGCTGTGTCACGACTTGTATGCCCAAACCCCATCCATCACTGTGTCCAGTATCCTTGGTATGAATTGACAAAGAAATATAAAGCTGGGCCTTTTCAGTACAGTGATGTTACCAAAACTCCTGAACCCCAGAAGGCCTCCCCTGGCCATGTAAGCAAGCTTTACACAGGCACCTTGCTGGCTACAGTCAGAATGCCAAAGCTAGTAAGGTAGGCTTTGCCAACCTAGTGCCCTCCAACTGTTTTGGACTGCAATTCCCATGAGCCCCAGTCACCACTCCATTCATCTGGTGTTGATGGGAACTGTAGTCCAAAACATCTGGACGGTTAAGATTGAAAATGGAGCCTGGATCTACTCTGGGCCTTCTTCCCCTCCCTACCCCACCAGGGGAAACCCTGATAGATGCAACATCCCGTTCCTCCCTCTGCTCAACAAAACAAAACAAACACACCAACTCATGCATACTCAATGCAGGATTGTGAAACAGGATCATAACTGTGCCATCACCTCTCCTTATTTCACTCTCAGCCCCCATCTATCAAATGATTACGGGAAACTCATTGAGTGCTATTTAATAATATATCCACATCCGCTGTGTCTCTCAAGCTGTTTGCATTGTTAAATCATATGGGCTTATTTAAAGAGTCGGCAACTCTTCTTTGGGTGTTCAGATTGCCTTCCTCTAGTTGCCTACTTGATTACTTAAGAGTGCTTTCACACACAAACATAGTAGAGGATGGGAGGTGGGAGGAGAGAAAGGCTATGAAGCAATCTATTGTGGACCCAGTGAAACACGCAAGGCATTGCAAATAATAAATGGGATTCGCTGCGTGGCAATCTGAAGAAGCTGGCATGCTTGGTCACTTGAAAAACTCTCAAGGCCAGCAAGGGAGGACACTGTCCTTACAGTCAGCATAGGAAGCTGCCTTATACTGAGTTAGAATAATGGTCCATCTAGCTCTGTATGGTCTACAGTGGTCTACAGTGACCATCAGTGGCTCTCTAGGATTTCAAGTAAGGTCCTTTCCCAGCCCTACCTGGAGATGATGGGGACTGAACTTGGGACAATTCCAAGCAGATGCTGTACTGCTGAGCTACAGCTCCATTAATATTGCCTCCCAGCCATCCTGAGCTCAGGAATGGGTTCCATACTTTCAGGGCAGCGTCAATGCTTCTGGGATCCACCCACACCTTTCAAGCTACTCAGCAGGTGGTTACAAGTAATCTAGGCTGACGCTGACTCTATCTTTCACAACGTGATCATCCATGATAGGAAGGGAAGTGAGTCAATGTGCACTAGACTTCCCTAACTGTCAGTGTCAGGTACAGATCTCATATAGGGGTCACTCCTAGTCCTGGCTGGGGATGTCGGGGACTGAACCTGGGACCTTCTGAATTCAAATGCGGATGCTCTGCCATTGAGCTACAGCTCTTCCTCAGAGTTGGTTTTGCCATGCCAATTTTGCAGACGGTCTCCATAGAGATCAGCTGTGGCCTACAAGACCCATCAGTTTGCATGCTCCAAGGGGGGGGGGGCACTGAGACTGCCAGGATTTGAGGACCCCCAAATCCTGGAGTCAGCACAGGTGCGTTATTTCAGGGATGGGTGAATTTGTCCATGTCAGTTTCAGTTTCTCATATATTTTTTCCAATCGTAAGTTCAGTTCTCCACTTTCCCCCATCGGTTTGCAATGGTTCTAAAGGGAAAAAAGTCTTAATGAAAATCCTCTAGCTTTTTAGTACAAATGTATGCTAACAGCCACAGTATATGCATTTTTTAATGCATGATTTGGCTGGAGAACTGTGTTGAGGGAAATAAAGATGTTTGAAGGATGACTGTGGTTCAAATGATTTTAAAAGAGGACCGGATCAACTGATAGATGATCGATCCATCAACGCTTTCATAACGAATGCAGCCTCCATGTAGCAAGAGGTGGCCATCAAATTCATGCAGCAATGCTTTTGAATACCAGTTCCTGCATACCTCAGGAGTGCAGAGTGTTGCTGTGCTCAGATCCTGCTTGCAGATACCCACAGGCATCTGGGTAGACATGGTGAGAACAGAATGCTGGACTAGATGGGGCTGCAGGCTCTTCTTATGTTGCTGTGGCCATATGGCTGTCAACTGCTGGATCCAAGATGCTGGAAGAATTGACCTTGGGGACTGACCTCTTCATCTGTTCCTTATGAAGAAGAAGGATCCATATTTTGCTCTGGATGGCTTTCCCCATCTCTTGAATCATGTATCTCTTGAGCTGAGCTGCTGATTCCCACTCTTGCTCTCCCCAACGATCACATCCTGTGTGTGGTCATCGCCCTCCCACATGGCCAGGAAACGTATGGTGCATCACAGGCAGAAAGGGATCTCCTGGGAGCCTCAGGCTCTCACTTTCCTCCTTCCTCTGCATTACAGACAATTCCTGCTTTTAGCAACAGGGTGCCGTTCCTGTGGCGCAAAGAAAAGTTCAGCTCCAGCACGAATCAGACCTCCTTTGGGGGGGGGGGCGAGGGGAGCACCCTCGCCTGTTGCATGTCTGGGGGAAAAGAGAGGAGAAAAGCTTTGAAGTCCTTTGTGACAGGTGCCGTTTACCTTTTGTGCCAGCAGGTGGCATAGCTCTCATTTCAAGCTCACTCCCCTGCCAGATCGCTTCCAGAGTGCTGATTTTTCAACTCGCTGTAATAAATTCCTGGTGCCCAAAACAGCCATGACATGGGGGATCTAAGATAGGATATTCCGGAGTCTTGCATTTGACACTTGCTATTGTTTTTAAAGCAGCCGAGGGGAGTGCTGAGAAGCCTTGGGAAGAGATTCAATTTTTATTGAAGGAGTGCTAGTATAACTCTCTTTTCCCCAACACCACTCTTTCAAGTGGAATCAGTGTATACAGCACACATCGGAAGCCATCATGTACCGAGTCAGATTCCTGGTCAATATAGCTCAGTGCTTTCTACACTGTCAGCAGCTCTCCAGGTTTCTGACCAAGGACATTCCCATCCCTACCTGGAAATGACAGGCATTAAACCTGGGACCGTCTGCATGCAAAGCAGATGCTCTACAGCTGAGCCATGGTCCTTCCCAAATATATATATATACTCATGGCTGCTTTGAAGTGAAATAAAATAAAAAAAAGACAGCCAAATATGGCTCTCCCAGTTCATCTCTCTTTCAGTCCTCCATCATCGCCTCTTTTCTTGATGTTCGGATTGTGAGTGTTGTTGTGGATGTAACCAAAACAGTATCAATAAACACACAAGACGTAACCGGCTGTATTTTTGAATAAATAAGGCATACTATTCATTGTATCAAATTGTAGATTTCAACGGGAGTCTCATAAAGTTCAATGAAAAAAGCAGAAGACCCTGTGGATCAGTAGTTCATTCTCTAGTCAGTTCATGCATAAGGTCCATACATGTATAAGTATCTATTCCACCTGCCTGTTCTTAGAGTCCAATAATCCACAGTTCCACAGAATCCTTTCACAGAGTCTAAGACAAGGATTCCCAGACTATTAGCCTTGTTTCGCCATCCTAGGCTTCATCAGTAGAACAGGCTCATATGCAACCACTACTATGCTGTAAGATCCACTATCCTGTAATATTACATATGAGCCTGTTCTACTGATGAAGCCTAGGATGGCGAAGCAAAGCTAATATTCTGGAAATCCTTGTCTTAGACTCTGTGAAGGGATTCTGTGGAGCTATAACAACCCTTCATGTGGATTATTGGACTCTAAGAACAGACAGGTGGAATAGACACTTATACATGTATGAACTGATTAGAGAATGAACTGATCCACTGGGTCTTCTGCTTTTTTCATTGAACTTTATGAGACTTCTGTTGAAATGTACAATTTGATACAATGAATAGTATACCTTATTTATTAAAAAATACAGCCGGTTACGTCTTGTGTGTTTATTGAGTATGTTTCACGTAACCATAGGTTTGTGTTGTTTTACCAAAACAGTATCAACAATTTACAAGGGCGGTACTGTATCAGGGGACCTGGTGGAATCCCAAGCCTTGCAGAAGTATGAAAAGAAAAGAAAAGAAAAGAAAAGAAAAGAAAAGAAAAGAAAAGAAAAAGCATTAGATAAAGTCCTAAAAGGATGGGGGTGGGGGTGCTCCATGACCATAGGTTGCTAACTGGGGTGGGGACCAAAAACTGGAGTGGAGTGGAGTGGAGTGGGTAGAATCCTGAGCAGCAGAACTCTGTGCTGCAACATTTTCTTGCAGGTCCTGCTTCTCAAATTGATAAAAAAATGCATAGTTTTTGAGTGTAATTAGCAAAGGACAGCCTTAGGTCTTTGCTCACCCCCCCATGCAATCTGGAGTTCAATCTTGAAGCTCATTTCAGTCCCTGAACTGGTTTGGGGGTTTGCATAGTGTCTAACTAGGGGTTAGCCCCTAATTAAACATGCAGTGGGGGGCGGGGGCGGGCGAGAAGATGCAGGCAGGCAATCCTGTTGCATCTCCTTCTTCCTCCTTGCTGTCGGTGTGAGCCCAGCATTTGACAATGCCAGATTACTCCATGTGGACCTGGTCAGGGTCATCCAGGGCCACCTCAACCCTCTCTGGTCAAATTCCAGGTTGACCCAAATGGGCCCAATTCAGTTTGAGATCTGGGATTCGCTCGGAGCCATTGCACAGCCCTAGACAGCACAACAATGTGATACAAAGAAGAAGTGGGCACTTGGATTTTGGGCAGTTGTGCAGAATAGGAACTCTCTGCGGGTGCAGCTTTTCACCCTGCTGCACCACTATGGCATGACAAATTGCAGCAGGCAAAATTCATTCCCCTCTGCAACTGGTAAAGGTCTGTACAGAAATCCAATCTCCTTCTATAGCTCGGCACCCTATGCAGATAGCATTGGATTTTATTTAGGTTCAGCAACAAAAATGTCAAAGGGCTTAAGGGAAAGCATGCATTTATTTCATAATAAATGAAAAATTAAACCAAATGGGGCCCATTTGTTACAACATGAATGCAGTGAGTTTTCATTTTCATTATCCTGTTCATATCCATTTGTCGTTCCTTTGGGAGTGGGGGCTTACCTTTCTCCAGGGGCAGCAGCTAATGTTATTTACTTCCCCAAATCCAAACCTTTACTGCTTAGCCAAAGGCCATTGCCAGTCATTCAACAGAGCAATAAAAAAAAGTGGGGCACCGCTCAAAAATATGATTAAAACATAAACTAATAGCACAATCAATTTGCAATTATTTATATTCCCAGAATGCCTGGGATGCTGTGTCGTTCTAAGATATTCCATGAGGGAGGGGAGAAGATATAGGCCGAAGAGGCTGCCTTTGTGAGGACTGCAATTTCCCTGTATATTTATTTATTTAGAACATGGGTGACTAACCTGTGGCCTTCTGGAAGTTGCTGAGCTGCAACTCCCATCAGCCCTGATTCTTGGCCATGCTAGTTGGGACTGATGGGAGATCTGGCCTTCCAGGTGTTATTGGTCACCATCTCCCTGATTGTTAGGGCTTCTGGCCACTGTGCTTGGCAAGCCCATTCATTGGATGGTCATCGGTCATAGATGCTTTAGCTGAGATTCCTGTATTGCAGGGGGTTGGACTAGATGACCCTTCGGTCCCTTCCAACTCTGAGGTTCTATGATTCTATGATCAGCTGGCTGTCGGCATCAAAACCACAACAACCAGCCGATTGCCACAGCTTGCATCAAGTGCTGTGGATGGAAGCTTTGTCTACACCGTGCAATCAGTGGCGTAGCATGTGGGGGCCACAGGAGTGGTTGCCCTGGGCACAAAATTGTTAGGGGTGTGAAATTTCAACAGCTGGGACATCGGCACACATCTGTCACTGGGCTCCGTTGAAAACGGCTTCTTCATGCAAACCAGGAAGTGGCATTTCCAGACAATGGAACGGCTCTTCTCTTCTTACCTCTGCTGCTGCAAACTCCTGGGTGATGCAGATGCCATTAGGCAGTTGAATGACATGTGTACTCTGTCCCTTTTCCTCCCTCCCTCCCTTTACGTGGCCCTGGGCTCTGGCAACCCACACTACACCACCACATGTAGTACACCATGGAGGGATTCTGCATGTGTTCAAGCTGTACACGCCTGGTGTCCACACAAAGCCAATCAATGGCTTTCATTCTAAAAATAAAATAAAATCATGTATTGAAAGCAAGACAAACTGCCAACACAAAAAGCTTCCAAAAACTCTCCCTGTTAAGCAAATAGTTTTCATTTTGTTTTGCTACATAGAACACAGCATGTAAAAAAACTGTGCACTGACTAGGGGGATTGTACCGCTAAACCTCACCTTTTCTGCAGAGGAGCTAGAAATTGCCTTTCTCTCAATGAGGACGTCTGTGTGTGTGGTATTTTATTATTAACTTTATATCTCAACCTTTCATCCAAGGAGCTGAAAGTGACGGACATTCTTCCCCCTCTCCTTTTTAAGCTCACAGCAACCCTGTGAAGCAGGTTAGGCTGAGAGATGCTGGTTTGCCCAAGGTTGCCCAGTAATCTCCCTGGTTCAGTGAGGATTTGAACCTTGGTCTCTGAGGTCCTAGTGCAACACTGTAACCACTACTCCACAATGGCTCTCTCTTTTTCTATTCAAGTTCTTTTGTATTCAGATTTTATACAGTAACGAATTACTTATTATGAGTATTTTTGTGCATAAAATAGTTTTGTGCATAATCATCAATCACCACCATCATTGTTTGCCTAGCGACATCCACATTAGCATCTTTTCAGCACCAGAGGAGAACCTTTTTGATTTCTCCAAGCTTTTAATGATAGATTTTAGTGCATTTTAAGATATTTAGCAGTTCTGATTCCTTCCCTTTGCTAAGTTTTTGGCTTGACTTGATCTTATGCTGCTCTTGTTGTGCTGATTTTTTGCTGATGACTAGATATTATACCCATCTCGAGTTTAGTTTATTTTGATTGCACTTTGCAATTTTCGATGTTCCGCCAGGCATCCTGGAGGCTTAGCCGGGTGCCATAGGAATGTCATAACACAACAAGTATTATAGAAATGTAGGAAGCTGCCGTATGCCCAGTCAGGGCAATGGTCCATCTAGCTGAGTACTGGCAGAGGCTCTCTGGGGACATGTCCCACCCTACCTGTGGATGTCAAGCATTGAGTGTGCAACTTTCTGCATGCAAAGCATGATCCACTTCCATGCATCCCTCCCCTACAAAACCAGATGTGGGGTGCTAAATGGTTTTGAAACAACCATGCTACTTCTGCCTGCTCTCAATAGGATCGTGGCCAGCTGTCTTATACTGAGTCAGACCACAGACAGAATGCTGCAGCAAGGCTCCTTACGGGGTCCCTGCCATGGGAGCATATTCACCCAGTGCTTTACCAGTTGCACTTGCTCCTGGTGAAGTATAGGGTCAGGTTTAAGGTGCTGGTTTTGACCTTTAAAGCCCTTGAGCCTTAGGGCCCTGATATTTATGCTACTGCCTTTCCTGGTATGCCCCGCAGAGGAACTTAAGGTCCATGAATAACCATAGTTTAGAGGTCCCAGGCCCTAAGGAAGTCAGACTATCCTCCACCAGGGCCAGGGCCTTTTCAGTGATGGCTTCGACCTGGTGGAATGCTCTGTCCCATGAGACTAGGGCCCTTCAGGATTTAACCTTCTTCTGTCGGGCCTGTAAGACAGAACTATTCTGCCTGGCCTTTAATTTGAATTCAGCCTGATCTTTTATTTTCCTTCTCTTCCCTCCCCCTCTCCTTTTATGAAGATTACCCACTCTGAGACCCCACAGCTAATTCTCCCCTGGCCTCCTCGCTGGCCCAAGTAGGATCAATTTGGCCAGCTAGCACTGGGGATTATCTAATTGCTAATTTCCCCTAAATTGATTTTTGATTTTTGAATTTTATTGTTCATGTTTTTATACTGTATTTTATGTTGCTTTTACAATTAAGTGTTTTAAATTTGTTGTTAGCTGCCCTGAGCCCGTTTTTTGAACTGTGAAGGGCGAGGGATAAATAAATTATTATTATTATTATTATTATTGGCATCAACTCCTAGGGGCCCAGCTCTCCCTCCCAATATTTTGGGGGCCAGCCCCCCAAAAGTTCAAAAATATCTGGGGAGTAGAGGAGGCCAAGTGCAGAGCTGAGCACAGTGTGGCTTCAGTAGCTGGCTCCTTCTCCTGCTGCTGCTGTAGAGGGGAAGGAGAGGGGAAGCAGCCTCTGGCAGTGATAGTGGCAGCAGCAGGAAGAGGCAGCTGGGTGCCAGAGGGGAGGAGCCACTGGCCATTGAAGCTGCACTGCCTCTGCATTTGACTCCACCCCCTGGCTCCTCCCAATGCCCCGATGTCACATGTTCAACATCACGTGCATGACATCTCCCTCTCAGGTTGGCACCTCTCATCTAGTTCAGTGTTGTCTACACTGACTGGCAGTGACTCTCCAGGGTTTCAGGAAGCCCTACCTGGATCTCAGGAGTTGGAACTGGGTCGTTCAAAGGATAACACTCTGTCACTGAGCTACAGCCCTTCCTTACATCCTACACATCCTACACAAAAAGGGGGCGGTGACTTGATACCGAAGGCCCGCTATTGGCTTCCGGTCTTGACTGATTGCTGCCCAGATGATGTCACCGTTTCCACTCCCCCGCTCCCTTGCGAAACCACTTTCATTTACTTAGGGAAACCCGCCTCTGACTTTGAGAAGTGTAGCTATATATGCTGGACAAATAGGTGTAATTTTTTAAGCAAATAGCTTATTGATTTCCCACTCAGTTTCTCCGAAATGTTCTTCCCAGCACAGGGGCGGGTTTGCCTTTCTTCTACCCCGTCTTTCCCCACAGGACTCATTTTACATTCTGGCAGGTATCATTTGTAGCAGAGCAAGCTGGGCCTGGGAGCAGTTTCAGAATGCAGCTGGGTTTGTTTCTCACTCCCCTTCTCTGCATTCAAATGGAAGTGAGCACCCCAAACTACTTGGTTGAAACAGACCCATGAAGTCATATTTGCACCCAAGGCCGAAAATCCAAATGGTATCTTCCAGTAACAGGCATTTGATCACATTCAACAAAATGTCACTGATAATTTGCTGGCCTTTAACATAACCTGTCACCGGAGTCAGATGCTTCTGCCTACCTCACAGTGAATTTAAACTTTCTGTTCTATGTTTCAGCAATTATAAATTAAGACCATTGTCATGTTCTGCCCTGATCAGGGCTGGATTTAGGTTTGATGAGGCCCTAAGCTACTGAAGGTAATGGGGCTCTTTTTATGTCCAGCTGTCCTTTGTCGACAACAAATTGTCGCTGTTTTTTGTGTTGAATATATGCTATATGGTGATTTATGGACCTAATAGGTAACTAAAGTCATTTGCACATGCAGAATATGTTGTTGTTGTTGTTTAGTCGTTTAGTCATGTCCGACTCTTCGTGACCCCATGGACCAGAGCACACCAGGCACTTCTGTCTTCCACTGCCTCCCGCAGTTTGGTCAGACTCATGTTTGTAGCTTCGAAGACACTATCCAACCATCTCGTCCTCTGTCATCCCCTTCTCCTTGTGCCCTCCATCTTTCCCAACATCAGGGTCTTTTCCAGGGAGTCTTCTCTTCTCATGAGGTGGCCAAAGTATTGGAGCCTCAGCTTCAGGATCTGTCCTTCCAGTGAGCACTCAGGGCTGATTTCCTTCAGAATGGATAGGTTTGATCTTCTTGCAGTCCATGGGACTCTCAAGAGTCTCCTCCAGCACCATAATTCAAAAGCATCAATTCTTCAGCGATCAGCCTTCTTTATGCAGAATATAGGCACCCTATATATAGAAATGAGCAAACCAGTATATTTTAGGGAGCAGGCTAGCAGGCGGGGCCCATTACTGACATCATAGGAGCCTACACAACACAAAACACTGTTGTTGTATGTAGGTTTTATCTTATTTGTTTTTTATCTAATATTTTGGAAATGTACATCCAGTTTTTTCCCCTTTAATTTTTTTTTGGAGCCCCCAAGAGAGTGGGGCCCTAAGCTATAGCTTGTTTAGATTAGCCATAGCTTGTTTAGCTTACCTGGGCCTGAAGCTGGCTCCTGTTGAAAAAACAGGCTGACCACTCACTGCTGGGCCACAGACAACTCCCAATAAGGAACTTGCTTCGACAAAGGTTGGGAGCAGACAGAAGTCTTTTAACCACTGACTCGGAACTGCCTCTTCCAGGCTCCACCCCCTTGTGGAGAACCTCAGAGCCTTAAAATGGGCAAGACTCCAAACTGAAGGTGGGCCCTCTTCCTCCATTCCACAGCCTTGCTCCTGGTGAGGGGTGGTGGAAGGCCTTCATAGGCCCTGGTGGCCTGCGAGGTTTCCCTGTGGCTTCCTATTCAACAACCTCAGATGCTACAATTTCCCTATGTTCAGCCCTCAGCCCTCATAATGCCCTGGCACCCTATCTGGTGCCTCAGCAGCCTCAGACTTTATCTGGATCCCTAGTAGATTCAGGGATCCTGGCAACTACAGCTGCATTGCAAAGAGTTTATTTTTAAATAAAAACAAACAAACACATCCATAACTGAGCCCTGCACCCATGCTGATGTTTTTACTTAATTAATTAATCAATCAGTTAATATATTTATGCCCCACTTTTTAATGCCAAGGATCTATAGCAGCTTCTAAACTTCATGCCCCCCGCCCCCCCCACAAATAAATAAATCCCTTTTGCAAGGTTGGGCAGTAGAACAGCTTTCTATCAGATATCTCTGCGTAGTACTCTTAGCTCACTCAAACAGGTGCCAGATACAAAAATAACAAATAAAAAATGAATTTCATAAGCCGGCACACCAAGCAATTGACACCAGATTCCAGGAGAAAATACTCAGCAATTTGGCAGAGCAGTCCCAGCGCTTTCCCCTCAGAGACGATGCTGTTTGCGATAACGAGCGGAGTCATTTGCATAAGCCCAAGGAAGACAACAGGTCTGTGTTCCTCCTCAGCACAATTCAGCACGGCTGCTGACAGCATTTGTCCATTGGCAGGAGGAGCTGTTGTTTCTGAGAGTGAGTAAGATAAGACGTGGGTAGGTTTATTCAGTTCAGCAGCCCGACAGCGTCATGCGGGAGGAATTGCAAAGGGAACCACAAACATGCAATGGGATTTGAAGCAAGAGAAGATCCTTGATCAAGTAGCTGAGCATCTGCTTTGCATGCAGAAGGCCCCAGGTACTATTTCTGACATCTCCAGGTAGGGCTGGGAGATAGCCCCGTCTCAAACCTTTGACAGCCTCTGCCAGCCAGTGTAGGTAATCCTGAGCTAGATGGACTAATTGTCTGACTCAGTATAAGGCAGTTTCCTGTGTTCTTTTTTGGGGAGGGGGTGTAGCTCAGTGGTAGAGCATCTACTTTGCATGCAGATGGTCCAAAGTTCAGTTCCTAAGATCTCCAGGTAGGGATGGGAAAGACCTCTCTTCTGAAATCCTGGAGAGACTCTGCTAGTTAGTGTAGCCCAGCAATGGTCCCAGCCCTCTGGCTAACCATTGGAAATCTACCCCGGCTCCACACCCCACTGCCCAGATCCAGCACTAGCTCCGGTGTTTAGGATTGGTGACTAAATCCACTATTTTCCCGACTCTCACTGGTAGACGCAGTAGTCAGACTCCCAACTAGCTTCTTGTCAAAGGCATTCATGTGTAGGTCACTATGATACATAAGTCAGGTTGCAAAGGATACAGGTCAACAAGTGCCACAGAGCTAAGCAAAAGCTGAGATGTTCCAACATTTGACACATCCTCCTTTTGAAGAGCTAGGAGGGCACAGTCATTTGTGTGGCTGGTGTCCCATGCCACTGGGCTGGGCAAGCAAACAAACAGGCAGGCATACCTCTGGGCAGGCTGGGTTTGTTGAGCCCGTTTTCCACTGTGCAACTGTCTCCACAGCCATGGTTACAGAGACAGAGTTGGCATGGCTTGCTCATCATTTGATTTATTTCCAGACACCTCCCCAAAGAGGAAAATCTCTTCACTGACTGGAGGTGGTTCCAGAGTCATGTCAGTCTGCTGTGATGTGGTGCTCAGGGTGTCTGATGGCACTGAGGTGGGCTTCTCTCCTGACAATTCACTCAGCCCCCTCCTCAGGATCTGGATCACTGCCTCCCAACCTGCTGGGTCCCCCAGCTCCACATTCTCTTCTTGTTCTTCCTCCCTCTCTCTCCAATCCCACCAAGATATCTCCACAGGACTCATGACAACCAGGGAGGCTGCTTGTGGCAGAGATTGGCCAGGCGCCACACTCACTTGGATACACTACTTAGACTCTTGGCTCAAGGAAACCTCAACACTTCATTTAAGAATGCTTTCTCAGCATTAGCTCCAAATTAGCTCCAAATGCAGGATGATGTTGTTGTTTAGTTGTTTAGTTGTTTAGTTGTTTAGTTGTTTAGTTGTTTAGTTGTTTAGTTGTTTAGTTGTTTAGTTGTTTAGTTGTTTAGTTGTTTAGTTGTGTCCGACTCTTCGTGACCCCATGGACCAGAGCACACCAGGTACTCCTGTCTTCCACTGCCTCCCTCAGTTTGGTCAAACCCATGCTGGTAACTTCAAGAACACTGTCCAACCATCTTGTCCTCTGTCGTCCCCTTCTCCTTGTGCCCTCAATCTTTCCCAACATCAGGGTCAGAATTCATAACATACTTCCAAGTTTCATGAATACAGTGGTACCTTGGTTTACAAACTTAATCTGTTCTGAAAGTCCGTTCTTAAACCAAAGCATTCTTAAACTTCCCATAGCAGCAGGGGACTCAATTTACAAATGGAACACACTCAGCAGGAAGCGGAACATGTTCTCCTTCCAAGGCAAAGTTCACAAACCAAAACCCCTACTTCTGGGTTTGCAGCTTTCTTAATCCAAGTTGTTCATAAACTAAGCTGTTCTTAAACCAAGGTACCACTGTAGGTGATAGCTAGGACCTTGTCTCAACACCTGCCCTGCCCACTTACTTTACTTTTAAAGAACAGGGTGGGGCCAGTCATGGTTCTTGTCCCAGGTGAGAAGACTGACCTTGGAAACGTGTGCTCCAATGGATGAGGGGATTACCAATGCAGATGGTGATGCGTCCTTGGTGGTGGGACCTGAATCAGTCCCTCCTAGTCCCCCTTCCTCCTCTGGTTCCACTAAATCTGCTGTCTGCTTGCCTCTTCAGGTATCACATAAATTTCCCTCTCTAGAGGAGGAGTGGACACTAACCCACATGCTTCTCCATCCCCTTCTTTAACATCCAACATTTACAGGGTGAAGACATATCCCAGGTCATTTTTTGGCTCCCCCCATCTCCAGCCTTGGGGTCCTCCTCTGACAAATCCTGCCAACACCTCCCTGATTTGGTTGGTGCCGTGGGACCCAGGACAGGGACTCTATGACCATGTCTCATTGTTCTGCATCCCCTCCAAGTTGAGTTGGCCAATGTCCTCCTTCACTGTGGTCGACTCCACTGATGCATGCCACTCTTGGCAGCAGACTGAATCAAGAATGTGTTTCAGTGCTTTGGAGCAAGTAGCTGCATAAGGGCTTCAGTTGTTTAGGTAGGACTCTGCAACTGTCTTATAATTTTTGATTTCATTGCTCTGCTTTGCTTATGAGTTCCCCAGAGTTGAGCTGGGTAATCACACAGCACTCCCTATAAATTGATTTTATCCCTCTCGCCATTTGGCACAAACACTTTTTATTTGTTTTTTTCTGAGTTCCCATAATCATGATTCTCTCTCTCCCCCCCCCCCCATTTTTGCACAAATCCTTCCAGTTAGGGCTCTCTCTGAACTAGTACTAATTGAAGTTGATAATACACAAAGTGGAAAATGATGTATCCACAAAATGGGGCTGTGTGCAGCTCCTCGTCTCCAACCAGAACCCCTCTTTTGGAATCTCGGATTGCCCCTGAACTGGTCCAACCTGGGCGACACCTGACCTGGTGCCAGACACAGAATCATTGGAGGATGAACCAGACATCCCACAGGTCAAGGACCCTGAGCCCTCTGAATCCAGTGCTGAGGATCCCCTTGAGGGGCCATCTGAACTGATACCTGACATGGACCTGTCAGAGCAGGAGGTAAAGCAGCCCCCACTAAGTCCTCGAGATGGTTGGTGCCAGAATCTTCAAGTCCAGACTAAATAGTGGTGACACCTTATGTGTTTAGGGACTCAGAATAACTGGTCTACTCATGAACAATCCTTGATACCTTCTCACTGCTGTGGTTAAGGTGTGGTTTAGGAGACCAGAGTATATAAGGCCTTTCACTTGAACCTTCCATTTGATGGAAGCAGGACAAGTTTCTGGTTCCTTGAACATTCTTCTAGCTTTCTCCTCATTGATGAGCTCACTGTAATGGTGGCTTTGGATTGTTTCCTGACATTGTTGCTGGATCTTTTTTTTTTTTTTAATTCAACATACTTGATCTTGGCTTGTTGAGCATTAAACTTGAAACTTGATTTTCCATGTCCTGTGTGTTTTGAGAAAGGGCTTTATCCTCTCTGGACTGAGCCCCTTGTCTCCAAGCATGACCCTGGTCTAGGTGCTGTTAGAGAGACTTCACTGTAGGGTGATCTGATGCAAAAAAATAAATAAATACTTTAATCACCACTGTGTGCAAGAGGTTCAGCAGTTGTAAAGAATGGGATACTGGGCTAAGAAAGTGTGACTGAACAGCACAGCTGGGATGGAAACATTGATGTCCTACCTCTGGGATTTTGCTAATATCTTCCATCACTCATTAGACACTTGCTTTGAGCTGTCTAGCTAAAATAAATCGAATGAATGAATGAGGTGGGCAGGTTGAATGCATGAAGCCTTCTTCTATGGAGTTAGACCATTGGGTCTAACTGCCAGTGCTGCCCTTAAGTAGCCCTACCAGGACTTGGGCAGAAATCTTTCCAAACCCTGGAACCTGAGACCCTTTCAGTAGGAGACAAGGGTTTAACAATGGTTCTTCTGCATGCAACACATGTCCTCTGTCCCCAGCCTATAGTCCCTCCCCGCAAAGTGTCAACAGGGTCAGAGCCCCAAGGGCAGGCCGGAGCAAATAATCAGCCAGCTGGGGGCCAGAGGCAAGTGGCATAGGCTAAGGCAGGCCAAAAGGTCAGGCTATGCAGGCCACAGTTAATGAGCAGATGGGTCAAAGGGGAGTGGAGGGGTCTGAGGCAGGCAGATGATTCAGTCCAGCCAAGAAGATTGCACATACAGACACTGCCTTGACATTTGGGGGGTTGCTAAAGAAAGGCTCAGCAAGGAAGCTTTTAATAGGCCCAGTTGCACTGGCGGCAAGACCTTGCTCAGTCCAGACAGAAAGGCTTCTGTAATTCCCCAAACTGTAACGCTAAGGGACAACTAACTCACAAAGGCCTTATCTGCACTATACATTAGTACCATGCCACTTTAAACAGCCATGGCTTCCCCCAAAGAATCCTGGGAGCTGTTGCTTGTGAAGGGTGCTGAAAGTTGTCAGGACTGCCCCTATTCCCCACCCAGAGCTACAATTCCCAGAGTGGTTTAACAATCAAGCTCTTGTGATTGTTGAACCACTCTGGGAATTGTACCTGTAGTTCTGTGAGGGGACTAGAGGGTCTCCTAACAACTCTCAGCACCTTTCACAAACTACAGTACTCAGGGTTCTAGCGGGGAAGCCACGACTGTTTACAGTGGCATGCTATTGGCCAGCTCTTCTCAGAAGGAAGATGTGCATATAGTTGGTTTTACAGAGTTCCATTGGTTCCTTTGGTCACCTGACTCAGTACTATGACACTGCTGGCATCTGCTGTCCCCAACTGATTGTGTCCAAGGGAATGTGGCCCTCATGAGAGAGGTTGCTCACTCTTGCCTTAGTGTCTTAGAAGATTGTCGTGAAGACTAGCCAGAGTCTACAGAGGTTTTGCTATCACTTATGCTGCTGACTTAATACCAGCAGGGGAGACTCAAGAGTGCCTATCACTGCTGGATAAAGTCTGAATGAGCTCTGGGTATGTAAAAAACAAAACAAAACTGGACAAAGAAGAAACACTGAGGTAGATTGAATCTGTATTTCTTCACCATGACACACACCTTTGCCCTGCTGCATTTTGCAAAACCCCAGATTTTGGGAGAGGAAGTGACAGATTTATTACCTTAGAATAACAGGGCTGGGCACGGACCAGGGGAAAGAGACAGTGGAAGAGGACTGGAAGAAATTTAAAATATATCTTAAAAATTGTAAAATTGAGGACTGACAAGATGTCTAGGGGTAAGAAATAGAGAATTACAGCTGTAAACATTAACATTAAGGAAATTTAAAGAAAACTACTAGAGAAATTGACTGAAGGGTTGCTAAAGAGTTGTAAAACAAGGATGCAGTGAAAGGGAGGTATGGGGAAGTCATGTTTTAAATGTTTTTATATGTTTTTGTTTTGTGTTTTGTTTGTCTTTTTGTTAAAAAACCAATAAAAATTATTATAAAAAAATAAAAAAATAGAATAACAGGGCTGGGTTTTTGTTTTTTTCTTCCCAAAGCATCAGTATGCCAGTGTATGTTTTCCCTGCATCCAAACGCCCTGCAAAAAAAAAAAGAAAGAAAAATCATTAACCATCACGTTAATGTGTAGGATCTAATCTCTCCCTGTGCGAAGATGACAGCAGCTTCGGTGCTCGATGGCATAATTGTGTTGTGATCTGGCGTGCCAAGTTCCCCAAACTTCCACTTGACACATTAAGAAGTGATGCTGTGAAAGAGGGAGGGAGGGAGGGAGAGAGAGAGAGGGAGAGGAAGCCCCTTCCAGTTCTGCAGGGCTCTTTCCCATGGCATATGGGGTCCATCTCCAGCTCGCTATTGGAGCCAAGAGGAATCAGGCACTTTAAATGGAGAACAAAATGATAGCAAATGACAAACGATAATCTCCGGCCTTCCCAAGCCAGCAAGGGGCTGGTTGCCTAGGGGATGGAAAAGCGCAGCTGCAGAAGCCCCCCAAAAGCCATGGTGCAACTCCCATCACTGTTCAGTGTGGCTTCTGTGCCAACTTCTGAGCCACCCCCTGGACCCTTGTGTGGTTTGAGGCGCAGATCTGGCATGCAAGAGGCAATGAATGTCCTGCCAGTGTGTGTAATAAACAAATCAATAATTAAGAGAGGATACACATTAGCCTTGAAACAGGGTCCAGATGGAAGTTTATTTTGGACCTTATGAGGAACATGGGGAATCCGGGTACATTCAGGAGCAGTGTTGGACAGGAGGGTGTTTCCATATGGGGCACATAAAGGCACATCTGCAAGCAGGGATGTCAGAGAATTTGATCAGAAATGAAAATGTTGGTCCAAGATCACAAATGGGGAAGTGCTCACAATTGTTTCTGCGAGTCTGCAAATGTTATGTAAATGATTGTTGTTGTTGTTGTTGTTGTTGTTGATGTTGTTGTTGTTTTGCATTGTCTTTGATGTTCCGCTTCCATGCAATGCACTCAAGTTTATTGTGTAATGAATTATGTAATTAATTGCTTTCATTTCTGCCGTAGTATATATTGAGATGGAAAAAGTAGGTTTTAGCAGAAGCCGAACTGCAGCAGAATGGAAATAGTGCTGATTGTGAAGAAGAAGAAGAAGAAGAAGAAGAAGAAGAAGAAGAAGAAGAAGAAGAAGAAGAAGAAGAATGGGTGCTACTTGTTTAGGTCTCTACCTGCAAGTGAGCTTAACAGTGAAGTCCTGAACATACTTCCTTGAGAGTAAGCTTCATTGAGTTTAGTGGAATCTACTTTCTAGGTGAGAAAGTGGCTTAGCTAGTCCTCCAGATATTTTTGGCTCCTATCAGCCCTAGCCAGCATGACCAATTGACAGGGATGATAGGGGTTATAGTACCACAACCTCTGGAGGGCCACATCCCTGGTGTAAATGGACAACACAGAGCATCATCATGTTGATGACATGGCCAAGCTGGGCTATCAGCACATGCAAAACAAGGGCAGTATATGATGAATACTGTTGTTGCCCAAGTTCAAGACCAGTATGATCCAGAAGTCTTCATGGTCCTTCAAGGTGAGGGAGATCCAGTGGCCCTTGAGGCACAGAAAGAGCCTAGGGTCACATTAGCAATGTGCACTGAAAGCACTGTGATACAACTATAAACAGTCATGGCTTCCCCCAAAGAACCCTGGGAGCTGTAGTTTGCCAATGGTGCTGAGTGTTGTCAGAATACTTTTAATCCCCTCCCAGAGCTACACTTTCCAGAGTTCCCCAGGAAGAGGAATTGACTATTAAACTATTTTAGATCCTGCCAGAAGCATTTATGTCCACGTGTGATCCATGAACCTATCAGTGACCTGGACACAGAGTTGAAGTGGTTCCAGATGGGGAATCAGGTGAGGGTCAGGGCTGATTGCTGACTGCTGGTAGGCCATTGCAATGGGAGGCCATTGCACCCGAGACTGTTGGCTGAGGCTCCCATAGGAAGCTTCCAGACCACCAGGATCTATAGGGTCAGAGATAAGACCTTCAAAGGAACCTCCCCCTGAACCCTAGGAACCAGATGCCTCCCACTGCCCATCAGTGGGAGGGAAGCTACAGAATGGAGGAGTGCCTGTATTCAGGTCTGAGGTTTGACCCTTTAAGACTCTGAAGATCTCCATAAGGGGATGGAGCCTGGACTAGGCAGCCTGGAGACAGAGGCTTAAAAGGCTTCAGCCTGCTCCCAACCTTTGTTGGAGCAAGTTGTTTACTTGGATATATCTGTGTTCTGGTAACCTTTGACCAGCCTTGCCTCTTTCTCCATGGGATCTAGCATCAGACCTGAACACGACAGCCTGTGCATTAAGCAGGAAACATGGGGAGCTCAGTGCTAGCGGTGATGCTGGCATCATTCCATGGACAGAGGCCAGTGCAGACTAGCAGGACTGGGTGGAGGGAGGAGGTTCTCCTCCCAATCCACACATACCCAGCCTGGCACAAAGGGAGCTCAGGCTACAGTTCCTAACAAGTGTGTTCAACTCAGTGCCCCATCAAACATCTGAGACTCTGGTAGCCATGAAGAAACTAGTCTAGCTTGATCAAAATCCATATTAATCAATGACTTTAATTAGGATCTTTGGTCTTCATGCCCCTTTCTTCCTTCTCTTTCTCGTTACTAATTGCTAATAGGATGTTTGCAGGAGTATTTTGACCTTATAATGTGTGAGTTGGATTGTTTTGTTTGTAAGCTTAGTTGAGAATTCTATTTATATTTCTTTCTTTCTTGATTTAATTGAGGTCCTTAGGACCAGACATTTGCTTTATTTGCCACAATTCTTTGTAATTATAGTTTAATTGTAAGAGATAATTTTATACCTTATTTTCATTGTCATTGCCATTTTTTTTACAACGTCTTAGGAAAGCACTAAAAACTTCTAATTAGTCTGATTTGTGACTGAAGGAATTTGAGGTGAAACAGACACACTGTACGGTGGGGTATATGCACTCTGAACCTAAAATGGGAAGCATTCAAGGAGCCCATAGTTTTCCCTGTAGGGCTTATTCAGAGGGATCTGGATCTTGGCTAAATAGGGCTGTAACTGAATGATAAGACCCTTCCCCTAATTGCTTTGGGCATGGATCTGGGTCAAGATGGGGATTGCCATCCTGGGTGGCACAGGGCAGATAGTCCTGATCCAGGGGTCACAGAAAGGGGCCATACAGTGGATTGGGAGGACAGGCTGTACACCAGGGTTTCCCAAACTTGGGTCTTCAGCTGTTGTTGGACTACAACTCCCATCATCCCTAGCTAGCAGGACCAGCTGTCAGGGATGATGGGAATTGTAGTCTAAAACAGCTGGATACCCAAGATTGGGAAACCCTGAGGTACCCAGTCCTAGTTTCCATTTGCTGGTCAGAAGGACCTCAAAGGCCAGTCACAGACTATTGGCTCCTCTAGATGGGATTAACAGTGGCCTAATTTATAAAGGTTTTATAAGGATTACTGAACTCCTAGGGGGACATACGCGAGTAGAAGCTCTGGAGCCAAGTGAGGATTACCAATTAAGATCCACCCTCTATTGTGTGGGCAGGTAATCCCTCCCCTTACCTGGCCTGGTTTCCCAGGCAACGCTTCCCCCAGGTGGGATTGGACAACTCACTGGGGTAGGCGGGGACCTCCAGGTATCCCACCTGAGGGAAGGCAAAGCCTATGCTGATGGGGCCACTCCAGATCCAGGGCTGCACACGTCCACGCAAAAGGCGCCCCCCGTTTTAAGTGGGGAGCGGTCATTCTGGGCTCAAGATCAGACTCCATTTTAAAGCTAGACTTAGTATGTCTTTGTAACTCAATTAGCATTTTAAGCCTGCCTGCACCAAGCTTCTGTATCTGTTACTCTTCAAGACCTATACTGAGTAAATTCTATTTTTTACTTTTAAAGGGGGAGTAAAGGGGGTAATATGGGACATGGGTGGTGCTGTGGTCTAAACCACTGAGCTTCGGGCTTGCTGATCGGAAGGTCAGCGGTTCGAAACCCCACGGCGGGCTGAGTTCCCGTTGCTCGGTCCCTGATCCTGCCAACCTAGCAGTTCGAAAGCACGTCAATGTGCAAGTAGATAAATAGGCACCGCTCCAGCGGGAAGGTAAATGGCGTTTCCGTGCGCTGCTCTGGTTCGCTAGAAGTGGCTTAGTCATGCTAGCCACATGACCCGAAAGCTGTACGCCGGCTCCCTTGGCCAGTAAAGTGAGATGAGCGCTGCACCCCAGAGTCGTCTGTGACTGGACCTAATGGTCAGGGGTCCCTTTACCTTTAAAGGGGGTAATACCAGGAAAATCCAGTCTGCCTTAAAGCATCCTGGACTATTAATACTAAAATACTAATACTTATCTAAGCTTCCCCTTTAAGCTGCAAAAGGATGGCACTCTGCTGAACTCATAAATGTGAGGAAGGAAGGATATTATCTAATGAATATATTCTCTCTTAGCATCTAATCAAATCCCAACAACTAATTTCCCACTCCAGGCTAAAAGGATCATGTAGCAAGTGAAAGGACAGGCTCTACGTGAGCACTGCCAGTCAGAGTAGACAGTACTGAGCTAGTTGGGCCAATAGTCATTATTTACTTACCTCCAAGCAAAGGTATCCTTCATCCCCAAGTAATCCTTCAGAAGTAAAGAAGGATGCATTCTCAAGAGTACTGTATGAAAGTCAATACCCCCTAACACAGTCCAATAATCCTTTCTAAACCAAATGAGGATCTTTCAGAAGGGGGACCCGCCTAATTTTGCAGTGGGTTTTTTTTGCAAAGTGCCCCCAAGTAAGTAAGATCTTATATGAACTGGATTTCTGTTTGGTTTTGAACCTCTTGGTGGACGGAGGAATCTCATCTTTGCAAAAAGGGACTGGTAGATCAAGGGGAAAGAGGTCAAAAGGCAAGTGCTGTCCCTTTAAAATGGCGATCTTCCAGACAAAGTGTGCCCAGACTGCTGATTTCCAGTTATCCAGTGTTCATAACCAGCCAGTCCTATGATCCAAGCAGGTTCCCAGTTCAACTTCCTGCAACTCCCCGCTTGAGAAGTAGCACTGGGGAGAATTAAGAACGGTTACACACTTTGAAGGGCACTGAAGCTGAAACTGAAAGCTGTTCCTACCACCCTGCTTTTGCGCATCTGATGGGGCATTCTGGGAACAAGATGCAGGACTAGATGGGCCTTTGGTCTGATCCAGCAAGAGGTGCCATTCTTAAGAAACCAGAGGCTGATACCAACCTGCCTGAGGTCACTTGGTGATTGTTACAACCAAGAGATCCAAACCTCTTCTCTTCGACCCATGTCCACTACACCTAGGCATATTGGCTCATAATTACCGTATTTTTTGCACCATAACACTCACTTTTTTCCTCCTAAAAAGTAAGGGTAAATGTCTGTGCGTGTTATGGAGGGAATGCCTACGGGTGGCATGCCTACGGATTTTCCTCCTCTAAAAACTATGCGCGTGTTATGGTCGGGTGCGTGTTATAGAGCGAAAAATACGGTATGTGTCACAAAGAGCTCTTTGTAGATACTACCACACTGGCATCTAGGAGGACCTGGCTTCAATGGTAGGCAAGGAAAAGGAAAGGTGGTCCAAATCAGGATAATAAAGGGCAAAAATAAAAGAACAGGGTACCAATCTGGGTTGTCCCTTGCTTATAGGTATGAAATCTCTTTTATCCTCTTGAAAAGGTTCTTCATGGTGCCCCAGGAGAAAATATCCAAGGATTTTGCTGCAAAATTATACTGGATTGATTGATAGATAGATTGATTGATTGATTGATTGATTGATAGTGGTTCAATTATTGTGGCTTCCCCAAAAGAATCCTGGGAGTTGTAGTTCAGTGAGGGTGCTGAAAAGTCTATGTTACGGCATGGAGGAGAGGGAACCGGTGACCCTCCCAGTGATGTTTGCTTCTCAACTCCCATCAGCCTGGCTGGCATGGCCAAGGAGCTGTAGTTCAGCAACACTGCGGAAGGTCTGTAACTTAGTGGCATGACATGTGCTGTGCATGCAGAAGATCTTGAGTTCAGTTCCTGGCATCTCCAGATAGGACTTGGAGAGAAGCCTGGCTGAAATCCTGGAGAGCTGCTGGCTGCCAATGTAGGCAATACAGAACTAGATGGACATAGGCAGATTCCTCTGTTCCTATCTGGATGATCATAGATTCCTGCCATTAGAGAATCTTCTCCTGTTCAGAGGTCTGTAGTCCCTAGACACTCTGGGGAGAGGAAACAACTGGGAAATCAATTTGAGGCACACTCTTGTCTTTCGGCTTGCTGGGAAAAGGGGGTCAGTACAAAGAAAGCAGCAGTTGGACCAGTTTCTCCTGCTCTTGCTTTCCTGTCTTCTAAGGTCATCCTGAGCATCTGCTGGGACCTAATTGGGAGCTGGGTACAAGCTTTGCTGCCTCCAGCCGCCCCCAGCTGCTTGCAGATTAACCCCGTCTGGTCCCCATCTCCCTAATTTGGCAATGCAGCTCCCAAGAGTGACAGATATCAGCTTTTCCTCCCCTTCCCACCCACACCCTCTTTCCGAGTCTCTCGGGTAAGGCTGATCTGTTTGCGAAAGTCAGTCTCATTGCAACACGTGGGCACCTTCTCCCAACACACTTGGGGAGAAGGGGGAAAAAAGCAGGCACCACATCAAAAGCTGCCTTCGAGCTACTCCGAGAGATAATGGGGAGGAGGGAAGGAAGGGGTAAAAATGTGGAGTTCTGCTGTCAGCATTGTTTCCTTTTGATGCATGTGTGAGCTGAACAGCTTAGAAAAGCAAGGGGGAGTGAGCAGACTCCAGTGGGGACCGTGAGGACTTGGATTCTGCTGAGATCTTGTGTCTACCCCCTTTTGTGATGCTTTGAGCAGTAGTGGTGACCTTCCACCCCACAGACCTTATTATTAGGCCCACCACTTCTCTTCATCTGGCATGTGAGGTTGTTTTCGCCAAGCCGTGTCCACCTGCCTTACCCCTGATGTCAGATATGGATGGTAGCAGCTGGTGCCCATTGGGGACTGATAGGACAGAAGACTGGGAGGCCGACACTAGTTGAAGCCAGAGTCAATGACCTCCCCATCCTCTTACTTACAATCAGACAGAGGGGGGGGGTTGGCTGAGGGCAAGCCAAGGTTGTGGGGCTCATTTGCCCCAGTGGACCAGACTCCACTGGGAGTGGGGCAGGGAAAGATAGAGATTAGATGAAATGGTCTTTGCAGGTACCACAAAACACCACTGTTATTTGAAATTCACAAAACCTTCTCCAGAGCATCAAGCCATGTTCTTCTGTAGAATGGTTTAGGAACAGGGTCCCATCCTGAAAAGTGGAATTTCTCAGATCACCATGCCTGCTCATTTCATTTCTTCTATAGGGTCCTCCTATTGTTTCCCTCCATTGCAATAGTTTCTGCATCTGTTCCATGTGCACAGGTAAGCACACCTTACCAGAGGCCCGATGGAGAAAAGCGGGGCTCCTTCAATGTGCACACAGCTGCAGGTTGTGCTGGGCCAGCCATTGTACCTTTGCAACCGAGAGACGAGACCTTCTATGCTTTGGAGGGAAATTGAAAATTCCCCTTAGCAGGAACCCATTACTAGGGATCTGGGGATTTAGGCTGCTGTCTCAGAGGTGTTTGCAATGAGCTCTGGTGGGAACCGCAGCAACTTTATCAATTCATTATAGAGGAATTGAAAACCTCTGCATATAGATTTACACTCCATTATCATGCTAACTCAGACATAAGCCCTACTTTTTCTGAGGCAGGGAACATCCCAGCTACAGCCTGGGGATTGAATTAGAACAGATCAGGCAGGAATGACATTGGGAAACATGGCAAACTATGTGTGTGTGTTCAGGCTCCATCATTCTAGCCCAACTATAGCCAGAGCTGTGTGCAATCTATGTCTGTTAAAAATTAAATTAAAAGATCTTCTGAAATACTAGCAATAAGATAAACCAGATTCTGCAACAAGACTAGCAGTTTGCATCCCTCCTATTTTGCACAATGTATTCTGCAATGTTTTATTGTTTTGTTAGGTTTATTCTGCTTCTACAGTCACAGGGCTGTGTTAGTAGATAGAAAGGGCACTGAAGTCCTAACCCACAGTAACCTAGCCAGTGTGGTGTAGTGGTTAGAGTGTCAGACTAGGACCTGGAAGACCAGGGTTCGAATCCCCAATCAGCCATGAAGTTCACTCACTTCCGGGTTTTGATCATTCATGAGCCAATTTGTTCAGGAGCCAAGGCGTTCGAGATCCAAGGTATGACTGTAATCACAAATAAAATAGGCAGAAGATGCAAAACAATTTAAAAAAAAAAAATTATTGGTTTTTCATTTTAAGACAAACAAAACAAACAAACAAACAAACAAACAAACACATATACACTTATATATTTTCATATCCTCCTTTTCATAAACCTTCTTTCATGGACTTCCCCATACCTCTCCCTCTCTGCATCCGTATTTTAAAATTTTTCAGCAACCCCTTAGTCCAATTATATTTATAACTTATTTTTTCTCAGTTTCATCTTAATTCATCAAACAGTTTCAGCTGCAATTCTGCATCTTCCTTCCCCTTAACATTTTAGCACTCATCAATTTTACAACAGTTCTTAAGATAAACTTTAAATTTCCTCCAATCTTCCTCCGCCGTCTCTTTCTCTTGGTCACGGATTCTGCCGGTCATTTCTGCCAATCCCATAAAGTCAATCACTTTCGTCTGCCATTCTTCCAGTGTGGGTAATTCTTGCGTCTTCCAATACTTTGCTAGTAGTATCCTTGCTGCTGTGGTAGCGTACATAAAAAAAGTCCTGTCCTTTCTTGTCACCAGTTGGCCAACCATGCCCAAGAGAAATGCCTCTGGTTTCTTATGAAAAGTGCATTTGAGTACCTTCTTAATTTCATTATAAATCATTTCCCAGAAAGCTTTAATCTTTGGGCAGGTCCACCAAAGGTGAAAAAAGGTACCTTCAGTTTCATTACATTTCCAGCATTTATTGTTGGGCAAATGATAGATCTTTACTACCATACTACCCTGAACACGCCCGATCTCGCCTGATCTTGGAAGCTAAGGAGGGTCAGGCCTGGTTAGTACTTGGATGGGAGATGCAAAACAATTTTAAAACATCGCTATGCACTTCCCCCTTCTCCAAAAGTCTGGGCAAAGAAGTGCATCTTTATCTGTCATCTGAATGAAAATAACAGAGATGCACTTTGAAATGTGGGCAAGGGTTTGTCTCCAGTTCCACTCCTACTCAGAGTATACCCATTAAAATTAAAGTTAATCACAATGGACTTCAATGAGCCTACTATGAGGATGAATAGCATTGGATCCAGCCCAAGGTATCTCCCCCCTCCCCCATTTAAGAGAAGGCACTGAAAAGCACTGAAGTGTATGCAAAATGCATAAATTTAAATGTGGGCTTTTTGTGTGTTCCTTCAAATCACCTGCACGAAAGAAGATTTAACAGACCTATAACTGAGCACCTGCAAAACTGAGATGGTGCAGAATTAAACTGTTCAACTTGTCCCACGTTTCTGCTACGGCAGTGCTCAGCTTATGCTGTTTGTTTGTGGATGTAAATTATGGGGAACTGATTCAGATTATCCTTTCCAGACAACAGAAAAGTATCATTGTCCCATTGGTGCTTCATGCTGTTTGCAGGCTAATATGGATGGGGCACCAAGACTGTATCCTGGCAAGAGGCAAGACCAAAAATTGTTGCCTCCAGTCAGCATAATACATCTTCCCAGGATGCAAGAGGGAAATGTATGTGAAGGCTGAGTACATTTCCTTCCTTTGACTTCTTTCAGAGCGCTGCAGCAGAGGAGCCATAGATCAGCGGTGAAGCACCTGTGAAGCAAGTGTAACATCCCAGCTTCAATCCCAGGCATCTTCCATCAAGAGGACCTTTCAAAACAGATGGGGGACCCTTTTTGGCTCCACAGGCCAGATCCTTATCAGGATCAACCTTGTGGGCCAAATTTGACTGGTGGGCGAGGTCACAAGATGTCATTATTACATTGCATGATTAACAAGTGGTTGGGTTGCCCATCTGTCAAATGCATGGCTTTGCAGGTCTCCGCCTTGCTTCTCCTTTAAGCTCCTGATCTTAAAAGTACAAAAGGGGAGTGCAGGGAAACATGCAAGAGCTCCAGTTTCAGCCTGAAAAGGGAGAACGGGAACTGTCTTAAAGCCTTTTGCAAAAGTGCTGTTTGAGGCAGCCAAGGAGGGGGTGGGGGTTGCATCAAACAGCCCTTTTGAGAAGCACTTTAAAGTTTAAAATGCTTTGCCCAAGAGTTGTTGTCATATGACTAAAATTTCTGGATTCCCCCCCCCCCTTAAAAGAATTTCAGAGACTTTCTCTAACCCCAGCAGAAGAAGAAGGCCACCATGCAGAATTTTCTCCAAATATCTGCTGCCACACAGAGACACAATGTCCTGGAATGACACAATCAGGATGCAGACATGTGAGCAGAAGTTTCAGAGTGTGGAAGTCAGCATGCCAAATGCTATTTTGATATAGATTAGTAGCCCCCCCCCTTGCATGGCTTCTATGCCTTCAACAGACAGATATTCAGGAAATGCAAATTTTCCCATTGATGGGAAATGCAGTGATCAGGAAGCTACAACCACTGGATTTCTGCCTGCATTGCCATTAGAGCCCAGGTATTTCAGAAGCCCGATTTCAAAATGTACATTCTTTTGCAATTCAGAAATCTCATTTTCACATGAAGGTGTGACACATTAACACATTTGGGTTGTCACATGACATCTTGCTGACAAAATA
Organism: Podarcis gaigeae; assembly: GCF_964106915.1. NCBI lineage: Eukaryota > Metazoa > Chordata > Lepidosauria > Squamata > Lacertidae > Podarcis > Podarcis gaigeae. Next base: position 19,247,272 of record NC_139690.1, read on the forward strand.
TTAAAGTTTTGGAATCTCGAGCTACAGTAGATGCTGGCAAAGTTGTCAAATCAAGTTTGCAAATGAAGGAGGCGTTTATGTGCCACCCAAAATAGACAAGAGGTGGGAAAGGGAAGCTAATGGTGGAGAGGGAACATTCTCCACCCCCTCTTCCAGAATAGTAGAATTTGGAGTCACCCTTCGGGACTGAGAAAAGGAAGTATCTTCCAGGCTGTAAGCCCAGGCACACTTACGTGGAGGTAAGTTCCACTGAACTCAGTGAAGCATACTTACAGAATAAGCATGCTTATATTTCTGCTTCAGAAAACACTCTCTATTTGCTTACATAGCATCAGAATAAAGGAAGTTGCCAGTGCTTAAGGAACTACCTATTTGCCCTGAGTGCTCACTGGAAGGACAGATCGTGAAGCTGAGGCTCCAATACTGAGCCTCAGCTCTAATACTGGAAGGACAGATCGTGAAGCTGAGGCCACCTCATGAGAAGAGAAGACTCCCTGGAAAAGACCCTGATGTTGGGAAAGATGGAGGGCACAAGGAGAAGGGGACAACAGAGGATGAGATGGTTGGATAGTGTTCTCGAAGCTACCAGCATGAGTTTGACCAAATTGCGGGAGGCAGTAGAAGACAGAAGTGCCTGGCGTGCTCTGGTCCATGGGGTCACGAAGAGTCGGACACGACTAAATGACTAAGCAACAATTTGTTTTTTGGGCACAATTCAAAGTGTTGCTATTGACCTTTCAAGATCTAAGAAATCTTGAGTCCAGGATACTTGAAGGACCACTATTTCCCCCAAGAGCCTGTCCAACCGGGCTTTGCTCAGGCCCTGCCCTAAGTGGCAACATGAAGCATGGCCTCCTTATTTGTAGTGCCTTAGAATCATAGAGTTGTGGAGCTGGAAGGGATCATGAGGATCATATAGACCAACCCACTACAATGCAAGAATATTTTACCCAACATGGGGTTCGAACTCGCAACCCTGAGATTAAGAAACTCATGCTCTACCAACTGAACTATTCTCGAGACTATTAAAAAGTCTTTGGATCGCCCTGCATTTGACCATCTGCCAGACTACCAATCTCATACTACAATAAGGTAGCAGGTAAAGACTTTGGGTGGGATCCAGAGTCCTGCTAGTTGAACTTAGGTCCCACTGAAATCAATGAGACAAGTTAGTTATGATGTGACTAAGTCCTATTGAATTCAATGGAGCTATTCCCAGATAAGTGGCGCTAAGACTGGAGCCTTCACTAGGATCCACTGATCAACAACAACAACAACAAACCTGTAATCCCATTCCAGAGCAGGTCTTCTCAGTCAAAAATGTACCTGACCCACAGGACCTCAACTTTGACCGGGCTTCAGTTTAACTATCCAGTTACCATTTTCTCCAAAAGAGTTGCACGGATTTGGCAAATGATTATCTCTAGTTTTTAATTTTAATGGCATTTAATTTTGTTGCTGTTTTAGAAGCTGGCTGCCACTGGTGTCTTTGATAGCCTTTTATTGTTTCATATATATATATATATATATATATATATATATATATATATATATGAATTTCAGTTGGTGTGAGATTTCTCCAGCAACCTGTAGCCTTCCTGACTTCTTGATCTGAAAAAGCTCGGTGGAAGAATTTATCTCACGATGTCAAAGCTGTTGGGCTTTGATGAAGTGCTGGCACCCAGGAAGGCTGCAGAGTGCAGACCACAAGTGAGGCAATTTGCAGAAAAAAAGCAAGAACCCTCACAAACACCCCCTCTACCACCTCAAGAAGTAAAGTAAAGTAAGCAACTCAAAAACTCTGCACTTCAGCCATGAGAAATCTGCCCAAACTTTGTCTTCCTTTTGATAATTTTCAAATGCAATTTCTTCATTAATTACCATTCATCAATGGTAAAACAACAACAACAACAACCAGGAGAAATGTTCAGCACAGCACTAATTTTAAACAGTATGTGTGAAATAAATTGAAGAAGCAAATATATCAGATGTATATCAGTTTGGAGCCTTGAGGTGCTGGATAGTGATCCTGCCCCACTGCCTTCAGTCTAGAGCAGCACAACTCTATGTCATAAGAAAGAAACTGTTTCAAACGATGAAAGGAAACTTTGAATCCAAAGCATCCATCAATAGTGGAGGAGGCTGCCCACTCGTGTCTCAGCATGACTCACTGCTCTGCCCTTCTCAACGCCTTCTGATCATCCTTGGCTGAGTCTGCAGGTCATTCTGTCACATCTCGGTGGTGGGTGTGATCAGATCGCTCCTGAAATAGGGATGCAGGAGAAGTGACGAATCGCAGAGGAGGCTGCCTATTGGGTCTCTGCAGGAGTCCCCTCTCCAAGCTTGCCTCCCAGGAAGCTGCCTTATATAGTCAGACCATTGGTTCATCTAGCTCAGTATTGACTGCATCAGACTTCGCCAGCCAGGTGCCATCCTGATGTTTGGGACTAACAATTGTTACCGGTGGTGGCTGGTGCTGATTCCGACTGGTAAGGCAGAAGGTAGGGAGCCCCAACAGTAGATGGAGCCAGAGACAATGACAGGCAGATCCAACACCTTCTGCATTCATCTCCATCCTCTGCCCTGCTGAGTTATACAAGTGCAATACTGAGATGGAGGAGGAGGGAGCTGGCAGGCAGTCCCACCCCCTGGACTGGTTGACTTAAGAAGAGCCTTCTGGATCAGGCCAATGATCCACCCAGCCCAGCATCCTGTTCTCACGGATGCATGAGGGAAGTCAGCAAGCAGGATTTGAGTGCAAGAACACTCCCCTCTCCTTTAGCTTCTGGCAACTGATATTCAGAAGCCTTCTTGCTGCCAACTATGGCAGTAGAACACAGTCATTATGGCTAGTAGCCATGGCTAGAGCGGTCCTCCATGAATTTGTCCAATCCTCTTTGAAAGCCACCCATGTTTGTGGCCATCACCGCCTCCTGGTTCCATAGTTTAACTATGCGCTGGCTGGTGGCATGATGGACCAGCTTCCACTGCCTGTGGGTGGACAAGAAGAGCTACATCAAAACATCTGGAGAGGACTAGGTGTGCAAAGACTGGCCAACACAGACGAGCAGAGGGGTCTCTGAGGTTTCAGACCAGAGCCTTCTGCTCCCTACCTGAAGATGCTGGAGACTCAGTCTAGCCCCTTCTGTATGCAAAGCACATAGAGCTTATGCCCCCTTTCTCCTTCTGATCAAGGGATCTTGTTCAGCATCATGACTCATGCATAAATACCAGGAGGGGGCTTCTCTCCTAAGGGGGGCATTTTCACTCTCTTTTTTTCCTTTCTAAAATAAAACCTCTTTTCCTCCTCTGATGCAAAGAGTGCTCCTGTTTCTCGGTCGGAGTGGGGTAGCAGTTAACTCAGCTCCAATAAGTTTGGGAAACACTGGGCTCGAAGAACGAAGCTTTTCCGGCGCAATGTTTCTCCCCCTCTCCAAGAAACCAGGAATTCTTTCCCCAGGATTGCGAAAAGAGAGGAGGAAAGGGAGAGATCGAGAAGCCGGAGAGGGAGATAGATGGATCCACCTGTAAGCCCGCGCGGTCCTGCGGCTGGAAACCTCGAAACTCCACCGGCTTCGTGGCTCTTGTGTCTGTGTGCAAAGGAGCAGAAACAAGAGGCGATTAAAAGAGATGGGGAAAGGGGGGGAGGGAAGGAGAAGCCACAGAGGTGGGGGAAGAGGAAAGCGCCATAGTGGAGAAGCAAAGCAAATTAAGCAGGGCTCTGATCTGCTTGGGTTGCCGCCTGCCCCAAAATGCACCCTGCATCTTAATTCGCTTCAGCGTTGCTTACACACGCACACACATCTCCCGGTGCCATTTCGGCTCCCTGAAGTCAGCCCCCACCACCATCATTCTTTTCCTCTTCTTTTATTTATCCCTGCAAAAACCCGCCACTACTCTTTCGGACGCCCCCTTTGCAATTTCCCAAACAGTCTCCCCCTTCCTCTCCCCTTTCCCCCTGGCAGGTCCCCTCCCCCTTTTAAGTCCTTCGCTCATTTCTCTCTCTCTTTTTCTTCAGACTCATTTATTTCTCTTCTTTTAAAGCTTGGGAATCCGACTTGAATAATAAAAAATGCACCAACACACCACTATTATTATTATTATTATTTACAAATATTATTATTCCTTTTGGATGCAGGAAAAGATAAACATTCCCCTTCTCTTGTTTGCAGATTCTGACTTGTTTGCTCGTGGGGTGTATCTCTCTTCGTCGCAAATTCTGCTTTTTTCAGAAAACCAGATTGCCGGAATAGAGACGTGATTGGCGCGTTGTGTGTGTGTGTGTGTGTGTGTGTGTGAGAGAGAGAGAGAGAGAGAGAGAGAGAGAGAGAGAGAGAGAGGAGCCACAATAAGAGTGGACCCCCTCCCCCGTCCGGTTGCAATCCCACCCGGAACTTTTCTCACGTGCAGATCTCGCCAGGAACGTTTCCTCGGGTGTACGCCAGCCCAGTCCACCCGCAAGTGGCACAGGTCAGCCGCGCAGTCACGAGCGCAGGCTGCGCGCCCACGTGGTTCTCAAGCCCCTTTCCTGCGCGTGTTTCCTCCGAAGTAAAAGACACCCCCCCCCTCGATTTCCAGAGTTCAGCAGAGCCTCCTTCCCAGGAAAAGGCGCCCGCAGGATCGTCGCCCCTTCCCTCGATCTCATCGCGGGCAGAGTTCCCGAGGATCGACGTGCCTTAGAGGACCGCTAGTTCCCCCCACTCGCCAATCTACCCCCTCCCCTAAGAGGTAGTAGGCGATATTGCGAAGCGGGCGAGGAAATCCTCCTTTCAACAACCAACAAACAGTCGCCCACCGTGCAGGCTGAGGGGGTTCCCTCTTGCACCTCGGCATTGCACGGCGGAGGGGGGGGGAGGAGAAAATTAATCTCTCGCGCTATATCGCTTGCGCGCATATTACATCTTTCTGCAGCACTGCTGGGCGTGGGAAGGGCTAGCTGGCCGGGTTGGAGGGGACACACACACACACACACACACACGACAGGAGGCGGCGGCGGCGGCGGAGGAGGAGGCAGGGAGCCCCCCCCCTCTTCTCGTGCCCCTCCATCTCCTCCTCTCCCTCTGCGTGGCGTTTTTTCTTGCAGGTGTTTCAATTTTAATTCTGCCCGGTAGGTGGGACTTGGTGACTTTAAGCACCATCATATTTCGCCCCCACCCTCCTCTCTCTCTCTCTCTCTCTCTTCCTTTCCTCCTCTCCCTCCTCCTCCTCCTCCTCTCCTCGCTGCCGCTGCTGCTGCCTTCCCCCCTCTTCTGTTGCAATCTTCACAAGTCTCTGGGAGAGCAGCGAGCGAGCGAGCTACGGTGGATCAACAAGGCACCGAGAAACGCCAGCCGCACCGCGCACACACCAGCCAGCCAGCCAGCCGCGATGCAGCGCTCACCGCTACAGTAGAGGGAATAAGCCAGCCTCGCCGACCTGCCCATCATGAGTCTATCGATGGAAGGATTTTTTCTCTACATGCCTCCGATCGCTTGAGGGTGGTTTATTTTGTCTTCTTCTTCTTCTTCTTCTTCTTTTTTTTGCTTCCTCCCCTGTCCTCGCCCCCCTTTCCCCTTAAAACCTCTCTCTCTCCCCCTCTCCTCTGTGTCCTCCCCTCTTTCCCCTCCCTTTCCACAACCTCCCCCCTCTTATTTCTTTCTCTCTCCATCCCCCCTCCTCTCTCTCTCTCTCTCTCTCTCTCTCTCTCTCTTTTGGATCCCCATCAGGCTTAATTTTTTTTAAAAAAAATATTTTGTATATATCAGTAATTCTTCTGAAATAAAGCCACAGCGAATCGAAGATGGATGTCTTGTTTTGTCCGACCAAATGTAGTTTTTGGAAGGTTTTCTGGCTCTGGAGCATTTGGGGAGACTTCTTGGTTTCCGTCTTGGGTTGCCCTGCCAACTGCCTTTGCAATAAGACCGAGATCAATTGCAAAAAGCCGGACGATGGGAACCTCTTCCCCCTTTTGGAAGGGCAAGATTCAGGCACGAGCAACGGGAATACCAGCATCAACATCACGGACATCTCTAGGAATATCACTTCGATGTAAGTCTTGTTTCTTCACCCCCCCAAAAAAAATATCCCTCCCCATTTCTCTCTCTCCAAAGCTGTGTATTAGTACATGCATGTGATATTTGCAAAGGGGCATAATGGGGCTGCCTTGTGTACCGAATAGAATAGATGCCTCTTCCCATTGCTCTCGTTCTCTGTGTATAAAGATTGGGGCATGTGCATTTCACTGAATGCAGATCTCCCTTTGGTTCTCTTTCAAAAAAATATATGTGTGTGTCTTGTGTGAGGAAGGGTGGGAGGGAGGCCCCTCCAAATCCCCCCTCCTCCTCATCCCTCCTCCTCCTGCTGACTGAAAAAAGCAACAGTTTGGATCTGACTTGCCATGGCTATGAAGTCAATAAGGGTTTGTTAGCACCCTCAGGAAGAGGGAACCTCTGGCTATGTGTGTGTCTGTGCATAGATGTGTCTGGAAGATCATGTACGATGAAACCTCCAGTCTCCGGCTTGCTTTAACTGTGTCCGAAGAGGAACACACACTCTCTCGCTTTGGGAGACTTGCCATGATAATAGGATGGGTTTTTTTCTCCCTCTTTCTCCACTCCAGTTCTCCTTTCTGTGTCCTCGTTTGTGCCTTTTCTCTCTCTGTCTCTCTCTTTTTTTAAAAAGAAGCTTCACCGACCCTGCAGCTTTTCTCTCTTCAATGCACACGTAGATTTTGGAAATAAGACAGGGAGGGCTGTCCCTTAAGTAGCTTATTCCAGATCACATTGTGACATATATTTTGTTGTTGTTTGTTGCAAACAAGGACTCTAATGCCAGAGCAGCTTTCCTGTAGCTTTCCCCCCTCTTGCAGTGGATGTTTTGATCTCACAGTCACTGGGGTGGGGGTTGTGGAACCAGGGAAATACACACACACACACACACACACACACACTTAGTGGAGTGTCTCTTAAAAAAAATAAATAAAACAAATGTGATTGTTTTTATAAAAAAAATCCAAGTTCCTTTATTCTTGTTAGGAGATCCTGGTGGATAAATCTCAGGCAAAAGCCCATGGACCTGAGAGAGGCAAGAGTGAGTAAGTAAGGGAGGGAGAGTAAGTAAGGGGGAGAGGGACCATCCTTACTACTCTTTTTACAAGCTCCTTCCATCTAGATTTTAATTCTGTATATATTTATTTTAAAAAGAGCCATATCTGCTGAGATCTCTGCATGGTGTCGGTTTCCAACAATGCAGATATATCTTTTCCTTTTTGGGGAGGGCTGGGCGATGCTAAAACTCTGAGCCGTTTCATTAGCCTAATGCTAATTGAAATAGGGTTATTGTGCAGCCTCAGTAAGTTGCCCGTGGGAGTCAAATTAGGGTGTGGGGGTAAGGAAAGTGGATTTCTTTATGATTTTTCCTTTGGCAAGCAAATGCACGAAGGCCAGGACTGAGCAATGGGGGGGAGGAGAGGGTTGATTATTGGTTAATTAAAAGCCCAGTTGTACCCAACACATCAAAGAAGGGCTAGGACATAAGATGGAGACAGGTGCCTTAAGGATGCTCCTCTGTCTTCCCCCCTCTCCCCTTACCCAAAGGATGTGCTCTAAGTGCAGCTTTGGGGAAATGGCCCAAACATTTATTTGGAGAGCCATGGGAACCTCGTCGTTTATTTATTTATCTTTTCTGCACCGTACAACTGGCGTGGCCGTCCTTAAAGCTGTCAGGAGTGGCCCTGTATGCTTTTCCAGGGATGGCTCTGTACAGAGGAAAGACTGTGTGCCCCAGCCTGGCAAATACATCTACAAAAGTTACAAGACTTCAGGGACTTGGGTGGCTGGAGAAAAAGGAAAGAAGGAATTCTCTTGAGGTTTGCAAAAGCTTCCCTGTTTGTGGTCACCTGGAGGTGACAGTAACTCACCAGAGGCGACTGGGCAAGTGGCTGTTTTTGAAGCCCCCAGTATGTTCCTTTGTAGCTGCCCCCTTGTTGCCCATTTTCTATTCTCCCTTTACTGAATATTCTCCCAATGAAAGCAGAGAAACCTACTCTGGGTATAGCACCACCACCCGTTCCCAGATGTGCCCCATTTTTCTGCTGCATGAGGAGTCTTCCAGGAAATACTAGGGAAAAAAGTAAAAGAAAGTAATGTATTCTCAGTTTGGTGTGGTTTGGCCTTTTAGCTTTTGAAAGCACACTTTGAAGGTGCTTTGAACTAGCGCCAGCCCCCACCCCCTGCAAATCTCTAAACGAAACTATGTCTCGAAAGACCCATTTCTAGCATTTTGCTCCATGTGTATTTAAGCCAGTGTGTCTATATCATAATCTGGACTGCTGGGGGAGATATGATTATGTGAATCTTTTGTATCCGGAAAATAACTTGACTGCTTTGAAAATGCTGATCAAGCTGTTAGCAAAGTAGACGGAGGGCCCTTTCAAACTCCAGAATGAGCAGAGGTTGTATGTGTGTGTGTTTTGAGAAAGAGAGAGAGAGAATCTTTTTTAATGTCAGGAAATGATCTGAAGTTGTCAGGTTCACTGGAGGATTGAATCTGTCCTTGATCCAACTTCAGCCTTTCCAAATCGCTCAGGAAAAGGCACCGTTGTTGTTTTACATCCTGGTTGTAAAATTTGGCGAAATTATGGTTTGGGGCTAAGAAGACAAAGGAGGAAGATTAATTATTTTCTTGAAAGGGTGTGGGAACAACCCTTTAAATGTGCTTAGGAAATACGTAAGGATGGCAACATCCCCCATGGCTGTCAATCACAATAGCTGAACTTCATGTTCAGGGGCAGTCTACCACCAAGTGCCAGGTGCCAGAGACAAACAACAAAAGAGAGCTGATTCCTTCAAGCCTTGCTTGTGGGCTGCTCAAGGGGCACTTGGTTGGCCACTCTGGGAAACAGGATGCAGGATTAGATTGACCCTTGCATTGTCTATTATGGTATGTGCAATTATGGAAGACTATCAATTTTTCCCTCTCTCCCTCACATCCTCTGCTTATTAAAGGAGGTTACGGTGTGAGTGGGTGGAGGACTGTTTTAACAAGAGAAACATCTCACAAGGTTATGGCAGATGAATGGGTTCAGAGAGAAGATCAAGGGATCAACCTTTTCCTTTCTTCCGTTTTATGCTTAAGCCCCCTGATTTGCCCAGTAAGACGGTGCACAGCCCAGATGCCAGGGTGAAGGGATGGGGAGATGTGAGAACCACCTGCTCTGGACTTCCCTCTGTGAAATGGAGTAACCGGCTTTCTTCATTAAAGATGGCCTAACTGGTTTATTGTGAGATAACAGTCTCTCTGTTTAAGCCCAATTAGGGGCTTTTAATTTCATTAACTGTGTTGCTTGGTGGGGGTCACTTGCTTTGGAGAATTACGATAGTTGGAGATTTTCGTTGGCTGTAGGTGCTTTCATGTGGGAAACGAAAAATCAAAATGATAGCCGCTTTTCAAAATAATCTCAAGCCTTCCTTTTCCTTCTTTTCAGGAAGGAAGCCAGTGCTGCCTTTAGGCAGACTGAAGCAACTGCCTCAGGTGGCAGGTGCTGAGGGTTTTCCTCACAAACCCCTCCCCCTGCTATTCCTCTGTGTTGCCACAGGGCCTGTTTTGGCTCACATAATTTGGCCTATTGTCTCTGGTGTGGAGGCGGATGCAATCCCACCACCAGTGTTGACATAAGAGTCAGCTTCCAGTCCAAGCAGTTCCATTGGGGGCTGATGTCCATTGGGACTGGTGGGTCAGAGAAGGCAGGAGCCCAACAGTAGGTGGAGCAGAGCCCACTAAACCTAGTGTTGTCTCCATCCTCTCCTCCAATGAAGCCTGCAGGTGCAACATTGCGACTTAAGGAGGAGGAGCTGACAGTCAGTGATACTTTCTGGAATGGTGGTAAGCAAGAGGGGGGGGGCTCACTAAGGTTGGTAGGGCAATGCGCTGTTCACCCTAATGGATCAGGCTTCACTGATCGGCTTCTGTCCCCAGAACAGGAGGGGGCACCCTCCTGTTCTTTTCCTTCCGCAGCAAAACATCTTTGGTTGGTTCTTACAAGAGCTTGGAATGGGAAAACTGGCATCACTTTGGGGTTATCCTGTCTAAGGCAAGATTGCTTCGGAAAGCGTCCTACTAATGGGAGCTGCAAACAGGGCCCATGGTTGAGAGGCTGAGTAAGAGAAAGGTACTTGACTTATTGTGGAGGAGAGATATTGACGGTCGCTGAGATGGCTAGCTGGAAGGGGAAGGACCACAGCTTAGTGATGGGGCATGCTATGCATATGAGAACACCCAGGCTCTTTCACTGGCTTCTTCAGGTAGGGCTGAGAGAGACTGCTCCCCCTCTCTCAAACCCTGGGAGGCCACTGCCAGTTAGTATAGGCCAGTAGTCTTCAACCATAAGAACACAGGGAGAAGCCTGCTGGATCGGGTCAATGGACCATCTAGTCCAGCATCCTGCTTTTACACTGGCCACTCAGATGCCTTTGGGAAACCTTCAAGTAGGACCTGAGCTCAAGAGCATTCTTCCCTCCATTTGGGGCTCCATTACGTAATCTTTTACCTTATATTTGCATGGTGGTAGCGCTCCTGTTGTGACCCACCTTGGATCAGGCCAGTGGTGGGTCCTGACCCACCAGCTGAAGACCAGTGGTAGACAGTGCTGAGGCAGATTGACCAGTGGTTTGACTTGGTGCAAGTCAACTTCTTAATGTTCCTCAGCAGAGAAAGAGCTGGTGCTCATAAATGCACAGGCCTATCTACAAGCCAAGGTCTGCGAGTTGGCTGCAACCTGACCGTGTGCCCTCAATACCATATTAGCCATAGCAGTGGAACCATGATGTTTTCTGATATGGTGGTGTAGAGCTGTGTGTTTGTTCTCTCACTAATCTTGATTAGGTTGAGTTTGGCTTGTATGTTTTTTGGGGGGGAGGGGTCTTGGCAGAAGTCTGCTTGGCTTCAAAACAACTGGGGAGGAGATGATAGCCAAAAGAGAAAAGCGAGAAGGAGCCTCCTCACCACAAGAACTTATATTTTGAAATCAGCTCTATGCTCTCTGGCCTTGGGCCATCCCCTGGAGGCCTCCATCCTGATTATTGGGTTTTAAACATCAGATGTTCTTTATTATGGTCAAATAGTTATGTTATCATTGTTATGGCATGTGTGCCTGTAATACACACACACCACAAAAAATATGTAAGAAGCTGCCTTACAGAGCCTGGTTACCGCTCTATCTATCTTGGTGCTACATATCCCAGGAATAACCAATGTGGCACCTTCTAGATGCTCTTGGACTATAAGTCCCATCAGCCCCAGCCATCATGGCCAGTGATCAGGGATGATAGTTCAGCACCATATGGAGAGTACTGCATTGGTTACCTTTGATCTACTCTGACCGGAAGCATCTCTCCAAGATCTGAGGCAGAAGTTTTAAACTGGAGATGCCTTCTACGTTTCAAGCATGTGTCCTGATGCTGAGTGCAAAGGGTTTGTGAGTCATCAATAGCGCTGAATCAGCCTGCCAGACCTCATAATAGCATTTATATGGCACTTTAGAAGTGTTCAAATTGCAAAGCATACGTTAGATTGTAAACTTTACAACAACCCCTGTGCAGGAAGTTCAGCATTAACTCCCTATTGTGGGAAGCAGGTGGTGGTGTAGCCTATATAAAGCAGCTTGCCTGAGGTCACCTAAAGAATTTGTGGTAGAGGTAAGATTGGGCACCCATACGTTCTTGGCTTCCTGCTCATCTGTTCTTCCAATCCAGTGGTTAAAGTGTTAGATGAAGACTGGATGGACTCAGCTGTGAAGCTCATTGAGTAACCATGGACCAACCATCTTCTCTCAACCTAAACTACTTCACAGTCTACAGCATGCTGGATAGACTCATGATCTCACTTGGTACATGAAAGCTTCCTATGCTCCTAACTGGGTGACTGATTAACTGACCAGAAAGGTTCTTGACCAGAAAGCTTTCTTGTACCAAGTGAGATCATGAGTCTATCCAGCTTGACATTCTCTACACTAACTGGCAGTGACTCTCTAGGGTTTCAGACCAGGAGTCTTCCCCAGTCCTATCCGGGCATGCTGTAGACTGAACCTGAAATGTTTTGTATGTAGAGCGTGTACTCTAGCATTTGGCTGTGGCCCTTCTGTTTCCATCTTGTTCCACCTGGTATATTGAAAAAGGATCAACTGATGACGTTGACTGGTCTCTCTTCTGTCATCAACGGGCTGGTTATGAGAGGTTCTTTTCAAAAGAGCTGTTCTCCTGAGACCCTCATCTCTGTTCTCCTACTTCTTCTTACATCTGGGAAACATATAGATTTGAATCTGGCCAGAACATAACCAGGCCTTTATTTAATTGTGTTGGTTGAACCTTGGCCCAAAACTGATGCATCCGATGGCCATGCTGCCTTCTTGCAATGGGTTTTCATTGCTTTTGCTTGTCTTTCTGCCTGCAGAATAGTGGCAATACAACTGGGCAGTGGTTATGGTAAAACCAAGGCTGAAGAGCCTGTGACCTTCTAGAAGTTGTTGGGCTTGCCCATCATCCATGACCATTGGCCATTCTTGGAGGAGCTGATGGGAATTCGAACCAACAGCATCTAGAGGGCTTCAGACAGTGGTGGCTAGTGCCCTTTGCAGCTGGTGAGGTGCCAGAACTGAATTCTGGTGAGTTCCAGCTGAAAAACACCCTGGGAGGAACCAACTATTTCTAATTTTATCGCTATCCTTCTCACTGCTGGGTTCTACAAGGGCAACACTGAGATTAAGGAGAAGGAAGATGATAGACTGCTATCTCCTGGAATGGTTCTAAGTAAGGAGGTACACAAGTAGGAACTGGCTGAGAGCAGCCTGAGATTGGTGGGGCAGCTCCCCGTTTGTCCAAACAGACTAGCCTCCACTGTCTGCAGACCCCCAGCCCTGCTGTACCATAACCACTGCCCCATCACATCCCCGTGACAACATCTGTTTGTGTTGTGCCTCTGATGGCTGCTTGCAGATGTGTCTACTGGAATGGCGATACCAGCCTGAGGTGCTGCAAGGTGGGGTGGTACTGGCAAAAGCCCATGTGCTTCCCCCTCAAAACAAAGGCCCCCACCTTCCAAATTTGGTTGCTCTGCACCATCCGTTGCCTCGGCGTGATATGATCATCCTCGGTGTAACTCAGTCTGCTCGTTTAAATGCTTGTTGAGAAATTGAACAAAAGCCTCAATTAATTAACGTTCTGCTTTGGATGGGTTTTTCCTTTTCTCTCCTCCCCCCCACATTTCTCGTCCTCTCCTCTTCTTCTCCTTCTGCTCTCTCCTCCTCGATTGCGAAGCCGTCATTTTTGTCGGGGGCGAAGCAAGTGCTGTATGCTATTGTGTGCTGCAAAAGAGAACCAAGGTCAGGGGCAACCGGAGGGAGTGGGAGAGTCTGAGAAAGAGAGGTGTGGGCTGGGAGAGTGTTACTTAGTGAGAACTCAGAAGCTTTCTCAGAGATGATGCCTCGTGTCTGTCTAAGGTGGAGGAGGTCTGACGAATCACTAGACTTTTATTTATTTATTTTTGCCAGCACACACAGGGCAGAATAGAAGACAGTGTAGATTCACAAGCACCCTGTCCTCCTCCTAATGGAGGAACTATAGCTCAGTGGTAGAGCATCTGCTTTGTATGGAGAAAGTACATTTCTGAGCACAATTCAAAGTTGACCTTTAATGCCCCGAATGGTCTCAGCCCAGTATACCTGAAGGAGTGTCTCCACCCCCATCGTTCAGCCTGGACACTGACATCCAGCTCCAAGGACCTTCTGGTGGTTCCCTCACTGCGAGAAGTGAGGTTACAGTGAACCAGGCAGAGGGCCTTCTCGGTAGTGGCGCAAGCCCTGTGGAACGCCCTCCCATCAGATGTCAAAGAAATAAACAACTATCTGACTTTTAGAAGACATCTGATGGCAGCCGTGTTGATCTTTTATCACATTTATTTTTATTTTTAATAATATTCTGTTGGGAGCCACCCAGAGTGGCTGGGGAAACCCAGTCAGATGGGTGTGGTATTATTATTATTATTATTATTATTATTATTATTATTATTATTATTATTATGTCAAAGAGAAAAACAACCACCAGACTTTTAGAAGACATCTGAAGGCAGCCCTGTTAGGTAAACCTGTTTAGGTAAACATTGTTTAGTGTTTGATGGTCTATTGTATTTTAATATTTTGTTGGAAGCCACTCAGAGTGGCTGGGGAAACCCAGCCAGATGGGCGGAGTATAAATAAATAAATTTATTATTATTATTATTAGACCCAGGTTCAATCCCTGGCATCTCCAGGCAGGGCTGGGAGACACACTTCTCTGAAATCCTGGAGAGAAGAAGCCAGTCAGGGTGGACCATTGGATGGACCAATGGTCTGACTCAGTCCCTTGTAGCTTCCTTTGTTCCTACATTGATTGCTTTTGTGGAGAATAGAGAAACAGAAGTTTGAATGCTTGCTGAAAGTAGCCTACTGTACCAAGGCAAACTTTTTATTAATTGCTCTGCCCACTCTTGCCTCTGTGTTCACCCACAGTGCATTCGTGAGCTTAGTCTTACCTTCTCTCCTCTCCATTATAATTTACTTGGGTGTGTGTGAAAGAGAGGTTTAAATCCCTCCCTTGGCTATGAAGCTCAATCAGTGACCTTGAGTGGACTGCATTTTCTCCCTGTCTAACCTACTTCACAAGGTTGTTGTGAGTAGATGCAGTGGTGATGACTATGCCCAATAGCCTGAGTTTCTTGGAGGAAGAGCACAGCAACAGCAAGCCTTCAGCCCCTCTTTATCAGGGTGTGTTCAGAGCATTCAGTACCCCTCCCACCAATTCATGACAATAGGGGTGACTTACCCGGTGTACCTCTGCATGAGTAGGTGTTCAAGGCTTCCTTCCTCCTAACGAGCACTGACTTGTGCAGAGGCAAAAGGAGAGAGGGGTTCTCTTCTACCAATGGGTAATATTTACCCCTCCTTTAAAAGGAACTCTTTATGGGGTTAAGGGTGCAGGGAACCTCCAATTTTAATAGGGAAAAATGTTTCTCTTATCAGATGTTGACGCAACACTGCTTTAATGAGAGAGCTGGGCTTCCTAGGAAAAGCAGGCAGAGCCCTCCTGTGGAGGAGTGTGGTTCTCTTGGCTTTCTGTTGAATAGCTGGAGACCCGAGTCCTCTTTCCCGAAAATGCTGCAAATAGTTCTGCCTTTATGATTCTAGGGATCAGATCTCAACTGTGAGCCATTAAGCTCTTCTTGTCCCTTGGGAGTCACATGAGCAGAGCCATTACCTGTTGTCATGTAGAGCTGGACATAATCCTTGGGTGAACAGCTGTTCCAGAGGACAGGACATCACTGAGCACCAGCTACCTGAACATTCTCTCCGGAGACTGATGTTTTGTCTCTCCTTCCCCTCCTCCTTTGGACAAACCTTGTATAACCAACAAACAATGCTGATCTTCACCTCCTCACAAGGACCACATTCTCTTGCTACAAGATGCATGTTGACCTTTGATGCACTGGCAGAATGCAAGGCCTGTAGACTGTTGGCTATGAGTTATGTTTGCAGTTCCCATTCATTAAACTTCAGAGAAAGTGTGTGCTTAGCCTGGCTCATTTGCTTTATTTAATCAGTTGGGGCAATGGTTTTCAAGCTGCGTCCTAGAGAAGCCCACAGTTCTCTGACAGCTTCCCAGAAGTTGCTTAAGAAAATAGTTCAGTAGTGGTGGACAAGCTCCCTTGAAAGTCAGTTTGCCCATTGCAGCTGATCTTCTGCATCCTCACCATACTACAATTTCTAATATTCTTTTTGAGAAACCATCCCAAACCAGTCCTAGGCCTAATCCTTGCCATTTCTAGGTAGGACGGGGTAAGACTCCTATCTGAAACCCTGGAGACCAGTCAGTGTAGACAATAGGAGCTAGATGGACCAATGGCCTGACTGTGAATAAGGCACTGCCTGGTTCTACACCAGCTTTCAGTCTTGAGCTTAAACACATGCTCAGCAGCCTCATGTGATGCTCAGCTGTAGCATTTCAGATTGCATGCTGAAAAGTTTTCCTGTTTCAATGCTTTTGCATATCTTCCTATATACATAAAAATGTAAGACTGTTGTCACGCTGCAGAACTTGCATACTTGGAAGAGAGCTCTGGTCTTTCATTTTCCTTGATATGCTGGTCTTCTAAATGTAGGGAGTAGTTGGCCAGGGGATCATTTAAAGATGAGATCCCCACCTAAATCCTGACGTGGAATGGACTGACAACAGAGGTATCTCAGGAAGCAGTATATTGTGGGTGCTTCTCCACTAGGCAGCTCTCTCTCTCTCTCTCTCTCTCTCTCTCTCTCTCTCTCTCTCTTTAAAAAAATTGAAATATTTTCATATATAACAGTCATGTCTCCTTTTTGACAACCAGGCAATTCTTTTCATGATATTTTCAGATCCTCACTGCCATTGCACTTCAGCCCTTTTTGGTGTGAATTGCCTATACAGTGGTACCTCGGGTTACATACGCTTCAGGTTACAGACTCCGCTAACCCAGAAATAGTGCTTCAGGTTAAAAACTTTGCTTCAGGATGAGAACAGAAATCGCCCGGTGGTGGTGCGGTGGCAGCAGGAGGCCCCATTAGTTAAAGTGGTGCTTCAGGTTAAGAACAGTTTCAGGTTAAGAACGGACCTCTGGAACGAATTAAGTATATAACCGGAGGTACCACTGTAGTACTATTGTCTCACTTGCGGCTGTGGAATGGTGAATGCCCGGAAGCTCATTTTGTCCCATACAAATTGGTTGCTCAATCAGACTGGCAAGTGAGGCTCTATGGATTTCCTTTCCATCAGAACTCAAGCGAGTAGGTGACAGCAAAAGGCTCTCTTCAGTGGTGGCACCTTGACTCTTGAATGCCCTCCCTCCATTTTCAGAGAGGGCATGCCTCTGAATACCACTTGTTGGGAACTGCAAGTGGGGGCAAAGCTGTTGTGATCAAGCCCTGCTTGTGAGCTTCCCCTTAGCACATTTGGTTGGCCACTGTGAGAACAGGCTGCTGGACTAGATAGGATCTCTTCTTAGGTTCTGATGGTAGTTGACCTGGTGCCATCATGGTTATAATGTAGATCTCTGGCTAATATGGTCCGATTTTCTGTAGCTTATAATGAGCAACAATGGCTTTTATATCCCCCTTTTTTGGTTGCTGATTAGCGATTTTCATTATTTACTGCTATTTCATTCTTGTCTTAGGGATGAGGTTTGTGTGCGCATGCATGTAATTTATTTTTATGAGCCTATTGTAAGCTGCCTTCTGCATTTTTATGATGGAAAAGTATGATGTATGCATTCATGGAAGTTGTTAGTAATGGGATGAAATTGGCCTCTCTAGACCCAGTGCTCCTCTCTTCTTCCTTGCTGCCATTGCTATTGCCATTGCTATTGGTGGTGGTTAGAAACATGGACATAGCCACATGTAGGGGGGACAGGGGACCAACAGCCTCCCCTAAACCAAGTAAATAAAATAAAAATACAGCGGTACCTCGGGTTACATACGCTTCAGGTTACATACGCTTCAGGTTACAGACTCCGCTAACCCAGAAATAGTGCTTCAGGTTAAGAACTTTGCTTCAGGATGAGAACAGAAATCGTGCTCCAGCCGTGCGGCGGAAGCAGAGGCCCCATTAGCTAAAGTGGTGCTTCAGGTTAAGAACAGTTTCAGGTTAAGAATGGACCTCCAGAACAAATTAAGTACTTAACCCGAGGTACCACTGTACTTAACTAAAAGTAGAAATAATCAGAATATTTGAAAGGTCACTTAGATGATGTTGTGGCGCATTCTGGTGACACAACTGGCAGCCTGATTGAGCGACAGGCGTGGCTTCTGCGAACTGACCAATTGTGTCACAGGTAGCTCGGTCCTGCCCTCCCTTCTACAACATAAGTCCTGGCTATGCCCATGGTTATAAATGCAGGGGGGGGGAATCAACCAGGTTTCCCCCCTCTGCTTCAGTAGCTGGTCAGAGTAAGGCTGGCGAAGCTGACAAGCTTTATCAGTCTCAGCCGACTTCGGGGGAATTGCTGCAGAGGTGAAGGGGAAAGCCTTGTCAGCTTCGCCATGTAGGCACATAAATGTTGGAGCAGGCGGCGATATATAATGTAATATATTTTAAAAGCACCTGTGAAATGGAGAAGACCTTTGCAGCAACTCTGGGGTGCGGGAAATGACAGAGCTGGTTAGTGTTGCCAGCTCTGGGTGCTGAGGTTTGTTTGGGGTGCGGGGAGGCTTGCCCATTTTACTACTGGCTTTTTGTTTTTTTAATGGTGGTAGCAGACGATTGATGTCTCCGTATGGGCTGGGGAGGGCTGCAGTTCCCATTTGTATCAGAACTGCACAATGCCCCCTTCCTTGCTGAAGACGAGTGGTGTTGACATCAAAATATTTGGAAAGCCAAACAAAAGCTTTCTGTTTGCCATCGCCCCAAGCATCTTGGAGGCTTAAGGGGCAGTTTATCAATTTTTGTGTCAAGCAGTAAAGCTTTTTCTGGGCTGTATCATTTCAAGCTCTCTCTCTCTGTCTCTCTCTCTGTGTGCACATCTCAGAATGCAAATGCACCTCCATGCTGGTGGAAAAAACAACATTATCAGGAAGAAGGCTAGACTCTTTCCTTAAGATATATTGGGTGCAGAGGAGTCACAGACAGATGGTATGGTTCAATAAGGATGGTGGTCAGCATCCAGGACAGGTAAAAAAAGACCCAAAAAATCAGTGGCGTAGCGTGGGTTGTCAGCACCCGGGGCAAGGCAAGTAATTTGCGTCCCCTAACCCGTGGATTTTAGTAGGGGCAGAGAGCTGCGAGTGCGAGCGCGCCCCCTCAGATGTTGCGCCCAGTGTGGCCGGCCCCCCTGCACCCCCCACGTTACGCCACTGCAAAAAATATCAGATGGCAGGTTCAATCCTCATATGGGACAGCTGCATATTCCTGCATTGTAGGGGGTTGGACTAGATGATCCTCAAGGTCCCTTCCAACTCTATGATTCTACAATTCTAGGACCCCCAAACCAAGGAGATAAGTAACTACACAGCCTATACAACTATACATCTATGATTCTGTGGTCTGGTCTTTGGGGTTAGAAAGAGGCAAAGTGAATTCATTTTGCATAATATAAGGATTGGGGTCTTTTTTCTGTCTGCATTCCCTTTGGGGTAATACATTTGGAGCTGAAATGTCAGCACTAAGTGGCACTCGAGCCAAATGTAGGTGGGCACCCACTCGTTCCCCTCTGTCTTTCTGTGCCACTTATATTAGGCCAAAAAAAACCCCACATGTCACCCACTTTCTTCTTCAAGACCTTTTCTCCCCTTTTCTCATGCTATGTGTTTGAAACAAAATCTGGGGCAGTAACTATAAGGCAGGGGTGGGAAGCCTGTGGCCCTCTTGGTATTTATTTAGTTAACTTATACGCCACTTTGTATTACATCAGAAATCACTAAGTGGTTTACAAAATCCCAACAAGGAGGAATCGATGCAAAAAATAAAATATGAATTCTGCATTCAAATCCCAACAACACCACTACTACAGCTAGTACTTAGAAGTGCCGCAGCAGAGATCATTCCATCTGCAACTGAAGTGTTTAAATGGTTACTACTGTACTTGGCTAAGTCAACTAGCCAAGAAGGGGACCGGTGGAGGCATTGATTAGCAACCAGGCAGAGTGGCATGATTTCATCTTATTTTATTAAGAAAATTTACATGCTGCTTGTTTGTAGTAAAACCTCTAAGTGCTTTACAAGAGATATTAAATGATGTCTACTGAGGTAGTACATGTTCTGACTGGCTGTGTAGTTTTAAGTGTGTGTGTATATGCATGTGCACACAAACACATGTTTGGTGGCTTTGCTTGACATAGCTGGAATGTGTAGACAGACTGTATAGGAAAAATACAGCTGATCCAAAACATCTCAGAAATTAATTTTTCTGGCAGATTTCCCTACCAAAGTTCCATTTCTTTTTCTCTAGCGTTTTCTGAACTGTAGGGAATTTGAATCCCTCCTCTGCAGAATATTTAGCACAATAGTAGTAGTAGTAGTAGTAATAATAATGATGATGATGATGATGATGATAATATCAATAATAATAATAATAATAATAATAATAATAATAATAATTGCTCCATCCAGATTTCAATATCCACAAACAGTTTAGACAATTCTAAGAGTGGACCTTATGAATAAGGTTTAGGGTTAATTTATGTCCGTTGCTATGAATGATCTACCTACCATGGAATGACAAGGTCATATGCACAAATGCAAACCTAGGAACATAAAAAGCTGCCTTATACCATTCATCTGTTTACTTCAGTATTGTCCACTCTGGCTGGTAGAGACTCTCTGTGGTTTCTTCCACTAATTTAAATGAAATCCCCACTTAATGCAACAGGTCCATGAATGACTTGCATGTGTGAGCCTGTCCTTCTGAAAACAGTGGTGCAAGCTGCCTTGGGAGTCTGTGGAAGCCCCTTCTTGAACAGGCAGAAGTTGAGCAAATGTCTGCTTGGAGTGCATTTGGGTAGCTGCTCTCAAGCTTAGACGTTGCTCAAGATGAGGGCTGGGTAACCCTTTTCTGCCCGCGGACAGCATTCACACCCTCCAAGTGTTATTTTCCAGGGAAAGTCCTGGATATACAGAAGGTGTCCTGGTTTCTGATTTGATCCTGGAATGTCCTGCTTTTCCTTAGGACATCCTTATTTTCATCAGAGAAATGTTGGAGGGTATGGAGTAATGCGACCCCTGAGCCAAAGAGCCAAAGAGTAACTATACAAGCTTTAGAAGACATCTGAAGGCAGCCCTGTATAGGGACATTTTTAATGTTTAATGTTCTACTATGTTTTTATATATGTTAGAAGCTGCCCTGAGTGGCTGGGGCAACCCAGTCAGATGGGCAGGGTCTAAATAGTAAAAAAATATTACTATTATTATGGAATAGGACGTCCCTATTTTCATCGGAGAAATGTTGGCAGGTATGAGAGTCTGAGGTTCTGAATGCTGCTCTCCCTTACCCGTGCCCATGAGATGATCGGCGCCCTAGTCCACCACCATCTGTGGGTCTCTGGGTTGACCATGAATTTGAGCTTGGGTTGAAGTGACACTAACCACATTCTCACCATGCATTTAAAGTGCTATGGCACCACTTTACACACACATGACTTCTCCCAGAGAATTCTGGGAGGCGTAATATGCTAAGAGTGTTAGTAAAGGTAAAGGGACCCCTGACCGTTAGGTCCAGTCACGGACCATTCTGGGGTTGCGGCGCTCATCTCGGTTTACTGGCCGAGGGAGCCGGCGTACAGCTTCCGGGTCATGTGGCCAGCATGACTAAGCCGCTTCTGGTGAACCAGAGCAGCGCCCGGAAACACCATTTACCTTCCTGATGGAGCGGTCCCTATTTATCTACTTGCACTTTGATGTGCTTTTGAACTGCTAGGTTGGCAGGAGCTGGGACTGATCAACTGGAGCTCACCCTGTCGCGGGGATTCAAGCCCTAGGCTCTGTGGTTTAACCCACAGCGTCACCCACTGTGTAGTTACGAGACCCCCATTCCCCTCCCAGAGCTAAAATTCCCAAAGTTTCCTGGGGAAAGGGTTTGACTGTTATACTACTCTGGGAATAACTGTAGTTCTGGGAAGGTGGTCTCCTAGCAGTTCTCAGCACCCTTAACAAACTACACTTCCCAGGATTCTTTGGGGGAAGCCATGCCGGTTCAAAGTAGTATCACAGTGATTTAAAGGGAGGCCACTGTCTCCCTGACCCGCAGGAAAAGGGATTCTTTAACACCCCCCTCTTCCACCCCCAGAATGAGCTCTTGTAGCCTTTTCAGGCTATGCAACTCAGCATCTCTATCCCAGAGAAAAGCCCAAAAAGAGGCTAATGGCAGCAGGAGTGATGATCTTGACAAGGGGGAAATTCTGCCACTGGTAACACCAGAGGTGCAGGGCTGAAAGAGCCCTTTGCTTTTTAGTTCAGTCGCCTGTAGCATTCTGCTATAATGCAGGGGGGCGCTTCAAGTTTATGCCTATCCAGAGGGGCGCAGAGATAGCTCACGGAGGCTGGATCGAGCAGCTAGTTGCCTAACTTAGTGATGCCTGCACCTTCTAAAATGCACAAGATGTTTGTTTTAATGAATCGACTAGGGAGCCCGGTCTCCATTCAGCAAACCCAAACCTACCCACCCCGCTCCTATGGTGCTGCTGTCGTTGTAACATTTGGTGCTGTGTAGGGCAGTTCTCACATTCTCTGCTTACTATGTGATGCTGTGGGAGGGATGCTGGTACCTTAGCAGTGTGCGTGGGGAGGAAGCTGGCGTAGAGGAGTTGGGCCATCTGGCCATCTCTTACTTCTCTGCTTCAGCTGTAGCTCTGGAGTGAGGACCCTGCTGGCTGCCTCATCCCACCACCCTTCCTCCCTGTGCGTATTTCTTCTCCATAGGGACTCTGTCTGGGTGGGGAAGAGTGCCACCTACCTACCCTCTCTGCAAAACAACAGCCATCTGAACCTACTCTCTTGCGTCATGGCGGATAAAAGGGCGAGCGCTTTGGTCTCTGAGGTGCTGTTTGTCTCTTTGAACAGCCAAAACTAAAAGGGGGAAGGGGGCGTTCAGAGAGACTGTTTCTCAAGGCCGGCGGCAGATGCTTGAAAGCTTGGCCTTGAAAGCAAATTGCGTTATCGTTCCTCGGGAGACAGATGGGCAACCTGCGGCCCTCTCTCCCTCAACCCAGTTTAGTGCATCCTTTGGCCTGATCTCCAGTGGGTGGCAAGGGGGAGAAAAGGGGAGAAATGGGGGGCTGTGGGGGAGAGAGAGAGAGAGAGAGAGAGAGAGAGAGGTGGTGGAAGTGATAGTGTGGGTGAGAAAGAGGGATGGACATGAGTGTGTAGTTGTGCAATGGGGTGTCACTGAGTATGCACATAAGTAAATGAGGGAGAGAAGGGTGGCAGTGAGTGTGTGAGAGATGGCAGAAAGTGTGTGAGTGAGCGGGTGGTGGCCTCATTCGCATTTCATGGAATCATAGAATTGTAGAGTTGGAAGGGACATCAAGGATCATCTGGTCCAACCTGCTGCAATGTAGGACTCTCAGCTAAAGCATGCATGACAGGTGGCCATCCAGCCCTGCTCACTTTTGACTCTGGCCCTGTCCTCTGCCAATTTGCAGCCCCTGGTTGATTACCCCTGGGGGACTACAGTCCTTAAAATAAATAAGGATGCCCTCCTCTGGCTCCCACCTAGCCTCATATCTCACATCCATGATGGATTCATCGGAAGCCTTCGGAAAGTCGATATCTTTCTCAGGACCTCTGCAGCTGATTTTCAAAAGCCTAGTGGTCCCCTCTCTCCATTCTCTATGCTCGTCTTATTGATCAATGATAACATATTTGTTTGACAGTATTCCATATCTCAGATCCAAAGAGCTCCACAAGGTGGCTTAAAGGTAAAGGTACCCCTGTCCATTAGGTCCAGTTGCGGACAACTCTGGGGTTGTGGCGCTCATCTTGCTCTATAGGCCGAGGGAGCCGGCATACAGCTTCCTGGTCATGTGGCCAGCATGACTAAGCCGCTTCTGGCGAACCAGAGCAGCACACAGAAACGTCTTTTACCTTCCCGCCGGAGTGGTACCTATTTATCTACTTTCACTTTGAGGTGCTTTCGAACTGCTAGGTTGGCAGGAGCAGGGACCGAGCAACGGGAGCTCACTCCATCGCGAGGATTCGAACTACCGACCTTCTGATCGGCAAGTCCTAGGCTCTGTGGTTTAACCCACAGCGCCACCCGCACCCCCCTTGGTTTCTTAACAAGCAACAAATTGCCTCTGAAATGAGTGGGTGGAACCTGAGTTGGTCACAACTAAGTTGCACGTGGAGTAGACTCATTGAAATGAATGGAGCAGGGCTTTTTTCCCAGCCAGAAGTCAGTCCTGGCACCTCTCAAGTGGGCGCCATTATAAGAGAACAAGGGAGGCGTTTGTGGCAATTTTCCTTCTGCTCATGGTCCTTTTGAATCTAACTCACGGCGTTTTTACAATATGTTGGTTCCTTTCCATGTACAAATCGCCTATACAACCCTGTATGGTAGGTACAATTCATTTGCATCACAAATTGATCAGAGCGTGTGAGAGAAATTATGGCCTGCCTTGGGTCTGCCTAGTGAGTTCATGGCAGAGGTGAGATTTAGTGAGCCAGTGTTGCATAGGGTTAGTGTCAGAGTAGGACTAAGAAGATTCGTTTTCAAATCCTTAGTAGGTGACCTTGGGCCAGTCTTTTTCTCCTTCTCTCTCTCCCTCTCTGACTAACCTACCCTTCAAGTGGATAAAATCTGGGAGGGTGAGAATCATGTATGCTGTCCTGATCTCCTTGGAGGATGTGCAGAATAAAAAACTAAGGAAACAATAAATTGGGGATTTCCTGATTCACATAGCCACTGTGCTATGCAAGCTCCTATACAGACCCTTGACAGATACTGCAGTTGAAGTGACAGAAGCGGTGTTTGAACGTGAGAGAAGGAGAGAATCAGCACCCCATAGCAAAATAACTTGTGTACAACTATTGACATCTCTTCCTAAATTGTTGATAGAAGACGCGTTGAATTACAAATGCAGGAACAGTTCACCCCCACACCTCCAAAGGTTCAGTTTTAGACAGTGGAGAGTACGAACTACTTACCACCAAGAGAGCCTATCCTGTGTGTTTCTGAATGTGCTTCTGGAAGTAGGCAGCAAGCTCAGACTAGTGACTCATGCAGAGATGTGACAAGCAGCCTCCTCATTGGGCAATCATTTTGGCTGGCTCTCTGAGTCATTTCAGCATGGCTACCTGCCGTTTTTGCCCACATCACCAGTTACTGAATGTTTCAATTTATTCCTTAAGCTGTGATTGAGCAAAAATAACCCCGGTGAAGGCTGAATGGAAAGTAGGTGGACCAGAGTAGTAAAATCAATATGGAGAGACAACAGGCAGCCTTATCTGTGGGTGGAAATTCTGGGCTCCCCAGAGTCCTCAACTTCTGAATCTCTGGGCATATGCAAGTGGGCACTGTCTCTGGCCCACTGTTTTGCTAATGACTCAGTTACGGGATTTCGAATGCCAGGACTGCATTGGGTTCTGCAGATCAGTTACCGTAGATGAGCAAATAGTTGAACGGTTATTCTGATGTAACATCCAACAAGTGTACGGCTTGTGCACACAACACTTGAAATATACAAATCGGCAATTGTACACAGATGCTCTGCTACTGAGTTACAGCTCTTCCTCTAAAGGAAGTGGCAAAAGCAATTATTAGGGGAGCAAGTATTAGTCCATGACATATATGGGACCTTAATATACCATGACTGAAAATGGGGGTAATGAATGGGATAGCAGGAGATATATACATATATATTGGGGGAAAGATGCTCAACTCCTTGGAGTTGCCCCTGCTTCAGAAAAGTTCACCCACCTTTTCTGATCACGCCCTATGAATCTTCTAAGAAACTGCAGCTTTCCCCAGAAGCATAGTGTGCAAAACTAGCTGGAAGCCTGTCAGGTCCAGTGGATCAGTGATCCAACTTGCTTTCTGAGTGCTCTTTATAAATAGGCTGGGATCTTACACACACCAGAAAAGACAGGACCATCTAATTTTAGAAGGCAGCGGGAGGGAAAGCAGGAGGCTATGAGCACACTGTGGCTGAAGGTTGCTCCCCCCCATTGCATCTTGAAGTAACAAGGGCCCTCTTACCAGTCTCTTTCCCATCTCTAAAAATATACCATGCAAAGGAAAGGTTTATGTGTCTTAATTCTTCCTTCCAAGGAAGCAGCGTGCGCCAAGAATTTGGGAGCAGCTCTGGGGTACCCGAATCTCTCTTTGGAAATAGGCTCAGGGATTAAAATACTTTTTCCACTGTGTGTATTTGTGCAGATCCTGGGCTAAACTCTTTCCAAACACACACTCACACACATGCACAAGAGGCAGTTGTGGGAGCAGATTGATAGGACCAGCCTATGTTGAAAAGGCTTCCTGGCACCCCAGGGGAGAGGGTGATCACTTAGGCATCCTCCAAAATAAAAACAACAACACTGATTTGCATTATCCCCCATAGGTTAATAAATATCCAAATTTAGAAGGGATTAAAAGGTAAAGGTAAAGGACCCCTGACAGTTAAGCCCAGTCGTGAACAACTCTGGGGTTGCGGTACTTATCTCACATTACTGGCTGAGGGAGCCAACATTTGTCCACAGACAGTTTTTCCGGGTCATGTGGCCAGCATGACTAAGCCGCTTCTGGCGAAACCAAAGCAGCACACGGAAATGTCATTTACCTTCCTGCCGGAGCAGTACCTATTTATCTACTTGCACTGGTGTGCTTTCAAACTGCTAGGTTTGAAGAAGCTGGGACAGAGCAATGGGAGCTCACCCTGTTGCAGGGATTTGAACTGCCAACCTTCCAATTGGCAAGCCCTAGGCTCAGTGGTTTAGACCACAGCGCCACCCGCATCCCCAGTTAGAAGGGATTACTATCAATTAAATAGGAATACAGTGCATCTCAGTGGGGAAGATTGTGGCTTGTGTGCTCCTGCTATTGATGGACAACTTTAAGACTCCCTGCTGCTCTCCCATCAGATTAATATAATATTATATATATATATATATATATATATATATATATATATATATATCCTGGACTTGGACCAGACGGGTACTCCTTCAATCAGAGGATTGTTCAATGCATGGGCCACCCAAGTACTACTGTGGAAGAAGGTCACAACTGGAATAACTTCCAGGCGTCTAGGAATTGTAAGGTGCTGAGTTCTAAGCTTGCCACTTTTTTAAAAATTAGTTTTTATTAAAGCTTTTTGTGTTACAAAACAAACAGATAAACAGAAAAAGGTATCTCTGTTGTCTCCACTTTCAATTCATAGTCCTTTTCACAGCTTGATTCCATTTAGCAAGCAGCACTTTTGTCATTGACATTTTGCATTTGGGGGGAAAGGGAGGGGGGAAGAGAGAGATGGAGTATTGTTCTTTTGTTCTATTGCCTATTATTAGTATAAGGGTTTGTGTCAGCATTATGTGGGTAGGCCTTTTCTTTATGTATTTACTTCTTATTTATTGATAATGCGAGAAGTTAGGGGATCTTGGGCATAGTTGGTTGCATTCAGTTGATTGCAGAGTGGCTTGTTTGTGTGTTGGGGGTGTGGAGGTTGTTGGGTCAGGTTAGCCATATTGATTCATATGCTGTTGGGGGGGGGGGCATAAGTTCTATTTATTTTCAACTGGCTTTGCTTCTGAAAACCCGAGCCAGCCGCTGTGCTTTGAGAATGGCAACTTGGTGCCCATAATTTAATATTGGGAGGTTTTACCTCTGCCCCAGAGAGAATGTGGGCGTGACAATATTTTCCCTGTTTTTATTTCTGGGTGTCAGGCTGCTGTGTTAAAAGTTACAGAAGCACGACCATTTAAATAATAACAATAATTTGGCAGCCCTACCAGATGGCGAGAGAGAGAGAGAGGGGGGGGGGGGGAAAGAGGCATAAAAAACTGACCAGCAGATGTCAGACAGGCTTTCAAATGGATCTGAAAATTCAGCCCTTATCCCTTCTGAGCACAGTGGTACCTCGGGTTACAGACACTTCAGGTTACAGACGCTTCAGGTTACATACGCCTCAGTTTACAGACACCGCTAACCCAGAAATAGTACCTTGGGTTAAGAACTTTGCTTCAGATTGAGAACAGAAATCGTGTTCCGGTGGCGCAGAGGCAGCGGGAGGTCTCATTAGCTAAAGTGGTGCTTCAGGTTAAGAACAATTTCAGGTTAAGAACGGACCTCCGGAATGAATTAAGTTCTTAACCAGAGGTACCACTGTAGTTGTCTACCACCTCTGTGGATTGGGGTGGGGGGCACTTGGAGGTAAACACCTGCTGTTTGACTTGTGTAGGATCCCCACAGCACTTAGGCTTTTGAGAGCCCAGAATTCTAGATCACAAAAGAAGTCTACATGAATGGAAACAGTTCATGCTTCAGATGTCATCCCTCCAGCTCATGATGGGAATGCTGGCACTCTCACTCCCAGTCTCCCTTACACAGTGTGAGCTTGGAATGCCTGAACAAGGAGTTGATCTGATCCACCACGGGCTCTACTTGTCTTGTTGGCATCAATGCATCTTCTGACAGGTGTGTTGGGTTTGCACACCCACCTCTGATTCTGAGCAGTGCTCCTCTTAAGCCCCTCCCTTTCGCTTCTGACATGTGATGCATTTCTGGAGTCCAGAAGGTGGGGAGATGGCCTGTTCTGGATGGGGCTGAGCTCCCCTGGAAGGAGCAGGTCCACAGCTTGGAGGTACTTCTGGAGCCAGCGTTGTAACTGGAGGCTCAGGTGGCGAGGAATGCCACTTTCTAGCTCTGGTCAGGGTGTCTGTTGCTGCCTCTCTGGACAGTGATGATTTCACCACTGCGCTCCATGCTCGGGTGACTTCCAATTGCAACTCTCTCCATATGGGACTGCCCTTATACATGACTTTAACTGGTTCAAAATGCAGCAGCCAGATGACTGGTTGAGATTCCATTTAGAACGCCTATAACCCCTGCTTTAAAATGGCTTCTGGGCCCAATTCAAGGTGCCCCCATTTGACTCTGGTCTCAAATATCCAAAAGACCTCCTTCTTTCCTATAGACTAGTGGTTCTCAACCTGTGGGTCCCCAGATGTTGTTGGACTACAACTCCCATCATCCCTGAGCTCTGGCCTTGCTAGCTAGGGGTGATGGGAGTTGTAGTGCAACAACATCTGGGGACCCACAGGTTGAGAAAGGCTGCTATAGACCCTCCTGGGGTGGGTGGGTTAGGTAGTTCCATCACCAACAGCAGTGTGGGGAATGGCAGCCTGGGTGACAGCTCTCCCTGTGGCGATATTTACACTGCAGAACTCCCTCCCCACAAAGGTGTGCTTGGCACTTTTATTATGTCATTTCCATCACATGCTGGAGATGCACCTCTTTGCCCAGGCCTTTGATATCTGAGAAATATACATTTTAGGAACCACCCCATTCTCTTGAGTGCAATGTGTTTTTCGTTTAAATGGTTGTCACTGGCCCTGGGACTTTATGGTACAGGGCAAATAATAATAGCGATAGAATCTTAGAATCTTAGAGTTGGAAGGGATCCAAAGGATCATCTAGTCCAATCCCCTGTAATGCAGGAATCTCAGCTAAACATCCAAAACAGATGGCTATCCAACCTCTGCTTAAAAACCTCGAATGAAGGAGAACACACACTCTCCCAAGGGGACTCCCCCATTGGACAGTGGACATTCCACTGTCAAACAGCTGCCATTATTATTATTATTATTATTATTATTATTATTATTATTATTCAAGTCTATGGATAGAAATTAGCCCTCCAAGAAACTCTATCCAGCTTTCCCTGCTTTGCACATGAGGCTGGGTTTTGCCGGGCTGAAATGTTTCCTTGAATTGTGATGGTGCCTTAAGCTTGTTTTGATGGAGAGGGGGTTGTGTGGCTTTTGTGTAGCCGGGATGTAGCCTACTGTTGAAAGAAAAGAGCTGCATCCATTCTTTAATGCACCTTTGCCTCTCGTCCTGTGCACCACTAGCATATGACCCCAAGATGGTTGCTGATGGACATAGGCAGCCCACAAGTGGCCTATCCTGGTTGTAAAGGAATTAATAACTCTAAGAAGGTTCTCTCTGGCCCTGTAGTCTTGCCCCTATTACCCTGTGACTGTCCCTTCTCTCTCTTTTCTATCAAATTTTGGGCAGTGTTTCCCAGACTTGGGTCTCCAGCTTTGGGACTACAAATCCCATCATCCCTGACCACTAGTCCTGCTAGTTACAGATGAAGGGAGTTGTAGTCCAAAAAACATTTGGAGACCTAAGTTTGGGAAGCACTGATTAAACTGTCATCTCCTCTGGGTAGGGACCTGCCTCATTGTTTATGCTGCCCTGTAAAAAGTGCTTGTACATTGATGATGCTAATAAATAGACAACGGAGACGTATTTGTCAGGCATCCACCAAGGAATCTTGTCATGTGTTGGAAGATGGGCACATGCAACTTTCTGTTGAACCAAGAAGCCCTCCCTCTTTCTCTGGCAGAACTGTGGTTCAACTTTCGCCAAGTGCGATTTGAGCCACGAGAGGGCAGCACAGTGTGCAATAAGAACACACAGTGGAGTGGAAGAATAGATTCCAGGTACCCAGCAGCATCTGGTGAATAAAGCACTGGGGAAAGAAGGATAACTGGGACACAGGAGCAAGGGGATGCCTTGAATGGTTGCTTTCCTCTCCATGCAGAGAGGGAAGGGAGCTGCAGCTTAAAAGAGGGTTGGATCTCTTGGCACAAAAGCTTCAAAAGCATTGGGGACGGGGAGATTTGAGTGTGGTGATAGGAGGCTTGTTGTCATGGGGAATTTTTCACCCAAGGGAAGCTGCATTGGATTTGGAAAATCTTGACTTCGTACATAACCTGTGGCAAAATAGTTATATGTACACCCGTGGCAAGGAGAGGCACCGTGTGAACATGGTCTGCACATAGGTTCTGTGCACAGAAGAATGAAATAATACCCGTGCAAGGAATCGTGGGATGTCAGACAGTGTTTAATCTATCATTGTATCTCTTGGGGCAAATGCTCCCCTGGATCAGTAGCAGACACTGGTGTCTCAAATTTCAGTGGCGCCCTGTGTGGTGGCGAAATCTGGCACTCTCCCCAGAGGGGACAGAGGAGACTGAACCACCAAGCTGAGCGTGGCATCAAAGGCAGGCTCCTTCTGAGCATGACAGAGGAGGAACCATGGCCACTGAAGCTGTGTGACGCTGGGAAAGTCCTCCTCATGATGACACGCCTCCTCTCTACAACATGCACATGACACATGACGTCACAGGGGTGATGCACTGCTAGCCCCCTCCCCATCTTCAGCCCAAGGTGATGCCTCTGATCACCACTGAGCCACAACCCTTCTTCCAAATACACAGTAGAGGAAGTTCATGGACTCAAAGGCTTGTCTCTTGTTTTTGGAGCCTCATCTTCTGGACTCTTGGAATTTAAAGCTGGGCACGGCTGAGACGAGCTATTGTGAAATCCCAAGTTTTGGTGAAGCAAGTGGCTCCCTCCTTGAAGACAGAGTTCAGGGTAAATGGTAGCCAATGTGGAAGCCTCGTTTTCTGAGTTGCTTGTAAGGCATCATCATCATCATCATCATCATTCTATTATTTATACCCTTCCCATCTGACTGGCTTGCCCCAGCCACTCTGGGCGGCTTCCAACGTATGTAAAAAATGGCAAAACATCAAACATTAAACACTTTCCTATGCAGGGCTGCCTTCAGATGCCTTCTAAAGTTGTATAGTTACTTATCTCCTTGGCCCGGGGGTTGTATACCATTCCCTCCAACATTTCTCTAATGAAAATAGGGACGTCCTAAGGAAAAGCGGGACATCCTGGGATCAAATCAGAAACTGGTACGGCTTCTGTAAATCCGGGACTGACCCTGGAAAATAAGGACACTTGGAGGGTCTTCAGGAGCACCTGAGACTCTGTCATATTAGATAACCGTAAAGGCTGTGGCCTCTTGCAGTACAGGTGTTGCTAAGAATCAGGCTGCAGCAGCTGCTGCTATGGTATTAAGGGCTTAATTTCAGCTTATTCCTTGTTCCTTGCTGGAGCATCTTCAGAGTTCAGTCCTCTCCAGACTCCTGTATTCAGCAAGGGTCCTCCTGCCTTGACATGCCCTCACCACAGGACACCAGGTCAGGATCTGCTTTGGGTGCAGGGGGGCAAAGCTCTGATCTCGCTCTTGGATTGAAAACCTTTGGGGGACTTTGCCACATGCAAGGGAAGCTGTGCTCCTGGTTTCTCCTCCCTCCCCACCTTCCCACTTGAGTCCTCACAGCCGTCCCCAGACATGCTAATTCTCCAATGTCTGGCTCGCGCCCACAGAGACTCTGGGAATTAATTGATAGATGGCGCCGGTGCTGGGGAGCTGCAACCTTACTGTAAATGTTTAACCGTATCTGTCCAGTGTCTGTGGATCTGAATTGCTTTCCAGGGCTCCAGCGTTTTCTAATGGGTGTTGGCTGGGGGAGAATCTAAAAAATAGTCAGTTTTATCAATATAAGGGGGTTGGGGGTTGGGAAAGAGCTAGAAGTGAGATAGCTAAGACCATACAGTGACTAGTTCAGGCTGAGAAGAGGCAGGATCAAGGCCTGCTCGTGAGGAGAGCTGAAGCAGCTTCCTTGGGTAGCATAATCCAGTGGGGTGTCCTTCCCCCACTGATGAAGTACCATCTCCACCTTCTCTGCCCTGCACTCAGCCCAGCATCTTTCAGTAGAAATGGTGGCGGCTGTTGTTGTTTTTCTGCCTGCTTTCCTGATGATGTGGATTTTGGGTCATAATAAATGTGCAGCTGTGACTAAGAGGGTTGCTAGGTGGGAAAGGTTACTCATGCATCCCTTTGCTTCGGAGTGATTCAATTCGGGGCACGAATGTGCCGCTCAGAGTTGCAGCCTCTTTTGTATGGGATGGAAGCTAGCTTGTGGTTTGTGAGGGAGAATGAGGGGCAGGCTGGCTCTGAGAGTGGCAGGCCGGAATAGAGTTTGGTCCAGTTGTTTATTATTACAGCTGAATGCCCAAACAGGCTTTGAAGCAGTTATAAGGTAAACGGTGTTTCCGTGCGCTCTGGCACTCCTCACAGTCCTCCATGCGCCAGTAGCGGTTTAGTCATGCTGGCCACATGACGCGTAAAGCTGTCCCTCAGCCTGAAAAGCGATATGAGCACTGCACCCCATAGTTGCCTTGGACTGGACCTAACCATCCAGGGGTCCTTTAGTTTTTACATTTACCTTTTAAAAAGCAGTGTGCGCAAAGTAAAATATGAACGCCCAGAATTAAAGTACACTGTATTTTAAAAGAAAATAAAACAATCACATTAAAGCACGTCTACGCATCTTGGGAGGAATATCCCACTGTTAGACTAAGGCCACAACTGAACAATGCATTTAAAGAGCTATGATACCACTTGACGTACTCATGGCTTCCACAAAATAATCCTGGGAACTGGAGTTTGCTCTGGGTGCTGAGAGTTGCTGTGAAGCCCATATTCTCCTCCCAGAGCTACAATTCCCAGAGTGGTTTAACAATCAATTCTTCTTTCCAGGGAGCTCTGGGAATTATAGTTCAGCACCCTTAACAACACGGGTTAAGGGTGGGGACACGGGTGGCGCTGTGGGTAAAACCTCAGCGCCTAGGACTTGCTGATCGTATGGTCGGCGGTTCGAATCCCCGCGGCGGGGTGAGCTCCCAGCGCCTGCCAACCTAGCAGTTCGAAAGCACCTCTGGGTGCAAGTAGATAAATAGGGACCGCTTACCAGCGGGAAGGTAAACGGCGTTCCGCGTGCTGTGCTGGCTCGCCAGATGCAGCTTGTCACGCTGGCCACGTGACCCGGAAGTGTCTGCGGACAGCGCTGGCTCCCGGCCTATAGAGTGAGATGAGCGCACAACCCTAGAGTCTGGCAAGACTGGCCCATACGGGCAGGGGTACCTTTACCTTTACCCTTAACAAAGTCCTGTCCCAATAATGCTGGGGGGAAGGGCACCGCCACCATGACTGTGGTATAATATTGCTTCAAATGTAAGGTGTGGCTGTTACCTAAGTGGAATGAGGATGATGGATGATAAATTCTTCCGTACCTCCCTGAAGCTTGTGCTTTGAAGCAGCCCCCTTCTCAGTTGGGTGGCAAATTGACTAGACCAATATGTCTGGTCTAATCAATTTGTAGCACTCCATTAAGACCTGTGGGGCTAAAAGGAGCAGCTGCAGTTATGAAAATTGGAGTGAACAGATGCCCCACTTGTTTTTTTTCCTCCCTTCGTACAGTTATTGAGCTGCTGTGTAAGGGGGAAATTGTCCTGTTTCTCTAGAGAGAACAACAGGAGTGGCCCACCCAGGGTGGTTCATAAGAGAATGTACAAAATGATGATAAAATCTGTATCACCATGCCAAATAACAACAAAAACAAGCAATTAAAAGCACTGGATAAAAAAGAGAGTTGAATACTCAAAACAAGAAAGGCTTTTGTCTGGTTCCAAAAAGATAATAAAGTTGATGAAAGGGAAGTTCTCCTTCCATAGAGAGCGTCTTTATTTAATATTCATGGGTACTACCAGATATTCCCTTGCAGATGATGAGGTGCACAGGCAGGTTTTCTTACTTATTATTACTCTTTTCTCCAAGGAACTGAAGGTGGCACACAAGGTTCTCCTTACAACAGCCAGGTGATGTAGATTTGACTGAGAGACCCTGACTGGCCCGAGGTCACTCAGTGAGGTTCATGAACGAGTGGGGATTCAAACCTGGACTCCTGGATTCTAGTCCAACACTATAAATCAGGAATGGGGAAACTTGGGCCCATGGGATTTCCTAAGCCACATTTCTCACACTTGCTTTGCAACTTCCTTGAGTGTTTTCGCTTGGCTTGGACACTGCTAATGCCTCCTGCTTGCCTGGATAGAGGATATGGGTGTGTGCAGAAAGTAGCCTACTATACAAATATAAAATTTACATTTGTTGTTCTGCTCACTTATGCCACAGGTCCCACCTGCCACTGGTCTCTGGCCCCCAGAAAGTTGCTCTGAATGGAATGTGGTCCTTAAGCTGCCAAGGGTTCCCCAACTAGCATAGTCCCATTGTGTAACTACAACAACACACTAGTATGGGAGCAAGTGTTCCTTTCAGGTACCCAAATCCCAAGCCATGCAGGGCTTTAGTGGAAAGACTCAGAACCTTGCATTGTGCTTGGAAATGGACTAGAATGGTTTTCTAAGCTCTGGCACAATCCACAGAATAGACTAGGAAGGGGACTGTTGAAGCCAAAGTTGTGTCCCACTAGTCCTTAGTGGGAGAAGCTGATTGCTAAAAGAGTCCTGGATCTATATTGGAAAACCTTGTATGTAAATCTACAAAAGTCACAGGCCAAACACATACAAAAATGGTAACTAGCTTTTTTGCTTTTGTATAGTTATGTTAGTCACATTGGTGGTAGGAAAGAAGGGGGAGGGAACCTTAGAAAAGCTGAATTACCTAAGAGGCCACCAGGCCAGTGACAATTTGCAAGCCTGGTTTGAGTGTTGTTGTAGGAGTGCTGTGTGTTTTTCTGTGCTGTTACGTGGCTTACCAGTTGCTCACTTCAAAAGCCTCCAAGCTATTTAGAAAAATGAAGACCCAAAGGCACAGCATAAAAACCAAAAGAATACAAAACAGTAAAACCATAATAATGATCTTGAAGCAGACCCAGCAAAATGCTAGCAGCTATCTCTTAGCCGAAGACACATAGAATTGTAGAGTTGGAAAGGGGCCATGAGGGTTACCTTGTCCAACCCTCTGCAATGCAGTGATCTTTTGCCCCACTTGGGGCCTGAAACCCACAACCCTGAGCTTAAGAGCCTCATGCACTACCAGCTGAGCTATCCCAGCTTGGAATGTCTTTGTGTTTTCATACTCTTTCCATTCCCCAATGCCACCCATCAGAGTGCTGCATTGAGCCTATATATGAGGTCACTAAAGTTAGAACCAGGTGTCAGATCACCAGTCCATCTGGCTCAGTACTCTCTAGCAGAAGCTTTCCAAGTTTCAGGCAGGAATCTCTCCCAGCACCACCTGGATTGAACCAGGGATCTTTGCATGAAAAGCAGATGCACTGCTACTGAGTTGTATAGCCTTCCAATTGCATGATCCCAAACCATTAAGGGGATCTTAGCAAGCTGTATTAGACTGTTGGTCCATCTACTGTCTACTTAGAGATTGGGATGGATTGAACCTGTGACCTTCTGCATGCAAAGCACATGCTCTTCCAGTGAGCTATAGCTGCTCCCCAAACACACACTCCTCCCTCACTGGTCTCTTCTCTCCATTTGGTGTCCTGCTCTCTTTTCTCTCACCACCCCCTGGGAGGCAGAAAGGCTCCCATGCTGGTTAATTGTAATGTGTATAGACAGGGATGTGTGTCTGGAAATGAAGACCTAGGCCTTGTATCGATTCCTGCACAGATGGCTGCTGAGCCGCCTCCGGGGAGCTGTAATGACACGCTTGGCAGCTAAGCTCCCTCCAGCCTTGCTTTGCCACCCTTTCCCAGCGTTGCTTTCACCTCTCAGAAGAGAATAGAGCCAATTCTCTACATGCAGTCCATCTCCTCTGTTAACCCGATCTTCCATATGGAAACATTGAAGCCTTGGAGATACTGGCCTTCTGTGGCACAATCCCTCCATGGGCTTGCCATTCAATTTGGCCTAGCTGAATGGCTTTGGGGCATCAAGGGGAGAGGGGTTCTCTATTAACTGGGATTATCCTGGCCTTGTTTTGGAAATGGTTGATTCTGGCTTCTTCCAAATCCCCATCCTGGAAAGATCCAGTCCAATGCTGGCTTTCACAGAACTCAGTTGGGTTTGTTTATTCATTCATTCATTTGAAGCTTCTGCATCGCAGCTCTCCAGCCCAAGAAGGTTTCCAAAGCAGTTCACAAAGATCAGTCAAAAGGCAGCCCTTGCCATCACGCCTTCCATCCAAAAGACATAATGCAAAAGAAAGAAAGGGGGGAAAAACAAAGGGAAGTTACTGGTCTCAGCTGAGCTGATGGAGTTGCCCTGATTCACTTCTCTCATTCTGTTACAGCTTGGTGGAATGGCTGCTGGTGGGTGACAGTTTTTGGAGGGAGGAGCCTAATGGTCCTGCTTCCGTTCACCCCTCAGTTATAGTTTGATGGACTTTGTTCAAATGATGGACTTTGTTCAAAAGGATTCACTTTCCATATTTACAAGCCAGATTGATATAAATTTCTTAAACATGGAAGTTCTGAAGCACCATACCATTGTCTTTCAGAGAGAACCACTGTGATATTAATACAATTGCTTCAAAATTTCCTCTGGGGCGGGAAAGTGATGTGGTTTGGGGTCTCTTAGTCAGGCAAAGGGATGCGGGTGGCGCTGTGGGTTAAACCACAGAGCCTAGGACTTGCCAATCAGAAGGTCGGCAGTTTGAATCCCCACGACGGGGTGAGCTCCCATTGCTCGGTCCCTGCTCCTGCCAACCTAGCAGTTCGAAAGCATGTCAAAGTGCAAGTAGATAAATAGGTACCACTCCAGCAGGAAGGTAAACGGTGTTTCCGTGCGCTGTTCTGGTTCACCAGAAGCGGCTTAGTCATGCTGGCCATGTGACCCGGAAGCTGTATGCCGGCTCCGTCGGCCAGAAAAGCGAGATGAGCGCCGCAACCCCAGAGTCAGTCACGACTGGACCTAATGGTCAGGGGTCCCTTTACCTTAGTCAGGCAAAACATCTGGGGGGGATATTGATAGAACCCAAACATTTCCCAAAAACTAGTGAAATGTCTCAGCAGGTTTGCCACCAGATTTGGACTAAAATTAAATGTGAAGGCAATCTAGGGTCTGAGATTTCCATAATATGGTGCTGTGCCATCTGCTAATTTTCCTCTACATATTCACCGATTAAAGGGGCCCTTTTCAAAAGCTTGGTTTAGAGCATGAGATTTTCATAATATGATGCTGCTTTTGACAAAGATACTACCACTGAAGATTAGAATGTTTATTAAATGCTCCATGAAAAGCCTTCAGCAATTTTCAGCGAGCTGTGAAAACAAAACTTGAGAGCTGGTTATCTATGTCAAGGAACAGATTGTCCCCTGTGTGTTCTGAAGCTGCCAATTCATCGTTCTCATTCCCTTTAGACCAGGCCTGGGGAACCTCAGACCTGGAAGCTGAATGCGGCCCTTCAAGCCCCTCTCTTTGGCCCTTGGTACTCTCTCCATACTCCCTTCCCTAGCTCCACCAAATCTTTCTTCACTGGTCCTGCTTTTCACCCTGCTTGAGTGTGCATCTTTGGGTTCCGATCATGCCTCTTGCTTGCATGGATGGAGAAGGATAGAGAAGGTGTGTGAGTTTGTGTAGAAACTAGCCCAGGGATCAGCAAACTTTTTCAGCAGGGGGCTGGTCCACTGTCCCTCAGACCTTGTGAGGGAGCCAGATTATATTTTTTTGGGGGGAATGAATGAATTCCTATGCCCCACAAATAACCCAGAGATGCATTTTAAATAAAAGGACACTTTCTACTCATGTAAAAACACACTGATTCCTGGACTGTACGTGGGCCAGATTTAGAAAGTGATTGGGTCAGATCCAGCCCCTGGGCCTTAGTTTGCCTACCCATGAACTAGCCTACTGAATAAAGGTAAAATTAATATTTGTTGCTCTGCCCACTTCTGTACCTAAGCTTGCCCTCCACTGGGTTGCCATAAGATAATTTAGCCCTTAGGCTGAAAAAAGGTTCATAGAATCATAGAGCTTGAAGGGCCGCTGAGAATCATCATAGTCCAATCCCTTGCAATGCAGGAATATGTAAGTTGTCCCATACTGAACCTGCAACCTTGGCGTTATCAGCACCATGCTCTAGCCAACGGAGCTATCTAGTTCTCCAACCTCCTGGTATACGCTAGAGCAGGACTGCAACATAGGTAAAAATTCAATGATGGCTGTAGTCCAAGTCTTACTCGTATCAAATCCCCAAGAGCACATTCGTTGGTAGTGAGAGCCAAATGATTCTAACAACAAGTCCTCTGAGGGTCCTTGCTAAGGATGTGCCAGCCATCAGCACCATCTACCTTTAATTCCTTAAAACAAAAATAAAAATGAGATTTGAGATTTTTGTGCAAGTATATTCCAAGCGTTTTACATTACATCAAACAAATGCCATTGAAAAACTGCTTGCAGCCTAAACATTTACACAGAACTAACATCGGTTAAAACAGCCAAGTCTGTAACAGATACACAGTTTCTTAATGATCACTTTTGCTTCTGTTCCCCTTTAAATTTCAGTTTAGGCAAGATGCCCAGAAGAGGATGGTGGCCTTTGGGCTGACACCACTTTCCCATTCCTTGCCTTAGACTCTGTGGCCACCCAGCTATTCCCTCCCCTCTCTTCCCCCTGCCTGCACACATCTCCTCTTTCCATCTTTCCTCTCTCTCTCTCTCTCTCTCTCTCTCTCTCCCTCCCTCTCCCTCTCCCCCCCCCCCCGTCTCACTTGGCTGCTCCTTCCTCCTCCTGGCGAGAATTCAAGTAGATGAAAAGCCAATCTGCATATTTCCCATAACCCATTTTCAAAGCAGGGTTTATTGTTTTAAAACAAAATCAATTGGGAAGCAGCGGAGAGGTAGGTGAGGATGCAGAGGCAGCGGGTGCCCTTGGCGGTGCAATCTCCCTGTGCGCGCTGCAATAAAAAGTTGCTCGCTTGAAGGGGCTGTGGTTAGAAAAATAATAATAAAGCTTCATAAGGAGTTTGCCCTCTGCTGGCAATTGTCACAGGACCTTGAGCTGTTCCAATGGAGAAACTGAGGTGGAGTGCGGAAAAGGCCCACAGGCCTAGAGGAGAAAGAACCGGACAGTAACATGTCATAGAATCGTAGAGGTGGACTAGATGCAGAAATCTCAACTAAAGGATCAGTGACAAATGGCCACCCAATCTCTGCTTAAAAACCTCCAAGGAAGGGAGACACTTCCACTGTCGAACAGCTCTTACTGTCAGAAAGCTCTTCCTGATGTTTACTCAGAATTTCCTTTCTTGTCATTTTAGACCAGGGGTCAGCAAACATTTCCAGCGGGGGGCTGGTCCACTGTCCCTCAGACCCTGTGGGGGGCCGGACTATTTTTTTTGGGGGGTGAACAAATTCCTATGCCCCACAAATAACTCAGGGATGCATTTTAAATAAAAGGACACATTCTACTCATGTAAAAACACACTGATTCCTGGACCATCTGTGGGCAGGATTTAGAAGGCGATTGGGCCGGATCCAGCCCCTGGGCCTTAGTTTGCCTACCCAAGTTTTAGACAGTTGTGACTTACCCTAGAGAATCCTGGGAAGTGTAGTTTGTTAAGGGTGTTGAGGAGCATTGCCACAGAGCTGTAGTTCCCAGAGTTTCCTGGAAATAGGGCCTGACTGACAAGCCACTCTGTAAAATGTGGCTTTGTGAGGGGAATAGGGTTCTCCTTAGAACTCCTGACAGTACAAGCTGTTTGGTCATGGGCACTTGTGGAATATCCTTCCTTAGAAATTAAGCAGAGACTGGATGGCCACTTATTGAGGGCACTGTAGTAGTGGATTGCCCTTGTCAGCAGAGAGTTGGACTAGGTGCCCTTTGAGGTCCCTTCCAAAACTATGATGCTATTGTTCTCTTGTACTGTCGGCCAATGGGAGGCCACCATCTGGCAGCAAAGGGAGCAGGTGGATTCCTCAAGGCCTTCTAACACCTTCTTTGTGGGTTTAAGAATGTAAAGGCCTCATCTCTCTGATGCCTGGGCATGAACAAAGGCCTTCCTTTGCTTTCCAGTAGCTGAAGCAAAGGGATTGAAAAGCAAGGTCATTTCCCCTTATTCTTGTTAGAAGGAAAAGACAAGGTCGGTGTGTGTCGCCAGGTGCAAAGGAGGTTTAGGAGCAGCCAAAAGACTCATTAGTGAAGATTCTCTGCTTTGTCTGAGGGTCCAAAGCTAGATGCAAGAGCTTACCTGAAACCTTGCCCTGTTTTCTGATGTGTCTGTTGGGCCTTGGAGGTGACCAAAGAGTTCTCTGAATGTAGCAAGAGGCCCTCTTGTGTGTCATGCAGAATGGACTTGAGCTAGGGAGATGTGGGTTCCAACTCCTGCTTGCTAGATAATTTCATAGAATTGTGGAAGGGACCCATCCAGTCTAACTCTCTGCAGTTAGCTTTATTTGCCAGATATCTAGAGATTACAGTTCCATAGCTGTCTGTAGGAATTTTGTTGTGGGAGCGGGGTGATATGTGAGGCGAAGCAAAGAGAGTGGGCTAGTTTCTCATTAAAAACTAGAGTATAGTGCAGGCTTCCTCAACCTTGGCCCTCCAGATGTTTTGAGACTACAATTCCCATCATTTCTGACCACTGGTTCTGCTAGCTAGGGATCATGGGAGTTGTAGGCCAAAAACATCTGGAGGGCCAAGGTTGAGGAAGCCTGGTATAGTGTATCCATTTTTTGCCTCATATCCCATCTTCTGCAATCTTATCTATCTATATCTACCTATCTATCTACCTATCATCTATCTATCTATCATCTATCTATCTATCTATCTATCTATCTATCTATCTATCTATCTATCTATATCATCTATCTATCTATCTATCTATCTATCTATCTATCTATCTATCATCTATCTATCATCTATCTATCTATATCATCTATCTATCTATCTATCTATCTATCTATCTATCTATCTATCATCTATCTCTATCATCTATCTATCTATCATCTATCTATCTATCATCTATCTATCTATCATCTATCTATCTATCTATCTATCTAACTATCATATCTCTCTCTCTCTCTCTCTCTCTCTCTCTCTCTCTATATATATATATATATATATATATCTAGGCACCTGGAGACAAA
Organism: Podarcis gaigeae; assembly: GCF_964106915.1. Lineage (NCBI taxonomy): Eukaryota > Metazoa > Chordata > Lepidosauria > Squamata > Lacertidae > Podarcis > Podarcis gaigeae. Next base: position 19,288,720 of record NC_139690.1, read on the forward strand.
GCTTTACCCAGAGGTGGGGTAACTGCCTTCTTCCCCATGCAATGTGGATGCCAATAGATAGATCTCATTTCGGTGGTACATGCACTGACTACATCCAGGATGCACTACTGTCATGCCCTCTGCATGGAGCCTTCCTTGAAGGCTGTTCAGAAGATTTCGTGTGACAAGAAGAATACGTGCAGGAGTTCAAATAAAATGTCTCACAGTTCTTTAGCTGAATTATTTCTACAAAGAATAAAAACAACAAAAACAACAATTTTAGGATATTCCATGTTTACACAGAGAAAACCGAAAGCGGCATAAAACAGATTCGTCCCCACCCTGCAAAAAGTACATCCGATTGCCATTTCTCAAAATAATTATCTCAACCACCTTGGTATTTTTTAATGAACCAAATCTCTCAAATTTTGTAGACGTGAGCGTCTTTAAAAGCTACACCTTTGTAATCCATTTGAATGTCTATTGCCCACAATGGCTCTGTGTTGCACCGCTAGGCTCTCTTATGTCCTTATAATCATGACTGATATTGATTCCCAAGGATGGACCTATGTATTCCCCCCCCAACCCCCCAGCACTAAAAACTTTACATCTCCCCTGCTTCATCTGCACTTACCTTTTAAAAAAGGAAAAAGGCTACAGCATTCATCCCTAAGTGCACATCAGTTATCTGAAAGGTTTTGTCTGTGTCACATTCTGCCAATATTCCTTTTATTTGTTTATTATTATCCTTTTGCAACAAAAACTCCATGTATTTACAAAAGTACATGTTGTATCTGTGATTTTGAAGCCACAACACCATTTTAAATAGACAGATGAGGTGGGAGAAAAATGCTGCCTGCTATTCCCCCCTGCTGGTGGAATTATTTTTGGAGGATGACTGGGACTCCCAAAGCAAAATTTTCCCCAGAGGAGCAGCCTGTGTTGAGGGACTGTGAGGCAGACCGAGGGGGAGTCTGAGTCCCTTAGTGGAGGTGGCAGCATGTCAATTCAGTCTTCTTCTTAAATGCAGGTAGCTTCTCCTTAGAATCAGAGGCATCCCAACATTCCCTGGAGTGTCAGTGTATGAGGAGCATTTTCCTTTGCTTCCAGCATTTACCTATAACTATTTTCCATGCTGCTGATATTTTATTTTTTAAAAACCCACCACTTTCTATTTTTATTCATATTTGTTCTCTAGCTGATATATCTAGAGTTGCATCCTCCACAGCAATAAATTAAATAAGGGTTAGCATGGAACTTGTTCTTCTAGAGCAGGTATGTGGAACCCTTTGACCCTCTCGATGTTGCCAGACTACAACTCCCATTGTCCCTGGCTGATGGGAGTTGTAGTTCAGCAAGATCGGGAGAGCCAAAAGTGCCTCACACGTGCGCTAACAGATGGTTTTGCACAAGCAAATCTTCTTCCCCAAGAGCTTCTACAAGTGAGGAGCTTGTATATTTGTAGGTACAATTTGTCTAATTCAGGAAAAGAAAAGGTAGTTTTGCCACATTCCCACTAGGGTGAGTTCTGCATCAACGGGTCCACCAGTGACACTTTTTGCAGTGGGTCCCTCTATTGTGCAACACTGAGAAGTAGGTTTCCACCAGTGCCAACTCTTGTTTGTTTACATAAATCTTGTCATACCCATGCTGCTGGCACCCTCGACGCTTTGGGGAAAAGCTGATTGACTTCCAAAGTGCACTTGGTAGAATAGATTTGTTTATGTGAAGATTTTAATCAGCATCTTGAAATATTAAACAGTCAACAAGACACCTCTAGTGGGATCTGTGTTTACAAACAGGGCCTCCCCCCACCTTCACCTCAGAAAAGTGCCATCATTTTTCATAGTGCTTAACATCAAGGTTGTGCAGTGGCCAAAGAATTGACTGATATTTTCCCCACTCCGCCAACAAAGGAACAAGTAATTGCTCCATATTCCAGAGGAAGATTGTGATGTTTCTTGTGAGGTGCGTGGGCTGTGTTGAAGTTTGTGCCATCAGCCAGGATTTCACAGGTTCAACCAACAAAAACCAACTTTTGTTGGCCGATATTTAAAGTTTTATTTTGCTACACTTCTATTGTCATAGAACTCATGGCAGTGTACTTTGGCTCTTTAGATGGTACTCACATCTAGACTTGGACCAAACCCAGATTCAGCAACTCCATTGCATTATGCACCCTCCAACAGAGCTCTGGGAGTTAATCAATATGATGGTTCAAAAAGCTAGCAAACCCCCTTCAATCTATAGCTCCATTCACATTCTCAATTTACCTGCATTAACTGCAGCTCCCCCAGGTGAAGGCTTCAGCAGGATGCCAATGGCTGGATCTGGTGCCTGTTGATGACATCATCACTATGCATCAGGGCCTTGAGGCTTATCATCCACCCAACCCTCATCCATTTTGGGCTGGACACTAGACAGTCTGAGGTTCACTACAAAATGTTCCTTGCAAAGGCACTCAGAATGCTGTGTTTGAATATGTCGGTTCTGGATTCCAGCACCACTGCTAAATAGAATGGGGCTATAGATTGAAGGGGGGTTGCAAATTACGTCCTGGGAGTTGTGGATAGCCAGGCTAACAGCAGAGGTTCAGGTTTTAGAAGTGGGTTCGCCAACAAAATCGTGCAGTAAGGCGTGATCCTGCTGTGGTTGCTAACCAACCACCATGCCCCTTTTCTGAATATTCCATTCAATTCGCAACCCTATTTTCCATCGTCCCCCCACAACAGTCAGTCAGCATTTTATGCCCACAGTATGCTCTTTACTCACTGGACTGCTTTAGGGAGTTTTGCTCCCCCGCTGCAGCTGCAAGATTGCAGAGGTCACTGGTAATAATAGTCCAGTTTGTAGAACATGGGTCATCGATGTGGTGCCCCTGGGCACAACTGTAACCTCTACATATTGTTAGAACTGTTATTTTATAGTACAAAGCAATAGGGGCTTTGTAGTAGGAAGTATGAGAGAAGTGATGACTAGCTTCACAATTCTTTTCCATATTGTGATTTTTTACACTTTCACACACATTGTGATTCATGATATAGCAAATATTAAGAAACAGTTAACACGATGTGGACTTCAAACCAGTTTTGGCCGATGATTCATCGCTTAGCCCTAACTCAAACCCAATGGACCTGAATGCTGGAAGATTCAGGACAGATCAAAGAAAGCATTCCCTGTATACAGTAGTTAAACCATGGAACTTACTCTCACGGGAGTCGGTGATGGCCACCAATTTGGATGGCTTTAAAGGAGGATTCGACAGATTAATGGAGGACAAGGCTATCAACTGCTATGATCCATGATGGCTATGTTCTGCTTCCACTTCCAGAGCTACTTGCCTCTGAATACCAGTTTCTAGAAATCTCAGGCGGGGAGAGTGCTATTGTACTTGGGTCTCCCCTTCAGGCTTCCTGCATTCAAGTGCATGGCCACTGTGTGAACAGGATGCTGGATTAGATGGGCCATTGGCCTGATCCAGCAGGCTCTTCTTGTGTTCTTATGGTCTGATATGCATACAGTTAGGGAGAGAGGTTTGGCTTGCAGCAGATTTGGTTGGGGAGAAGCTATTGATGACAGTGCTGTAGGATTCTTAAGAATCCCCCTCCCCTTGTTTTGATTATTCAAGCTTTTAACTCCTGGAGGAAAACAGCCTGGGGGTGCCTCTCTCAAATGGATTCTATCTGCCCCATTAACTTAGTCATTGAATGTAATGGGGCCTCTCACCGCCCTTCGTTCTCCCTCAGCCTTGAAGCAATCATTAGGAGGCAGAGATTATCAAAGCAAAGAGATGTCTGAGCTTTAGTCAAACTTTGGATGCCAGTCACTGAGTGTTGCTGGAGCCAAGTGTGTTCCATGGCTCTGTGTGCCTGGTTTTTTAAAACTGATCCCATTTATATCAATCACTATATTTCTTTTCGAAGTTGGTGAATGCCTTCCACAAATGTCTGATTTCTTAATATGGGGGGGGGGGAGGGAGGAGGCAAGTACAAGGAGTGGAATTGTCCTTAAAAATAATTCAACGGCATCTATACATGGGTGGAGAAGTTTGACGAAGCTCGCATTTTAAGGCATTTGCCCTTTCCAGATTTATACATGAACGGAAACACAGCCATCCCTTAGAATTTGCACTTATCTGAATCTTGATATGCAATTCTCCAAATGAGTAATGTGTGCAAAAATACATACAGTGAAGGTAAAGTATGCTTTAAAATGCACTTGTTAGTGAAAATAGAAAACAAAAATTTCTAGGGCTGTGCATGGAGTGGCCCTGATCTGCTCAATCTAGGGCTGGCCTGACCCATTTCTGGTCCCTGAATTGATGTGGGAAACTTTGCTTAGTGTTTAATTGCAGTTTTAAACCTTAATTAAAGATGAGGTTCAGGGGTCAGGAAGAAGGAGATGCATGCAGGCTGATCTTGTTGCCCAGCTCAACTCACCACCATACTCCTCCCCTCCTCTTTTGACAATCTCAGATCACTCCAGGTGGAACTGATCCAACCCATGGGTAATCTGGGACTGCCTCAACCTGATTCTCAACCTAAATCCTGGGTTGACCCAAACTGGACTGATTTGGTTCAGGATCCAGGGCACAGCCCGGGAAAAAAGCATTATGTTGGGAAAGGTTGCTTTGCAAAAATGTACATATTAAACAAAATGGCATGCAAACATTTGTCTATTAGGAGAAAATCACACTAAAATACTTTTTGTGAAAACCTTTTTAAAACAAATTTGCAAACCATGGTGGAAATGTGGAGGACTGAGGAAATGAGAGAAACTGACATATTCGCACATCCCTGTTTACATCTCCTCCCAAACAGCAGTGGTCTTGACACGTTTAGAGGTAATTGGACAAAGGCATTAAGTCTCCGCTGTTTTGAAGCAGTATTTCTGGCTCCCCCATTGCAACTTGCAGGCATAGGAGGGGTGGAAGAAATGCATAGGAATCTGTCAAACCACAAAAGATACAGTTAGAGACTGCCTTTCACTGCAGTGCTTTGAAATAATTATATCTTCAGCACCCTAAAAGAGGGAGGGGAGGAAGCTGGACAAATATAACATTTTTCTTCTCTTTCGCAGTTCACCCCCTTCTTATATTAGCCGGGCTGTTGTGGTTTTAAATTCCTCTTGACAGGTAGAAATTCAATGGGTAGAGCTGCAGTAATGGTAACGGCTTTACCAGCTGATTTTGCAGGGCTTTTAAAGCTTCCAGTTTTAAAACTTCTTGATTCCCTGCCCTACACACACACACACACACAGAGTGTATTACAAAGGTTGTGCACCACACCCAATCTCTGCTGAGTGCCAGCATGCTCTAACCAACTGACCCATGGTTTGGGTCTGAAATGCCCCACTGGCAACCTCAGTTTCCCAGTCTGCTTCTATTTCCCCACACCCCTTGGCGCTTGTCTTCAGAAATTCATTCCTGTATCCATGATGCAACAACCTCCGGAGGTGAAGTGATGGTCCTACTAATTCTGCCTCATCAATACAGACATCACAGACAAAGCTTTGAATGGAACCTCCCTTTGAACCTTGATTTCTGATTCCTCTTCACCGGCTGACTGCAAGCCATGGTTTGTCAGTTCAGAGACACTGCATTATGCCATCATTAAGTTCCCTTCCTAGCCATGGGTTGACCTGATGTCTGAATTCAGACTTGTGTGTCTGAGAGTTCAGCCCCTGAGAGCTGTAAGTGCAATTGTCACTGGCCGCGTCGCTTCGCATGCTACGACAGGTGATTGATGGTGTCTTTCCCTGAGCCCTCGTGCTACTCATAATAGTGACTATTACAGATTGGGATATTAACTTGGTATGGCTCATAATCCCTCCACTCTGAATAGCTGCCATCCTTCTCTGCCGATCGAGGGGAAGCAGGGAGGCTCCCTGCCTCGTGCAAGCAGGCGAGCTGGCGCCTCGAGCTTACTCTGCCTCATCCCGGGTCCATTTCCATCTTATTGATTCCACTCTGAGGCTGGCAAGCTTGTTCATCTTTTCACTGCCTGCCTGCTGACCCACAGGCAGCAAGGCTGTGACTCTGTTAGCGCACACGTGTCTTGCTGCATTCTGAGATGCTTGCTCTTGCATGCACCTTTTGTTATTTTGAGCATTTGTACTCTGTCCTTAAGCCGAAAAAGGTTCCAGAAGTAACTTAGTTAAAACAAGATAGCGCCTGCCTTCAGGTTTAGAATCGTACACAGCCCAAAAAGGGGGGGGGGTGGACATAGAAGGAAGAGGAAAAACACAATCCTTAATTAGTAGTTCTTTTATCGACCAGCTGGAATGGAAACAATTCAGAGTAAATTTATACAATATATGAAAGAACATTGTAAACATCTGAGAACGTTTGCAGGTTTGATTTGAAATATTTTGTAATGATAATTTTTGAAACTGATTTTCAAATACTAAAGTAATTTTTTTTTAACTATAGTAGTTGTTGTTTAGTCGTTTAGTCGTGTCCGACTCTTCGTGACCCCACGGACCAGAGCATGCCAGGCACTCCTGTCTTCCACTACCTCCTGCAGTTAGGTCAAACTCATGCTGGTAGCTTCGAGAACACCGTCCAACTATCTCGTCCTCTGTCGTCCCCTTCTCCTTGTGCCCTCCATCTTTCCCAACATCAGGTTTTTTTTTCCTGGGGGATTCTCTTCTCATGAGGTGGCCAAAGTATTGGAGCCTCAGTTTCAGGATCTGTCCTTCCAGTGAGCACTCAGGGCTGATTTCCTTCAGAATGGATAGGTTTGATCTTCTTGCAGTCCATGAGACTCTCAAGAGTCTCCCCCAGCACCATAATTCAAAAGCATCAATTCTTCAGCGATCAGCCTTCTTTATGATCCAGCTCTCACTTCCATACATCACTACTGGGAAAACCATAGCTTTAACAATACAGATCTTTGTCGGCAAGGTGATGTCTCTGCTTTTTAAGATGCTGTCTAGGTTTGTCTTAGGTATAGTACGAAGGTAAATAGGGTGATATAGAAATACTGAGAGGACTGTGATTGCTTAAGAAAGCCAGGGAGTGGGGGGGGGGGGAGTTGACGCTTGGTATAAGCAAAGTTGTATGTGATGATATGATCTGATATGAATGTGACAAAGGAAAAATAGAAAAACTTAATAAAAATTATATATTTATGGAATGGAAACAATTCAGGGGATGGAGCTCCTTGATGGAGCTGGTCTTTTGCTAGGGCCAAAGGAAGGCATTCTGTTAACCCATCTCTTCCACTGAGGTAGCCTACAGGAAAGGCTGCTACCAGGTGACAGATCACCATGCACTCATAGAATCATAGAATCTTGGAGTTGAAAGGGACACCAAGGGTCATCTAGTCCAGCCCCTTGATATGTAGGAATCTCAGCTAAAGCATCCATGACAGATGGCCACCCAACCTCTGCTTAAAAACCTTTAAGGAAGGAGAGTCCACAACCTCCCGAGGAAGACTGTTCCACTGTTGAACAGCTCTTACTGTCAGAAAGTCTTTCCTTATGTTTAGTTGGAATCTCCTTTCTTGTAACTTGAAGCCATTGGTTCGAGTCCTGCCCTCTAGAGCAGGAGAAAACAAGCTTGCTCCCTCTTCCATGTGACAGCCGTTGAGATACTTGAAGATGGCTATCGTATCTCCTCTTTTCCAGGCTAAACATACCCAGCTCCTTCACTCGCTCTCACTGTACCTATGGTTGCTTGATTTGCTTGGGTGAATCTGTCAATCTCGGTTTCTCATATTTCCACTCTCTAGTCTACCATATTTTCACATCTGCTGGTGATCTTTCTTCTTCTTTTTGTAAAGAAGGACCCTCATTCAAATGAGCCAAGTTTGCCTCATTGACATCTTTTTGCAAATCTGTCTTTCCTCCTCCTATAATGCATTTTTGCCTGCTATTTTCAGGAATAGATGCATTTACATGCACACGGTACCCTAGTATATATACTTTTGCATGCATGACTTGGCTTGCAAAATTGGGAGAAGTGTGAATTTTGAAAGGTGGTTGTACATTTCAGGTTGTGTATTTTTCTGGAAAGCGTGAATTGGGTAGGTTTCCCTTGAACTGTGCACTGAATCAAATTTCCCCCTCCACCCCTAGCTATGAGCTAGTTTATTCTGCTTGCCTTTATTTGGCAGTCCCAGCTAAACCAAACTAACATTAAGAGATGAGACTGGCGAGACACTGTATCGACTGCCGTGCTAAATCCAGATATATTAGGACTTCTCCATCACGTAGAGCCACCAATTCTGCCTTTCTATCCAATGGAGAAAAGAAACAATCAGGTTTGCCTGGCAAGATGTATTCGCTTTAAATCCCAGCTCTTATTGCTCAGCCTCCCCTGATCTTCTGGTGCTTTCTCCTGTGTTGTGCTAGAGTAGATTGGAAATAATGTCTTCTTCTTCTTCGTCTTCTCTACTAATACAGGTCCTGTTTTTCCTCAGCATCTCTTCCCTGATTTATTCTTCCCTCTATGGCCGCCTGCCATTTCATACCTGCCTAAGGGAATGGAGAGAACGCTCAACTCTGACTTGCATCACAATCCTACGCAGGTTCCCTTGTATGTCCTGTTCAGTTAGACTTGCACTCAAATAAGTATTATAGGATTGCACCTAAAAAGTTAGTGGGGCTGGCCCTAGCATTGGACCTTATAAAGCAGCTGCTTTAGGTGTCGCAGATGCTTTAGCTGAGATTCCTGCATTGAAGGAGGTTGGACTGGGTAGCCCTTGATTGATTCTGGGGGTCAGGGCACTGCTCTCCAACCTCCTGAACCTCCTAATCCATCCTGCAGCTAGAGTTGGGTGAGAAATCTGATTCGGTTTCCCTTTTAAGGTGAACCTAGCAAATGTATCTTTCTAAAACAATACACAAGCCAAATCACAGCCGTCCTTCAAAATTTGCACTTCTCTGAATTTTGCAATGCAGCTTCCCAGCCAAGCAATATGTACAAAAATTCATACACTGGGGTAAAGTGTGCATAAAAATTCACGTGCTGGCAAAAATCTTATGCAAAATCACCATGAAATTTTTTCATGAATTTCTCCTGATATGCATATTTTTATATGCAGTAATATACACATTTTTGCAAGCAATTTTCCCCGCATACTAGTAGTAGTAGTAGTAGAAGAAGAAGAAGAAGAAGAAGAAGAAGTATACAGAGGAAACTCCTTGCAAAAATGTGTACAATAGTCAAAACTATATAAAAATATGCATATAAGGAGAAATTCACGCTGAAATCCTGAGTATTTTTCATAGTGAGTTATTGTGTGTGTGTGAAATGCAAATTGTTGCAGAAATATGGCAAATCAAATTTAAGATGGAAACAATGAGAAACTTGGAGAAACAAAACTGACAGTTTTGTCAATCCCTACCTGTTCTCCCCAGGGCCCCAGCAGAAACCTCACCTGCACTTTCCCTTTAAAGAAGTATCGTTCCACTTTAAACAGTGGTGCCTTCCCACTTTAAATGCGAATCGAAACAAAATTCTCCCCCATCCCTAAATCCCAGTCACTATAGTTTACTTCCATCCCACGGGCAATAAAAAAAGAAAACCCCAGCCCTCCACACTTCCCCGCCGTCCCCCCACCCACAGATAAATGGGAGGGGAATGAATATAGCTGTTCTCAGTGGATCTCCTCCCCACCGCATCCCATAAACATATTTTCATTTATTGTATTTATTAAACCAACTTTTCTTCAAGGGTCTCAGTGTGGCATACATGGTTCTCTTCCTCCTCATTTAATCCCTTAAACAACTCTGTGAGGTAGGTAAGGCTCGTATGCAGTGACTGGCTCTGTTCCAGTAACAAGAAGCCGAAAGCACCAGCCTGAAGATGACGAGTGAGACCTCGTCGAAACGTCGCCTAGACACCCCAACTTTTACACGGGAAGACACCCGAGGACACCAAAACCTGCATTCCTGTACCCGTGAAAATCTACGAAAGCATATATATATATATATATATGATATAAGATTTCCCAGTTAGCTTCTTGTATTGCTCTGTGAGTTGCAGACATGAAGGGGTGTCTGTTTGCCCCCCAAAAAATGTCAAGGGAAAGGGGCCATGGTTGGTATAGTTTAAAAAGATTATTCTCATTATTGTTTTTCATGTTTAATTACATTTTCATTTACTGCGATTCTAATGCAGCTTGACTCAAATCCTAAGCTGGAAGGTAAATGCATAGTAAATAAGCAATATATTATCTGCCATTATCCGGCAGGCTGAAATGTACATTTAATTTTTTTTTTTAAAATGGGGAATTACATGAAGCTTTATCATTGTTTAAGTAAATGTTGCAGCGTTCGTGGGCCCTCTTAGGTAGGTAAAATATCTGCTAACTGCAGGATGGAACAGATATATTTAGTTGGAAATTAACACGCTTCAACTGCTCTATTAAAAAGTGAGAGTAGCACTTTTTTCTGTAGGAAATAGCTGAAGTGGAAATGCTAAACTTGATTAAAATCAGTGATACAGATCAGGGCTTTCTCTCCATGGCAATTTGAAAATAAGATTCAAAGTGATGCTTGAGTTTCTCTTGGTTTTGAATCTATTCACCTAGGCAGTGGCAATGCATATTAGTGTGGATTTTTTTTCTTCTTCTGAAAGTAAGAAGAATTGTTGAACTGCAACTCCCATTGCCCTTGATCCTTGGCTATGCTTGCTGGGGCTGATGGGAGTTGTAGTTCAGCAGCATACAGAGAGCCAAAAGTTCCCTACACCTAGTATATAAGATACTGCTGGAAGAATTGTCATGAGAGTGAATGTAAGAATAGCCCTGCACGATTGGGCCCAAGGACTCTTCAGCTCTGAGCTCCAGCATCTCTCTGTCGTACAGGGATGGGGAAGATATTTGATTCCATTCACATGTAATGGTGAACCTACCTAATTGTCCTTTACAAAACAATAAGAAAACCAAAACACAGGCATCCTTCATAATCCACACATCTCCCAATTTTGACATGCAGTTCTGCAACCAAAAATGCCTATGCTTGGGTAAAGGGTCCATAATACTGTGGTACCTCGGTTTAAGAACAATCCTGTTTACGAACGATTTGGTTTACAGACTCCGCAAAACTGGAAGTAGTGTCCCGGTTTGCGAACTTTACCTTGGTCTAAGTACGGAAGCTGAACAGTGGAAGGGCACTGACAGGGGAAGGCCTCATTAGGGAAAGTGTGCCTCAGTTTAAGAACGGTTTTGGTTTAAGAACGGACTTCCAGAATGAATTAAGTTAGTAAACCAAGGTACCACTGTAATGAATATATTAGCAAAAACAACACACAAAATGCATTATATTAGGGAAACTGGTTTGCAAGGATGTGTGTATTAGTCAAAACTGTGTACAAAACTCTCATTTATTAGAATTTTGTACTGAAATCCAGACAAATTTTCATGAGTTAGATATATATTTTAATTGCACATTGCTGCAGAAATGTGGAGAACTGAATTTAAGATGGGGGGAAAAATGAGAAACAAAGAGAAGCAAAATTGACAGATCCATTCCTACATCCTATATCATGTGTATGAGATTATTCCATACATCAAAAACTGAAGAGCAAGACTTTCCTGGCTAGTGGGGAAAGGGGAACAAGGCACTTTCCACATTGACTAGATTCCTGGCATCTTTCTCTTTTCAGAATTAGGCGGTGGATGTGTTGCCCCTTTATGTGAGATGTTTGTTGTGTGGTGGATGAACGTGTTTAAATGAAGAGCATTTGGAGTGGTCCTTAGTTTCTGCTTCCTACCGTTTCTCCCTTCCCTGTTTGGAAGAGACTTTGTGGAGCTGTAACTTTGAGCAGGAAGGTGACTGTTCCTGTGATCATCCGTGCGGAACGTCCTTCAGCAGCGTGTGACGGCCAATGAGTCACATTGAAGCCGGGAGGAGGCTGAATGGAGCCAAGAAAATCAGCCATGTTCTCTCTCTCTCCCCCTCTCTCTCCCTTTTCTGAATAATGAATGGTTGGGTGGGAGAGTTGCTTGAAACACTGGCCTCCCCAGCCCTGTTTCCATGGGCCTCACCCCGCACCTCCTGCTCCCCTGTGTCGTTTCATCCGCCAAGCTGAATCCCGTCCCTGAAAAAGCAGCCCATCTGGGACTGTGCTCAAGCAAGGTGAATGGAATTATGGGGATGCCAGCGCAGGATTGATGAGGGTGGAGGCAAGGAGGCGCCTATGGGCTCCGAAGCGGGTGATTTACTGAACCGGTGTCGCACAGAAGCCGGGGATTTAGGGGGATGAAGAAGGTACAGGGCCTTTGCAAAAAAGGAAGGAGGTGATTTATGGGGTCAGCGGTGAGGGATTTATAGGGCCAGTGGTGCAGGAAGCTCTGGGATTTACGGGGTATCGATGGAGGGGGAGGGAGGTAGAGAAGATGTGGGCAAGGTGGGGGGATGTGAAGTTTTCGTTGTGTTTAAACCTGGCAAAGTGTTCTTCTTTGGTCATATATTGCATATCCAGCGTGTAGTGTAGATCTGGCAGCTCTGCATGCATGATAGAGAGATTTGCACCCCCTCCCTCCAGTAAATTAGTTATGATCTTTCAGATATTGGATGGCTTTAAAGAGGATTGGAGAAATTCATAGAGGATAAGTTTCTCCATGACTGCTAGCCGTGATGGCTATTTTCCACAGCTGGAGGCAGTGGTGCTTCTGAATACCGTTTGCTGGAAACGACAGAAGGGGAGAGGGCTCTTGCGATCGGATCCTGCAGGAGGGCTTCCCACAGGTTGGCCACCATGAGAACAGGATGATGGACAGGATGGGAGTTAGGCCTGATCCAGCAGGATATTCTTATGTTATTTTTATTTCTGGAAGCAATTAACATGGAAATGAGTGCTGAAATTCCATTATATTCCACTAGATTTCCGGGAGTGCCCTGCACTTCGTGCTAAAGCTCAAATATAGCACGGGAATTAGCAGTTAGGGAAACACTGGGGAAACTGAATAGACTGCCAGGCGAATGCAGCCGGGGTGTCTTGCCTCAAAAGGGATATTGTTGAGCTGGAAAAGCTTCAGAAAAGGGCAAGGAAAATAAGCAAAATGATCAAGAGGTTGGAGCGACTCCTATGAGGAAAGGGTGTAGCATTAGGGGCTTTCTAGCGTAGAAAAAAAAGACCAATAAGAGGCGGGATGTGATAGATGTTCACAAAATAGAGCATGGGAAAAGTGGGTAGAGAAAGCGTTTTTCTCCCTCACAACTCATGGATCCAATGAAGCTGAATGCTGGAAGATTCAAAACAGAGAAAAGGAAGGAACTAAGCAGTGCTTAGTTAAGCAATGGAACTTGGTTCCCGGGAGGCAGTGACGGCCAGCAGCCTAGATGACTTTAAAAGAGGATTAGACAAATTCATATACAGTGGTACCCCAGGTTAAGAACCTAATTCGTTCCAGAGGTCCGTTCTTAACCTGAAACTGTTCTTAACCTGAAGCACCACTTTAGCTAATAGGGCCTCCCGCTACCGCTGCGCCACCGGAGCCCGATTTCTGTTCTTATCCTGAAGCAAAGTTCTTAACCTGAAGCACTATTTCTGGGTTAGCGGAGTGTGTAACCTGAAGCGTATCTAATCAGAGGTACCACTGTAGAAGCAATTGGCCTTGATGGCTGTGTCTGGTCTCAGTTGGAGGCAGCAAATGTTTATGAATATCAGTTGCAGGAAACCACAGGAGAGAAGAGGGCTCTTGCAGACCCTCCAGGTGTCCCTATTTCCTGGAATACAGTCCTGGAATTACAGAAGCCATCCCAGTTTCTTAATTGATCCTGGAACGTCCCGCTTTTTCTTAAGACATCCCTATTTTCATCAGAGAAATTTTGGAGGGTAGGGAGTTATGCGACCCCTGGGCCAAGGAGATGAGTAACTATTCAACCTTCAGAAGACATCTGAGGGCAACCCTGTTTATGGAAGTTTTAAAATGTTTTATTATGCTTTGATATGTGTTGGAAGCTGCCTAGCATGGCTGGGACAACCCTGTTAGATGGGTGGGGTGATAATACTAATACTAATACTAATACTACTAATACAGTGGACACTCGGGTTGTGAACGTGACCCATGCGGGATGCACGTTTGCAACCCGCAGCATCCACAACCCACAGCAGCGTGTCTATGCATGCGCGGGTTGCGATACGATGCTTCTGCGCATGCGCAAAGTGCAATTTAGTACTTCTGTGCATGCATGGCCCCAAAACCTGGGAGTAACCCGTTCCTGTACTTCCGGGTTCTGCGGGTCCGTAACCCAAAAAAATGCAGCCTGAAGCATCTGTAACCCGAGGTATGACTAATAATGATGGAATAGGATGTCCCTATTTTCATTGGAGAAATGTTGGAGGGTATGCCTTGTGCTTGGGTCCAGTTTGCACATTCCTCCAGGCATTTGGTCAGCCACTATGAGAACGTGAGGGATGTAGGTGGCGCTGTGGGTTAAACCACAGAGCCTAGGGCTTGCCAGTCAGAAGGTCGGCGGTTCAAATCCCCGCAACGGGGTGAGCTCCTGTTGCTCGGTCCCTGCTCCTGCCAACCTAGGAGTTCGAAAACATGTCAGAGTGCAAGTAGATAAATAGGTACCACTCTGGTGGGAAGGTAAACGGCATTTCTGTGCGCTGCTCTGGTTCGCCAGAAGCAGCTTAGTCATGCTGAACATAACCCGGAAGCTGTACGCCAGCTCCCTCAGCCAATAAAGCGAGATGAGCGCTGCAACCCCAGAGTCGGCCATGACTGGACCTAATGGTCAGGGGTCCCTTTACCTTTAAGAGAATGGGTTGCTAGACTAGGAGGGCCGTTGGCTGATCCAGCAGGTTCTTCTTATGATTCTATGTTCTCTACAATGCTAGTACGAGCACCTAATCCTAGGCATCACTACCAGTGCTTTCAGACTGCGTTCAGATTTATGCTTAAGGGACACCGAGGGAAGGTCCCTAAACTGCAGCATAATAGGCTATTTAGTTAATCTGGCCTTGTGCACAGCTCCCGTGTCTTCCTGCTGTTTTCTCGGCATGAAGTTTCAAGCCAGGTTTCCAAGATAGTAATGACCGGAGCGAATCGATGCCTAGGAGCTCCATATATTTGATGCAGCTGCACGTTTTCAGCTACCTCCAGCATACCTCTCTTTTATGAACACCTGGAAACTGGGCATGAGTTCAGAGCAAGTGGATGTATACCCATGGGCAACATCCCTTAGAAATAATACTACAATTCTTTCTCCAATTGATTTTCAAATAGGTTTTCTTTCTCTCTTTTTTTTTGGGGGGGGGAGGTGTGTGGGGATGACGATGAAGTCCGTGTATTAAGCAGGATAAAAAGCCAGACAGCAAAAGGTTTTTCACACTGTAGGAAGCAGAGAATGTATATCCTTGCATTGCCTCCATTAAATCTTGAAAGGTTTGGCTGAATACAGTGTCATGTTGCCAAACTGCACCACTGAAATCATCCAGTAAGCATCTGAAAATGGATCCACATTCCATTCTTTTTTTATAAGAAAAAGCAGAATGCTGTCCACAATCTGTCCTAACTAGTCAACCAAGGGGAAATGGATCAGGTCCACCCACTGCAATGGGTCTGTGTCCCACCCCACCCCCTCAAAAATCTATGGTGTGACCACATTCGGAACACTGTGTAACTTTCTGGCCTCCTCACCTCAAAAAGGATGTCGTAGGATTGGTAGATGGCAAGCAAAATGCTCAAGGCTGTGGAGCGACTCCCTTGTGAGGAACGGTTTCAGAGTTTGGGACTCTTCTGTTTAAAGAAAAGATGAGCGAGAGGTGACATGATTGAAGTTTATAGAAGTATACATGGCATTGAGGAAGTGGACAGAGTAATGTTTTTCTCCGGTAGAGTTCATGGACATCCAGTGATGCTGAATGTTGGAAGGTTCAAGACAGAGAAAAGGAAGAACTTATTCATGCAGTGAATAGTTAAACTATGGAACTCATTGCCACAGGAAGCAGTGATGGCCACTCACTTGGATGGCTTTACAAGAGGATTGGGCGAATTCATGGAGGGCAAGGCTTTCAATGGCTACTGGTCATGGAGGCAGTAACTGTCACGGTCCAGTTCATGGGCGATCAAAGTCCTGGCAGGGGACGTCAGGACCGGGGGCAAGATGGTGGGGTGGGAGCAGGAACGGGGGTCCAGAAGCCAGGAAGCCAAGAGTCCAAGGGTCAGAGAGCTGGAAGTCAAGAAGCCAAGGGGCAGGAAGCAAGGAGTCAAGAAGTCAAGGGTCCGAGGATCAAGAAGCAAGGAGTCCAGAAGTCAAGGGTCCCAGGATCAAGAAGCAGGGAGTCAAGAAGCCGAGGTTCAAGGATCAGAAAGCAAGAAGCCAAATGCGGCAAGGCAGGAAGCATGTTGCTGTGGCAAGGAGCCAAAGGGAAATGCTGACATTATATCTCTTCCCAGCTCTTGCCACCAGGTGCTGTGAGTTACCAATCGGCCTCACCTCTTCAGAACAGCCTTGCCTCTTCAGAACAAACTTAGGAAGGCCCCAGTCCTGCAAAGTCATGTTGGTCACAGGGCCTGGCTCCTGCACGCACACCCAACAGTAACGCTTCTGAATGCCAGTTGCTGGAGGAGGAGAGAGTACTCCTGTGCTCAGATACTGCTTGAGGGTTGCGTTCTCCCTCTCTACCTTTTTGCAACGGGATGTGAAACATCGCCGAACGTGGTTTTGTAGGTGGTGACAATATTCCCACAACACCCCTCCTCTCTGGACAGCACTCCCTTAAGAATGCTTCCAGAAAATGTTGAGAGTGGCGAGTTTCCTGGACTTCCCTAATAGCAAGGCAGCTACTGAGAATTAGTGGTTTACGGAACTCCCTGGCTTCTGATTTTGTAATTTAATGCGTCAATTAAGCGGACATCTGGGAGATGTCCGGAATTAAACTCTTCTTTTTTAACGGACAAGTTTTGCATTGGCAAGGCTCATAGGCCCCGTTGCACTCTTGAGAACATCAGTGTAAGCCCATAAGCCAGCAGTGGGAGGGCCTTATTCAGCCCAAGGACCACATCTCACTATAGGCAGGTTTCTGGGAGCTGCATGCCAGTGGTGGGCCATGGCTAAGTGGTACAGCATCTGCTTTGGATGCAGAAGGTCCCAGGTTCAATCCCCAGCATCTCTAGGTAGGACTGGGAGAGACTACCTGTCTGAAATCCTGGAGAGCTTCTGCTAGTTAGTGTAGGAAGTACTGAGCTAGATGGACCAATGATCTGGCACAGTCTAAGGTAACTTATTGATGTCCCTGTGGTTTTATATAGATAGCTCAGTTGGTAGAGCATGAGATTCTTAATCTCAGGGTCATGGGTTCAAGCCCCAGGTTGGGCCAGATTCCTGCATTGGACTAGATGTCTATCTCCTTCCTCCATGGCTGGAGGCCATCTGCCCCTGAACACTTTCCTCCCTCCCTTCTGTAGTGCATACTGTACTTTCCAGCCTAGTCCATGCAACCCAAATTGTGCTTCTTTGACCATGATTGCGGGTTCCAGATCTATTCTTCTAGTAGTTGCCTTTACTTTATTTTACTGTTTTACTTCTGAGATGATCCACATTCTTTTGGAGAGGTTTGCAAGCAAAAGATACAGCATTCAGCTTCTACATCATAGTAGCGACTCCAGTAAGCAGCTAACTGCAACATGGAATTCACCCCGTACCCTGATTTAGATGCATCCATTCCCATGCTGATAAATTCATTATACATTGCTATTTTTAAAAAGCCTCTAGCTCACCACCTTCATTAAGAATTAGAAATTGGGTCATTCTTTGCACCAAAGCACTGGTGAGGTATGGGGATTGCATTCCTGGATTTTGGAAACTGGGTCGCCCATGCTTGCATATTGGGACAGCGTGGTGAAATATGGGAATGCAGGAAGGTGTCTCGGACTCATGTCTGCTGGTTGATCCAGGGCACTGCTGTCAACTTTGATTGGCGGCAGTAGGGATGGGCAAATTTGTCAACTTCAGTGTCTCCTAGTCTCTGATTTTTCCAATCTTAAATTCATTTCCACATCATTCCTCATGAAAATTCATCAGCATCTTTGTATGATCTCCCCCGGCATTATACATTTGTAGGTAATTTTACTTGATGATACAAACATCTTTGCAAGTAATTTTCACTAGTATAATGCATCTTTTATGTTCTTTTCATTAATGTATTATTTACTTATTACATTTACAGTGGTACCTCGGGTTAAGAACATATTTCGTTCTGGAGGTCCATTCTTAACCTGAAACTGTTCTTAACCTGAAGCACCACTTTACCTAATGGGGCCTCCAGCTGCCGCAGCTCTGCCATCTGTAACCTGAAACGTCTGTAACCCGAGGTACCACCGTATATACGACTTTTTTCTCTTGTGAGCTCAAGGCGACAGTACATGGTTCTATCCCTCCTCATTTAATCCTCACAGGATCCCTGTGAGGTAGGTTAGTCTGAGAGGCCTAAATGGCTGGACTGCCCCAAGGTCACCCATTGAGCTTCATGACCAAGTGGGGATTTGAACCCTGGTCTCCCAGGTTCTAGACCAACACTCTAACCATGACACCACATTGACCCTCCATTGAAAAAAGGTGTCAGTACCCAGCATGAAGTTGTTACACTAAGTGCCACACTTTTAACATGGGGGGAGGGGGAAAGGTGCCGGGTCTGTCTCACCAGAGTGGTGCATGCTCTAGCTATCTCCCGCTTGGACTGCTGCAATGCGCTCTACATGGGGCTACCTTTGAAGGTGACCCAGAAACTACAATTAATCCAGAATGCGGCAGCTAGACTGGTGACTGGGAGTGGCCGCCAAGACCACAACACTGATCCTGAAAGACCTACATTGGCTCCCAGTACATTTCTGAGCACAATTCAAAGTGTTGGTGCCGACGTTTGAAGCCCTCAACGACTTCGGCCCAGTGTACCTGAAGGAGTGTCTCCACCCCCATTGAGGTCCAGCTCCAAGGGCCTTCTGGCGGTTCCCTCATTGCGAGAAGTGAAGTTACAGGGAACCAGGCAGAGGGCCTTCTTGGTAGTGCTGCCTGCCCTGTGGAACACCCTCCCATCAGATGTCAAGGAAATAGAGAACTATCTGACTTTTAGAAGACATCTGAAGGCAGCCCTGTTTAGGGAAGTTTTTAATGTTTGATCTTTTACCGTGTTTTTAATATTTAGTGGGAAGCTACCCAGAGTGGCTGAGGAAACCCAGCCAGATGGGTGGGATATAAATATATTATTATTATTATTATTATTATTATTATTATTATTATTACTCCCATTCCTATGATGTACACAGTTTTGTTCACATTATTTGTTTGGAGAGCTGCACCACCAAATTTAGAGAAGTGTGAATTTTGATGGCTACTTGTGTTTCCCTCCACAAATTGCTCTTGGAATTGAGAATTTGGTAGCTCCATGTTAAAACATGAAACCAAATATCTTCCTCATTCCTTCCAACAGCTATCCAGGGTCTCAGGGAGAAGTCCCATTTCCAGCCCCATTACTTGGTTGGGGATCTCCTCCCTCTTTCCCTCACAAGCACCCCCTGAAACTAACCCCCACAAAATCTTCTGTGATGGAGTTCCATGATTTGAGTGTGAGTCATTCCACAGGTGCAACAACTTCATTGGATGTGATCTGTGGGAATTAGAACCATGCTAGATTGAAAGCAGAGTAATTATGAGTTCTGGCAGCATCAGTACTCAGATTCCTTTCTGGGCTCAAAAGCACAGAAAGGAGCAACCAACCATGGCTGCTGCAGTTGATACACCATATCAAGTACCTCGATTAGCCAGGTGTGATAGAAATATGAGAAGCCTGATCTCCCTAGTGCTCAGAACATCAGACCCTATGCCCCCGAGGTATCCCAATTTTGAGAGTTCTCTTGTAGAGGCAGGTGTGAAGGTCTGGAGTGGAAGAAAGGGGGCAAGGTATTGATGGAGTCAAAGCCTGGGAGTAATACACACAGGTATTTTTAGACCTATAATTGTGGCAAAGCAATGCTGTTCTTCCTTGACGGAGATTGTGTATCAGATACACGTTGGCTTGTGATAATGATAATGATTGCCACACTTCAATATTTATAGAAACTGGTGCTTCCTCCTTGACAGGGTGGCATGTGCTGACTTCTGTCTCACCTTCACAGATCAAAACTGTGGCTAATTGTCAGGCAGAACTCTCTATTTACTTGCAAATGATTAACCATTTGATACTAGAGATGATGGCTGATAGTGGCTGGAGGAAAGGGCCAGTTTGTCCCTGGCACTTGCATTTTGAGACCCTGGAGAATTTCTTTCATCTCCCCAATTATTTTATTTTTATTTTTTGGGGGGTAGAGCAATTAAGGTTTGTGTTTATATATGTACATGAGAGCAGAGGGTGGGAAGGGAAGGGAGACATGTGTGAGAGAGCATCTAAGTAACTTTTTAAAAAAACCCAGCTGTAATTTCAATAGCTACAAGGACAGCTTTTCAGCCTGTAGGCCACATTTCCTTGCTGGAAACCTCCCAGGGGCCACGTCTCAGGGGTGGGCAAGGCCAAAGTCCAAAGACCAGGCATACCATTGTGTGTGTGTGTGTCAGGGGGCCGAGGGTCCCCCAAATTTTCAAGGAGGAGACTGTGCCCCCTTAAAATTCCCTGAGGGCCATGTATGCATGGCATGGTGACCTTACACGGCCCTGGCCCCCTCAATTGTAGGTGGCATGCTTGCCAAGCACACATTCCAGCTGGGTGTAAGACCGATGTGGAGTGGGGGTCACCTGGAAAAACAGAGTGTGGCCTGAGGAGAGTCCCAAGGTCCACTTATAGAAGCCTGGAGGGCTACATTGAGTCCTCAAGCCTCTCTGTCCCTTGGTGTTCAATATGCAGCAGATTTGGTATCCAGAATTCAGTGGTTCTCAACCTGTGGGTCCCCAGATGTTGTTGGACTACAACTCCCATCATCCATGAGCTCTGGTCTTGCTAGCTAGGGGTGATGGGAGTTGTAGTTCAACAACATCTGGGGACCCACAGATTGAGAAAGGCTAGTTTAGAGTTGTTATTGCATTTATATCCCAGCATTTCTCAAGCATTTCTGCCCCTTTCCATTTTATCCTCTCAACAACCCTATGACTGGCCTAAAATCACCCAGTGGGCTTCATGGCTAAGCAAAGATTTGAACCATAGTTTAACACAGGCTTCTTCAACCTCTGCCCTCCAGATGTTTTGAGACTACAATTCCCATCATCCCTGACCACTGGTCCTGCTAGCTAGGGATCATGGGAGTTGTAGGCCAAAAACATCTGGAGGGCCGAGGTTGAGAAAACCTGGTCTAACAGTTCTTAGTCCAGTTCTCTAACCACTACACCACACTGGCTTTCCTATGACTCTATGTAAAACATATAAAAGCTGTACACAGCGCCTTTGGCTCAACCTCCCATTTGGCAGAGTGAGGCGGCTGCTTTGGGCAGCTGATTTTGGGTGTCCTTTGAAAGGGCAGCAAATAGTTGGTGATTTAATTTATTGTTCTTGCATTTTTTATTCAGAGAGGGGAAGATGTGTTTGCTTGCCTCAGATGCCAAAATAACTTGACTGAGCTTGGGTACCATGTGCAGTTTGCCTCGGGTGCAGGGAGTGGCACCATTGACTGCCCTCTTTTAGGTAGCAAAATGATTTGTGTCAGCCTTGTTAACATGAACAAAACATGCCATTTAAGGGCATAACATTCCCTTATGCCCTTAAATGGAAAGTCACACTGAATTTATGGGAGTGATGACAATCTTGTATAGGTTGGATTGTTGCTATATATTGTTCACACCTTGATTTGATCAGATGTATGATATCAACACAAATTCTTGCATGCATTGTTTTACCAGTCTGCACTCATGTGTCAGTAATATGGAAAGGGAGAAAGACACCAAGGAGCTGAAAGGAGCATAGGAAGCTGCCTTCTGCTGTGTCAGGTGATTGGGCCACCTATCAGTATTGCCAGCACAGACTTGCAGAGGCTCTCTGGGGTTTCAGAGAGTGTCAGGGATGTGGCTGAACTGAACGCCTGGGAAGAGTCTGATTCTGGAGATGAAGGAATGCCAGTATAGACTTTTGGAAGACATCTGAAGGCAACCCTGTTTAGGGACGTTTTTAATGTTTGGTGTTTTTAGTGTTCTGTTGGAAGCCGCCCAGAGTGGCTGGGGAAACCCAGCCAGATGGGCAGGATATAAATTTATTACTATTATTACTATTATTTTATGCCAGTGCTTCTGTTGCGTTTTCTAACGTTCCTTTCAAACTGCAGTGCCCGTTGTGATATGGAACTCTGGCTCTTTGGTTGATATACTTGCATGTCATTCTAAATTTCATTCACACTTGTGGGTGTGGTGTGAGACAGCAGTGAACATCACTGGACAACATCCCTACTCCTTCATCCTTTCATACC
The DNA here is from genome assembly GCF_964106915.1 of Podarcis gaigeae. Lineage (NCBI taxonomy): Eukaryota > Metazoa > Chordata > Lepidosauria > Squamata > Lacertidae > Podarcis > Podarcis gaigeae. The sequence goes on from NC_139690.1 coordinate 19,311,045, forward strand.
TCCAACATTTCTCTGATGAAAATAGGGATGTCCTATTTAATAACAGCAGCAGCAGCAACAACAACAACAACAACTTTATTATTTATACCTCTCCTGTCTGACTGTGTTGCCCCAGCACTCTGGGCAGCTTCCAGCCTATATAAAAACATAATAAAACATTAAACATTAAAAAAAAAGCAACAAAGACCAGATAGATGGCTGCCTTCAGATGTCTTTTAAAGGTTATATCATTATTTATTTCCTTGGCTTGGGGGTCATATAACTCCATACTCTCCAACATTTCTCCAATGAAAATAGGGACATCCTAAGGAAAAGCGGGACATTCTGGAATCAAATCAGAAACCGGGCCAGCTTCTATAAATCTGGGACTGGCCCTGGAAAATAGGGACCTTTTGTTCTCCCATGATTACCCTATAAGAATTACAGGAATGAACTGTACACCCCAAAATTTCATCACTTTACTCCCACAATTTTATGGGTTAAGGGGGCTGAATTTTTCCTCCCTGGATTCAACAGAAATCAGTGATAAAGACGCACTATATTCCATTAGTTTTCTGGAAGTGGTTTTTATATCACATGAAAAGCTCGATTATAATGTGGAAATTAACAATAAGGGAAACGGAATTAGCAGAGACGGAACTGGTTCCTAGGATTCTGGAACGTTTCCCCTGCCATTCAGAGCCCTAGTGGGAGTCGGCGTCTGTAAATATGACAACTGTATCACCACGTGGAAGGATTTGTTGTGCCTGTGCGATGCATAGTCTTGCACATGCTGGCGCCACTTGAATGCACATCTAAGCTCCCCTGTCTTCGGGGACCGACACCACTGATGTCGAGGGGAGCAGCTTACTTGCAGTTCCATGTTGCCTTTCAGACCTCTGTGCCTTTAGGTCGCATGATTCCACGCCATGCTAGGTGTTGGGAAGTTTGGCTTATTCAATTTTGCGCTCTCTCTCCAGTGCCGCATAAGCTGTATTGATAGATTAATCTTATATTGTTGTGACTAAACAGCCCTGCAATTTTTTTCCACTGTGCAGTCTAATCTGCCTTGACAGCTGTATCATTAGTTTATATTTGTTGTAATCTCATTCACTATATTGGCTGTGCTGAGTTCTGATGCTAGTGTCTTCATGCTGTCACAGCAGCTCCAGGCGGGCTCTGGGCACTACCCATCAGCTGTCTCCCAGCCTTGTCAGCTGTTCTCTAAGGGACTATATTTACTCCAGGGGTGGGTAACAAAGTAGTAGTGCAGGCAGATGGGAGAGAGGCCTTCTGAGGAATGTTGAGGCTGGCGAGAAAGACTGCCCTACTAGGACCCAGCTGATGTTTGGGCAAGTTCTTTTGGTGCAAGTTCTTTTGGATCATGGACAAGTTCTTTTGGTGCAAACAGAGATGGGAGGAGCAATTTACTCTGAAAATCCCCCCCGGCAGCTGCCTCCCCCCAAAGTGAGATTCTTGGTGGCTGGCTATGTGGTCTAGCCAGTGTGGGATCCTGTAGCTGCCGTGGTGATCTCATAGTGTTCAGGAGCAAAAAGAGATCTTATTGCACAATGAAATCATTGTGCCAAATCTGAGTGAGGGCATTTTCCAACACCACCCTCGCTCCGAACTGAGTGTGTGAGGGCCATAGGCTATGCCTTGTCTCAGCTGCTGCCATCAACAGTTCTCCAGATGTTACAGAAATCAGTGGATGGAAGGATCTTAGGGAAGATGTGTATGGGAGTGGAGGAGACTAGCTAGATCAGCGGTTCTCAACCTGTGGGTCCCCAGATGTTGTTGGACTACAACTCCAATCATCCCTGAACTCTGGGTGATGGGAGTTGTAGTTCAACAACATCTGGGGACCTACAGGTTGAGAAAGGCTGAGCTAGATGATTCTACCTACCTTTCCTCTCCACTCAGCTCCATGAGCCTAGGGAGCTGGAAGGAACTGCAATAGGCTCCCAGTACGTTTCCGAGCACAATTCAAAGTGTTGGTGCTGACCTTTAAAGCCCTAAATGGCCTCGGTCCAGTATATCTGAAGGAGCGTCTCCTCCCCCATCGTTCTGCCCGGACACTGAGGTCCAGCTCTGAGGGCCTTCTGGCGGTTCCCTCACTGCGAGAGGCCAAGTTACAGGGAACCAGGCAGAGGGCCTTCTCGGTAGTGGCGCCCGCCCTGTGGAACGCCCTCCCATTAGATGTCAAAGCGATAAACATCTACCTGACATTCAGAAGACATCTGAAGGCAGCCCTGTTCAGGGAAGTTTTTAATATGTGACATTTTAGTGTATCTTTTATCTTTGTTGGAAGCTGCCCAGAGTGGCTGGGGAAACCCAGCCAGATGGGCGGGGTACAAATAATAAATTATTATTATTATTATTATTATTATTATTATTATTATTATTATTATTATTATTATAGGGTAAACACATTTGGGCTGCCATGACACAGAGGGTGAAGATACCAACCCATTTAGACCTGGAAGTGGAAGGTTAATCGAGGGATACTTTTAAGACCAGTCCTGGGGTGCACTGGAGAGCATGGTGTGCAATATTACCCCAGGTGATAAGTGAACAGGGGGACAAACGCTGCCAAAACAGTCAATTGGGTTTTTTTTTTTTTGCAGCTTCACTTATTAGGTTGTGGCTTCCTGGTGATGCTTTTGCGTAGGCTGGCTTTAATATCTATGTTGAGATTTTGACTTGGTTTTCTTTCTTTTTTAAAATAATTGTTATGGAGACATTATTGAAATGTGTTATTTTCTTTGACATGCCTATTGATGAATAGTTATTCATTGCTGTTATTGTTTGTTTCACCTGACATACTGCTAGCCTCCTTGAACACCAATTCCTTTGTGCAACAGCGGCATGAAGTATTATTATTGAAGTATAATCCAGGGGTTGTCAGTGTGGCACAATTGAATAGGTTGCATGGTGTGCTTAGTTGCAGCAGGTGTGTGTGTGTGTGTGTGTGTGTGTGTGTATGCACCCACAATAGTTTTCCCAGTTTGCAAATGTGCCCACAGGCTCCCTCAAACCTGGACACACACACACTCCCTCTCTCCCTTTCTCTGTGTGTGATCATGTATTTATTTTGGAAAGTTGTTTGCCTGTTTGCTGTGCATCTTACCCAATTTGCATGATGGCTCCAGAAATCAAGGAGTAGGTTCTTGTTGGCGTTTGGCTTTTGTAGCTGAAGTTGGTGAAGGACTCACCCTCCCAGTCCAGGTGGGAAAAGATCAGTAAGGCAGGGAGCAGGTCTTCCATGACTCACAGCCAGGACTGGTTGGGCTCCCTCAGCAGGTGGTAGATTTTCCTTCATTGGAGGCTTCTAAAAAGAGTTTGGTTGGCCATCTGTCAGGTATTCTTTAGCTGTGATTCCTGCATTGAAAGTGATTGGACCAGATTACTCTTGGGGTCCTACAGTTCTGATTCTGATTTTGTGAATTCTGACTGTGACTCTGCTAGTGTGTGTGTGTGTGTGTGTGTGTGTGTGTGTGTGTGTGTGTATTTGTGTGTGTGTGTTTGCTTTGTTCCAGGGCTTTGGGAACATAACGTGCTGCATATAGCGGTTTTCTGTTTTGACACCTAGCTCAGTATTGTGTACTTGGATTGACAGCAGCTCTTCAGGGACACAGGCAGAGGTCTTGCTGAATCCTTGGCCCCTGATTCTGTTAACCTGATTTACTAGGGGAACTTGAGAACTTCTGCATCAGTGTCAGCTCTGGGTTTTGGAGGGCCCTTGGGCAAGACACCCGCTCTATACCCCCTCCCTGCTTTAAGTGAATGTACCTCCACAGTGGAGCAGGTACAGAGCCCTTTATTCAGTGAGCCCCTTGCTAGATTGTGGACAGGGGCAGAGGAAGGGGGTGTGGTGGGGGGGGGACGCCCCGGGTGTCTTTGCTGAGGGGGGTGACATTCGGTGCACCACCCACCCATGACTCCCGAGCCTACCACGAGCCATCGGGGGAAGGGGGGAGCTGCGCCGCTTTGCCAATGGCATTTCCTCCCTTTGTTTTGACAGCTGGGGGAGGTTTGCGAGTCTTGAGTGGGCAGTGCGCCGAATGTCTGCCATGGGTGGCATGCTCTGCCCCCAGCTGCAGGGTGCTCATGCCACTCCAGGCATCCAAGCGGCTATCCATGCCTGGGAGGGCACCCTCCTTGCCACGCCCCCCCTCAGGAGTGTGCCCACCCTGGGCAGCGCAGGCATATGCTCTGCCGCTGATTGTGGGTCCTCAGCATGTGCCCAATTGTGCTCACCCTCTCTGCCAGCCATGTTTTGCCTGCAACGCCTATACCCAACCTCTGAGTTCAGCTTCCTCCCTTCCTCAAGCCACCATACTTAGAAGGTCTGCCTGGATTTACCCTGCAATGTCTGGAAGTCACCTTACTCCTTGTGTCTGTCATAGTACCTGAGGAGTCATTTCACAGCAGGATTTAGATTCATATCTACTGTCTCACCTGCCCTTTGCAGTGTTGTGTGGCTGCGGCTTTCAAGGAAGGCAGCTTGCATTTATTCTGCAGGACCTGGAGACATGAATCTGTCAAAGCAGCAGCTGCAGTCCCATTTCAGAAGCAGAACCCCAACACTGGCCTGAATTCTAAACATCTTTGAATCCACATGATTTGGTCTTCTAGTTTCTTATAGAAACATAGAATCGTAGAATTGTAGAGCTGGAAGGGATCCCAAAGGTCATTGAGTCCAACCGCCTGCAATGCAGGAATCTCAGTTAAAGCATCCATGACAGATAGCCATCCCACCTCTACCATCCAATCTCTCCAAGGAAGGAGAGTCCACAACCTCCCTAGGGAGTCCATTCCACTGTTGAACAGCTCTTACTTTCAGAAAGCTTTTCCTGATGTTTAGTTGGAATCTCCTTTTTTATAACCTGAAGCCATTGGTTTGAGTCCAGAGGAGAGAAACAAGCTTGCTCCCTCTTCCATGTGACAGCCCTTGAGATATTTGGAGATTGTTTATTATGGTTTATAGCAGGCATAGCCAGACTTGGCCCTCCAGCTGTTTTGGGACTACAACTCCCATCATTCCTAGCTAACAGGACCAGTGGTCAGGGATGATGGGAATTGTAGTTCCAAAACAGCTGGAGGGCCATGTATGGCATGCCTGGTTTATAGTATTCCTTGTAGTTGCAGGAGAGCACTGGGCTGATGGGAGTTGAAGTCCAACAACTTCTGGAGGACAACGTTCCCTATATCTGGTGTGGACAATACTGCGCTAGATGGAACCTTACTCTGACTCAGTATAAAGCAGCTGCCTATGTTGCCTTAATGGTTTCGGATAAGGTTATCTGAAAGATGGTCAGGTAGGGCATGGCTCAGTGGTAGAGCGTCTGCATTGTATGCTAAAGATCCCAGGTTCAGTCCATCGCATCTCCAGGTAGAGTTGAAAAGATAGTCATCTGCTTGCTTACCACCTGACTCCCCCTCTCACCGCCGTTGTTGCTCAGTCACTGTCCAACTTTCAGTCACAGAGAAAGGATAGTTGAGCAAGTAGATACCACTGCTGAGGAGGAGGCAGGGGACCATTGATGGTGCCCCCTGTCAACTGGACTGCGGGCTTTACAGCACACCTAGCCCCAACAAAATCTTTGGTCCCTCCTCTATAAATATGATGAATTCGTTGCCCTTCTGCAAGCAGTGCCGAAAGCAATTTGGCTTCCATCTGTACTATACATTTGAAGCAGTCTTATACCGCTTTAAACAGTCATGGCCTCCTCTCAAAGACTCCTGGGAACTGTAGTCTGTTAAGGATGCTGAGGGTTGTTAGGAAGCTGCCTTCAGCTGTGTAAGACTAAGGCCACATTCACACCATACATTTAAAGCACTATGATGCTGCTTTAAATGGTTGCGGCTTCCATTGAAGAACCCTGGGAGCTGTAGTTTGTTAGGAGGCCCCTATTCCCCTCCCAGAACTACAATTCCCGGAGTTCCCCAGAAAGAGGAATTGATGGTTAAACCATTCTGGGAACTGACACTCCATGTGTGGAATAGAGGTCACCTAACCACTCTAGGCACCCTTAACAAATGACAGTTCCCAGGATTCTTTGTGGGAAGCCAGGACAGTTCAAAGTGGCAGGATCATAGAATCAGGAATATGCAGGAATAAGCAGCTGTTTCATACAGCAATCAAACCTGCAACCTTGGAGTTACCAGACCACGTTCTTACCAACTGAGCTATCCAGGCTGTCTGCTTTAAATCTTCAGTGCAGCTGGGCCTTGGTCTTAATTTCCCCTTAGCATTACACTTTGAGGAATTCACTTGACGCCTTTCAGTCCAGACTGAGTAAAGTTTTGCCACCATTGCAACAGGGCCTATTAAAAGCTTCCTTGCTGAGCGACTCTTCAGCAGCCTGCAAGTGTCAAGGCAGTGTTAGTGTGCATGATCTTCTAGGCTGCACCAAGCCCCTTGGGCACGTTGTGCCAGGAGGCCTGCGAGTCCCTGATTTGCATACTTGAACTTCCTGCTGTCACCGTTGCTAGGAACGTTGCTATGGCAAGTTGCAGAGGCTCTTGGGGTTTGTGCAAAGGTGACTGACACAGCTGCCTCAAACATGGATGATCCAAGTAGCAAATTGGAGGGCGGGTGGCCGGCCGAGGGAGCAGGTCAACTGGAATGGCTGCTTGTCCCAAATTAATTGGCTGAGGCTACTGCATAATTTCTAAAAAGCAAAAGTGAGGTAGGCTGGAGCTGCAGAAATCTGCCTTGGATTGGATGGCTGGTGGTTTCTCCTTTGCTACCTGCAATCCCAGCTATCCCAAGGAAGCTTAAAGCACACACCCCATTACATAATTTGCAGTCCATTACATACCCTCCAGCATTTCTCCAATGAAAATAGGGACATCCTTTTCCATAATAACAATAATATTTTTATTATTTATACCCTGCCTATCTGACTGGGTTGCTTCCAGCATATATAAAAACATAATAAAACATTAAACATTAAAAAAAAACCCTTCCCTATACAGTGGTACCTTGGTTTTTGAGCATCTCAGAAGCTGAGTGTTTCGGAACTCAAATGCCAAAACCCCGGAAGAGAATGCTTTTGTTTTTGAGCGTGTCTCAGAAGTCAAACGGCTTCCAAGGCATGTTTCTCAATGGAATTTGCCCAACGCCATTTGAGCCCTGGTTGTCGAACGTTTCGGAAGTCGAACTGTCTTTCAGAATGGATTACGTTCAACAACCGAGGTACCACTGTACTGCCTTCCCTTCCCTGCCTTCAGGTGTCTTCTAAAGGTTGCATAGTTACTTATCTCCTTGGCTCAGGGGTCACATAACTCCATAGCCTCCAACATTTCTCTGATGAAAATAGGGACGTCCTAAAGAAAAGCAGGGTCAAATTAGAAACCGTGATGGCTTCTGTAAATCCAGGACTGTCCCTGGAAAATAGCGATACTTGGAAGGTCTGAAGACAAATGGCAGCTTCTTGTGGGTTTCCTGGAGGCCTCTGGTTGGCTAGTGCTGTACGGAGAGACTCTTCAAGCTGATCCATCAGGGGTCTCCCCGTGATCTTACAAGTTGCTGTAATACATGGGAACATCACCTTCATTATGCGAGCTTTGAAACAACATATTGCTCCTTTTGCTGCCGAGCCCCTCCGGGCAAGGGACAGATATTTGTCTTTCCTTTCCTTTCCTAAATGGCTATTATGGGGGCTTAATAAATAAGCACAGTTTCTGGAACGCCCGGCCTGTTTTTTTGGGCCTGCGGTATCGCAGAGCATTCTTGTGTGGGCGTGAGCGAGATGCTGCTGCTTTCTCAAGACAAACACATCCGTCATCCCTGCGCTCCGTGATAGCTCAGGGACACTGGAGCCTGTCGCTGTGCAGAGGAGGAATGCTGAGTGGGAAGCCAGAGTTATCGGGGGCTCTGTTTGAGAATTGCAGTGGGATCTTTAACAGGCCATGGAACCTGGTGTTGCTTTTCCTCCAGAGGATCGTCTCCCCTGATCAGTATGCAGTTCATGGAGCTCTTCTTGCACAGGCAGGTTGAAGATCCAGCCAGTAAGAGAGCCTTCGGGTGTTTATTGCTGCTCCCAGGAATGGCAAAGTGGCTGTGGCTCAGTGGGAGAGCACGTGCTTCACATGCACAAGGGCCCTGGTTCGATACCTGCTGTTTCCAGGTAGGGATGGGAAAGGTGGCTGTCTGCACACCCAGGGGGAACTGCTGTCCATAGGCCAGCCTTCCCCAACCTTTTGATTTTGGGGGGTAAAAAACTTTTATTAACATTATTAACAACCCAAAAGTGCAGGGTATTACATCAGACTATATGCAGTGGTACCTCAGGTTAAGAACTTAATTCATTCTGGAAGTCCGTTCTTAACCTGAAACCATTCTTAACCTGAGGTACCACTTTAGCTAATGGGGTCTCCTGCTGCCGCTATGCGGCCGCCGGAGCACGATTTCTGTTCTCATCCTGAAGCAAAGTTCTTAGCCCGAGGTACTATTTCTGGGTTAGCAAAGTCTGTAACCTGAAGCGTATGTAACCCAAGGTACCACTGTACAAAGCAAGCAAACAATAAATAATAAGAGAGGAAATAGGGTTATGCACCAATATAAATCAAGGCATCCATATTACCCAAGCACAGTGAAATATGGGGCCTGACTTTAGTTTTGAGTCTCAAAACCCAGAAGCTGGCTGATGTCTCATGACATTTTAGTTGATCTCAACAGAGGTATTGCCCAGCTGTTGGTTTTAGAATCCTCTCTTTCCCTGAGCATGTTTAGAGGTCACAGAGTGATGCAAAACAGTCACTGAAACTAAAGCGCTCCGTTCACCATCTCCAGCAAAGCTCTTCCAAACTTTCTGCCCAATGCACACTCCCTTTTATCCAGGGCATACAGTGGTACCTCTGGCTACGTACTTAATTCATTCTGGAGGTCTGTTCTTAACCTGAAACTGTTCTTAACCTGAGGCACCACTTTTGCTAATGGGGCCTCCCACTGCCGCGGCGCAATTTCTGTTCTCAGCCTGAAGCAAAGTTCTTAACCTGAGGTACTATTTCTGGGTTAGCATAGTCTGTAACCTGAAGCGTATGTAACTCGAGATACCACTGTACTAGTTCTATAACAAAATGCACCCCACTTTGGGAAAGGCCTTTTGAGGGGTTGGATATAGCAACAAGCAAATATGCCAATTTTGGTTTCTCATTTTTCCATCTTAAGTTCAGTTCTCTACATTTCTACAACAACTTGCAATTTTTAAAATTTATTTTAAAATCCTCATGAAAAATACCACCATCATTTTAGTGCAAATTTCTCCTAGCAAGCACATTTCTGCAAAGCATCCCCCCCCCAAGTATCTTGCAAATTTTGTATTTCCTCTAGGCCCCCGTGCATTTTTCGCCATTTGTGTACCCATTCATTTGCTGGAAAACTGCATTGCAAAATTCACAGAATTTTAAAGGGTGTTGGCATTTGAGTTCATGGTTTGTTCTTGGGTTGTATTCAGTGCTAGCCCTACTCTGAGTTAGTCTGCATCAATGGACTTAATGTAAGTTACTGATGTCCATTCACTGCAATGGGTCTACTTTGAGTAGGACATAGCATTGGGCATAGTCCTCAGGACGTGCTGATCAGGGGTGTTCAGTTTTAAATCTGAACTGAATCAGATTTCTCCCCAACCTTTAGTTATATGAGGAGGGGCACAGTCAGAAAAGCTGGCATTTACTCTGGTAGGTAAACTTAGCATCTTGGCCCTGTTTGTCACAGCTTGCTACTTCCTTCACCCCCATCCTGCATACACTGCAGAGCTGAGAGCTGGCTTTCTGCCTCTTGGAAAAACAAAGCCTGCTCCCTTGAACTGGAAGCCACACAAATGGGAATGGTGGCTTCAAGCTGTGCTGAGTAAAGCTCTCCAAAACAGCCTTTTTAAAATCCTAGCTAAATGATAGGCTTTTCTGACCTAGGCACTTAGGAAGGTGGAAATGACTAAATGTGGTGGACAAGCTGTGAGACAGTCTGTTTCTCTTTTCCCCCCTCTGAGGTTTAGTGAGTCCAATCTAGGACAGCCTTGGGCAAAGGAGAGGGGCAGGAAGCAAAACAGCACTTGGAAGGAGAAGCCGTGCTAGGAATGTTGCCGAATTCCACTTTATGCCAAATCGGATGGATCTGTCAGGGAAGCTGACTGAGGGACTTCAGGGAAGCTGACTGAGGCCCTCTCTGGGCTAGGGTGCTTTAATGGCAATGGAATTTGGTCACTTTGGCATTGGGCTGAGATGGGGAAACTGTGGCCCTCTAGGTGCAGAAAATCAGCTGCAAAATCACTCCTAAAAGTGTCGGATCAAACAGTAACCATCTACGTTGGTAAATGGCTTGTCCATTTGTTCTCTATGTGTTTGGACACCTCTCAAGATATCCTCTCCAAATATGGTGTGAAGGTTCCCAAGGTGGGGTAGCAGTTGGGATACTGGCCAGAATTTTGAATCAAGATGGCTGACTTTGGCATGCTTTTTGATGTAGTGGGTCAAAGCTACATGGAATTGGACACCTCAGAATTAATCATCACCCCATTTGCCAGGGCTTTACCATGTCTGGTGGTTCCGACTTGCACTAACTTGGATGGCTCTGAAGCATTGGGCAGGATGGATACAACCTGCACCGACTGGGATGCCTCTTGAAATATTGTCGCCAAACTTGACACAAGCATTCTCGTGGTGGAGACGGCAGTCTTCATCTATATTTGGATGCCAGATACCATGTTGAATCAAGATGGCCAATCATATTGATTCAGGGCCAGGCCAGGTATTCTCTCTCTCTCTCTCTCTCTCTCTCTCTCTCTCTCTCTCTCTGTGTGTGTGTGTGTGTGTGTTCACATAGCCCCACACCTCACAAATTACACTATTCATTTAAATATCTATCTACTGTAGGTTCCGGTGTATTAGGCAACTGGGCGTATTAGACGACCCCCCCCAAATTGGCTGCTGCAATTTGGGGGTTCGTCTTCTAAGCCCAGTCGCCTAATATGCTGGGCAGCTCCTCCCCGGGAGAAAGCCACCCAGCGCAGAGTGGAGCCTGCCGCCGCCGCTGCTTCCGAAGCAGCAGTGGGCGGGCTCCGCACCGGGCGGCTCTCTCCCGGCACAGAGGGGAGCCCACCACCGCCGCCGCTGCTTCGGAGCCACCGCCGCCACAGGGGGGGTGGGCTCTGCTCTGTGCCGCCCACACCCGGCATATAAGATGACCCCTGACTTTTTAACTTCTTTTCCGGGGTTAAAAAGTCATCTTATACACCGGAATCTACGGTATCTATCTATCATCTATTTATCATCTAAATAATTTCAAATTCCTGGGTAGTGCTGGGTATTCCCAGCTAGTACCCCTATAAATGGTCAGCACATAAGGGCCCTTAGACCTGATATACCTTCAAATCAGTGTTCGAAACTCCCATTGTTCTAGACACATTTTGCAAAAGGGAACTTCATTAGGGCGAGCAGTTTCTGAGCTCTGGGCACAATACTGCACCTAAGATTTCAGAATAAATCGGCAGAGGGGAAGGAAAGGAGGACCTTTTTCTGCCTCCCCACTTCCAGCTACTTTCCAAAGACTGGAGAAGAGACCCTCTTAAGAATATTAGGGGGTGGGGTGGGCAGGGGAAATACTGGACCATGTGAAAAATGAACATAATATTTTAGCTGCAGTCCATTCATTTTCAGCTTTGTATTCTTGTTATAAAAAAGTGTGCCTAGATATTCAGCTGTTGCGCTCATAACCTCGGCTTAAGGTGCTGTTTAGCTCCTAGCTTTCATATCTCAGTTTCTAACACTGCTTCAAATAGAGGCTGACCTTTCAAATAGAGGACTGTAAACAGTAAAGTAGGATGCTTAGCCACTCTAAAGTTGGGTTGAATCCAGATACTTTGCATGTACTGTATGTGTGTGCATGCATGGGCGTGTGTGCGTACACACACACACTAACACACACACCATATTCAGTTTTGCCAAATTATTTTCAGAGGAGAGGCAAGAGCCAAAAGTTTGGAAAGTGTTGACTTAACCCTGGAGGCTAATGAGCTGGCTGTAGCTCAGCAGACGGGAGAAGAGAAATTTACTGTATTCAGCTTCCGCAGCCATTGAGAAAGCGAGTGGATGGGACCGAAGTTTTGGTCAAGCCCCCGTCAGCATGGGCCTGATATGCCACCCCATGTTAACAGAAACCAGTAACAAATGCTTGGCTTGAGTCGTAGGAAACTGGATTGATCTCCACTCCCCCCCCCCGCCCCTCCACCGCTATTGCTGTTGAATGAGCCGCCCCAAGGCCCCGGGAGAGTGTTGGCTGTGTGTGAGGTGTGAAACAATGTCTCCATTCATTAACGGAATGAGCTTCCTTTCTCCTATGACTTTTTTGGATTCCTCCAGCGCTTCCCATTATCGCTCTCCCTCCCCTCCAAAATAACTGACTTTGCAAATTTTGGCAGCGGAGCAAAATGGGGGGAGGGTTTGGATAGCTGCTTCAGAATGGTTTTGGTTTCCTTCTCCTTTTGATTCCTTCCTCCTTCTCCCTGGCTTGGCCTGGTGCTGATTCTGCCCTTTGGCGCCTGCTGTTGCCATGGCAACTCTGGATGTGTCTTTTTAGATCAGTGACATCACCGGGCATCCCAAACAACCGAGGGACTGTGCTCTGGTATTGAGACTTTTGGTCCGTGGCAATGTCAGCCATTGTTTGGCTCTTGAAACTTCCCCTTCCCCTTGTTCTGCTCCTCTTGTCTGGCTGTTGTGCGTTCTTGGCTTGGCCCTTCCCCTCCCCTCCCCTCCCCTCACTTTTCATGCCAGGATACATGTAACACTAGGAAGCATGGAGCAGAAAAACAACAACTCTTCCTTGTTCACAAACTGTGAGGAAATGCCATGTGCGGAGCAAGGGGCATGTCAGGGCCATGTCAAATCTAAAAAGCAGGATGGGTGTCTTATTCACACCATACAGTCAAAGTCAGGCATAGGCAAACTCGGCCCTCTAGATGTTTTGGGACTACAACTCCCATCATCCCTATCTAACAGAACCAGTGGTCAGGGATGATGGGGATTGTAGTCTCAAAACATCTGGAGGGCTGAGTCTGCCTATGCCTGGTCAAAGTGTTAGGATACCACTTTAAACAGCCATGATTCCCCCCAGATAATTCTGCGAGCTGCATCTAGGTAAATGTTCTGAGCAGGGGAGCCAACTTGAATACAATATTGGAGAGATTCAGGGAAGCCCCATCAATCACAAGATGGAGTGCAAACATACCATTTGAATGGCAATGCCCATCAACTTGGGGAGTGCCCCCTCAAATATTTTATTGGGGGGCACGAAGGGACCTCAGCCCCTAGGAGTTGGCTCCTATGGTACTGAGAGTTGTTAAGAGACTTCTGTTCCCCACACAGAGCTAAAAATTATCAGAGTTTCCTGGGAAGAGGGATTGATGGATAAACCACTCTGCAATTATAACTCTGTAAGGAGGGAAGCTTATGGGGGGCACATTTCATCTATGGGGCAGAGTTTCCCCATCCCTACTATCAATTTATATCATTTTAATCATTTTAATCATCCAAGTTTTCCTTCCCATCCTGAGACTCTGGTGTTTGGTGAGAGTAGTGCTAGCAGTTTCTCTATCCTTTCACTGTCCTGCAGTTCCCAGGATTCCCTGGGGCAAAGGAATGGCTGCTTAAACCAATTTGTGCCTTTTTTAAAAAAAGAGAAGCAAGAACTTCCAGCACAACGTTGCATGTGTTTATTCAGAAGTAAGTACCACTGTGTTCAGTAGGGCATATTGTCTAGATATTGTTCTTATTATTGCTTGTAAGCCGCTCTGAGCCCGGCCTTGGCTGGGGAGGGCGGGGTATAAATAAAAAATTATTATTATTATTATTATTATTATTATTATTATTATTAGACCTGCAGCCTAAACCACTGGATTAAAGGGCACATCTTCTAAAAATGTTCTTAAATATTGTACTTTGCTTTGGAGATTCTAGTTGGGAATGAACAGGTTTGGAACCCCAGTGGGATCTTTGAGATGGTGGAGTAAAATGCCATAGTGGTAATTTTGGTGTGGTGGAGGAGAATGTTTGGGGTATCCTGGGCATACCCTATTTTTATGAGGGGAAAAGGAATGACATTTTAATTTTTTCTGATCACATTTAAGTATGCTACCCACTTTCCAAGGAGCTCAGGGCATCCATGAGACTGAGTGTGGGGTTGGGGACCTCTCCTCTTCCAGCTTCAAGGGCTGGATTCTGTCCTGAGTGACCTTTGGGTGGGGTGGGGGGCACATGCCAGAGAAAGGCAGAGCAAGAGGGAGAAAAAAGATGGAGCACAGGATGTGAGCCTCATCTTGTATAGTAGGTCTTCTGGTGGTTCCCTCACAGCAAGAAGTGAAGTTACAGGGAACCAGGCCTTCTTGGTAGTGGCACCCGCCCTGTGGAACACCTTCCCTTCAGATGTCAAGGAGATTAAGAACTACATAACTTTTAGAAGACATCTGAAGGCAGCCCTGCATTGGGAAAGTTTTAATGTTTCATGCTTTGTTATATTTTCCAAATTCTGTAAGCCGCCCAGAGTGGTTGGGGAAACCCAGCCAGATGGGTGGAATATAATTAATAAAATGATGATGATCAGTGATTTTTCTAAAAAAAATTTTTAGGGATACTCTCATTTTTCTACTCATATTGAAATACTGCCCCACAATGAGGCCAAACTTAGATTCACAAAATGTTTAGGGGTATGCGTACCTCTGCGTACTCCCAGAAAAAAGCACTGATTATTATTATGATGAAGGTGGACACATGGGTGTGACTGAGGACAGACTGAAATTGTTGGGGCACTGCCTCATTTGCCCCAAGGAACCAACCTCCACTGTCTGTATTCCAGCCACACAGAAAGTCAGAGATTCCTATACATACATTGACCCACCTCTTCATTCTTCTCCCATGTAATATCACAGCTCAAGGACACATTCCACTAAAAGCACTTGAGGCTACACAGCAGAGTCAATATGGTGTGAGTCCCAGGTGAAGGCAGTGTGATCTGAGGGCCAGCTAGAGTGGCATGGGGGGCCATATTGAGTCTCTAGGCCTCAGGTTTACTTCCACTAGGCCAGCCCATTCTGTTCCTAGTCTATTCCCGTGAAGTAGGCTAGGTGAAGTAATAGAGACTTTGCTTAAACCCATAGGGAGAGTTTCCTGGCTGAGTGAGGATTTGAACCCAGAACTCCTTGCTTCCTGCCCATGATGCTGTTCACTACCCGGTAGTGCCACTCAAGATATTAAAACAATAGCAGGCACTGCGCTTGACTAAAGCTGTAAAAATGCCAAGGAGCAGATCAAAGTTCAAGGGAAGCACTAAAATACATTGTGTCTGGTTTGGAATACTTAACAGGCTCCTTCTACTTTTGGGACAAAGGAGGAGGCATATCTGTGCTATATTTAGGGAGTGTTTTAACAGGAACTCTGGGGAGTAAAATCAAAATGCTGTTTGGGAGGAGTGAGATGGAGGCTTTGTAAGGAGAGGAAAAAGAAGGGGAGGAAAAAAAGATGGCAAGAGCTTTGCAAGAATTCCTACCGCTGAGGAATTGCTTGCTGGCAATTTTCTCTTTCCTTTTCTGCTTGCACTTTTGATGATGATTAAATGTGTTAACTTGTAAAACACTTAATATGCATGAGGCACTGTACATTAATTAAAAACAATAACAAGGGCAGTCTTGGAAATAAATTCACCTGCATGCTCCCATGTTAGTCATTTCTGGCTTGAGTGAGTGAGTGAGAGAGAAAAAAAACTGAATTTCAGAAAGCTTCCTATCTAGTCACCTTGATGAGATTTTTAATTCACCCCAGGCGACCAGGCAACTGGCTGTTTAGAAGCTTGCCCTGAGCCAAGTTATAACACCCTTAATAAAGACAGATATCTTGTTTTGGCACTGGAGCTTCCAAAGAAACATTATCAAATGCAGGAAATCCGAATGCTGTCTCTCTGAATTGCTGTTAGCATCACAGGTTGTAACTGACGGTCCCTGGATTTGTATATCTACCTCCGTCATTTGACAGATGATAACAGGTATGCTTGTTTCCAGATTAAGCAGACAGATGGTTTGTAGGAAAGGTGTTGAACTCTTTCTGCAGGTTTGCTGGCAGACTTATGATTTATTAACCGAGGTGTGAAGATTTCATTGCTGCAAAGGAATCCCTTCTTTTAAAAAAGATTTAGGGAAATCTGAACAGGATTTTAGGTGGCGGCAAAGGAGAGAATTGGGAGTGGTTCTCTATATGAGGACCCCAAATCTGTCTTGGGCCAAGCCTGCTTCATTTTGCAAAACACTGTGTTTTTTTAGGATGGATATTTCTACTGATTATTGTTTCCTCTTAGGAAAAGTGCTCCAGTTCCCAGATCATGTTAGGCCTGTTCATATATTTAGGTCTCTTGGGGCCATAACAACTTGGGAATCAAGGGGTGTTTGCTGTTTCCTTTGCACCCAGCCCCCCCTTGCAAAAGTTCAGATGATGCAGTTCCCTGTGAATCTTGCTGTCCGGTGAACAAACTGTCTTCATTTGGATGATTGATTGCGTGTCTAGCATTTAATTCTGGCATCCGCTCCAGCCTGTTGGCTAAGCTTAACTCAAAAAGATGGACCTCAACCAAAATTAGAGCAGGGTCAAACCACCAGGGCTTTGAGGCCTGCTCAAAACAGTCAGACACATTTCATGGAGCTCTTTGCTGGGGTCTTGTGGAGGTCTGAGCTGTGGTGGGGAGGGGAGAGACTGGCACCCCTCCATCCCCAACTGGGCATCTCAGCCCAGCTGGTCACGCTTTATAAAACCCTGAAGAAGTCAAAGCGAGCAGAGAAGTGAATGAAAAATATTGGGGGGACCCACATATGTTCTGTAGGAGCAGGAAAGAAGGCTGAGAAAGATCATCGTCATCTCTCGCATGGGTTGGCAAACTAAGGGCCGTGGGCCAGATCAGGCCCAATTGCCTTCTAGATCCAGCTGCAGACGGTCCAGGAATCCAGTCAGCCAGCATAGCGCGTGTGCGATGGTTTTTGCGACTCAGCCAGGCTTGGGAGTCAAAAGTGAGGTGGGCGGCTGCTCGCGAGAAGCCTGTTCTCCGCTCATCACGGGCCCGCAGCAATCTTTTCTTCTGGGATGAGGGGTGGGGAAGAGGGAAAAGGAGCCACAGTTCAGATTTCCACCATGGAGCTGCTGGCGACTGACCTCAGGAAGGGCAATTGAGGCGACAGGGGCTCGGGGGCACCTCAGGAGCGACGCCCGCCAGTGTCTGTGGTGGCGGTGCTCCCCGCCAGAGGAAGCAGGGAGCTCCTGGGCGGCTGCACTCCAAAGCAGTTCTGTGCTCTGCAGGGGAGGCCGCTTGTTAGCTACACGGTGAAAGCCATGGAAAGGTAAATAGCTGCCGCCTCGTCTTCCCTCACATGGGGAAAATAACGTTTTTGCTTGAGCGGCGCCGACCTGACTTAGCGTGGCCAATGACTTTCCCCTTCACCCACGCATGCACACACGCTCTCCAGGGCTGACAGGAATGGCATGCTTACCTCAGCCCCTCGCCCCGCCTTATGAGAGAAATAATAACTGGCAATGCGTAAAACGCAAAGGAAGCAGCGTGGGTGTACAAGGGAACACCCCCCAAAAAAAAACCCTCATTTGGGCAACATTGAGGTTCGTCCCAATAAGGGTTTTTGCCAAAAATGCGGGTCATAACCATGGCAACATATAGTCTGCCCCTTCCTGAGGTCTGAGGGACAGTGGACCCGCCCCCTGCTGAAAAAGTTTGCTGACCCCTGATGATGATAACAACAACAACAACAACAACAACAACAACAACAACAATTTATTTATACCCCGCCCATCTGGCTGGGTTTCTCCAGCCACTCTGGGAAGCTTCCAACAAAATATCAAAATACAATGATCTGTTAAACATTACAAGCTTCCCTAAATAGGGCTGCCTTCAGATGTCCTCTTAACAACGGGCATTGTCGCATTTAGTAGGTTTGTGTGTGCATGTATGTGATGGAGGACATGGGCAAAGGAAGGTTCAAATAGCTCTGAGTTGTGGGAAGGCAGCTCCAGGAAACACAGGAAGATGGAGAGATGGGGAGTGAAACCTGTGAAGAGGGTGTAGAGTCTGCCTTTGTCATTATCATTCTCTGGCGCTGGGAGATGCAGATTGCAAATGGGAGTTGGGGAAGCTTTCTTTCTTCACAGTTTTTATATATAGGTCAGAGGTGTAGAAGGAAGTGGGAGGGGAGACCATCAACTTGGTCTCTGTGTTTTGCAGTTTAAGTAGGAGGGAGCAGGCGGTGGAAGCTTGCACAGGGAAGAAAACAAGCAATTTTGTTCTCCCATGTATACAGTGCCACCAATGTGCAAACATGTTGCAGAGAAGTTGCGGCTTACTGATCATAGCAAAAGGGTCAGGATGTCTGGAGCTTCAGCAGAAAAGCTACAAGTGGAGAGCGGTGGAAATGAGGCAGGGGGAGGGATCTAAACTCCTTCCCTTCACCAAATATTTTGTTCATCTTACATATTTATTGCATTCATACTCCAAGGTGGCATTGATGGCTCTCCCATCTCCAGCATAGATGACCCTTTGGGTCACTATCAAATCTACAGTTCTATGATTCTATAATCCCCCTCAACAACCTTGTTAGGCTGGGAGGTGGTGGCTGGCCGAAGGTTACCCAGTGAGCTTCGTGGCCAACTGGGGATTTGAACCCCAGTCTTCCAGGTCCTAGTCTGACACTCTAACCACTACAGCATCCTGGCTGTTACAAAGGCCCTTGGTTCCCTTTGCCAATGCTGCTGCACATGGAGAAGGGCCACACTTAAGTGGCAGAGGATTTCCTTTGCATGCCAGAAGGTCCCTGGTCCAATCCTGCAATTACATATGCAGGTAGCACTGGGAATGTCCTCCGAATGAGACCTTGGAGAGTCACTGCTAGTCATCGTAGACAATAGGGCTGGCCGAAATCTGGTTTTCAACCTCACGATATATCGTCAGCTAAACATTGTGATACACCAATATATTGCAATGTCTGAAATAACGATGAAACTACGTAGAGGTGAATGGGGTGATGTTCTGGCAACTGCTACTACTTAGGAGTCTAAAACCGATACATTTTCACTTACATTTAACATTTTGTTATAGCTGTTATTTTAGAGAACAGAGCAATGGTGAGAAGGAGTGGTAGGACTCAGGAGAGAAGCGGTCCAGCTTCACAATTTCCCCCATATCACAATTGTTTACAAAGCACACACAAACATTGTGATCCGTGATACTGTATATTGCCAGGTCAAATATTATGAGACTGGTATCCCAAACTGGTTATATACAAACTGGTTATATTGATATGTCGCCCAACCCTAGTAGATGATGCTGAGGTAGATGGACTCAGTATGAGGCAGACCAGTGAACAGAAGCATGATTGTCACTGTAAGAGGTCCTGGGCTCAGATCCTAAATAAAGTCCCGCATGAGACTGGAGGTAAGTGGAGGAGAAGACAAAGCTTTATAAACTGGGCAGAAGAGTTGTAGCTCCATGTTGGAACACATGAGATGCATACAGAAAGCCCCCAAGTTAAATCCATATCATCTGCATTTAAGACTGGGACAGATGTAGGAACATAGTATATGGCAGCTACACCCTTTCCCCACTAGCTGTTTCTGACCTCCAAATGCATGAGACCACAACCCAATCCCTAAATGGTGGCTGGTTTCAGCAGGTGCAGCTTGTAGGAGCCCAGCCGTTTCCTCTTTAGCATCTTGGCACCTTAGAAGATGAGGCCAGGGTCATGACAGACAATACTGAGATGGATGGACCAATGGCCCTGACTCATATTAAGACAGCTTCCTTTGCTCTTATGCTAGTACATAAGAAGAGCCTGCTGGATCAAGCCAGGTGCCCCCATGGGAATCATAGAAACATAGAATTGTAGAGTTGGAAGGGACCCTGCGGAACATCTAGTCCAACCCCAGCAGTGCAGGAATATGCAGCTGTCCCATACGGAGATCAAACCTGCAACATTGGCATTATCAGCACCACACTCCAACCAACTGAGCTATCCATTGGACTGCAATGAGAAGCCCACAAACAGGACCTGAGCACAACAGGTCTCTCCCCACTTGAGATCTCCAGCAACTGGTATTCAGGGCCATACTGCCTCTGACAATGGAGGGCAGAACATTGCCATCAGGGTAAGTAGTCCCTGTTTTCAAACCACCTCAACTCCTCTTGGAACATTCTGCTGCTGCTGCTGCTGCAACGCTCACAGCTGCAAGAAACATTCTCACAACTCCTCGTGAGCAAATAGGTCAAGCTATTCTTTGAAATGAAAGGCAGGGCTCCTTACTCAGAAGCAAACCTGGCTTGTGAGGAGAGGTTAAGCCATTGTTGCTACATCAGTGATAACACTCACACCTGAACTGGAAAACAGAGGGAATGCTTCACACCCATCTGCCGGAGATGGGTTTTGTGTCCCAGGAATGTGTGGGCCAGGAGAGGGAAAAAGGAAGTCAGTTGAATTGGATCACAGAAAGTAGCCGGAGATTTTGCTGGCAAGGAAAGGACATGGGTGTGGTCAGGAGGCTGCCACTGCCAATTTTGGGGGGTGGGGTGGGGGGAGAAGGGAATGATGCCATTATGCTTCTGGGTGTCCCTGCTTCTTTCCAACCTGTGCTGTTTGTAATTCAACGCTCGCTCTTGCAAAAGGAGCATTAGTCATTGGTTTCACAGCACAAGACTTTGGAACTGACTCCCAGTTAGTAGAACACCTTTGGTTGGTGCTGACCTTTAAAGCTCTAAACAGCCTGTATACCTGAGGAGTGTCTCCACCACCATCACCCAGCCCAGACAGTGAGATCCAGCTCTGAAGGTCTTCTGGCGGCTCCCTCACTTCAAGAGAGAGCCAGTGTGGTGTAGTGGTTAAGAGCGATAGACTTGTAATCTGGGGAACTGGGTTTGAATCTCCACTCCTCCACATGCAGCCGCTGGGTGACCTTGGGCCAGTCACACTTCTCTAAAATCTCTTAGCCCCACTCACCTCACAGAGTGTTTGTTGTGGGAGAGGAAGGGAAAGGAGGATGTTAGCTGCTTTGAGACTCCTTCAGGTAGTGATAAAGCAGGATATCAAATCCAAACTCCTCCTCTTCTTCAAGAAGTGAGGTTACAGGGAACCAGGCAGATGGCCTTCTCAGTAGTGGCACCTGCCCTGTGGAACAACCCCCCATCAGATGTCAAGGAGAAGAGTAACCACACAATCTTGAGAATTCACCTGTACTTTTGAAGGCAGCCCTGTACTTTTTAATGTTTGATGTTTTATTAGGTCCTGTACTATATGCTGGAAGCCATCCAGAATGACTGGGTCAACCTAGTTGGATGGACGTGGGTTCAAATATTAGAACTGTCATTCTTATTTTCAGGCAAAAGTGGGAGCGTCCTGTTTCCACAGTAGCCAACTAGAGGCTTATGGGAAGCCTACAAGCAGGACCTGAGCACCATAGCCCTCTCCCCATTTGTGTTTCCCAGCAACTGGTTTTCAGAGACATACTCAATGGTAGCCATCCTGGCTAGTAGCCATTGAAAGACTGGCAGAATTGGGAGTTTTAAACTCACTACAACAGCCAGTCATTTAAGCAGGACTGGTTGTCACTATTCCAGCCAATAGTGGCTTCTGCTAAAGAGGTGTCAGAACATTTTTAACCACCCCCTTCCTCCCAAGCAGGCAGCTTGCATGTCTGAGTGTTGATTTGTCAGAGGCTAGTTCCCCGCCTCCTTTGTGTAACCTCGGAACACGTTAGCACACATGCCAGATTCAGGGTTTCCAGCCTAATGAAACATGAACAGGTTTATGGTAATTGCTTCTAATCCAGAGCATATGCTGCCGAAGCACAGCTGAGAAAGTTCTTGTAAGCAACAGCAGAGAAACTGTCGCTTTCGGCTGCAAGGGATCACTTTGCCAACGATCCGGGTGAAAGCGCACCACCCACTGAGCTGAGTGCAGCAGCAGCAGCAACAACAAAGTTGGGTATGTAAAGAGAATGGCAAAGATGTGCACCCCATTTGCTGCATCAAGGGAGAGAGATATCCACTCTGTGTAGTGGAGGTAAAAGCTTAGGAAAGAAGGAAATGGGACACTCCCAATGCTCACTTCTTCTCACTGTAAATCATCTCCACTCTTAGGAACCAAGTTAGCTACTTTATGCTATTTCAGGTCAACAGATCCTCTAGCTCAGTAGCCAAGGTTCAATTCACAGCTTTTCCAGGTAGGGCTGGGAGAGAGTCCCTGTCTGAAACCCTGGAGAGCTGCTGCCAGTCAGTACAGCCAACACTGGCCTTGATGGACTGTTGACTTGACTTGGCAGAAGGCACCTTCCTCTGTTCTTCCTCTGTTCTCCTTTCCCTGCTCTGTGTGGCTAGTTGTCTTGTATCAAGATATCCCATTCCATATTTGCGTGCAAATTTCAGGAATGTCTACTCAGTCCCTTGGATTCCCTCTGCCCCACATATGGTTTCCATTGCTTTGGTGGAAATTACTGATATCTGTGACATATCTGCAAGTTTGAATTGCTATCTCATTCCATCTCCTGCTCTCTGTGCTACAATTCCTCTCCCTAATTGCTTTCTGAGCAGGCTCTCCAAATCTGGAAAGAGGTGAAGATTTGCAAGTACAGAGCGAACTGTGTCACAAATGCTATGTTTTTATGATCATTACCTTGACAAATCACAATTACACCCTATGGTTATGCTGATAATTACCAGGCTAGATTCATTTGTGTGTGGTGGTTCTTCTTTTTTAAAAAAATTGGCAACCTTAATTTATCCTCTAAATGCAGAAACTTTCCTAATACAGTATGGCTATTTCTGTTCATTAGTTGTGTGCAGAACAGGGTATGTGAAAAGGCAAATATTTGATCCTTCATTGCCCTGTTACTGGAGAGAAAGCATAGCCCCTCAAAACTCTTTATGACACAGCAGCTGCTTTTTCATTTTCAGTTACTGAATTTTATGACTTCCCAATACTTAAGGTATTCAGTTCTTCGTGCCTGTAGTTACTAAAATATATAATTCCATAAAATCCAGCCACAAATTATTTATGGCTTCTCAGAAAGTAATGATGAGTGGTTGTCTATGTCATCTCTCCCCCCACCCCCAGCTGCCCATTCAAGTCTGCATCAGAAATAATTCAAAGGAACTGGATAATTTTGCTAAATACTTTCCTGAAGATCTGTAAAAACAAAAAACCCTCAGCAATAAAATAATTCAAGGTCTGAATCTGAGCGGTGTGCTGAGCAGGCCTTACACCCTATGACAGAGGAAGAGCCAGTGTGGTGTAGTGATTAAGAGCGGTAGTCTCGTAATCTGGGGAACCGGGTTCGATTCCCCGCTCCTCCACATGCAGCTGCTGGGTGACCTTGGGCCAGTCACACTTCTCTGAAGTCTCTCAGCCCCACTCACCCCACAGAGTGTTTGTTGTGAGGGAGGAAGGGAAAGGAGATTGTTAGCTGCTTTGAGACTCCTGAAGGGGAGTGAAAGGCGGGATATCAAATCCAAACTCTTCTTCTTCTTCTTCTCTGGCCCATGGGCCAGTCGTGTCCCACCGGGGGGTGGGGGGGTGATTCCAAATTCCATTTCCCCAAACCACACCCACCTGCCTGATCAGCTGACATCACTCATGGCATTGTTTGCTGAGTGGGAGTGTGGGGTTAATTGAATTGGCTGCATTTGCCTGTTCCCAGCTGGGATTTACATGGAATTCCCTGCTAAAATGGAGGAGGGGACCTTCACTTTAGCAGCAACTTGCATCTGACATCATTGTGATGTCAGGTAATTAACAGGTGGCTGGCCCCACCCACTTGTCAACTTTGTCCCACATTGCCAATCCTAATTAGAACTGGCTCACGGAGCCAACAAGAATCCCCAGCCCTGCCCTGCCCTGCCCTGCCCTATGAGGTACCCTTCCTTTCCCCTAACTCAGGGCTAGGCAACCTAAGGCCCGTGGGCTGGATGCTGCCCAATCACCTTCTCAATCTGGCCCACAGGCGGTCCAGGAATCAGCGTGTTTTTACATGAGTAGAATGTGTCCTTTTATTTAAAATGCACCTCTGGGTTATTCGTGGGGCATAGGAATTTGTTCATTTCCCCCCCAAAATATAGTCCGGCCTACCACATGGTCTGAGGGACGTTGGACCGGCCCATGGCTGAAAAAGGTTGCTGACTCCTGCCCTAACTTCTTAGTAGCCAGAAGAACTAATGGAAGTTGTTGCAGTACCAGTGGGAACCCAGGATGTAGTACCAAAAATCTCTGGGAAATGCCATGCCCACAGATGCTGGGAGCCATAGGAAATACAGTGGTACCTTGGGTTAAGAACTTAATTCATTCTGGAGGTCTGTTCTTAACCTGAAACTGTTCTTAACCTGAGGTACCACTTTAGCTAATGGGGCCTCCCGCTGCTGCCATGTGATTTCTGTTCTCATCCCGAAGCAAAGTTCTTAACCCGAGGTACTGTTTCTGGGTTAGGAGAGTCTGTAACCTGAAGCATCTGTAACCTGAAGCGTCTGTAAGCCGAGGTACCACTGTACATCCCTAGAGCCACCACAGTTTCTAAGCTCCCTCAGACAATAAGGAGGGGAAGTATTGGTTGTAAAGGGAATATGGTTCCAAGTAGAAGACCAGGTCTTCAGAGGGGTCCCCCTTGGATCTAGGGTAGACCTGAGCCACCAAATACCTGAACCTTTGGACTCCAGCACTACCAGAATCTCCTCTAAAAGAAAAAGAAAAAAATCAATTTCCCCTAATACAATCAATGGATGTGAGGGCACCCCATGGATTGCCATCATTGATTTGACTGACTTGGCCCACTAGGTGGGTCTCACCTCCCTCCCTCCCTTCTCCCTGAGCATCCATCTATCCAACATTTGCTCTGTACTTACCGCAGATTCCTTATTGGCACGCAGAGGGGTCTGCCGTGGTGCTTTGCAGCAAGGTAGTGTTTCAGAAAGGCATCATCACCAATACAGAGCAGCAGGTTGGGGATAAGCTTGGGTTTGTTGTCATTCCAGTAGGAAGGAACATGCCAGGCCTTGCTCATTTATTCTTTGTCACAGCCGTTGCCTTTGATCCCCAGTCCCCGAGCTGAACAAACCTCTGATTCCTGAGTCTCTCTCCCAGGCAAATGTATTTGAAAATTGAAAGGGAAACCTGCTCAGCAGAGACAGGGAACATCTGGGCCACATTAGCCTGTGTAAAACAATCTTTTCAGCTGTCAACGATGTGTCCAGGTTTATAGCATCTGGGGCGGGGAACGAGGGGGAGAAGCCCAGTGTAAACTCGTGTTGTGAAAAGGCATGTACGTGTGACTCGGTGCTTTTCTTCACCTTTTGATCCAGGAGTGCTGAGGTTGTTAACAGTTGCAGGAAGGTTTTGTTAGATGAGAAATGCATCCCAGTGTTTTGCAACCACAGTTTAGGTGTAGATGGATGTAACAAATTTTGGACTGCAAGGGCTCGTTTTGAAAATCAACCATCCTGAGTTTGGGCTCAGGTTTGGACCTGGCAAGTAGGGATGGATAAATCTCTCAATTTCAGTTTTTCTCTGTTTTGCATTTTCCCCAGTCTTAAATTCTACACTCCACATTTCAGAAGGATTTGCAATTTTAAAAATAATAAAATATCTCATTAATGTTATTATGAAATTTACTGTGAATTTCTCGTAACACACATATTTTAAATGCAGCTTTGATTAATATACACATTTTTGCAAGCCATCTCGCTCAATATAATAAATTATTGCAAGTTTATTTCATTAACATACACATTTTAAATGCACAATTTCCCTTAATATATGCATTTTAATACACATTGTTTGCTTGGAAAATTGGAGAAGTGTGAATGTCAGAGGTTTGAGTATTGGTTCAAGAAGTGTGAATTAGCTTCTCATTAATAAAGTCAACAAAACTGAACTAGTCCTTATGGATTTGTTGTTGTTGTTTAGTCGTTTAGTCGTGTCCGACTCTTCGTGACCCCATGGACCAGAGCACGCCAGGCACTTCTGTCTTCCACTGTCTCCCGCAGTTTGGTCAGACTCATGTTTGTAGCTTCGAGAACACTGTCCAACCATCTCGTCTTCTGTCGTCCCCTTCTCCTTGTGCCCTCCATCTTTCCCAACATCAGGGTCTTTTCCAGGGAGTCTTCTCTTCTCATGAGGTGGCCAAAGTATTGGATTTATGCAGAGCCAAAAGATATTGGTTTGGGTTTATGCCCCGTTTCTCTTTAAGAACACAAGTCCTGCTAGATCAGATGAATGGCCCATCTAGTCCTCCCTCTTTTTCTCACAGTGCCCCATCAGATGCTCCTGGGAAACCCAGAAGGAGAACCTGAGTGCAACAGCATTCTCCCTATTTGTGATTCCCAACAAATTGCCTGCAATAGTGGATGTAGAACACAGACATTATGGCACGTAATCATTGATGGACCTTTTCCTCCATGGATGTGTATAATCATCTTCTAAAGCCATCCAATTTAGTAGCCATCACTATGTCTTGTGGTAGCAAATTTAACTGATTAAATATATTTTGTGAAGATGTAACTTCTTGTCTCTCTCCTGAATCTTCTTCCAACATTCAGGTTCATTAGATGTTCCTGACTTTTAGTATTATGGCAGGACATAGGCATAAGAGCATTATGTTCCCAGACTATTAATTATTTCCTGGATCCCACCCCTCATAAATTGCATCTTAAGCTAGAAGGGTCCTAAAATTAATTTTGGAACTGGAGAATGTGCAGTTTGCCCTCAGTGTCAGTTCTTTTCATTCATTTGCTTCTTCCTTGCCTCGCTCCAAACTTATCAATACTCACGTGCATCAATAAATCACTGTGCAGAATAAAATGCATATTGGAGATTAATTTGGAAAACCATTAGTTGAGGAGGAGGGAAGTCTTAGGCTGAAAAAGCCAAATATTTTATATACAAGATGGATGTTTTGATGGAAAATATCTGGAAAAACCAATAAAAATTATTATATAATAAAATAAAATAAAAAATTACTATGCAAAAAGAGCCATTATAGGATTGGATGTGCAATTGTAACAGTATTATTTTTTGTGTTGTTTTCCTGATGTGCTCCTCCATGTTTGTAAATCCCTTGAACAGAAAGTATGTTGATGCAATAAGGTATACAATTATATCAAAAAATGCTTGTTTTTGTGTGATGGGGGGCATTGTTTTATGAGCATAACGGGGAGATAAATGAGAGAAAGGAACTGAAAGGTTCAGCAAACTGCAGGAAGATTCAAGGACAATCAAAGAAACATTTAAACATTTCAGTGTAGTATAGTATCAAAATAACATTTTTTATTTGCAGAATTTGCAGCTGCATTGTTTTATAGTTTCTGGATATCCCATGTTCATATTATAAAGTAGTTGTGTTCTCTGTTATAAATCAAGCACAGCTAGGAGTTATTTCTTTTTGCTTTTCAGTGGATTTCTTATCAATAAAAAAAATTGCTCAGGGCCACATTTTATTCTGAAATGAAAAGCAAACTGGAGAACAAAGAATTTTTAAGAATTTGGTTCCACTTGGCACTTAGGTGCTGCTAATTCCAAACTCCAAGTACCAAGGAGGAATTAAGGTGAGAGAATTTGGGGAGGGTCCTTAGCAGAATTACCAGAGTGGAAATTGCCAGTGTTTGCTTTTTCATCCCATGCTTGCAACAGAAATCAGCCCAGTTCATATGATTGCTAATCACTGCTGCTGTTGTTTTCTGTCTGGAAACAATATGTAATTGACTACATCCCACACCTCTTTGCATTATGTATTCCTTAACACTGAAATGAATAGGCTGGAATAATGTAATGACAATGCTTTTTACGTAATTAATTACATAAATTATGCAAGTTATGTAATTTTTGCCACGGCAGACAATGAGATGCATAACACAGTTTTTGGAAGAAGATGAACTGCAGCAGGAAACAGTGCTGCATATGACAAATACAGGACAGGACAGAAAATGATGTCTTCTAAACAGATGTATTTCCCGCAAGTGATATGACAGGGTATGGTACTTGACTTTGACTGATAAACTTGCACAACACTGTAGAGCGATGCGTGGAGAAACCAAACAAGATACTTTTGATGCTGACTTGTTTAAGTTTATTTCTTTTATCAACCATCACCTGGAGGAACATAGTTTCCCTGTAACTCATACATCTTTTTGGATTGCTTATTTAACATAACATGTTGCTAATTCCTCCCCTGCCCTATGCATATCTTGACTATATTTCGCTTTGTATCTGGTGACCAATACTCATTATTTGTTGTTTGTACTGTTTAATGTTTTTTTTTTAAAAAAAATAAAAATTATATATACATTTTTACATTCCTACCAGTAACTTCAGGCAGGGCACTGCTGAGAATACCATTTGCCCCAGAGACTCTCTTACCTTGTTCTAGAAACTAGGTTTTTAGTGTCGTAACTGAAGCTCTCTGGAATCAATTACTGGCTGAAATTAGCTGGCTACCTGATGTTCAAGTGCTTACCAAAGAAGCTTTTCTTTAAGGCTTTCCCTGAGGTATAACCCAATCATTTACAGAATGTCAGTTGTACATCAGCAGACATTGTTCTTAGAGTGTGGAAAGATGTTCTTATTGTTTTTAGAGTTTGTTGAAATGGCCTTCCTTTTCGTTTAGAGTGTAGGTTTTTGTGTTTTGTTCTGTTGTTATCTTTTATGCTGCTTCGATGGCGTTTTGTGCCTCAGAACAGCCTATAAATTCATAAAAATAATAATAAACCTGCACAAGGGAGGGACTGTAGCTCAGTGGTAGAACATTTGCTTGTCATGCAGAAGGTCCCAGATCCAGTGCTCAGGATCTCCAGATAGGACTGGGAATGACTTCAGTCCAAAACAATGAAGAGCTGCTGTCAGATAGTGAAGACCAACTTCCACCATCCTTGACTGTTGGCCATGCTAACTGGGGCTAAGGGGAATTGGCATCCAACAATGTCTGGAGGGCCACAGGTTCATCATTATTACTGAGCTAGGTGTCCCAAGGCAGCTTCTGATGTTTCTAGTCTTGCCTCTGCAAGGCTGTTTTCCCTGTAGAAACTGGGAACTAGAAGATGCAGTTTTGCACAGACGAAGCTTTGGGCAAGAGGAGGGTGATTAACCCTTTAGACAGGAGAAGGGTTCTTTCCCACCCACATCTCCCCTCTACCAGTGGCTTTTACCCTTGCCCTGGCCCTGATGCCAGTAGTTCAGGTCTTCATTACCCTCACTTAGGAACTATAAAGCTGGAGGCATTTTCTCTCTCTCTACAGAAAGAAACATAAAGTAACAAATGAGACCATTTCACTAGCAGACAAAGTGACCTCTCTGAGACTCATTGCTTCAGGCCCTTTTGACACCGTGTAATTATCATGTCACCATTAATATAATTAACTTAGTTGAATTTTTAAGAGAAGACTGTTTTGGTGTTCCTGGTAGTTCAGAATCCTTGCTAGAACTGTTAAGACAGCATATACTAAACAAAAAGGAAAAAAGGTTTCATTTGACCCAGGTGGTGGTGGTGGGGGGCTGAAAATGGATTTTTGTTTTTTTTTTAAAGTTCCATTAGCATAATTTCAATTTATTTTTCCAGTGGATTTTTTGTTGTTGTTGCCAGGATCAAGATGTTCACTTTGAAATTCAAGACACAAAAATGAGAGAGAGAGAGAGAGAGAGAGAGAGAGAGAGAGAGAATTCTTAAAGAACAGGTAGCACTAAGAATAGGTACCTACAACAATTCAGTCATTGCAACCACAGCCCTATAAGGTAGGTCAGCTTTATTATCTCTGCATTGCAGTTGGAAAGGCTGATGTTCAGTGTAGCTTTCCTAAGCCCATTCAATGAGCTCATGGCCGTCTTAGATACTGCAGAGCATCAACTCTGCAGCAGATTCTGCTTTCTCCAACCTTTGCTTGTGTAATGCTCCTTGTCATCTAAATTAATTCTGGGTCCCAGTGCAACCCTGTGTGTGGCAAATAGTGTGAACTGACAGGCCCTTCTCGATATCCCACCTCTCAAAGGAGATCTATTAAGCAGTAACAGCTGATAGGACCTCCTCTGTTGTGGCACCCTGCTTTGGATTTTCTGAAATACAGCTGGTGCTGACTCATTTTGCTTTACAGCACCAGCTAAAACACAGTTATTTACCCAAATTTTTGGAGAGGATCATTGTGCACCTTGGGATTTTTATTAGTAGGCTGCTCTGCAGTTTTAGTGCAATTTAAGTTTACCTGCTCATATACTTACCGTCTATATTCTGTTTGGTTTAGGAAGTTTTAGCAGGCTCCACCTTTTGATCATGTGATTGATGAATAGCCAGCAAATAAACTATTGCAGTAGCCATAGGGATAGTGCATTACAATCCACTGTCAGCAGAAACAGATTTGGCAGTTTAAGCATGTTTGCAGAATAGACAGAAGTTCAGGGGCGGGGGCTGTTGTTGTTTTGCCCTGGCCACAAATGGGACTCTGTAGGGCAAAAATGTCCTGCAGGTATCTGTTGGAAAAATGCCCTGGGGGTGCCCACCACACCCACCCTCATGCATGACATCAGGAGGGGGCGAGTAAGGGAGTGGCTTAAAGCTCCTATTTGTTTTTTGGATTTAGCAATACATGCTCCCCATATCTCCTCTTCAAACCACGGAAGGTGGGAGCTCACCTTGCTGGATCCAAAGAACAGGAGCTTTGGAGTTGTGTGCAAAGGGCTTTGAAACAGCCCCCCTCTCACTTCTTCAACCCAGTGAGATTCAAAGGAGAAACCCTTTATAAACAGCCTCATGGAAAGTTGTCTACAAAGAGCTGTTTTAAAGGCCTGCGACCCACTTGCTTTGAAGTACCTAGAACTGAGGTTTCAAAGAGAAGCATCACCTGATGTCATAATAATGGCTGGGGCATGGCACCTGCGAGGTCCCATCCACCTGCCCACTTTGGCTCACCAGAGGTGGAGGAAATAAAAATCTGGCCATTTGGCAAGAAAGAGAAGCTTCCCTGCCCCTGATCTATAGGTTAAGGGTGGATTTTCAGCACCTTGGAGAGTTCCTTGAACTTGCTCCCTCAAGAGTGTTCAGCTCTTCCATGTGATTAGATTAGAGCAGGGTTATACTAGCTGGCTCTTCCCCTTTCACTGAGTCCTTGTGCACTGGTAGTGTGAGGTTGAAACATCTGCAGGGTGAGGTTGAATCATCTGCAGCAGAGCCCCCCCCCCCGATAGTTTTCAAACCCTTGTTGTTTATGTTTCTAAACCTGTGTAGGCATAGTTCATGGACCTTCACATGTGGATGAAGGTGTTGCTGGTGACAGAGACATGATGAAGGGGGTGGAATGAGCTAGCAAACTCCCCCATTGTATAAGAAGGACAATGCCTGGATAGAACTAATGTCTGGAACTCAACTGAGGTATTTAATTTGTTTTGAGCCAGTTTGCTCCCCCAAAGCACAAGCCTAGATCTAAGCACCAAGCCCATAGTCTAGAATTTTATCACCATTCATCTTGCAACCTGTGCAAGAAAGAAAATGAGGATTTGGGGGGTAGGAATCTACGCTAGGAATCTCATGCTCCTCAATGCCAGTCCTGCAGTTTGGATGTTGTGTTGGTGTCTAGAGCCATTGCTTATACCATTGGCCTTCTGTGTCAAACTGACATCTCCACCATTCACATGTTGGGTGAGTATCTTCTCTGCCTGGATCAATTCTCTTGCATAAAATATCATGCCAGTGTTTTCTCTCTCTGTTGTACCTCACTGAGGTTTAAAACAGTCTTATTCCTGGGTGTGTTTCATTGGGAAGGCATATTGGTTGAATTTACCAATGGCTCTCTTTTCTGGCTGGGTGGGTGTATGATAAGTGAAATAAAAAAATATTATGCAACACTGAAATACAGTACACTATTAGTGTGAATGGGGAAGCACTACAAACTGGCATTGTACAAAAAAAACCATGTTTGTCTAGTTCCTTAACAGTTTCAATCGTCTGCAAAAGAGGCATCCATTTTTTTCTCTCTCAGCCTTATTCTTGGGGCATGGGAGCATTTCTTTCAAAGGTTAGCCCTAGCAGGATTTTGAGCTTCCTCTGCTGTTGTGCACATACTTTTATTTCTGGTAAACATTTATCCAGCATACCGTAGCCTCCCTGGCTGCCTTTGTTTCCTGATCTGAAAAAGCTCCATGCGAGAAGTGAGCCTCATTATGGCTCCATCTGCACCATATATTTAATGCACCATAGCTTCCCCCAAAGGATTGTGGGAGCTGTAGTGTGTTAAGACTGCTGAGAGTTTTTAGGAGACCCACACTCCCCTTCCAGAGCTGCAGTTCTCAGCATGGTTCAGCATTCAATCCCACTTACCAGGGAAATGTAGCTCTGTGTGTGAGGAATAGGGACCTCTGAACAACTCTCAACAACCTTAACAATTACAGATAGGTAGCCGTGTTGGTCTGCCATAGTCAGAACAAAATTTTTTCCCTTCCAGTAGCACCTTAAAGACCAACTAAGTTAGTTCTTGGTATGAGCTTTTGTGTGCATGCACACTTCTTCAGATACTTACGTATCTGAAGAAGTGTGCATGCACACGAAAGCTCATACCAAGAACTAACTTAGTTGGTCTTTAAGGTGCTACTCGAAGGAAAAAAAATTGTTTCAACCTTAACAAACTACAGTTCTCAGGATTCTCTGGGGGAAGCCATGACTGTTAAAGTGGCAGCCTTAAATATACAGTACAGATAGGGCCTATGTCTAGCCTTGAGTTTTAATTGAAACTCAGGCACCCAGGAAGGCTGCAGTATGCAGTCCACTGGTGAGATGATTTGTAAAATGAATGGGCAATTGCAGGGGCTGCTCAGTCACATCAAAAGAAAGGTAATTGCATAGAAACCCCTGCACCCCACCTATGAAAATTTCTCTGAAAAATTATCTCCCTTTTGATACCGTAATTTCTGAATGTAACTTCTATTCTCATTAATTTATAGAGAATTTTTTTTTGGGGGTGGGGGGATAAATGCAAGTTGTTTTTTGGCACAGCACTACTGTGAGCTGGGAGAGACCTCTCAGAAAACAAACTATTTTATTTTTCCTGAACGCTCAACGAGAGAGCTCATAAATATTGAACTGATTTCAAATTAAGCTGAGGGAAAGTCACCCCTCATTAAAATTAATATGGCTCAGCCCTGACATTGTCAGTTAGGGTAAAATAGCCAGGCAGGAGTGAAGGTTGTTTTATGCTGAACTTGCAAATGGGGGCAGGCTACAGGGTTTCGTGAGCCAGACTTGGCTCCCAGTTGCCAGTCCTTGCAATAGACGTATCTATGAAGATGTCAGATTTTGAATATTGCATACCAATGTCAGCCAGCCAAAGTGATTCAGTGGATAGAGATCTGGATGCGGTCCCGTGAGGTCAGGGCTTGATTCCCTCTCAATGTGTCTTTCGCACTGGGTCGCCTTGGCTAAGTCGCTCTGCCAGTTTCAATTCCTCACATATAAATTGGGAGCAATAGTTGCCCTCTTCACATCCTGCACTTGTTGGAAAGATGAATGGCAGACACAAAGGATATATATATATATATATATATATTAAAGTGTTGTATAAATGATGATTGAAAATGGTCTTGAATCAAGGCTCTTCTTATTGAATTTATGAGTCTTGTTTCATTGTGACTCTTACAGAAATGTTTCAAGTTGAGTTACTGATTTTTTGCTGTGCGGATGACAGAGCAGGTATCTCCTCTTCCCTCCCTGCCTCTGTTCCATTGACATTCCCATTTTCCCCCAGATTTGAGATCTTTGGAAGCTGCGCTTTTCAGACAGATAGACAGATAAAGTTCAGATTGGAAATTCTAGTTTGCCAACGTGAATGTATTTATGTTAGTAAGGCTGCAGTTGCAGTCCTGCTTAGCTGGGAGTAAGCCCCATTGAATTCAATAGGACTTTCTCCTGAGTAGACATGGTTAGGGTTGTGCTGCAAATCCTCTCTTATATTCCTACCTTTTGGACCCTAAAAAAACAACAAAAAACATGGACCTGCACTGCCATTCTACAATGCTGTTTTTTGCTTAATTTTTCAGAGATTCAGTTAGTGTTATTGTTTTATTTTCTGCTTTTAATATAATCTGTACTTGCTTTCACTGTGATGTTTTGTAACCTGACTGAAGACCATTTGGTGACAGCTGTATAAATAAATAAATAAATAAATAATAGACTGAGAGTTTGATAGTATGTAAATATGCTGTTAAATGTAAAGGTTTAATTTAAAAGGCAATATTCTGAAGTCAGATGGGCGGGGTATAAATAATAAAATTATTATTATTATGCAATAGGATGTCCCTATTTTCATCAGTGAAATTTTCTGACTGTGAAAATTTGAAGTGTGGTGTATATTGACAACCTTACGATATTGCTGCTGAAACAGCTGCCCTAGGTCTGTGGCCCTGTCTTGCCTTCCAAGGCCGGAATAGAGCGTTCCCTCTCCGCCCCCCAGGATACCACCACGAGGGCCATTGGTGGTGCGTCCTGTCTGTGGCTCCCAATCCTCCCCCAAGCAGCCAAAAAGAAGGGCAAAGGGGAGAAGACTGCTGGCAAAGCAGCATGGCTCCCCCCTCCAGGAAGCAGCACAGGAGTGTGGGGAATGGTACCCGTAGGATTTTCTTCTACACTTCCATTTACGGGTGTGAATGCCTGCATAATTTTAAGGGAGTGGCTTATTTTCAGGTATTCTCTCTCTCCCCCCTTGAATTTTACAGGTGTGGCTTATATTCGGGTGCAGCTTATATTTGGGCCGATATGGTATTTCTTGCAAATTCAGTACAGTACAGTGGTACCTCGGGTTAAGTACTTAATTTGTTCCGGAGGTCTGTTCTTAACCTGAAACTGTACTTAACCTGAAGCACCACTTTAGCTAATGGGGCCTCTTGCTGCCGCCGCACCGCCAGAGCACGATTTCTGTTCTCATCCTGAAGCAAAGTTCTTAACCTGAAGCACTATTTCTGGGTTAGCGGAGTCTGTAGCCTGAAGCGTATGTAACCTAAAGCATATGTAACCCGAGGTACCACTGTACAAGTAACTTGTAACAGTGCCAGTTCCACTCAGCATTATCCCCACTGACTTTTGGTGGTTCTCCAGGGTTTCTTACAGCAGGTAATAATAGTAGTAGTAGTAATAATAATAATAATAATAATAATAATAATAATAATAGGAATTGCACCAGAAGGTCATACCTCATGTATTAGCTTGCTTGATGGAGATCTGTTGGCTTTTTCTGAGGGGAGGGGGAGGGGTGTTGATTGCTTTGCCACTGGAAGTGCTACCTAATGGAACCCCAGCAGCTCCATTAAATTATGCCCCATTGGAGAGACCCTGCATTTTCTGCTGCAGACCTTAACACACTGCAGAGTGTAAGCAGCATAACACAGCTGAAGTGGGCTTCAAAGGGAGATGGTTGAGCCTATCAACTTCGTAAGTACCTGTCTGTCCACGTTGCAGCGCTTGCTTTGCTGTCTTTTCACAGCTGCCAAGGGGTTGGTGGGTAGGATGGAGAAGCAGAGAAACACAGCAGATGCTTTGGGAAACGGACTCTTCTCCCTCCTTCCCTCTCTTCCTTTTCCTTTGTGGTCCAGAGCTGCCTTGCCATCCTGCCTCTCTCTTTTTTGGTTTCGTTGTTTATCATGCTAAACATATCAGATAATTGAACACTAATGCCTCTGTATGGATCACTAGGCGCAATACGCCTGAAGGACAAATCAATTTTCTTGTTACCTTGCGAGAGCGCGGTCTCGGGTGTGCTGCCTGCGTTTTCCGTTGCTTCTCGTTTGCACGCCACTTAGCGGTTGCAATGCGGCACTCTGTTTTTGCAGCCTGCGCAACTCACATGCAACAAGGACACTGGAGGAAGGGAAAGGGGGCCTGCATTGCCCTCTAAGCACTCTTTGGATGAGGTTTTATCTTGGACATTTGTGTGCTTTCTGTACACCTCTCATGTGCCAGGGTCTCCAGAAGGATCTTCAGATCAGCCAGACCTGAGCACCTTAATCTCTGTGCCAGAAGAGGGAGCCACCTGTTCACTGAGCATCACCTATGCATCTGGTCAGAATGATGCACTGACTCAGGGGTTGTCATGTGACAAAGTGCCCCACCCGGTTTCACTCAGTCCTGTAAACTCTTACGATCTGGTCAGTGCCTCACTCTGATACAACAACAACAAAGCAACAACAGCTCAGTTGGTTAGAACATGGTGCTGCTAATGCCAAGGTTGCAGGTTCGATCCCTGTATGGGGCAGCTGCATATTCCTGCATTGCAGGAGGTTGTTCTAGATCAGTGGTTCTCAACCTGTGGGTCCCCAGATGTTGTTGGACTACAAGTCCCATCATCCCTGACCACTGGTCATGCTGGCTAGGAATGATGGGACTTGTAGTCCAACAACATCTGGGGACCCACAGGTTGAGAACCACTGGTCTAGATGATTCTCAGGGTTCCTTCCAACTCTATGATTCTGTGATTTCTAACAACTGCATTTATATCCCATCTTTTTCTCCAAGGAGCTCAAGGTGGTATACATGGTTCTCCCCACAACAACTCTGAGAGGTAGTTTAGGCTGTGAGGCGTTGACTGCCCCAAGGTCAACCAACTGAAATCCATGGTTGAGTGGGGATTTGAACCCTGGTCTTCCAGTACCAGGGACACGGGAAGCGTTGTGGGTTAAACCACAGAGCCTAGGACTTGCTGATCAGAAGGTCAGCGGTTTGAATCCCCGTGACAGGGTGAGCTCCCGTTGCTCGGTCCCTGCTACAGCCAACCAAGCAGTTCGAAAGCATGTCAAAGTGCAAGTAGATAAATAGGTACCTCTCCGATGGGAAGGTAAACGGCGTTTCCGTGTGCTGCTCTGGTTTGCCAGAAGCGGCTTAGTCATGCTGGCCACATGACCCGGAAGCTGTACGCCGGCTTCCTTGGCCAAGAAAGCGAGATGAGCACCATAACCCCAGAGTCGGCCACGACTGGACCTAATGGTCAGGGGTCCGTTTACCTTTTACCTTCCAGAACCAACACTCTAATCACTACACAGAACTACAACCACAATCACCTTGGGATGGCCCTACAGATAATGTACTGCCTGAACTGTTGGCCAGGGAGAGAGGGCAGCATGTAGCATCCCCATGTTACAGATGGAGGAAGTGAGGCCCATGTCATTTAAGTGGGATGCTTTGCACTTGGAACTTGGCACATTTGCAAACATATAAGCAATGAGAAATGTTTGCTTTAGCTCTCTGTTAGTGACTCTAGGATGGTCTTCAACTGTAGTTGACTCTTTTTTTAAAAAAACAAAACCAAAACACCCTGGGGAATGAGATGATGATAGCAAATATTTTTCACGCAACTTTAGGCGAGGGCCCTGTTGGGTCAGGTCCTGGGCTTGTTAATATTGTGTGATGCCCGAGGGGAGAGAGAGTCCTCGCTTGGGTTGCTCCTTACCGTATTGATAAACGTGACTCTGCAGTACCTCTGAAGCTGTCGGTCTGGCTCCGATATCCACAGAATAACGAGGCGCACGAAAGTGACAGATCTATTTCAGTTTTCCCTTCTTTTATAACGTGCCTGTCACATTGCCCGTGCCTCGTGGAGATTGCTATAATAAAGGGGCACTCAAAATAACAAACCGCTGACACTGCTCTCCCGGAAACGCTTCTTGACCAACAGAAGAATTGAAAACACAGATCGAATGTTTGCAGACGTTGTTGAAAACCTACCAGTCAAGGGATTATGAGTGCCTCTTCAGTCTGCAGAGAGGTGTGTGCATGGAAGTTACAAATGTACCCCAAGGATGGCAGACAGGTGGCTTGCCAGAGTGGTTTAACAATCAATGCCAGAGAACTCTGAGAACTGCAGCTCTGTGGTGAGTGTAAGGGGTCTCCTAACAACCCTCAACACCTTTCCCAAACTAAAAAGGTAAAGGTACCCCTGCCCGTACGGGCCAGTCTTGCCAGACTCTAGGGTTGTGCGCTCATCTCACTCTATAGGGCGGGAGCCAGCGCTGTCCGCAGACACTTCCGGGTCACGTGGCCAGTGGAACGCCTTTTACCTTCCCGCTGGTAAGCGGTCCCTATTTATCTACTTGCACCCAGAGGTGCTTTCGAACTGCTAGGTTGGCAGGTGCTGGGACCGAACGACGGGAGTGCACCCCGCCGCGGGGATTCGAACCGCCAACCATGCGATCAGCAAGTCCTAGGCGCTGAGGTTTTACCCACAGCGCCACCCGCTTCCCAAACTACAGCTCCCATAATTCTTTGGAGGAATCCAGGACAGTTTAAAGTGGCAATAGCACCCTTCGGGCTGGTGGCAGGATGCCTGGTGGTTTCAGTTACTTCAGGGAGTTGCAAAGTATAATGGTTTGTTTGGTCAATGTGTTGAGCATCGCTTCCAGGACTGGGTTAACTATGGACACATTCACACAATACATTTTAAGCAGTCCTGTGTCACTTTAAGAGTCCTCGCTTCCCCCTAAGTATCATGGGAACTGTAGTTTGTTAAGGTGCTGGTAACTGTAACTCTGTGACAAGTTTTCTAACAACTCTCAGCACCTTTAACAAATTACAATTCCTAGGGTTCTTTGGGGGGAAGTCAGGACAGTTTAAGGTGGCATCATAATGCTTTCAGTTTATTGTGCAGATGAAACCAAAATTTCACTGGGTATTTTCTTAAACATTGATCTCTTTGTTGTGATGTTGTCTTTTTCTACCACACGGTCGTTTTGATTGGTATTCTATAATGTCTTGATCTTGTTATATTTAATGATTTTGCAGAAGATTTTTGTTTTGTTTTGGGAGTGTACTTTGAAATGAAAGCTGCTTTGTGATTTTTGGTTGACATTTGAAGGCAGGTAGGGTACAAACCTTCCATGATTGCTCAAGGTACACTCAGATGCAGTGGGGCTATTTAAAATCAGAGTTGGTTCACACATTCAAATCAGGGACTGTGCCGGGAGCTGAGATCTTTGAACACCAGAATCCTGGAAGAGTGTACTGTCCAACTACCCTGAAAATCCTGGAACCATCCTAAAAGCCCTCTAGCCATCGCAGCTTCTCATGGTGCCACAGAGAGTCCCGACTTCATGAGAGGCCTTCCCTCCAAATAGTGGTTTAACATGTTACTGGGAGTTCAGATCTGTGCATCTTTCTAACACACTTCTTAGAGCTATGCCTCCCATCCCCCCCCAAAAAATATGCTACTTCCTGTTTTTATGAAAACAACATCAGGGTCACATTAATGCCCCTAAGAAAGCCTTGGTTCCAGTTTGCTTCATTTGGTGACTACTTCCCTGCCCTGGCCAAGGTGGCGTGGGGGGCATGGGGACAACCCCATTTTTATCAGAGGTATGCTGGAGGATATGGTAGAGTACACCGCTGATGCCTGTCCCAGGACCACCAGAACACATTGTTTTTCTGTCACTCACTTACCATATTTTTCACTCCATAAGATGCACCTGGCCATAAGATGCACCTAGTTTTTAGAGGAGGAAAGGGGGAAAGCCCTGGTTTTTTTTGGGGGGGGATCAGCTTGAAGTTGTGCAGCTTCTTTTGCAAAGGGGGAAAGCCCCTTTCTTGAGAATCAGCTCAAAGTTGTTGAGCTTACTTTGCAAAGGGGAAAAAATCCTGTTTTTATGGGGTTCAACTCACAGTTCTGCAGCTTCTTTAGGAAAGGAAAGGGAGCCGTTTCTACAGTTTCCAGACAGATAATCTAATCAGCCAGTCACGTGTCGCTGGGGAAACAAACGGCCTCCATCTGCAGAACATTCAACAATGGAAGCCTGGGCAAGGGGGCGGATCCAGAAAGGGAGCCAGCGATCAACCACACATTCGCTCCATAAGATGCACAGACATTTCCCCTTACTTTTTAGGAGGAAAAAATTGTGTCTTATAGAGTGAAAAATGCAGTAACTCCCCTACTCCAGCAGCACCAGGAACCTGAATCTAGCTGCCATTTTCATTTCCCATAATGCCTCTGATCTAATGTCACTCTGGGGCATTGTGGGAAATTAGAATGGTGCCCCTCAGTCACTCAGAGTGTGCCTGCCTGCTGCTAGTCTCCAGCACTGCCAGGTAAGGCCTTCTTGACTTATGGATCCTGAGCTCTCTGCTTTGCCCAGGGCTTGTTTGTTTGTTTGTTTATGTGCTGGAAACTGAATGTGTTTGAAGTCTGAGAATGGAAACACGGTTAACAGAATGAATGTCCTTTGCGGTTAGCGGGGTGGGAAAGGAATAAATGGAGACCTGGAGAAATTTGAGGAGACCTGGCAAGGTGTTTTTGAAATATGTGAATAATGACATACAAGATATATGGAGAAAGAAAGAGGTACATGAGATGTAGGCTGTGAGAGTTGCAGCCGACTATTATTCCAGATAGGTATCTGTTAGTGGGAAAAGGTTGGGGAGCCAAAGGAGGTTACAATGATAGCTGAGCATGCTATGAAATACCAGTTGCCGGGAGCAACATCGGGGAGCAGGGATGCAGGAGAAATCCAATCTTGTTTGCCTTTTAATTTGAACTTTTGGAAGCAGTATGTGAACCAAAACAGAGTTATTTTTCAAAATTAGCACTGCTCTGAATTTTACAATCCTGTTCTCCACCCAATAATCTCATATTATGAGCAAGTGTATATAAATATGTGCTTGTTAGGAACATTATATTTGGGGAAATGGGTTGAGAAAGTATCTATCCCAGTCAAAACTGCATGCAAAAATGTGTATATTTGGAGAAATCCACACAAAAATGCTGACGAATTTTTGGGCCACAATTTTTGAATCTCAGATTGCTGCCGAAATTGCTCATCCAAGACTTGAGCTGGTTGGCTGTGATTCCGCCCAGCTCCTTCTTTACTGCCTGTTTCAAAAAGCTTCCAAAGAATTAATCCACCCCACCCCACCCCCGTATAAGTTATTTGTAAATGCAGAAATGAATTTAAAATTGGGGGGAGGGGAAGGAGAAACTGAGGGAAACTGAAAATGACAGGATCATTCATCCCTGATGCGGAGATCACTGTTGCCTCAGGCTCTGTTTGTGAGCTTCTGGTTGGCCATGTGAGAACAGGATGCTGGACTAGATCCTGGTCCTTTGGCCTGATCCAATGGGTCTCTTGTGCTGATCCTACAAGGATCTTCTTAAGTTATTATGGACTGCAACAACTCCCATGGACAATGTTGATTCAGGACACAGGAAACTGCCTTGAGCTAAGCCGGACCACTGATCCATCTAGATTAAGGTTACTTACGAATAACAGTTGCTGTGGATCATGACTTGAGGACAGTTGCCTTTGTCCTCCTTGTGGGCTTCCCAGAGGCATGTGGTTGACCACACTGAAAACAGGATGTTGGACTAGATAGGGCAGGGGTCAGCAAACTTTTTCAGCATTATCCCTCAGACCTTGTGGGGGGCGGACTATATTTTAAAAAAAGAAATGAATGAATTTCTATGCCCCACAAATAACTCAGAGATGCATTTTAAATAAAAGTACACATTCTACTCATGCAAAAACACTAGGCAGGCCCCACAAATAATCCAGAAATGCATTTTAAATATAAGGACACATTCTATTCATGTAAAAACACGCTGATCCCTAGACTGTCCACGTGCCGGATTGATAAGGTGATTGGGCTGGATCTGGCCTCTGGGCCTTAATTTGCCTACCCATGGGATAGGCCTTTGGCCTGATCTAGTGGGGTTTTTCTTAACACTCTTATGGGAGGAAGAGCAAAATAACTTTTTTTCTGTTGTAAATTGGGGAGGGGATAGGAAGGAACAAGCAAACACTACATTTAACAAGAAAGAAAAATGTGAGTCTATCCCTTTGCCTTACCCCCACAAGAAGCTTAGCTTTCATTGTGGCCGCTGCTCAGTTTTAAAAACCTATCGCTTAATTAATTGTCTGAGCGTTAATCAATCAATCAATCAATTAAATCTGCATACATTTGCAAACAACGGGGGTGGAGTGGGAGAGAACAGTAGTTCCTAAAGAAAAACCTGGGTTTTCGTTGGGTTGGAACCTGGCTAGGTTGAACGTAGTTTCCGTTGAATTCAATGGGTCTTAAGATATGACTCAGTTGTCCCATTCGTGTCAATGGGGGTCTAAGTCCAGCTTTAAAGTCTGCCTCTTTTCTCTCCACAGACACATAGAATTTTGGAAGAATTTGCAGACACTGAACGCCGTAGATATGGAGCTGTACACAGGACTCCAGAGACTGTGAGTATGTTTGAAAAACTTCCTTCCCTATGGACACTATTGGGCATTAAGATCAGCAGAGGGGGACTTCAGGGCCATTCCAGAGCCCTCTGAAGTTTGGGGTTGGCAGCCCACTAAGTTGTGGAATTGCCTGTCAAAGAGGTGTGCCTGGCACCTTCATTGTATCATTTTCATTGTGCCCAGAATATACACCTCTTTACCCTGGGCTTTTGAGATGCATATGATATGCATACTAGGGCCCTGCGGGACCTGACATCTTTCCGCAAGACCTGCAAGACAGAGTTGTTCCACCAGGCCTTTGGTCAGGGCGCAGCCTGACTCCCTCCTCTGGCAACCTGCACAGAATTTTGCTTAATCGGTTGCCATTAATTTGATTATAATTAATTTTTATAATGAAATATTTTTAGAATGTGTGATTATTTGATTATTTGATTATTGTTAGCCGCCCTGAGCCCAGCTTCGGCTGGGGAGGGCGGGATATAAATAAAATTTATTATTATTATTATTATTATTATTATTATTATTATTATTATGTGTGTTGATTCAGCTACATTGGCAAAATAAAATTGCTTTATATGCATTGTTTATGCATTCAAACACTGTGACACCAGATGGCGCTGTGGAGTTCCATTTTTGCTAACCCGATTTCTCATACAAAGTTTGCAGCACTGCTTTGATGTGTCTAGATCTAGCCCGTGTGTCTGTGTTTGCACCAGTGCCGGATTACCAAATAGACAGAGTAGGCACTGGATCAAAATAATATCAATCAATCAATCAATCAATCAATCAACCTTTATTACGGTCCAGAGACCCAACAAATTGTTACAAAGCAATACACAATTCATACAGCCTACCTCCAGGTTAAACAAGCATTTCGTTCAGAATATAGGGATCATTGATTCTTGCAACCACCGATAAAAACTTGGCCACTGC
This sequence comes from Podarcis gaigeae, assembly GCF_964106915.1. Lineage (NCBI taxonomy): Eukaryota > Metazoa > Chordata > Lepidosauria > Squamata > Lacertidae > Podarcis > Podarcis gaigeae. The sequence continues at coordinate 19,354,202 of NC_139690.1, forward strand.
TAATGTTCTAGCATTTGCCCGGTCTTCCAATAGGAACCTGACATAGTGAGTCTCTGATTTTCCCAGGAAAGGTACCAGCAAGGGTAATATCAGTTCAGCCCTGGCTTGCTCATATTTTGCACAGTGCAACGGAATGTGTTTTATGGAATTGATGTCTTGAGCACACAAGCAAAGTCTGTCCTAGTAGAGAACTCCTCTCAACCTGCCATCCAACACAGCAGAAGGAAAGACGTTTAGTCTGGCTTTGGTGAAAAGCCTTCGATAATTTGGTTCTGTCAGGTTTTTAATGTAAGATGTTAACTTAAAGACATGCCCATATTGTACTCCTGCTGCCAACGGCCTACAGACTGCGTGTGATCGAGATCGCAAGTCACTGTCTGCATTATCCCATAATCTTTGCTTTAATAATATTGATTTGATATTGAAATAAAATTGGTTTATTAAAATTGTTGGTTGGTATAGGTGTTTGTGACAATGATGTGGGAGAGTAGAAGAACATGCTTTTTAATTTTATTTTATTTATTTTATTAGTTTTCTGCCCACTTGTGCTTCAATCCAACCCTTAGGCTGAAATAGGTTCCACACCCCTGAACTAAATGACCCCTGTTCTAAAAATACCTTTTGCTTACAAAAACCCTTCCATAGTTGCCATCTGATCACAGGTCAGCAGAAAGAAGGAGGCTCTGCTGAGCTTCCCTGAAACTTAACCTTGGTAAGCAACTGTCTTCCTAAGGAATTCTCTATGTAAGCATCTGAAATTGCTTGTTCAGATCTTGTCCAGATTTAGTGCTGGCGTGTTGTGGTGGGCTTCTGCTTGCTTTGACTGACTCAGCTCCTTCATGAGTGGGAAAAAAAGGATGCTTCTTGAATGCTCTTGTGCTGGGAGCATACATGTTGCTTTGGGGAGCAGCCAGAATTAGAATGCAGGTCAGGAGACTCCTGGTTCTGCACCCCCATGTCCCTGGCCCAAAGGTAAAAGTAAAGGTACCCCTGACCATTAGGTCCAGTTGCAGACAACTCTGGGGTTGCGGCGCTCATCTCGCTCTATAGGCCGAGGGAGCTGGCATTTGTCTGCAGACAGCTTCCGGGTCATGTGGCCAGCATGACTAAGCCGCTTCTGGTGAACCAGGGCAGCACACGGAAATGCTGTTTACCTTCCCGCCGGAGCGGTACCTATTTATCTACTTGCACTTGACATGCTTTCGAACTGCTAGGTTGGCAGGAGCAGGGACTGAACAACAGGAGCTCACCCCATCATGGGGATTTGAACTACCAACCTTCAGATCAGCAAGCCCTAGGCTCTGTGATTTAGACCACAGTGCCACTCACGTCCCCTGGCCCAAAGGTACTGTCCCTCTATTTGAAGGGCTGTCCAGTCCAAGTCAGGTGTAAAGACAAAGAGCCTTTCAAGGAGGAGCCTTGAAGTTGCCCATTGATGGGACCCAGAATGGTCAAACAGTCACCTTTCACAGTTCCTCTTCCCAGGGATCTCTGGGAATTGTAGTTCTGAGAGGGAGATAGGAGCCTCCTAACATCTCTCAGCATCCTCAACAACTACAGCTCCCGGGAATTCTTTGGGTGAAGCCATGGCTGTGTTTAAAGTGGTATCACAGTGCTTTAAATACTGTCCGTACCTTGGCTTTCAGACAGCTTAGTTCTCGAACGTTTTGGCTCCTGAATGCTGCAAACCTGGAAGTGAGTGTTCCGATTTGCAAACTATTTTTGGAAGCTGAAAGGACGACGGGGCTTTCGATTGGCTGCAGGAACTTCCTGCAGCCAACCAGAAGCCATGCTTTGGTTTCAGAATCTTTTGGAAGTCAAACGGACTCCGTTCAACTTCCGAGGTACGGCTGTATAAGGTGAGAATGGGGCCCCAGTCACCTTTCCCTGACTTGTTCTGGTTTCCAGGCCTTCCCTGCTTGTCTCATAATTTCTTCTTTCAAATGGGCATGGCATGTTCATAGCTACCTCCTCAAAATGAGCACAGGGCTTTGACTGCCTCGCTATTGCTGACCTTTTCCATTTCTTTTCAGGACAATCATGGACTCTGGACTCCGGAGCATCCAGCCACGAGCATTTGATAAAAACCCCCACCTGCACTACATGTGAGTAGGTTTGCTTTTCCTCCCTCCTTCAACCCCCTGACTGACCCATCTCTGCACATTCCCTGCCATGCTATGCAATTGTTTTTTTTTTGGGGGGGGGAGTTCTTCTCCTCGCAGTTGCTTGAGGACAGACAAGTCAGAGGAGCAGGGTAGAAGCAAAGAGAGGGGGGCGAAAGGATGGGAGGCAAAGCGAGGGAGAAAAAGGAGGAAATCAAAGGGTCAGAGAAAGGAGACCTCAAACAATTCTTTCCCCATGGGCAGCTGGCAGATTTAGGTGTCTTAATAACCAAAGCAACTTTGATTGCGGCACTAATGAGCGATTCCTCATTAACACCCATTAGGTGGTCAGTAGAAAGTTTCCCTTTCAGCATGAGGTTCGGGGGCGGGGGGTGGGGAGATACCATTGGATAGGGGGGAGACTGGGCCAAGGTGCTTGTATCAGTGTGGCATTTGCGACGCAGCCTCAAACCGTTCTCATTAACACATAACGAACGGGAGACGCAAGGCAATATCTATTTTTCCTCCCTGCTGTCATACCTCAGGCACATGGCTGACAGCTTGTGCTCTTAATTACTGACTCGTTAGAAAAGCATATGAGCCGGGACCAAGCGATGATACAGGGGCTTTTTGACAGTGTAAGGCTAAGCTGGAAGGCATCTTGAAAACGGAAGGAGCTGGGACCACAAACAAGGGCTATATGCATGATATTCAGTCTCTGGAAGTGAGACATGTCTGTGGAGTATTGGATGAAGCAGGTCAACTAGGTGGAATGACTGTTGTTCTAGATATATTCTACACTTCCTGTATTTTTATTAGAATGGTTGTGAAATATACTCAGAGTCACAAAGTGATTTCATGCTCTTTATTCAGCTCATAGTGGTGAGGAGGAATGGAAGTCCCCTCAAAGTATCTGCTTTATATACATTATTTACACAACGGGCTGCACGTGATTGGCTAATTCCAGACTTCTCCTGTAAGCCAATTAGGTTGTGGATTCACTTCTATCTGGAGCTGGATTGGGTGGCTCCTGCCGACCAATCATACTGCTGCATTGTTCTAGGACCAATCAGACTGCTACATTTTGGATCCTATTGTTCTAGGACCAATCAGACTGCTGCAGTTTGGATCCTATTCAACTCAGTACATAACAGGTTGGTTCTGGTGGAATCCACTACCCCCCCCCCCCCAGTATGGGTGCTTGAGAAATTTGATTTCTGTGGATTTTGATGCAAACTGACTTTGATCTGTACCTCCTGGACTAATGCATGGATCAGAATATGGTTATCCATTGATTTCATGCTTTTCTGAAATTCACAATGCGGTTCTTGGTTTTTAAAAAAAAATGGGTGGGGCTGAACTGCTTTGAAATGTGCATTTAAATATAAATTATGTTTATAAAGGCATATGCTAGGGTAAAATTAAGTGTTTAAGTTTCATGCATTGTGAAAATATACTGCAAGACGTGGGTGAGACAGGCTTATGAAGGAACATACGGAAAAATGGAATAGGCTAGAAATAGATTGACCCATCTATCTCTACCTGAAAAGCACTTTGAGAGAATATTCAGTTTTGACAAATCCTGTTGGCACCATTGTTTTCCCCTTGTCACTGATGCTTCCTGTTCTGTGATTTAGTCACGTGGATAGTGTAGTTCAAACAAGAACTATGTGGTGATGGTCCAACACAAGGGAACCAAGTGGAATGGGGTGATGAAAGAGAGCATTGGGAATGGCAAGAAGCAATTGGGCATTTTGGCGAGAAATGCTGAAAAAATACTGAAAATCAGAAAGGGGTGGGCAGGCAGAATTGAAAGCATCAAACAGCACTTCTGACAAGTTTCTTCTGGATCCTGGAAGGATGGAGCTGATCACTAAAACCATATGCTTATTACAGTGACTAACAAAACAGAAATTCTGATTGTCATAGCAAAACATTTGGGCTTCTGCCTTCATCAGTTGCTATGATAAAAATGATGTTGTTTCCAAGGTGGCCGTTATAGAGCTTTGAAGAGGGGATGTTCAGAAGGAATCCATTAGTTGAAGTTAAGTGATGTTGGTACTACCTTCCAGGTTGAGGCCATGTGGTGTTAATGTGCCCAGTATATACATCCAGAAATTCTCCTCCTACTCCTACTCCTACTCCTACTCCTTTTTTTCTTCTTCTAACATTATTGGATCTGTTGACATCTCCATTGTAATTATTGCAAAGTCCAGCAAGCTGTGATTCTCCAAATGTAAATGTTTAGCAACTGGTTGTGTCACTTTTTTTTTTTTTGGTCAAAATTGCCAATTTGCGGTATTTATATATATGTAATATTGCACTGCCAACAATTTGCAAAACAGCTGAAATGGTTTTGACTCAGCTTTACCATGCTTCAGTGCTAAGTTTATACAGTCGTTTCTTTCCAGGCATTCTGGTCTCTGGATTCTGTTGCCAGAAATGCCGATCCCACACACTTCGGAAATGCTGCGAACGTTCTTCTTTTTATTTTATTTTTTAAAACGAATGCATAATTGTATCCCTGAATGGTTTTACCCAAAGTATGCATGCAGAAGGTCAAATCTGTTTTGCTGAACATCTCTCTTTCACCACTTCCGTGGGACTTTGCAAGCCTTATTGACATTTGTGCAAGCCTTCACTGTAGAAGAATCACAGAGGACTAGAAGACTGCCCCCAATGATTTTGGAGGCTAAATTCCAATCTGCACAATTCTTCCTTTCTCCAGCTACTTTAATTCCTCCTCCCTCTCCTTCACCTGATAAGTCTTGTCTATCACCTTGCCAACAAAGGTCCGTATAGTTAAAGCTATGGTTTTCCCAGTAGTGATGTATGGAAGTGAGAGCTGGACCATAAAGAAGGCTGATCACCGAAGAATTGATGCTTTTGAATTATGGTGCCGGAGGAGACTCTTGGGAGTCCCATGGACTGCAAGAAGATCAAACCTCTCCATTCTGAAGGAAATCAGCCCTGATTGCTCACTGGAAGGACAGATCCTGTAGCTGAGGCTCCAATACTTTGGCCACCTCATGAGAAAAGAAGACTCCCTGGAAAAGACCCTGATGTTGGGAAAGATGGAGGGCACAAGGAGAAGGGGAAGACGGAGGACAAGATGGTGGGACAGTGTTCTTGAAGCTACCAGCATGAGTTTGACCAAACTGCAGGAGGCAGTGGAAGACAGAAGTGCCTGGTGTGCTCTGGTCCATGGGGTCACGAAGAGTCAGACACGACTAAACGACTAAACAAAAACAACAACATTGTTCCATCAGCTTTTTCTTACACATGCACTCCCCTCCCTCTCTTCTGTACATTATCTCATTTTCTAAACACCCTCACAAGAAGAGACCTGCCAGGTTAACAGGAGCAGTGGAGGGCAGATCCCCCAGTGTTATCTCTGGTGTATGTCTAGGTATGTGCATCTCCTACCTGAAAATTCAAGCCTGCCACCTGGAAGGGTCCAGGCAAATATGGAGACTTCAAGTCAGCCCTTGTAGGTTTGGCAGCTTCATATCAAATACCTGTAGGTCAATGGTAGAGCATATGCTTTGCATGCAGAAGGTCCCAGGTTCAATCCCAGCATTAACTTGGAAACATCCCTGGTCTGAAACCCTGGAGAGATTCTGCCAGTCAGTGTAGACAGCATTGAGCCAGATGGACGAATGGGTTGGCTCAGTATAAGTTATTTGTTTTGTAAAATTTTATATACTGCTTGACTGTAGGAGACCTCAAAGCGGTTTACGAAAAAGCACAAGGCTTGCAACAATCTAGTTTGGCACCCTGTTTTCCACAACACCAAGCAGATATCTCTGGGAGGTCCATAAGCAAGACAGGAAGGCAACAGCCTCCTCCCCTTTTGCTATCTAGCTACTCTGAGAGCTTCCTAGAGGCAGCGGTTGGCCACTGGGAAGACAGAGGATCATGGTCTAGATATGACTTTGGTTGGCTCCAACAGGGATCTCCTTGTCTTATATTACTAGAAGAGGGTAAAGCATGTTGGAAAGGCAAACCCATGGAGGATAACACTGTTGATGTTTAAACCTCAATCTAACCATATTGGGAGACTCAGGAGGATTGAGGGGAGGAGCTGCTGCCCTTAGGCACCTGCCACCTAAGGCAGCTGCCTCACTTGCCTAATGGTAGGGCCAGTGGGATTTCCAAGCAAACACCCATAAGATTGGACTTCAGAAAGGGAGGTTCAAAACAGTCAAATGTTGTTGAGCTCAGGTCCTGCTTACAGGCTTCCCGTGGGCATGTGATTGGCAAGATGCTGGGCCAGACAGACTTTTGGAATTATCTGTCAGGGCTTTTCTGGTGTGCTTAGTCCTTGCTTTCGAGCTCCTCTGTTAGACATTTGGCCTTGCCTTCAACTCCTTATCCTTTCGTAGGCTCAATTAAGCAGGGGGAGGAAGCAGAAAGAGAATGCAGGACTTCCGGAGGCGGCGCGAACGGTAATGGCTGCCCTTTCCTAACCGGGAGAGGGAAGCTACGCTGGAAAAGGGTCGTCCGCTACGGCGAAGCGGAGACCCATTCTGGAAAACCGCAGGCAGCGGAAGCCTGCGGTCTCGGGACCCGGCGGGCGCCAGGAGCTACCCCCGAAACGTTGAGGGAACCCCGTAAGGGGCTCCGGATCGCAGAGGGGGTAGCGGCGCTGTGGGTCTATGCGCATTCAGCGGAGCGAAGCCGCGTTGCCGTTGCCGGTGAGCGCCGACCTTTCTTCCTTCAACACAAGATTCCAAAACGTAACAACCCGTGAGTAATTGAGGACTTTACTAAATTTCGGGACTAAAATATTGAAAATAAGCTGAAAGCGGAGAGACGAGGAAAAGGAAGTCCGTCCTCCGCAGCCATTGATTTTTAAAGCAAAGAGCAGGAGGAGTGGAGGCATAGAGAGAACTTTTGACAGCTCAGATTGAGCACCCGCAGAAATTACTTTTCCTTTTAAAGACTGTAAGCAATTGATTTTTGGACTTTTATTAGGACTTATATATTCCTTTCTTTGTGGATTACAATTCTGTTTAAGAAGCCCAGGTGTCAGAACTGCCTGAGCAGTAGAACTGTCAGACTGCAAATTTGGATACATTCTATTTAAACTTGGAGACAGTCTGAGGGAGTTCAGAATGGTTACGTTCTTGCATTTTGGAACTCCAGTAAGCACAACTTGAAATATTGTGGCAAACCTAAAACCAACTCTGCTAAAACTACTTTTGTGAAGATCCCTAAGAATTGGTTTAGATTTTGTATGTGGAATGGACTCTTCTTCCTAGGACATTTTATGCTCCCCCTAGAGGATTGAGGACTTACAACAAAAACATTGTTTTACTTTCTATTTCCCGGCCCTCTGTTTGATTGCTACCATCTGGGCCGTAGCTTTCCCATGGGAATAATTCAGCTTGACCTTGACTGCTAGATATTTTTGGAATGAGTGGCGCAAAAAGAAAGGGATTAAGAACCAGACAAACAACTCTGACAACCGTAACTGCAGCCTCACAAGCACGCAGATCATCTGTGCCCACTTTGCCCTCGGAGGAAAAAGTTACCTCCCTGTCACAGGCAGGGGAGGAAGAAACTGAGGATTTACAACTAGAAGAGATGGCCTCAGGAGGATCTGGTTCTGTATTAGAGAGAATTCTTGAGAAATTGGAGTCTTTGGAGAGGAAAGTTGACCAACAAACTGCGAAAATTGACCTTAATACAGAAACTTTAAACAAATTATCTGGGCAAGTTGCACAGAATGCACAAGCAATCGGACAACTGAAGGAGGCTGCAGGTGAAAATCAGAAACTGGCCGAAGAGACCAGCCAAAGAGTGGGAGAGTTGGAAAAAGAAGTAAGGCCGCTCAGTAAGCAGGTCGGAGAACATCAGACCTATCTCTCTATGTTGGAACTTCGGAACAGGGAGATTAATTTAAGGATAAGATCGATACCAGAAGTGGAAGAAGGTAATCTAGCTGAGTTTCTGACCAAAGAATTCTCCAAGTTCTGGGGTTTAGAGGAGGAAGATTTTAAAATTGTGTCAGCCTTCAGACTTGGAAGACTTACAAAGAGAGAAAGGCCCAGAGACTGTTTGATTACGTTGAGATCAAAGGAGGAAAGGGACAAGATTTTGGGCCTGCACTACGGAAGCTCTTTGAACATTTCGGACAAAAGAATTGAGATTTTTAAGGACATTCCTAAACAGCTGTTGGATCTTAGATCTGAATATTTGGATTTAGTAAAACTGCTGAGAAGCAACTCAATCATCTTTAGGTGGGACTTTCCCCAAGGACTATCTTTTACCTTTAGAGGGAAGAAGATCAAAATTAGAACTTTGGAAGATAGGGATAAGTTTTTGACTGCCTACGGTGAGGACCTTCATAAAGGACTTGAACTACCCTCAGGGTCTGAACCACCACAGGTGCCTGTACCTCAGAACCCTGAAGACTCACAGAACAAAATACCATCCCAAGGAAACTAAACAGATCTATCCAGGATGTCTCTGCAACTTTTAAGTTGGAATATAAATGGCTGCAACAGCCCGGAAAAAAGGAAGAAAATTTTTCACTTATTAAAAAAGGAGCAACTAGACATTACTTGTTTACAAGAAACACATGTGACTAGGCTCCACAGAAAAATATTGGTAAATAAAAGGATAGGCCAAGAATTTATATCTTCGGATTTAGTTAAGAAGAGAGGAGTGGTGATATATGCAAAGGAGAGCCTCTCACCAAAATTTCTATTTAAAGATGAACATGGAAGAATTTTGGCAATTGAAATACAGCACCAAGGAGAGAAAATTTTGATATTAGGAATCTACGCTCCAAATGAAGGGAAATCAGAATTCTACAAGAAGTTGCATGAGATTATGCTGGATTATCTGGACTATGATAACATCATTATGATGGGAGATATGAATGGGATCGTTTCTACAAACATGGATAGGTCACAAAGCCAAAAGGTTACTAAAGAAGGCAGACTACCAAAGACCTTTTTTGAAATGACAGACAACATGGACTGGATTGATATATGGAGGACAAAGAACCCCTTAGGGAAAGAAGGAACATTTTTCTCTGAAGCCCAACTGACTTGGACAAGAATTGACCAAATATGGATTTCTAGAGGTCTGGCTCCTAAGGTGAAGAAAGTGGAAATCTGCCCAAAGACCTGCTCCGATCATAACGCGTTGAAAATGGACATGACATTATTACCAACCGGCTCCTTTAGATGGAAGATGAATGACAACTTGTTTAGAGATCAGGAGATTATCAAGAAGGCCCAAAAAACAATAAAGGACTATTTTGAGATAAATTTGAACACTGCTGTGGAAAAAAGAACAATCTGGGACGCAAGCAAAGCTGTGATGAGAGGGTTCTTGATACAACAGAACGCCATAAAGAAAAGACTACAAAATGAGAAAAAGGACAAGATTTTGGGGAAAATTAAAGAGTTAGAGAAGAAACTAAGAGTAAACCCGAAGTCACAGCCGATTTTGAGAGAAATTAAACTTCATCAGGCACAATATTCCAAACTGATAAATCAGGAAATAGAATGGAAGATTAAATCAATGAAACAAAAAACATTTGAATCGGCTAATAAATGTGGGAAACTGCTGGCTTGGCAGTTGAAGAAGAGACAAAAGCTGAACATAGTAACAAATTTGGAAATAGAAGGAAGGAATATTCAGAACCCGGTGGAAATTAGAAAATGTTTCCAGAAATATTTCAAGAAATTATACACTCAAGGGCCACAAAAGGAGGAAGAGATTGCAAAATTTTTGGAGAAAAATGGACTTAAAAAACTATCACAAGAAAATAGATCACTCCTGAATAGTAAAATAACACGACTAGAGATAGAACAGGCCATTCAGAATATGAAGTTGGGCAAGTCTCCAGGGCCAGATGGCTTGACCTCCAAGTACTATAAGACATTAAGTGACTATTTGATTCAACCACTGCTGGAGGTCAGCAATGAAATTATGGAGGGAAAGAAGGCGCCTGAATCGTGGAAGGAAGCTTTCATCACATTGATACCAAAATCAGAAACTGAAAAGACACAACTTAAGAACTACCGCCCCATTTCCCTTTTAAATGTGGATTACAAAATATTTGCTGACGTTTTGGCAGGAAGATTCAAAAGAGTTTTAAATGAGATAATTCATAAAGACCAGGCAGGCTTTCTCCCAGGAAGACATTTATTTGCTAATACAAGGAACATTATTGACATTTTGGAACTCTTGCAAACAAATATTAACACTAAAGCAGTTCTAATTTTTATAGACGCGGAGAAGGCCTTTGATAATATTTCTTGGAAATTTATGAAGGGGAATTTAAAAGAAATGGGAGTGGGGCGGGGTTTTGAAAATGGGATTGACGCGATTTACTCAGAACAAAAGGCAAAACTGATAGTTAACAATGTGGTTACAGAAGAGTTTAAGATTGAAAAAGGGACACGACAAGGCTGCCCGATTTCCCCCTTGCTGTTTATTTCTGTCCTGGAGGTGCTCTTGAACTTGATTAGAGGGGACCGGTTGGTGCAAGGGATTCAGATCGGAGTGAAACAATATAAACTTAAAGCTTTTGCAGATGACCTTGTTTTGACATTGCAAGAGCCAGAATCTAGTACAAAAAGAGTGTTACAATTGATTCAGGACTTTGGTCGGGTAGCGGGCTTTAAACTAAACAAACAGAAAACTAAGGTGTTGGGAAAAAACTTGACAGATGCAGAGTCAGAACGGTTTCAGAGAGAAACAGAACTAACTGTGGTTAAAAAAGTAAAGTACCTAGGGGTAAACATAACAGCAAAAAATCTGAGTCTATTTAAGGATAATTATGAAAAATGTTGGTCTGAAATTAAGAGAGACTTGGACAGTTGGTCAAAATTGAAGCTTTCTTTGTTAGGCCGAATTGCTGCTATTAAGATGAATGTATTGCCTAAGATGTTGTTTTTATTTCAAACATTGCAAATTGTGGATAAGACGGAGTGCTTCAGGAAGTGGCAGAGAGATATTTCTAAATTTGTCTGGCAGGGCAAAAAGCCCAGAATTAAGTTTAAGATATTAACTGATGCGAAAGAAAGAGGGGGCTTTGCCCTGCCAGACTTAAGGTTGTACTACGAAGCCGCAGCTTTCTGCTGGCTAAAAGACTGGCTACTTCTAGAGGACACTGATGTGTTAGATTTAGAAGGTTTTAACAATGCATTTGGCTGGCATGCATACTTATGGTATGACAAAGTTAAGATCAATAAGGCCTTTAAGAACCATATTGTCAGGAAAGCAGTGTTTAATGTCTGGACAAAATACAAAGACCTATTGGAAAATAAAACTCCAAGATGGCTATCACCTCTGGAGGCTAAGGCCCGAAAAAGACCCAATATGGAGGCCAAATGGCCGAAATATTGGGAAATAATAGAGAAAGAGGGTAACAATTGGAAATTGCAGAGTTTGGAAAAAATGAAAGATAAAGTGCGAGACTGGTTACATTACGCTCAGATTCAAGAAATTTTTAAAAAGGATAAAAAGTTAGGATTCCAGGTGGAGAAATCGAAGTTGGAAACAGAATTGTTAGAACCTAAGACTAAAGTACTTTCAAGAATGTATAACTTGCTGTTGAAATGGAATACACAAGATGAAATGGTTAAGTCGGCCATGATAAAGTGGGCACAGGATATTGGGCATAATATTATGTTTGAGGATTGGGAAAGGTTGTGGACCACGGGGATGAACTTCACGGCATGTAATGCTCTGAAGGAAAATGTAATGAAAATGATTTATAGGTGGTACATGACCCCAGTTAAACTAGCCAAAATATGCCATGTGCCAGACAACAAATGCTGGAAATGTAAGGAAAATGAAGGAACATTCTTTCACCTCTGGTGGACTTGTCCCAGGGTGAAGGTCTTCTGGGAAATGATATATAATGAGCTGAAAAAGGTATTTAAGTATACCTTCCTTAAGAAACCAGAGGCCTTCCTCCTGGGCATTGTCGGCCAGATGGTGCCAAAGAAGGACCGAACATTCTTTTTGTACGCAACAGCAGCAGCAAGGATACTTATCGCCAAGAAGTGGAAAACTCAAGATCTACCCACTCTGGAAGAATGGCAGATGCAGCTGATGGACTATATGCAACTGGCCGAGATGACTGGCAGAATTCGAGACCTGGGAGAAGAGAGGGTTGAAGAAGATTGGAGGAAATTTAAGATTTATTTACAAAAATATTGTGATTTGGCGGAAAGTTAAGTAGGATGTTTGATCATAAATAATTGGCCACCACAAAATCGGATCGAAATGGGATGTAAAGTGAGATTAAGAGAAACTAATTTACAGAGGATTATATTTAAATGAGTGGTTATAAAATTTGCAAATTAGATGATAAATTGCTGGGAAAAATTTATGATGATGAAAATGGCAGCGGGAGATGTGAGGAAGTCCAAAGAAGTTATGAAACTTTGTTGAGATAAAAGAAAGGTTGTTTATTTCTGTACTTTATTTTGTAAAAACCCCTAATAAAAATTTATTAAAAAAAAAAAAAAAGAAAGAGAATGCTTTTTGGTTTTTCAATATCTTGTTGCTTCTTCCCTTCTCCCCAAGCCCTTTGGAATTCATGGCTCATTTTCTCTGCATGTGCAGAAAAACTCTCCAGATGTATTAGACCTTCACCCCTCCTCGTTCAGTTCCCAATTGATTATTCCCACTCCTCTGGAATTAATTGTTCTTATTCCCCCCTTGGAATTAATTGGTTTTCCCCCCTCCCACTCCACTCCACAATTCTCTTGAGGGGTTTGTTGCTCTTTCCCTCCCTACAACTGGTCCAATAATATTGATCTTTTTTCCCTTACTGATGCTTCCTGGGCCACCATCCCCTATTCGCCCCCACCCCGTCCCAAGTGACACATGCCCTGTTTTGTGGATGCTGAGGCTTCTTTGTGCACAATACAATATAATGTCCCAGCTTTATCGGTTAGATCATGGAGAAGAGAATGAGTTGATTCTGCAACCAAACTGAAAATGGCTCCCGACTTTTATTGATGCCATGCCTGCCTTTGCCCTTTAGCACAAATGAAAGAAAAGGGGGAAAGCTGCTCTCAGAGTAGCTTACAAAAATCACTCTTATGGCGGTCCTTGCTTATAATCTAAAAAGTCATGGCACACAAGGAAAAGGGGATGAGAGGGAGGAGGGAAAAGCAAACTCAAGTTCTTAAAGCTACAGCTCTTAAATTTGCAGTGGATGTCAGTGGTGGTTTTGGCTGTCTTGTCTTCTACCTACTTCATGCAGCTCCAGCCCCAGATCAGATCCAGGAGCAGAGCAGGTGAAAATGTTCAGGTCAGGAAAGCAAGGCAGCTTGTGCCACACAGTCTGAGTCTGCCTTCAGGTACCAGCCTCTGTCAATCACAAGTGGGGATGCAGTTCCTGTTGTCCTTAGCTCCTGCTGGTGGCATCTGGTTGGCCACTGCAAGAACTAGATGGGCCACTGCCCTGATCCAGCAAGTTCTCCTTGTGTTCTTACATACCCTCCAACATTTCTCCGATGAAAATAGGGACGTCCCATCCATAATGATAATTTTACAATTTATACCTCATATTGAGTTGTCCCAGCCAACATATATGAAAACATAATAAAACATTAAACATTAAAAAACTTCCCTGAACAGTGGTACCTCGGGTTACATACGCTTCAGGTTACAGACGCTTCAGGTTACAGACTCTGCTAATCCAGAAATAGTACCTCGGGTTAAGAACTTTGCTTCAGGATGAGAACAGAAATCATGCTTTGGTGGCGCGGTGGCAGCGGGAGGCCCCATTAGCTAAAGTGGTGGTTCAGGTTAAGAACAATTTCAGGTTAAGAACGGACCTCCGGAATGAATTAAGTACTTAACCCGAGGTACCACTGTACAGGATTGCCTCCGGACGGCTCGGGGGTCAGATAACGCCATACCGCCCAACATTTTCCCAATGAAAATAGGGACATCCTAAGGAAAAGTGGGACATCCCTGGATCAAATCAGAAACTGGGATGGCTTCTCCAAATCAGGGATGTCCCTGGAAAATAGGGACACTTGGAGGGTCTGTTCTTATCTTCCCAGGTGGAAGGCACTGTCTGTGGACTTGTTAAAGGACACATTGATTCAGCAGGGTCATGTGGGACTCAGAAGAATTTGCTGGGGGTGGGCAGTGCTGCCTGCAGAGCATTGGCTGCCCCTTGGCCACCCCTCATTTTAAGTTAATCCACAAAGCAGCTGCAACCTTGAATGGTGCTGAGCACATGCAGACATCGCTTGAAGGGGAGGCCTGATTGCGAAGGCCAGGCACGCAGAACAGGATGAATTACTGGTTCTTGTTCACTCCAGCGCTGCAGACTTGTGTTAACGGAAGTCAAATGCGCGTTTGAGATGACAGCGCGCTTACATGCCTACATAAAAGAAGACCATCTCTGCAAATGAAAAGAAAAGACAACTGGGTGGTTAAGAAAAGCGTGGACAGAAATTGTTAAAGAACACTAAGCTGCCTCAGTAATAAATACATGCTGTGGTTCTTAAAGACCATGAAGAGGGAGGGAGCTTGTCATGATGCAGTAACCTTTGTGTTGGTTCTGTTGAATCTTCCCTCCTCCTGCCTCAACACTTAAATACCATTTGGACTATCTGTTCCTTAAGTTCTTTCTTCTAAGGGAATGGAGATTGCAGCCAAGTTTCTTGCAATGGAGTGCGGCTCTTGAAAGTAAAGTGGAAACTGATGTTTAATGCAGCCCCTCCAAGTGTCCCTATTTTCCAGGGACAGTCCCGGATTTATCGAAGCCGTCCCAGTTTCTGATTTGATCTCAGAATGTCCCACTTTTCCATTGTTGTTCAGTCATTTAGTCGTGTCCGACTCTTCATGACCCCATGGACCAGAGCACGCCAGGCACTCCTGTCTTCCATTGCCTCCTGCAGTTTGGTCAAACTCATGCTGGTAGCTTTGAGAACACTGTCCGACCATCTCGTCCTCTGTCGTCCCCTTCTTCTTGTGCCCTCCATCTTTCCCAACAGCAGGGTCTTTTCCAGGGAGTCTTCTCTTCTCATGAGGTGGCCAAAGTATTGGAGCCTCAGCTTCAGGATCTGTCCTTCCAGTGAGCACTCAGGGCTGATTTCCTTCAGAATGGAGAGGTTTGATCAGTCCATAGAACTCTCAAGAGTCTCCTTCAGCACCATAATTCAAAAGCATCAATTCTTTGGCGATCAGCCTATTTTCCTCAGAGAAATGTTGGAGGTTTTGGAGTTATGTGAACCCCGAGCCAAGGAGACAAGTAACTATACAACCTTTAGAAGACATCTGAAGGCAGTCCTGTATAGGGAAGTGTTTTTCAATCTTTAATGTTTTATTATGGTTTTATATATGTTGGTAGCCGTCCAGAGTGGCTGGGGTTACCCAGTCAGATCAGGTGGGGTATAAATAATAAAATTATTATGGAATAGGACATCCCTATTTTCATCGGAGGAATGTTGGAGGGTATGTTGATGTAAACACACAGCCTCATTTATTCAGGTAGTTTGGGGACTGTTTGCTGCTGTTGAACACTGTAATTCTGTCCACTCTTCATAGGCATTTGAATAGACCTTAGGGGTTAATCCCCACCAGACTCTTCATTAATACCCACAGGTCAATAGTGTAAGAATGACAGGAAGCATAGTTGGAGGCTGGACAAGTTGCAGAGCTTTTGACGCATGATGCAAGTATCTGTCTAGCTTGTTTTTATTTGTTGATGAATAGATTTTGTCTCAGCAGTGTACATATGTAATTATGATGTTCTTGTTTTCCTTTAAGGAGGATGTTCCGGTGTGCTTTCAGATTACTGTGCAAATAAAGGTATTTGTTCTGGGTCTGAGAAAATGCATTGTGATTTGTTGACGGGGTTGGCATGGGAGATCTAGAACCTCCCTAACGCCACATTTTCTTGCAATGCTGGAAGTGTTCGTTCTTTTTTTTTCAGGTCGGCTCTTCCAGCTAGATAAATGCATCCTGAACATGAGTGTCTATTTGCTAGGGTTTTAGTCTTGCTTTATTCTTTTTTGCCAAATCATTTTGATTGATTTTCCAAATTTTACCAAATTTTACCAAATAAGCCACGGATTAAGACATCTGAAGGCAGCCCTGTTTAGGGAAGCTTTTAATGTTTGATGCATTACTGTATTTTAATATTTTGTTGGAAGCCGCCCAGAGTGGCTGGGGAAGCCCAGCCAGATGGGTGGAGTATAAATAAATAAAATTTAATTTAATATAGTTTTTCTAAAAATTGGTTTCCGGCACTCCGTTTTAGTCTTGTAAATGTATTTGTTGTTTTTGTGTTTTTAACCATTTTTAATCCTCTTATGTTTAAATGGCCGCAGGATGTTGGTTTAGAAGGTGATTAGTAAACTAATGAAGGGACGCGGGTGGCGCTGTGGGTTAAACCACAGAGCCTAGGACTTGCTGATCAGAAGGTCGGCGGTTCGAATCCCCGTGACAGAGTGAGCTCCTATTGCTCGGTCTCTGCTCCTGCCCACCTAGCAGTTCAAAAGCACGTCAAAGTGCAAGTAGATAAATAGGTACCGCTCTAGCGGGAAGGTAAACGGCGTTTCCATGCACTGCTCTGGTTTCGCCAGAAGTGGCCTAGTCATGCTAGCCACATGACCTGGAAGCTGTACACCGGCTCCCTCAGCCAATAAAGTGAGATGAGCGCTGCAACCCCAGAGTCGGTCACGAATGGACCTAATGGTCAGGGGTCCCTTTACCTTTACCTAGTAAACTAATGACGCCAAGAAGAAGAAGAAAAGAAGAATGCTGCTCTGGATAGTGGTTGTCAGCCAGTGCAGACATTACTGAGCTAGATGGATCAAAGCTATCACTTTGATGTAGTTTCCTGAGTTCCTCATTGTCTTTATTCAGCGTTATTGGCCAAGCAACTCTGCTAGACAGCCTGAATTACTGCAGCATATAAGTTACTTTTCCAATTGGATCTTTCTCAGAGAGTTTCCTCTTCCAGCTCTGTGCTTTGCTGCTCCCAAATCCCATCCCCCTTACAGTTTGGCAGCCTTGTCATTCAGCCGGAGGGTCAGCCACATGGGCATCTGGCAGCACCCCCAGGATCATCTGCGTGAAACCAGGAGCGAGGCTGTGCCTGGCGCTGGGAGGTCCCCCTTCCTGCTTTCAGCCAGCTGCTGTCCTACGTCGAGCTCAGCTTGCCAAGGGCTTGACATTTTCCGTAGGTGCTGTGCAGAGGGGCCGAGGATAAAAGGATTGGCGGAAATATCACTCTCTCTGGAGTTCTGGGCAGCAGGAACAGAGTACAGTAGCTGGTGAGATCAAAGGAAACTGTCCCAATCTGACCTTCAAGGGAGCAGCTTCGTGCTCTGCAGTTCAATGTGCATCTTAGCCGCAATCTGGACCATGTTCCCACGGGATTGCACAAGCAGCAATCTCAGGAGAGGGCAGAGAGGACACAGCACCCTTAGGGGTATTTTGCTACTTCTACGTCTTTTCAATCACAGCTATGTCTTTCGTAGGAACACTGGATTCTTTCTTAAACCAAATCTAATCAATTGGTCCATTGAGCTCAGTATTGCTGACACAGACTGGCAGAGACTCTGTAGTTTCAAAGAGGGCAGTTTCTCAGCCCTACCTGCAGACCCTCCAAGTGTCACTATTTTCCAGGGATGCCCCTGATTTAGAGAAACCATCCCAGGTTCTAATTTGATCCAGGAATGTCCCACTTTTCCTTTGTTGTTGTTTAGTCGTGTCCGACTCTTCGTGACCCCATGGGCCAGAGCACACCAGGCACTCCTGTCTTCCACTGCCTCCTGCATTTTGGTCAAACTCATGTTAGTAGCTTCAAGAACACTGTCCAACCATCAGTTTTAGTAGCTTCAACCATCAGTTTTAGTAGCTTCAACCATCAGTTAGTAGCTTCAAGAACACTGTCCAACCATCACTGTCCAACCATCAGCACCAGTATTAGAGCCTCAGCTTCAGGATCTGTCCTTCCAGTGAGCACTCAGGGCTGATTTCCTTCAGAATGGAGAGGTTTTATCTTCTTGCAGTCCATGGGACTCTCAAGAGTCTCCTCCAGCACCATAATTCAAAAGCATCAATTCTTCGGCAATCAGACTCCTTTATGGTCCAGCTCTCACTTCCATACATCACTACTGGGAAAGGTAAAAGGTAAAGGTACCCCTGCCCGTATGGGCCAGTCTTGACAGACTCTGGGGTTGTGCGCCCATCTCACTTAAGAGGCCAGGGGCCAGCGCTGTCCGGAGACACTTCCGGGTCACGTGGCCAGCGTGACATCGCTGCTCTGGCGAGCCAGAGCCGCACACGGAAACGCCGTTTACCTTCCCGCTGGTAAGCGGTCCCTATTTATCTACTTGCACCCGGAGGTGCTTTCGAACTGCTAGGTTGGCAGGCGCTGGGACCGAGCAGCGGGAGCGCACCCCGCCGCAGGGATTCGAACCGCCGACCTTTCGATCGGCAAGTCCTAGGCGCTGAGGCTTTAACCCACAGCGCCACCTGCGTCCCTCGAAAACTGGGAAAACCATAGCTTTAACTATACGGACCTTTGTTGGCAAGGTGATGTCTCTGCTTTTTAAGATGCTGCCTAGGTTTGTCATTGCTTTTCTCCCAAAAAGCAGGCGTCTTTTAATTTTGTGGCTGCTGTCACCATCTGCAGTGATCATGGAGTCCAAGAAAGTAAAATCTCACATTGCCTCCATTTCTTCCCCTTCTATTTGCCACAAGGTGATGGGCCCAGTGGCCATGATCTTCGTGTGTTTTTTTATGTTGAGCTTCAGACCAGACTTTTCCTTAGGATGTCCCTATTTTCATTGGAGAAATGTTGGAGGGTATGGCATTATCTGACCCCCAAGCTGTCTGAAGGCGATCCTGTACAGGGAAGGGTTTTTTTAAAAATGTTTAATGTTTTATTATGTTTTTATATATGTTGGAAGCCGCCCAGAGTGGCTGGGGTAACCCAGTAAGATGTGTGTTTTACTATAAATAGTAAAAATATCATTATGGAATGGGACATCCCTATTTTCATCAGAAAAATGTTGGAGGGTATGTGCCTAGAGATGCTGGGGACTGAAGCAGAGGCTGTTTGCATGCAACTCATGTGTTCCACCACTGAGATATGAAAAAGGAGGGTGAGTCCTGGGAAAGATAATTTGGTGGTGAGAAATCTCCACCGGTGATTCAAAGCTACATTATTGCTCTCAGAGAATGGGGGGAAAGAAGATCTGTAGCTACTCAACACTTCTCAAGGAAAGGGAATTTATAGCCACGCCAAAATTCCCAGGGCCTCTGGCAGGTAAGGAGAGGAAGGGAGATCCATAGCCACGTTACAGTTCCTGTGACTGTAGAGGAAAAAAATGATAGTGTATGAGTTTTGAACTGTGTAGATGTTATGGGTGAGCAAAGCCATCAAGGTTCGCCTAGCTATATTTGCATTTTAAAAATTCTGCTCTGTGCTCTTTCCATTTCGATCTGTGTCTCAAGTGCTGAACCAATCCATCTAAAGAAAAGCTCTGTTCCTTATTTGCTATAATAGGGAATCTAAAAATGGCTTTAAATTTACAAGCACGCAAGCCCCTCCAGAGTGGATTAAGCTTGCCAAATTACAGACCAATGGGTCCAGGAGTTTTTGTGCGAGAACATTTGCAACATAAACCATATTAGGGCAATGCAGGTGACAAACAAAGCTCCAAAATCCATATTTTTGAGAGAGAGAGAGAGAGAGAGAGAGAGAGAGAGAGAGAGATGCTCGTTCTTACCTTAGACTGATTAAGATATGCTGAGTGAGCCCCATATCAGTCTTTTACGTTGTAAAAACATCTTAGGCTGCTCTGCTTTAACAAAAACGATTTCTTCAGGATTCCGCAGATAGCATTTGACGCAGACTTGTGCTTGTTTAAGACATGCCAAAGACCCACGAGACCTATCTTGCAAGCAGGACCTGAGCACAACAGCACTGTTCCCAACCAGCTGCTGGTTATTCAGAGATCTCCTACAGTTGAGTTAGAGCATAGCCATTATGGCCAGTAGCAGGGGCATCATCGGGGGGGATGGGGGTGGGCAGGGCCCCACAATATTTTCAAGGAGGGCCCCACCCCCACCCGCCAAAAAATTATGTGGTGATCCTCAAAGAGACATGCCAGTGTGACACCTTTTGATGATCGCCAAGGTGCCTTCCAAGAAAGTGCTCTGACAATCTGTGCCAGTGATGTAGCAGTGTGAAGTGTCCTTGCCTTGGTACATCTTCTGCCAGGGAGGCAGAAGGGTGAAGAATCTTCTCCCCGGCATGTTCCTTTCATGACGGTAAAATGGCTAGTGGGAGTGTTTGTGTGGGTGGCGGGCGTTGTATGTGTAACATCATGCACACACAACAGGTGCCCCCCTCCCCAGTGTGGGGGCAACTCAGCGTGTCTGGCTAGTAGTGGCAACCTTGTCCTCCATGAATTTGTCTGATCTGATTTTGAAGACATCCGAGTTGGCAGCCATTGTTAGATCTTGTGGTTCTAAACCCAAGGAAGGGAAATTTAAGTTAATCCCCCACCCCATAACAACAAAAAAGAGTACTCTCTCAGATAACAGAACAACAACAACATCTGCCTGGGTTGCCCAAGCCACTCTGGGCAGCTTACAACATGTATAAAAACATAATAAAATATCGAACATTTAAAAACTTTCATTTCTTCTAAAGGTTGTCTAGTTACTTATCTCCTTGGCTCAGGGGGTCACCTACCCTCCAATATTTCTCTGATTAAAATAGGGACGCCCCAAGGAAAAGCGTGGCATTCCGGGATCAAATCAGAAACTGGGATGGCTTCTGTAAATTCTCGACTGTCCCTTGAAAATAGGGACATTTGGAGGGTCTGGAAGAGCCTTGCTGGGTCAGACCACAGCCCCATTGAGTCCAGTATTCTCTTCTCATAGTGGTCAACTAGATGCCTATGGGAAGCCTACATTCAGGACCTGAGTGCAATAACAACTCTCTGCATTTGATGCTGGTATTTAAAGGCATACTTCTGAAGTCTTGCACCAACACCACACTTCCATTCTTTTCAGAAATGGTGCTCATCACTGCCACTGCAGCAAACCATTTGATGACGGGCTCCAATTATTTCTAAACACTGTTCTGTGCCAGCCTGTTGTTAGGTGCGTGACTCTTCTTGGCGTTATATTTATGGTGCATTCAGGAAAACAAATTAAAGCCATGTAATTACGTACTGAGGTGCATGCTTTAAGCAGATCTCAAGCAGTCAGGACTCCATTTAAAATATTAATAATTGCTTTATCCATCTGCCTTCGGTGGCTCCTCGTTGTGCTGCGTGAGGTTTTTTGTTTTCCTTCGCTTTGAAATAATCTGTCTCTGGCAGATTTGTGCTTGCTCTAAGTTGCCTAACGGGACATCTGAATCACGACACTTAAGCTGCCGTCCCAGCTATAGAAAAGGCCGTAGCTTAGTCTGGAACAACACATTGTGCAGCTCCTTTGGAAAGTGGTGCTGGAGGAGGGCAATTTGCAGAATGGAAGTGGTGGGCAGTGACCCTTTGTTTCTTTGTCTTTGGAACCTGAGCATGTGAAGAAAGCAATATATGGGGAAAGCGGTGAGCTTGTGGAGAGTTAGGCACTTCTCTCCCTGCCGAACCAATCAGCGAAGGTGGGTTGGCTAGGCAACGTGTAGTTCTAGCCTCAGTGACGTGATGCATGTACAAGGTTCCACTCTCAGTCCCTGGCATTTTCAGTCAAAGCAGCGATGGAGACGTTGTGTCCTACTATTTATTGAGGTTGATTGTGGAAAACGTCAAAGCAGTTTACATAGCCAGGGATGACTGGCATTGTAGTTCAAGGACATTTGAAAAGCTAAAGGTTCCTTGGTCTGTGTCATGTGGGTTCACCTTAACATTCCTGGTTGGTCTCTGAGCTGTCTAAAGAAAACTCTGTCTATATGTATCTACTGTGTGTGTGTGTGTGTGTGTGTGTGTGTGTGTGCATGCAGCAGCAGAGCAAGCCAATCAGGTGCCTGGGGTGGCGTGTGTGCCCTGCACCCAGGGGTGGAGCCAGGGCAGGATGCTCTGTGGGGCCTGCCTCCTCCCACTACAGCTGAGGAGGAGGCAGTGGGTGGACTATATGGGGCAGTGTGGAGCCTGCTGGTGCACTGCAGGCCCCGCGGTGAGTGCCGCCCGGCATTTTGTCA
Organism: Podarcis gaigeae; assembly: GCF_964106915.1. Classification (NCBI taxonomy): domain Eukaryota; kingdom Metazoa; phylum Chordata; class Lepidosauria; order Squamata; family Lacertidae; genus Podarcis; species Podarcis gaigeae. The sequence continues at coordinate 19,376,477 of NC_139690.1, forward strand.
CCCCCCTCAGTGGTGACACCTGGGGTGACCCGCCCCCAGCACCCCTTCACCCGCCCCGTGTGTGGGTTTAACTATATCTATAGATAAAGTTAGATATAGATACAGCTATATATTTATAGTGAAAGCTGATCTATTCACTGAGATCTTAATTTCAATCTTCTTCTAGAAACTACAGCTAGGGCAGCCCAGTGTAGTGTCATAGCATGGGTGTGTGTGTGTGTGTATGTGTGTGTGTGTGTGTGTGTGTGCGCCAGAGGTGCTCTTATGAAGAGATCTGGCATGTGAGTGCCTGCCCATTGATGGTGGGGGCTGGGGCATGTGGAGGGTAAAGAGACCCTCTGCATCCGCCCCATGGCGAGGGCTGGGCAAGCGCACTCCACCCCCTGCGGGCATGCATGTGTGCATGTGCACCCGCCCCAGGTGCTGCTGATTATGCTATGCCCTTGGCCCAGTGTATGGTGGGTGATTCAGAAAGACGGGGGCCCTTTTTATGAGATGGATTCATGAGCAATAAGTCTATCGGTGGGTGCTAGTCATGATGGCTGTTTATTACCTCCAGGGACGCAGGTGGCGCTGTGGTCTAAACCACTGAACCTCTTGGGCTTGCCGATCAGAAGGTTGCCGGTTTGAATCCCCACAATGGGGTAAGCTCCCGTTGCTCTGACCCAGCTCTTGCCAACCTAGCAGTTCAAAAGCACCCCAGTGCAAGTAGATAAATAGGTACCACTGTGGCAGGAAGGTAAACAGTGTTTCCGTGCACTCTGGTTTCCATGGTGTTCCATTGTGCCAGAAGTGGTTCAGTCATGCTGGCCACATGACCCAGAAAGCAGTCTGTGGACAAATGCCAGCTCCCTCGGCCTGAAAGTGAGATGAGTGCCGCAACCCCATAATCACCTTTGACTGGACTTAACCATCCAGGGGTCCTTTACCTTTACCTTTATTACCTCCAGGAACACCAGCTTCTGTTGATCAAAAGAGCCAGAGGGAGTGTCTGATTGAAGGTGTCTCAGTGAGCTTCCTAGCTGAGTGGGAATTTGAACCCTGGTGTCTCTCTGGCCCTATTCTTGCACTCAAACTAGGGATGGGAGTGAACTTGGTTCAGAAAGTACAAATTGGGAGCTGAACCTAATACACAACTCAAGATATAGCCATCCTTCAAAACATGCAGTCCACTGGATTTTG